>NW_026294618.1:10337697-10966788 GCF_026119805.1 Tympanuchus pallidicinctus | reverse complement strand
GAGATAATGTTAAGTAAAGGTTAACTTTATCAGTGAAAAGTAAGGTTTCAAATCATATTAGCTTATGCTTCACTTCAAGGAAGAATGACAGTCATCAGAGTGGGGCTTCAGAAGGTGCCCAGCGCTGCCAGCAGAGGTACAGGAGCATCCTGTGCCTCAGAGAAACAGACTGGGAACATCAGTACAGGTATTTGGAAAATCATTACTATTATATGCTCTGCATGAAAAAAAAAAAAAGCGTAAGTAAATAAGATGGCCCATCTCCTTCACTTTCTAAGGAAAGTTCAGAAGGGTCCAGACTGAAAGTGCTCATGTAAGTATGTGTGATCTGATCAGCTAGGAAGTACTGGAGAAACTGCAGGTTCTGCCTCTTTCACTTTGACTGAAATCTGGCAGCTATCCTAGAACAGGCTTACTAAATCGAGAACATGAGAGAGGAAGTTACTGGTGGTTGTTAAGACTGACAGCAGAGAACTTGACAATCAAATTCATTTAATCACAATCTTCATAGCAAGGAGAATGGTCTGAGGCATGATGTTCCATCTGATAATAAACAAGTTAAAACACTTCCAGCAGCTTCCACAAGACCAATACAAATTCAGCACAGCATTCACCAAAGAAACTGAATATAAAAACATTTGATATAGATGCATGAGTAAAAAATTTAAAGATCTTGCAATAAACATGAAATGAAAACATTCTTTCTGACAAGGATGACAATGTGAAGCAGAAAATACAAGGACGGTAGAAAAGAAGCTGACATTTTTCTATGCCATTAATTGATTCCATGTGAGTACAGTGTGAGGGAGGAAGCTTCTAACAGGCTCAGTTTGTGCGGTTCCATAGAGAAATGCACTCTCCAGTTCTGCAATTTATTACTCAATCCTGCTGAATTAAATGCTATGATACAGAGGCTCTTTACTTCTTCAGTTCCTGCTCCTGAAAAGACCAAAAAAAGGAGAGTTTCACTTTATACCTCAAAACTCTTAGTAACCAGAGGACTCGCTCTTCAGTTCTGAGCTTCTTTTTGGCACTGAGAGAGAATAATAATGCTTCTGAGTAGGATTTATCCAACAGACCATTAGTCATCTTACTCACTCTGGACAGACTAGAGTGGGCCAAGTGGTGCAGACAGAAGCTATCATTTGGGCAGTCGAGTATTGCTGCCTGTGCAGTAGGTCAGATTCAGAGGAATCCTCCCAGCAGAGTTTACAAGAAAAGCAGACGGGGCATATGATTACAAAGCAACAAAAATCTGTGTGTCATAACAGCTAGCAGAGAGGTTCAGAAGACCATTTCGAGTTTATTTATACCTAACTCTTTACAGATCACAAGTACTTGGATTTGATTTTCCAATGGAGTGGATTTCAGTGAAACTGGGCTTGAGTACTTTCTAAGTATAGCCTGATAAACTTCAACATTTACACTACTCTAGGAATTGAAATGATGAAACAATCAGTAAGCCAACTCCTTCAAAAAACACAGCTCATTATTAATGTTACCATCTGAGATGCTAAGATAGATATTAGCATGAAACTGAGATGGAGAACAGAATGTCTAGCTACACACGCAGCTCCTGCTCCAAGAATCACTGTCCCCATCACAGAGCTTAGCATTCTCATAGTTCATTAATTCACAAATAAAACCATTTGGAATTACGTTCAACAGTACCAGGCAGATATAACCATCTTGTGCATTTAAGAACTGGGAGCTCAGAATGCTGTCTCAGCATTATATATAACCACTGCAGTAACAACAACATATTGTAGCATGTTACTCTAATTTTGTCTTCCAAAATTCTTCCATCTTGTACAAATACTTAAATATTCATGATAGAAGAGATCAGAATGACATCTGAGGTTAAGCGCTCACATACTTATTGAGAAGATAGAACAAGCAGCTGTCAGTTCTTGTTAAAACTGGTGCAGCTGATGTCTGAGTAAAGATATATCCATACAGTAGGACACATAAAGCATTCATCAGGCAGGCAGAAGTGAACATGTGAAGTTTCTTAAGGCAGGATTTAAACAAAAGCCTCCCACATCAATATCATGTAAGTGTCTTGACTCCTCACCAATGGCAATGTTCTTGGCTGGTGGTGCAACTGGTGTCTGAAGTTTCCTGCTGCATTTCTGTTGCTTGCTTTTGTTAGAAATATTTTCACTGAAAATGAATTGTTATGTCCGAGATGGAGGTAAATATTTTCTTGAACCAAAACAAACATTTTTTCTAATGAGAAAAAACAATATTGCAGACAATAACAAAACTATTCCAATGCATGTACTACTTTTTCACATTTGGCTCAGTCTGCATACAAAAAAAATCTGCTGCAGAGCCTTAAATGAAATCACAACAACATGACAAAAATTGTCACTAGCTCGCAAGAGCACAGTAAGAAATGCCACAATACAGTATGGAGCAAGGATGGAAATAAGAGACCCAGCTCAAACAGTGAGTGAATTTGGTGGTCAATAACCTCTCAGTAATAGGAAACCTCAGATTTCTATATTCAAATATTCTATTTACTATCCTTCTGCTATCCTGAAGGATTCAATATTTTTCTGAAAGTTTTCTACTGCAGTGTTGCCCAACAAAGTCCATCAGCTTTTCTAGGGGTTGTCCTGAGCTTTTTGGAAAGAACTGACAACAATAAAGCTGTAAATGTCAGAGTATATATATATATTTGATACCAAGATTGACAAATTCCTACTATTCCTGCTCTTCTTTGCCCAGGAGTATATCATACCTTACTGTCTTACAGACTCGTATCTCAAGAAATCATGAAGAAATCATGACTATAGCTGTGAATCAGGCTGAATTGGAATATATTTCTATATTTTTTCTAGCCAGAAAAAATATAATAAAAAAATAAATACAAAAATACTACAAGATTTGTCCATTAGAAAACCTGGCAATAGCCAAATAACCTCATATCTGATCTAGCAAAAAAAAAAACAAACAAACATAGACATCAAAAAAGAGGACCATTTTTTTCTCTTTCCTTGAAACCTCCAGAAGAAACATCAGCTTTAATACAGTAAGTGCAGCATAACACTGAACTCTGTGTTATTCTGTGTCATTAATGACATAATGCAGGTAAAGATTCATTATAAAAATAACAGCGATTACAAATACAGCTGCCTGCCTCCTAAGATTCTGCCTAATGCTGAACCACTTATGTTTCCTATCAAATATAATTCCTTGAACTTATCTGGGAAAGGCAGCAAGAATAGTATTCCTTTGTTACTGAATGAGAAAACATATGCAGCGGTGTGCAGCTGTAAACTTATGTGTTATTATTAACTTACAACTTATATATAACTTGTAACTTATATAACTTATTCCAGAGACAAAATAGTAAGTGGAGAACAAGTATAATGAAGCACTTGATACAAGCTTGGACTGATGATGTTTCTAATGGAAATTTTTTTAATAGAAGATCACAAACATGTATTTTTAAAAGCTGAATAAACAAATAAGAGTAGCTCTGGGCAAATCTAATCTTCACAGCTAGCACTTACAGCATGCATTAAAGAATTCTGGCTGACACTGACCATGACAGCTCTTGCAAAAGAAGAATTTTCAGAAGAAAACACATCCTAACACATCCTAAACTGTGCCTTCAGCTTTATGAACAGTCTCGTAATTTTTTCAGTTTTAACTATACTTATTTCTCATACCTCCACTCTTTGCACCCTATAATTAGTTTTGAACAATAACGTTCTAAATGCAAGGGATAAAAGAACAGCATCATAGTGTAGCGTACAAGTAGAGGCCTTTATCTTCTTTTTAAAATGATCCTCTTCTGAAAATATGTCAAAACATTTCTTCTGTAACTTTCTTTTACCCTAAAAACTATTTTACAAGTACATTGCTAATGACAGTGTTTTTAAAAACAAGCACCAAAATACACATGTTAAAGAAAAGGATATGCAAAGAGAGTGAGCATAGGGCTATCCACAAACACTTATTATATATAAAGAGGACTTATGTGTTAATTTTCATTTATTTATAAAATTTATACCATGTTCAAGTTCCCTTGACAATCACATTCCACAGATACCTGGAAAATGGAGATTTCTAACACTGCTTTTATTTAACAACCATTCCTGCTACAAAGCTGGACAACTCAGAACAGCCAGCGTTAACAAAGGCACAGAGGAGTGGTTGGAAAGCATTCTGAGATAATTCTGCACCTGTCACCAAGGAACTCCTCATACAGTGAAGACAGCAGAACAAACCAGTAGTTCACCCCAACCAGTAAGTCATTATTTACTTCTGAAGCACACCCTAGCTTCTGTTGTAACCAGAAAGATCAGCTCTATTTGCTTTATCTTTATGCTGAAATAACCTCAGCAAATTCAGGGATGGGAGCAGCTATGAAGTGGAAAAGAAGTGAAGAGTGCTATGAGTAAGAGGCACAATTTGCTGCCTGTATTAACACAGAAGACACTAAGAGTTTTCTCAAATTCCAGAAAGGCTGGGAATTAAAGTTCTGTTTTCAGACATCTGTAAGATTAACAGACTTTCTCACTATCAGTTCCTGCCTGTGGCATACATCCGACCCATCCCTCAATTCTCGCATCCCTCAACATACTCCTCCAGTAAACTAAATAATGTTCAACTTGAAAAGATTCCTTCACCTACTGTGTAAACAAAATAAACACAGAACAATCCAAAAATAATTATGAGGGCTGCTCTGGAAATAACATCTCCCATTTTATTATGCTGATCCACAATATTGGAGGTGGATGGTGGTGGAGTAGCAGTAGAAGTTGAACCTTCCCACCAATATTCCATTATATTTCATTGCCATGTGACAGATGGCAGCAGAGGGGCAGTCTGACAAAATGGCATTTGACATGGAAGTGCAGATAAAGCGAAGGTATGTCACAGAATTTTTCTGTGCAGGAAAAAAAAATAAAATTGATACCATTGACATGAGTTGACACTTTCAAAACATTAATGGAGACCAAACATAGAAGTGGTTTTGCTCTTGATAATATAGTACTGTGAGCCATTCCTTTCTTCTACCTAGCATTTTTTCTTTTGAAATACTGTACAAAAAAGAAAAAAACAAAAGATTTATGAATTACGTAAACTGGAACACGTAGAACAAACATTTAAGGAAGAAGCTGTGAAAGATATCAATGGGAACATCAATGGGGAAATGAAAGTCAATGAAGGTCTACTTTGTTTTGTGAGCAAAAGAGGCTTCTGTAGTGACAGAAGACGAGAAGGCTAAAGTATTCAACATTTTTGCCTCAGTCTACACAACTGACTGCCATACACACAGCCCTCAAGCACACTGTTAAGAAGGTGGCAACTTAGGGAGGGCATCTGTTCACACCCAGCTGGAGCCGCAAGTGGTAAAAATACAGATACAGCGGTGCTTTGGGCTACCAGAGAAGGTTCTGGCCTCCTTTAAGAAGGCGTCAGAGACCATCCAGGAGCTAGAAGGCTTCCTGCCTTCTCCACAGAGGCACGCTGCGCTGCCCTACCACTCGCCCTTCCAACGCTGGGACAGGCACGTTTGCATCAGGAAGAGGGCAGTGTGGACCCGGGGGCCACAGCAAGAGTCCACAGCGCCTGTGAGAATCAGCATGCGTGGAACACAGACACCTGTGGGACAGTACTGTGCCAGCAGCTTTGTGATAGTGATGGAAGAGATGCCTAGAGAAGATCGGAAAGATCTTCTGATCTCTCTAGCTGAAAAGAATATGTAGGGAACCACCCAGAAGCAGCAGCTCAGCCAGAAAGAAGACCCAGCCTGGCAGCTGCACAAAGGAGCAGGGCCCTGTGACACAAGGCGGTGATCCCGGTCCCTCCTTTTCCATCCAGGAAGAGCAGACAGTGCCACAGAGAGAGGGAGCTGCTCAGGAAAAGGGAGGGCAGGGCAAGGAGAACGCCACCGTGCCCAGCGGGGGCAACATGGGGATCCAGGGGCTGTCACTAGGCAGGACAGTTCCTTCAGGAAATGATTCCCCACAAATAGAAGACCCTCTGAACCCTGCAGAGACCAGCCGAGCAGAAAGACCCAGCCTGGAAGAGATGTTCAAAGCCCTTATAGACTCCTCCAGGGTCAGCACAATGACTGAAAACCAGCAGAACCAGTGCTGGCTTCCTGGCTGGAGCAGTCCCAGGACAATGTGGGGCACTCAAGGGCAGAGCCAGCAGCAGAGAGTCCCGTTGCCAGACTGCGCAGAGCGCAGAACGAAATGCGGAAGAGTAAGGGACTCAGGCAGGATGGAGTCAGGTCCAGGAGGCTCTGCACCAAAGTGCAGCAAAGCTGCCTGTGTGCCTGGGAGTGAAGGCACCTGGACTTCAGCTTCAGTTGCAACTGCAGCACCAGGCACAGGAGGAGACAAGGCAGTGGGGAAATAAGAATCTATCTGGGGAGGGGGCCAAAAGGGAGCAAGGCCAGAACCAAACTGCTGATGCTGCCCCGCAGCCAGAGGGGGCCCGTGTCCACCGCAACGTTGTGTGGATCAAAGTAGTCAAGTACGGGACGCTTCAGTTCCAGCAGGCCCCTCCCAGGACCCCGCTGTCACAAGCACAGTGGCTGCCCACATGTAAATCAGCCACAGACAGGAGCCCAGCACCAGAGTGAGGCTGGGTCCCTCTCTGTCCCCATGCTGTGGGACAGGTCCAAGCGCCATACCAGACCCTCAGCTGCCCTTAGAACGCAGTCCCCTATGACGACAGCCCTTCTTTTTTCCTGACTGACATTGCAGCCGCACGAGGAGCAGTCTGACTAGCCTTCAGCAATCATCCTGCATGGATGGACCCTCACACACATCATGCTCCCCTGTGCCTCCAGCTCCAGCGCTTCATCCCTGTTATGTAAGGGCACCTGGCAGAGTGGGGCAGGATGAGACGCAAGCCCCTTGCTGCCCCAAACAGGGACTTGTTTCCATCCCTCGCTGTCCGAGGTCACCCCCTCCCACCACAGGGCAGACGATCCCCCACTGCTTGAGGAGCATCTCCCAGCACCCTTCCTGGAGGGATGGCTGAGTCTGACTCCACCAGTCAATCTCCCTCTCACGATACAGGATGCTCCTCAACCTTTCAACTTCCTCCTTCAGCTCTACCACCAGACCGGGCACATCATCTACCTGCTCACACCGTGCACAGGCGGTATCCCTGCTGCCCCCCTGTAGCAACGACAGGGCCGGGCATCCTCTGCAGCCTGAGACCTGAACTGCAGCACGGACATCCATGCTTTCAGTCTGAGTCCACGTCCCTTTTAGCAGCTGCTGGCGGCCCTGTGGAGACCGTGGCTGCACCTGGCCGTGTCCAGAGAGCACTGTCCTGTCAAGTGACCCGTTAAGTATTAAGCATCCTCGTCAACGTCCAAGGCGCCCTGCCTCTGCCAGCGGCCCCGCGCCGACTGCCTGTCCTGTTCGCCGCGCCCTCTGGGCTCTGCCTTTATTCGCACAGGGAGGCGGTGCCGCCGACACTCCTGGCTCCGCCCGCACGCGTCCCAGCTGCCGACCTGCCGCGCTGCCGGGGGCCGAGGGCGTTGCCTCGCTCTCCCTCGGCTTGGAACTTTCTAGAAGGGCTTATATCCGCAATTTGGAGCCTCCAAGAACGGTTTTTCGCCGTGAGCCTGGGCTTCAAAACTGACCTGCTAGAGGTATTGCATGGCAAAATCCGCAGACACAAAGTGCGAGGGGCAATGCCGCTGCAGAAGCAATGGATTTACCATCCAGGCACAGCAGAGCCTGACAGTGCTGCCAGCCCCTCCTGAGCTTCTGATCGCAGCAGGCATAGGGGGACCTCAGGCCCCCAGTGGGTTGGTCTCCACCCCGGTAACACAGCCTGTCAGCTGCGCCCAGACACCAGGCACAGGAGGAGATGCGGCAGTGGGAAAGAAGCATCTATCTGGGGAAGGGGCAAAGAGGCTGTCACTAGGCAGGACAGTTCCTTCAAGAACTGTCCATGCTTTCCCTGTCACCAGAGAATCCATCTTTGCCAAGCTGCTGCTATGGCTGTTTCACCCCCATCTTCCTTTCCCTGCAGAGGGCATGGGCCAAGCTCCTAAGTGCAGGGAAAGCCCTATGTTCCACAATAATGAAGAAGTGAAGTGAGGAGCCCCAAGAAAGAGGACCAACCGTGGACAGCCCAATCTCACCCTGGGATAAGGACATAGCTCAAGACTCCTGGGGAAAGGCGGCAACCATCTCAGGAGGCAAGAGAGAAGAACTTGATGGTACTTGGGGCTGAGACCTTCTTAACGGGAGCTACAGGCCACATCACAACCTGGTGCCAGGCAAGCGTGGAGACAGCAAGGGACTGAATTACAGTCGGAGGAGTCCTAGGCACCAGGGGACGCCGGCTCCTGCTGATCATGGTGAGTCAGTGCATGTGCTGCTACTTGGAAGTTCAAAGAGCAGCTACAGCCTATTTGACTCATGTCCAGTCCTAGCCCAGCGTGACTTTCCTCTTCCCTTTGCTCATTTCCAGGGGGTAGCACCAGTCTTTGAAAGACATGGACCCGACGAGCAGCAGATCCCTGCCAGGACCACCAAGGAACAGGAGCTCTCCCAATAATGAACACATAAACATCACCTAAAATGTGCTCATGGATGTCTCTTCTTTCCTGCCGAGGACCACAATTGCCTGCTCCCTGCTCATATCTCCTAGCAGGGGCAAGGTGGGCAGCTCTGCTGGTGCCTTTTGGAGGAGAGAAGAAAGAGGACTAGGTTGGCCCTCCAGGTGCTTGAGAGCAGGGATGTGGGGGCTGCCTTCCACATGAGGCTTGTGGAGGCAGCGAGGACTGCCCAGCTTGCTGGAGCTCTTTGCACCGTACTTCTGGGTTTAGGTGTGAGGGCAGAGTGGGTTCTTCAGGACAAGTGGCAGAGAGAAATGAGGGTGGGAGTGAGCCATGAGACAGAGAAGACAGAGGCAGCCACGCCTATTCTTTTGCCTGCAGTAAGTTGGGCGGTGACCCTTGGAATAGCAGACAGAGGCCTGTGTGGGCACCACCTCTCGTTCTTGCTGTGGGATGGGATGGGATGTATCTCCTGCAGAACTCCTGCCTCTCCCTTTCAAGGGTGGTAAAGCTTGTGCCAGAGCCGTAACCTGGGGGCGCTGGGAGGGTGGCAGGATCCCAGTCCTGAGCTCTGGGGCTCATGAGGAGCTCTAGCTGCCCAACAATGTCCTGTTATGAGAAGAAGGGCTCAAGGAGGAGGAGATGAACAGAATCCCTAAGTAGGCAGGGCAGCGATGGCCCTTGCAGATATCCCTGCTTTACATGAAGTGTGGAAATGTTTATGATCTTTGCTTCCGCATACCAAAGCAATCATTTACTGTTAAAAATGCAGTTAAATTCCCTAGGTTGAGTCATCTGTATGTGTGAAAGTAGTTGTAGACGAATGACTCTTTACTTCTGTGCCTTTAAATCTACGAAATGTGTGCAGAAAGGCCTAGCCACCTGGGAAGAAAATAGGAATACGGTCAGAGATGACAGGCTAAGGCCTTCCTATAATTAAAAACAGCTAAGCAGGTCAAGGACAACACAAAAGAATTCATGTCAACAGCAAAAGGAAAACTTGGGTCCGCTGCTTAGTGAGGTGGGTGTCCTGGTAAAAGGTGGTGCTGAGAAGGTGGAGATGCTGAACATCTTCTGTGCTTCGGTCTGCTGCTCTTGGAAATCCCAGACAGTGGAGATAAGAGAGAGAGCCTGAGGAAAGGCGACTTCCCCTTGGTTGGGTTCTTTAGAGAGGTTCTTAAAAGAGATCCTTTAGGCAAAATCATTGCCCGCAAATCCCTGGGCCCTTATGAGTGCCGAGGGAGCTGGCAGAAGTGACTCTTGATAATGTTGGAAGGATCTTGGGGAATGGGAGATGTGCCTGAGGACTGGAGGATAGCCGATGTCACTCCAGTCTTCAGAGGGGGCAAGAAGGAGGGCCCGGGCAACAGCAGGCCAGTCAGCCTCACCTCTGTCCCCAGGAAGGTGATGGAGCAACTTGTTGTGGATGTCATCTCCAAGCAGTCGCAGGGAAAGAAGGTTATCAGGAGTAGTCACCATGAATTCACCAAGAGAAAATCATGCTCTGCCAACCTGGTAGCCTTCCATGATGTCGTCACTGGTTGGGTAGACGAGGGGAGAGCAGTGGCTGTTGTGTACCCTGAGGTCAGCAGGTCATTTGGCACTGTATCCCATAGCATCCTTGTAAAGAAGCTAAATGTGGGAGTGTGAGCAGACAATAAAGGTGATAGAGAACCAGCTGACTGCTAGGGCTCAGAGGGTTGTCATTAAAGTCGTGGCTGTTGGGCAAAGTCCCCGGGGACTGGAGAAAAGGAAATGTCACTCCCATTTACAAGAAATGGAGGAAGGAGGACCTGGGGAACCGCATGCCGGTGGGCCTCACTTCTGGGACTGGGAGGATCAAGGAGGAGATCCTCATGGAAGATGCGTTAAAGCACATGAGGGATGAGTGGGTGATCTGAGACAGCCAGCATGGCTTTACCGAGGGAAGGCCGTGTCTGACCAACCAACCTGGTGGCCTTCTATGATGTAGTGGTAACAGTGGTGGACAGAGGGAAGGTGACCGATGTCATCTGCCTAGACTTGTGCGAGGCCTTTGGTGCCCCACTACATCCTTATCTCTAAATTGGAGAGATACGGATTTGAGGGGTGCCCTGTTCAGTGGATGAGGAATCGGTTGGAAGGCTGTCGACAGAAGGGTGTGTTGAATGGCACTATGTCCAGGTGGAGGCCGGGAATGAGTAGCATCCCCCAGGGGTCTGTCTTGGGACTGGTGCTTTCCAACATCTTCAATTACGACATGCACCCTCAGTGAGTTTGCTGATGCCACCAAGCTGAGTGGTGCGATTGACACGTTAGGAGGAAGGGATGCCATCCGGAGGGACCTTGACCAACCCAAAAGGCGGTCTCGTGTAGACCAGATTTAACGTAGCAAAGTGCAAGGATTTGCACTTGGTTCAGAGTAATGCCAGATACTCATACGGACTGGGAGAAGAACTCCCTGAGAGTAGCCCTGCAGAGAAGGACCTGGGGGTGGGTCCTGCTGGATGAAAAACTGAACATGAGCCAGCAGTGTGCTCTTTCAGCTCAAAAGGCCAATGGTATCCTGGGCTCCATCAGAAGAAGACGGGTGGCCAGCAGGGACAGGGAGGTGATTTGTCCCTCTCTGCTCTGGCCTCGTGAAGCTCCATCTGGAGTACTTCTTCCAGGTCTGCTGCCCCCAGTACAGGAAATAGGAGGAGCTGTTGCAGGGAGTCCAGAGGATGGCCAGGAAGACGATCCGAGGTCTGGAGCACCTTCCCTTCAAAGACGGGCTGTGGGAGCTGGGCTTGTTCAGCCTGGAGAAGAGAAGGCTGCAAGGAGACCTCATTGCTGCCTTCCAGGATTTTGAAACATGGCAGTGAAGTTGGGACTCCAGATGGCTGTGCTGCCATTGAGGGAGACCTGGATAGACTAGTGGGTTGGGTAGAGAGGAACCTCTGGCGGAATTGAATTTGTGGACATAGAGATGGCGAAGTATAGTTTTGAGGTTTTAAATTCTCAGCCATAACTGTATTTCTAACAAAACTCCAGCTGCTCTGTGGCCCTTCTTGAGTGTGTATTTTATTTAATTTGCCTTATTTTCCTGTTTGACAGATTTGTGGTTGTTGCTGTTGTTTCTCTCTGTAATTTCTTTAAGATACTGTTTATCTTTCTTGTGTGTCTTTTCTCCAGCACAATCATGCACAACCACACATCATGCCTTTGCAGCCCAGGAAGCCAACCGTATCCTGGGATGCATCAAAAGAAGTGTGGCCAGCAGGTTGAGGAAGGTGACCTGCCCCTTGTCTGCGCTGCTGAGACCTGGCCTGGAATACTGTGTTCAGTCGTCGAGTCCTCTGTAGAGGAGATATGTAGAACTGTTGGATCGTGTCCAGAGGAGGACCACAGAAACGATTAGTGGGATGGAACATTTCACCTATGTGGACAGGGTGAGACAGCTTGGGCTCTTCAGCCTGGAGAAGACTCCACAGAGACCTGATAGCAATTTTTCAGTATCTACAGGTGGCTATAAGAAAGAAGGCAACAGACTCTTTAGCAGGGTTAGTTGTGATGGCACAAAGGGAAATCATTTCAGACTAAGACGGGAGATTTAGATCTGATGTAAGAAAGTATGTTTCTCCAATAAAGGTGCTGAGGCATTGGAGCCGGTTTCCCAAAGACGTGGTGGAAACTCTGTCCTTGGAGACGTTCAAGGTCACACTGTACAGACAGGGCTCTGAACCACCTGATGTAGCTGTAGGTGTCCCCTTTTCATTGCAGGGGAGTTGGACCAGATGACCTTCAAGGGTCCCTTCCAACTGAAAAGATTCTATGATTCCGTATACAAATGTCTTCCAAGGCTTTCTCTGCAATCTTCAGGCTTTAAGTAACAATAACTACATGGATTAAATCTTCAGCAGTATAAAGCTCAACAGCAGATGTCGATCCCTTTTATGCTTCAAAGGAAAATGTTCTGTGATTCACAGAAAATTTATGATTAAAAGTGATATGAGAAACCATCTACCATTATGAACCGTAATGAACATGTGTGCAGATTTACTGAAAAGACACTGTGCATTCTCCTCCCAGAAAAAGGGGAAAAGGTTTCCTTTGGTTCAAAAAAACCAAAAAAAACAAAAACAAACAAACAAACAAAAAGCATAAATTAAGCAAAGACGAACCTATGTACTGAGGATGGGGAAAGACCCCACTGGAAGAGGGGATGCAGGGAAGAGCAAGCAGCAGCAGCACGGCAATCACTGCTTTGCTGGACTCGTCAGGGCCAACGAGCAGTTTGTGGGCTCTCAGAAGTGGGAGCACCGCACAGAGCCCGCGATTCAGTCCTTCCTGGTGAGAGGCAGAGGCTTTGCGTGGCCCTGCCCAGGGCCAGGTCTCGGTGTTGGGGCAGGCCGGCCATGGCCCCCGCTGTGCTGAGCTGCCCCGCTGTGCCACAGCGCAAGGTCCCTGCATCACAAATGTTGCCATAGCGCCCACGCAACCCACATCACAAAGGGGACAGCCAAGTTCCGGGCAGAGGAGGCTGGGTGCCACTTTGCCTGTGAGCTGGCTGGAGAGAGGAGCTTGATCGCTTGGCTCTCTGTGCACGTCACAGACATGGCTGATTTCTGGGAAATTAGCTGCTTCTTCAGCCTGGAGGATGGCGATATCTTCTATCCCATCCTCCGGATCATAGTGAACATAGCTTTATTTGCATTCATGATTGCCTTGTGGAAGGTAGGAGTCCCGGCTGGTGCTGAGCCAGGCGCTGCAACACAGGGAGGGGTGTCGGCGGGCCTGTCTCTTCTACCAACAGCTGCGGACCTCCACAATGCTTCACAGCGCTCAAGGACACAGTAAGTAGTTAACTCTCAGGAGCATGACAGCTCCCTCTGGTCACCTACCAAGGGAGGTCCTGCTAATGCTGCTCTCTGTCCTTCTGCAGCTGTTCCTCGATATCGGAGAGGGAAGATATACTTGAAAGACTCTGGAAGCTGAAAGGAAGACTTAAGGAGTTAAACAGATGCTTGGAAATGTAAGACCATGGGAAGGATGGTAGTGGAGATGGGCTTGGGTTGGGGATGGAGATGGGGACAGGGCAGGGGGCACTGACAAGGGAAAATGATGAGAGCAGGGCATGGCAAAACTCACAAACCTAAAGCGCAAGGGGCACTGCCATTGCAGAAGCAATGCATTTGGCACTCGGGCACAGCAGAGCCTGACAGTGCTGCCAACTGAAGCACTCCGGAGCTTCTGATCGCAGCAGGTGCGGGGGGACCTCAGGCACACGCAGGGTTGGAGTCCACCTCTGTAACACAGCTTGTCAGCTCCTTTCAGGCAGGAGAACAGTCGTGAGGCGCTCAGAAGTCCTTGATCAAAGCGCGCTATTTTCTGCTTCTTCCACAGGCTTATAATGGAGTTGTTAGAGGACACCAATGACCCACCCACTTCCAGTAAAGCAGTGGGAACCAGCTCATCACCAGAGATGTCTCTGTCCTCTCGGACTGACAGCTCCCTCACTTCCATCGTGGCAGCAGAAAAGTGGCGCTCTTCCACTTCCAACATGGCAGTGGGAGCCCGCAGCCCCTCAAAGGCCTCCCTGTCCTCCTGGAGCAATGCGTCCCTCACTCCCGTCGAAGCAGTGGAAGCTGGGTGCTCTTCAGGGGCCTCTCTGTCCTCCTGGAGTGACAGCTCCCTTGCTGCTATTGTGGCAACTGAACCCGACTGCTCTTTGGCAGCCCCTCGGCCCCCTTCCAGGAAAAGCTCCTGCACTTCTGCCAAAGCAGATGAAGGCAGCTGCGTTTCACAGCTGACCCTCAGCACTGCTCTGCATGGAACACATGTGGGTCATGCTGCAATGGCCCAGCCCGACCTCATGCTTTCTGATGCTCTGGAGCCTCAGAAAGTCCAGCAGACCTTGGACTGTGTGGTCCCAGAAGGGAAACCGGAGGAGGAAATGGGCCTGGCAATACATGGCGAAGGCACTCAGCAGGACAAGTCTGCTCCTCAGATGCCTCAGCGACTGTCAGAGCCCCATGTGGAGCAGCTGTTCCTGAATGAGGCTGTGAAAAGGAAGCTGGAGCGGCACATGGTAAAAATACAGATACAGCGGTGCTTTGGGCTACCAGAGAAGGTTCTGGCCTCCTTTAAGAAGGCGTCAGAGACCATCCAGGAGCTAGAAGGCTTCCTGCCTTCTCCACAGAGGCACGCTGCGCTGCCCTACCACTCGCCCTTCCAACGCTGGGACAGGCACGTTTGCATCAGGAAGAGGGCAGTGTGGACCCGGGGGCCACAGCAAGAGTCCACAGCGCCTGTGAGAATCAGCATGCGTGGAACACAGACACCTGTGGGACAGTACTGTGCCAGCAGCTTTGTGATAGTGATGGAAGAGATACCTAGAGAAGATCTGGAGAGACCCCAGCTGAGAAGAACATGTAGGGGAAGAACTAGAAGCAGCAGCTCAGCCAGAAAGAAGACCCAGCCTGGCAGCTGCACAAAGGAGCAGGGCCCTGTGACACAAGGCGGTGATCCCGGTCCCTCCTTTTCCATCCAGGAAGAGCAGACAGTGCCACAGAGAGAGGGAGCTGCTCAGGAAAAGGGAGGGCAGGGCAAGGAGAACGCCACCGTGCCCAGCGGGGGCAACATGGGGATCCAGGGGCTGTCACTAGGCAGGACAGTTCCTTCAGGAAATGATTCCCCACAAATAGAAGATCCTTTGAAGAAGGACACTCCCATAGCTCTGCCACCACCTCCGAACCCTGCAGAGACCTGCCGGGAAGAAAGACCCAGCCTGGAAGAGATTATGAAAGAACTTACAGAATTCTTCAAGGTCAGCACAATGATTGAAAACCAGCAGAACCAGCTGCTGGCTTCCTGGCTGGAGCAGTCCCAGGACAATGTGGGGCACTCAAGGGCAGAGCCAGCAGCAGAGAGTCCCGTTGCCACACTGTGCAGAGCGCAGAATGAAATGCAGAAGAGTAAGGGACTCAAGCAGGATGGAGTCAGGTCCAGGAGGCTCTGTGCCAAGTGCAGCAAAGCTGCCTGTGTGCCTGGGAGTGAAGGCACCTGGACTTCACCTTCAGTTGCAACTGCAGTACCAGGCACAGGAGGAGACAAGGCAGTGGGAAAGAAGCATTTACCTGGGGAAGGGGCCAAAAGGGAGCAAGGCCAGAACCAAACTGCTGATGCTGCCCCGCAGCCAGAGGGGGCCAGTGTCCACCGCTACGTTATATCGATCAATGCAGTCAAGCACGGGACGCATCAGTTCCAGCAGGCCCCTCCCAGGACCCCGCTGTCACAAACACAGTGGCTGCCCACATGTAAATCAGCCACAGAAAGGAGCCCAGCACCAGAGAATCCATCTTTGCCAAGATGCTGCTATGGCTGTTTCACCCCCATCTTCCTTTCCCTGCAGAGGGCATGGGCCAAGCTCCTAAGTGCAGGGAAAGCCCTATGTTCCACAATAATGAAGAAGTGAAGTGAGGAGCCCCAAGAAAGAGGACCAACCGTGGACAGCCCAATCTCACCCTGGGATAAGGACATAGCTCAAGACTCCTGGGGAAAGGCGGCAACCATCTCAGGAGGCAAGAGAGAAGAACTTGATGGTACTTGGGGCTGAGACCTTCTTAACGGGAGCTACAGGCCACATCACAACCTGGTGCCAGGCAAGCGTGGAGACAGCAAGGGACTGAATTACAGTCGGAGGAGTCCTAGGCACCAGGGGACGCCGGCTCCTGCTGATGATGGTGAGTCAGTGCATGTGCTGCTACTTGGAAGTTCAAAGAGCAGCTACAGCCTATTTGACTCATGTCCAGTCCTAGCCCAGCGTGACTTTCTTCTTCCCTTTGCTGATTTCCAGGGGGTAGCACCAGTCTTTGAAAGACATGGACCCGACGAGCAGCCTATCCCTGCCAGGACCACCAAGGAACAGGAGCTCTCCCAATAATAAACACATAAACATCACCTAAAATGTGCTCATGGATGTCTCTTCTTTCCTGCCGAGGACCACAATTGCCTGCTCCCTGCTCCTGTCTCCTAGCAGGGGCAGGGTGGGCAGCTCTGCTGGTGCCTTTTGGAGGAGAGAAGAAAGAGGACTAGGTTGGCCCTCCGGGTGCTGGAGAGCAGGGATGTGGGAGCTGCCTTCCACATGAGGCTTGTGGAGGCAGCGAGGACTGCCCAGCTTGCTGGAGCTCTTTGCACCGTACTTCTGGGTTTAGGTGTGAGGGCAGAGTGGGTTCTTCAGGACAAGTGGCAGAGAGAAATGAGGGTGGGAGTGAGCCATGAGACAGAGAAGACAGAGGCAGCCACGCCTATTCTTTTGCCTGCAGTAAGTTGGGCGGTGACCCTTGGAATAGCAGACAGAGGCCTGTGTGGGCACCACCTCTCGTTCTTGCTGTGGGATGGGATGGGATGTATCTCCTGCAGAACTCCTGCCTCTCCCTTTCAAGGGTGGTAAAGCTTGTGCCAGAGCCGTAACCTGGGGGCGCTGGGAGGGTGGCAGGATCCCAGTCCTGAGCTCTGGGGCTCATGAGGAGCTCTAGCTGCCCAACAATGTCCTGTTATGAGAAGAAGGGCTCAAGGAGGAGGAGATGAACAGAATCCCTAAGTAGGCAGGGCAGCGATGGCCCTTGCAGATATCCCTGCTTTACATGAAGTGTGGAAATGTTTATGATCTTTGCTTCCGCATACCAAAGCAATCATTTACTGTTAAAAATGCAGTTAAATTCCCTAGGTTGAGTCATCTGTATGTGTGAAAGTAGTTGTAGACGAATGACTCTTTACTTCTGTGCTTTTAAATCTACGAAATGTGTGCAGAAAGGCCTAGCCACCTGGGAAGAAAATAGGAATGCGGTCAGAGATGACAGGCTAAGGCCTTCCTATAATTAAAAACAGCTAAGCAGGTCAAGGACAACACAAAAGAATTCATGTCAACAGCAAAAGGAAAAGTTGGGTCCGCTGCTTAGTGAGGTGGGTGTCCTGGTAAAAGGTGGTGCTGAGAAGGTGGAGATGCTGAACATCTTCTGTGCTTCGGTCTGCTGCTCTTGGAAATCCCAGGCAGTGGAGATAAGAGAGAGAGCCTGAGGAAAGGCGACTTCCCCTTGGTTGGGTTCTTTAGAGAGGTTCTTAAAAGAGATCCTTTAGGCAAAATCATTGCCCGCAAATCCCTGGGCCCTTATGAGTGCCGAGGGAGCTGGCAGAAGTGACTCTTGATAATGTTGGAAGGATCTTGGGGAATAGGAGATGTGCCTGAGGACTGGAGGATAGCCAATGTCACTCCAGTCTTCAAAGGGGGCAAGAAGGAGGGCCCGGGCAACAGCAGGCCAGTCAGCCTCACCTCTGTCCCCAGAAAGGTGATGGAGCAACTTGTTGTGGATGTCATCTCCAAGCAGTCGCAGGGAAAGAAGGTTATCAGGAGTAGTCACCATGAATTCACCAAGAGAAAATCATGCTCTGCCAACCTGGTAGCCTTCCATGATGTCGTCACTGGTTGGGTAGGCGAGGGGAGAGCAGTGGCTGTTGTGTACCCTGAGGTCAGCAGGTCATTTGGCACTGTCTCCCATAGCATCCTTGTAAAGAAGCTAAATGTGGGAGTGTGAGCAGACAATAAAGGTGATAGAGAACCAGCTGACTGCTAGGGCTCAGAGGGTTGTCATTAAAGTCGTGGCTGTTGGGCAAAGTCCCCGGGGACTGGAGAAAAGGAAATGTCACTCCCATTTACAAGAAATGGAGGAAGGAGGACCTGGGGAACCGCATGCCGGTGGGCCTCACTTCTGGGACTGGGAGGATCAAGGAGGAGATCCTCATGGAAGATGCGTTAAAGCACATGAGGGATGAGTGGGTGATCTGAGACAGCCAGCATGGCTTTACCGAGGGAAGGCCGTGTCTGACCAACCAACCCGGTGGCCTTCTATGATGGAGTGGTGACAGTGGTGGACAGAGGGAAGGTGACCGATGTCATCTGCCTAGACTTGTGCGAGGCCTTTGGTGCCCCACTACATCCTTATCTCTAAATTGGAGAGATACGGATTTGAGGGGTGCCCTGTTCAGTGGATGAGGAATCGGTTGGAAGGCTGTCGACAGAAGGGTGTGTTGAATGGCACTATGTCCAGGTGGAGGCCGGGGATGAGCAGCATCCCCCAGGGGTCTGTCTTGGGACTGGTGCTTTCCAACATCTTCAATTACGACATGCACCCTCAGTGAGTTTGCTGATGCCACCAAGCTGAGTGGTGCGATTGACACGTTAGGAGGAAGGGATGCCATCCGGAGGGACCTTTACCAACCCAAAAGGCGGTCTCGTGTAGACCAGATTTAACGTAGCAAAGTGCAAGGATTTGCACTTGGTTCAGAGTAATGCCAGATACTCATACGGACTGGGAGAAGAACTCCCTGAGAGTAGCCCTGCAGAGAAGGACCTGGGGGTGGGTCCTGCTGGATGAAAAACTGAACATGAGCCAGCAGTGTGCTCTTTCAGCTCAAAAGGCCAATGGTATCCTGGGCTCCATCAGAAGAAGACGGGTGGCCAGCAGGGACAGGGAGGTGATTTGTCCCTCTCTGCTCTGCCCTCGTGAAGCTCCATCTGGAGTACTTCTTCCAGGTCTGCTGCCTCCAGTACAGGAAATAGGAGGAGCTGTTGCAGGGAGTACAGATGATGGCCAGGAAGAAGATCCGAGGTCTGGAGCACCTTCCCTTCAAAGACGGGCTGTGGGAGCTGGGCTTGTTCAGCCTGGAGAAGAGAAGGCTGCAAGGAGACCTCATTGCTGCCTTCCAGGATTTTGAAACATGGCAGTGAAGTTGGGACTCGGTGATTTTGGGGGTCTCTTCCAACCCAAGCCATTCTATGATTCTATGCCTCTATGATTCTATAATCACTGGCACAGAGCGTATTTGTGACTAGCAGTTTTCCCGAGGAGTCGATACTGATCTGGTCTTGTTCAATAACTTCATCAAGTTGGATGAAGGGTTAGAGTCCACTCTCAGCAAGCTGGCACACCAGATGCCATTGAGGGAGACCTGGATAGACTAGTGAGTTGGGTAGAGAGGAACCTCTGGCGGAATTGAATTTGTGGACATAGAGATGGCGAAGTATAGTTTTGAGGTTTTAAATTCTCAGCCATAACTGTATTTCTAACAAAACTCCAGCTGTTCTGTGGCCCTTCTTGAGCGCGTATTTTATTTAATTTGCCTTATTTTCCTGTTTGACAGATTTGTGGTTGTTGCTGTTGTTTCTCTCTGTAATTTCTTTAAGATACTGTTTGTCTTTCTTGTGTGTCTCTTCTCCAGCACAATCATTTTTGAAAGAATAGAGCAGACTTGTCCAACCCATGGTTTGTATCCGCTCCCTGCTCTATGCCATCATGGTGGCATCTCTGTCCCTGGCTGGCCTTGGCCATGCACCCATTGCTCACAACAGCTAAATGATGGTATGTGATCAGCATTGTCTGGACTGAAACTGGGACACACTGGGACAGTGCAGTGCTGTGATAACTGAAGTGATGGCAAATGATTTTATGCATTTTGATTCATTGGCTAAACAGAATTCTGTGAGTAGCACAAAATAGGCTCCTGTTTCCATTTTGATAAAGGAACTTGTGAACAGGTTTGACGATTACCAAAAGATCATCAATTTGCAACCTCATTTTCAACCCGAATGCATTCCAGTTTTCAAATGAAATGCGTAGTGTTGCAATCAGACATTCAGTTTAAGTCTGATCATGTCTTTTTACCAGACTTCTATACGCCCTCTCTTACCAGGGAAACCTATTCCTCACTTCATAGTCAAACTTCATTCATGTCGTCACTTCCTGGCAGTACAAGCATATGTGAGCGGCCGTTTTACAGGATGAAGTATACTTACATACCTTAACTATACTACATATTTTATGAGAGCTGCTCTGAAAGTAATGTTTTATTTGTGTTAAGAGATTGCTTATGTAAATATTCTGTAATTGCTTGAATGTGTTATTTTGCTGCGTTTTGTTGCTGTTGATTGTATGTTTGTTTGGTTTTGGTCTTAGTTCTATTTATAATGTTATTCCCGGAGTAGTACGTTTCAGCGTGGCTCAGGTTTTAGTACACGTCTTTCCTTGTTCATCAGAATCTCAAACTGCATTTCCTTTAATGACTTTTACAAAAGAGTATAAGGGGCTCAAGATCGTGGCACACCTGAAGATAAAGCTATAAGAGCTGCTGCAAATATAATGCCTCCTTCTTTATGTTGGCCTGTAATGTCAGAGGCAGATATTGGTGATATGGTTGTTGAGGTTGAACTTTCCCACCGATATCCCATTACCTGTTGTTGCTGTGTGACGGATGGCAGCAGTGGGTCAGTCTGATAAAATGGTGTCTGACATGGAAATGCAGATGAAGCGAAGGTGTGTCACTGAATTCCTTCATGTGGAAAAAACTGCACTTACTGACATTCCTCAGTGCTTGCTGAACATTTATGCAGACCAAACAGTGGATGTGAGCGCAGAGAGGTGATGGCTGGGGTGTCTCAGCAATGATGACAATGACGTGAAAACATGCCACATTTTGGACAACCATGAAGATTTTTACAAACAAGAAGTGCAGGCTCTTGTTCATCTCTGTTGGAAGTGCATAGCAAATGATGCTGACTATGCTGAAAACTGGTCTTTTGCAGCTGAGAATTTGCTTTATCAAATAATGTTATCGTGCTCTTTGTAGCTGTTGTATTTTCCATGGAAATAAGTAGGAGGTATTACTTCTGGAGCAACACAGGATGATTTTTCTTTGTGAACAAGTTCAGTAACAGTTTCTGTTTATTAAAAAATCATCTGTACTTGTACATACAACAGAATTCAATTTTTCATTAGGCTATAATTGAATCCTTTTGTATTAAATAAGCCGTAGCTGTATACATCATTTTAGTAGCTGATAAAAATGGTCCAGAAATGTTTTTTCTGCTATTAAGATATAAAGGCACGTCAACATCTGCATTTCTGTTAGAGTCAGCATTCTTAACTGAACTTAGTTAATTCCAAAAAAATGTCGCCAGATAACATTTCTGCAATGAAAAAAATCAAAATCTATTCATATGTTTTTTTAAATATATGCTGAGGCATATGGCGGGCTCTTCCCTTGGCAATTACTCACACAGCTCCAGTGAAGCCAATGGAACAAGGCCAATTCAAAGAGCTGATTTATACAGCTGAACACTTGCCTGGTCTAACAGTGTACCTGAGCTTTTCCAGTTGACAGTGGACAGGGAGGATAAAGCTGGCAGAAGGCCAGACTGGTATGCCCAGTGCCAGTCCTTTCTGTTATTTAAGATGAAAGCATGCTGCTAGCAGCTATCTTCAGCTGAATGATCAGCAAAGCATGAAGTTTACATAATGTCTCAGCTGTATTTTTCTCTTGTCTGTGCGATCTTGATTGGGTATCTTTTTATTTGGTAGATTTGTGGTTATGTTGATTTTGCTTATCTGTTGGTTGCTTGCTTAGTTTTTAAGTTTGAGAAGGCAATGTTTTGTTTTTAGTATGTTCTGCAGTGTACCTGCCTTTCTCTGAACATGCTCCATGGCCTCAGTGTCTTTCTTCTACTGAAGGAGATGACCAGATGGCTGGAGCACCTCTCCTTTGAAAACAGGCTGAGAACTGGGATCATTTAGCCTAGAGAAGAAAAGGCTTCAAGGAGACTTCAGAATGGCTTTTCAGTATGTAATGGGAACTTACAGAAAAGATGAAGAGGGACTTTATCAGATACTGTAGTTATAGAACCAGGAGTAAGAGTTTTAAACTAAAAGAGAGTAGATAAAAATCAGATATTAGGAATAAATTCTTCACTATAATGGTATTAAGGCACTGGATAGCAAGGTTGCCCTGGGAAGTTCTAGATGCCCCGTGGGACTTTGAGCAGCCTGATTTAGTGGAGAGCAGCCTGATTTAGTGGAAGGTGTCCCTGCCCAATACAAGGAAGTAGGAATTAGATGATCTTTAAGGTGCCTTCCAACCCAATTCTATTATTCTGTTATTCTGTCCTGAATGTCTATCACGTTTATGCTTCTCCTCCTTTTGAGCTCCACACTGCAACTGAAAAATTTTCTGTGTCTAACCTAAAAAGTACATGGAACTGAAAGTACACCAAACGAAACTTAATCTGAAGCCTAAGCCATAACCCTCCAATTTAGTAATCTAAATTCAACTTCTTGGACTGTCCCTTACACTTCCATAAACATTTGTAACAAATAACTTTAGAAAATACTGAGTTTTTAAAACTGTTTAAACAGGCAGAGGATCTCAATGATGTGTAAGACAGAAAATTTCAACAGTATATTCTAATAGATGAGAAATGCATGTCAAATTTTATTAATATTGCATGAACTTTAAAAGGCTCATCTTTCCAATAACATTTCTACTAGAAAACATTCATCATAAATTTATTTGCTATCAAATATTCACAGGAGTATTCATAAATAAATAAATTACTAGCAAATATTAATACCTAAAATATATATAAACCATAAAGATCAAACTCACAACATACAAACTTAGCATAAAAACATTTCAACAATTTTCATGCAGACTTCTATTTCAGGACTGGTAAGAGATTCCAGCAAGTCATTTCAAATAAGGATGAAGTTTTTGGGGCCTGGCTTTTTTTGACAGACCAATTCTGATGGGTCTCTTGCATGTTTTAAGAGGCTGTACTCTTGTAACTTCATGTGACAGAAAGTTTCCTAAGTATCCTACAAACAAACAAACAAACAAACAAAAATGTGAAAGTAAAACCAGAGTTCCACTCCATATTGCACCAGAAATATATACAGTCAAGATACGTAATTTCATTTTACACTGCAGCTTCTTAGTCCTGTCCCATCTCCATTTTGTTATGCTGTAGGGTCCCTAACGTATTCTTTTAGGCTGAAATTGAAATGCTAGCAGTTGCGTCACACATAGATCCTTTCTAATTAGAAGGACCTCAACATAATATTACAAAACTTTCCTAACATGCTGGTAAGTCCCGTACGGTTCATATCAGTCAGCATTCTGAGAGTGGAGGAACACACAGAGAATTCTGCTTTAAAACTTACCACTAGTCTGAGGGATTTAGATGTGCAACAACAAATCAGAGTGAGGCATCACTCCACTGGTGATAATAACCATAACACTTCACCTCGTGTCATTTTTCACAAAGTAAAAAAGGAGAATTTAGATTTTCTGCTCGGTAGTCTATAGATAAGCTATATAGCATCTGATAATCTAGAGAATGATTAAGTCATCTTTGAGTAGCTATTTTGTTTTACATACAGTAGTGTACTCAGTGGGATAGAATGAAAGACAATGACGTTTCAACTAGAAACTAGGATAATAAAGCATCTGAAAGAAATAACAATCTCACAAATAAGAAAGTGTCAAATTTCAAGATCCTTTCCAGTTCTAGTTTTCATGATTCTATGAAAAGAAGAAGCAATGAGTAATTAGCTAGGATATCAAATAAATAGTGAACCCATCAGAGTCTTAGGCACCCAAATGGAATCCTACTGACAGGAGAAAAAAAAACCCTCCATTGTTAAGTCAGTGATGAGATAGTATTGCTGCTGTATCTTTTATAAGACTTGTAAGAATCTGCTGGAAGAATAGCATGCAATAGAAGTCAAACAAGTATTATGGGCGACCTGTAAAGCATAGCAGTTCTGAAATTAAGATGAATTGTAATACTGCTGATGATAAATCTGCTTGTCCCATCTTGGTATTCCCTTTCCAGACAGTCACAGCTTGAGGCAACAGTCACTTTATATGATGAATCAATGGGATGTAAAACAAAGGAATTATTGATATCATAAAGTATTAAACCTGTCCTTACCAGTCTTCCTTCTAACTGTGGGAGCAACATGCTCAATTATGGCACAAAGTTTTGGTAGCTTTGGTAGCTTTGGTGGCTAAAATAACAGGCTTGAATGCTATAGCTGAAACAGTATTCATATCCTAAATCTGAAACCAAATTAAATCATGTAGGAGCACATATGATGGCTCAAAATCCTATTGAAAAGTTGGGGACACGCATTTGTAGAACTTCTGGCATTGGCTCCTATCAATACAGTTAGTAATCCCTCTGATAAAAACAGATATGGTCTTCAGAATAATCAATGACAGTGTTCAGCATAAGTGGAATAAAATTCTCCCTGCTAACCATAGATGAGAGCAAAGAAATAAAATGCCTCCTCAAGGAAAGAAGATACTCAACAGCATACTTTCTATCAGCTGAAAAATAAAAGATGAATTGAACAAGAAATTTTTTCACATTCTTCCACTAGAAGTGCCTATTGATTCTGACCAGTTCTGGAAATAAAGTAGTGGGTGGGACATCTGAGAAATCCACATGACTGGAAAAGATGATCCTCACCAATCATGAACGCAAAAGGAAATCAATCATTGTTAAGGTTTGATTACAGACCTAGAGAAGCTTAGGTGAGAACTATAAAAAGACTAGGAAGTGATGTGTAGGAAATAATTGCTGCTAATTACAATAAAGAAATTGTACGCTCTTCTCTGTCCTTGGTGCTGTGGCCCAAAGCAATGGAGGATGACAAAAGGGAAATTGATCTGCTGCTTTTTTGCAAGAGCTACGTTTGACCTAGCAAGCTCTAACACCATCTGCTGCATGACCAAAGTAAAGGTAGGACAGATTTCCAGTGAAATATCATTTTGAACAAACAAACAAACATAAAGATTGCTATACCCATATACATAAGCTATGCATATTTCTTGCCACAAGCAATAAATAAATATGTGTTTCAGAAAGAAGTTTATTGGCACTGGCATTTGTGGTATAAATAACATAAAAATAATACTCTTACCTCCTTCTTTCTGTAAATTATAATTTTCTTCCTTCAGAAGTGTGCCAGATAAAAAAGCAGGGTCCCACGTGTATGGCTTTTTGTAAATGGAACAAAGATAGCCTTAAAAGAGAAGTATAAAAAACAGTTAAGATTTTAACTAATTTTAAAAACAAATAATGACATTTGTTTAATCAATTTATTAATCTGTGAACGTAAGTAAAACCTACATCTGTGTATTACAAGAAATATTTGTGAAGCTTCAAAGTTTTGCTCTCAAAGGCCTGACAAAAGCTCATTAACACATTTGTGTAGATACAGTGATGCAGTCTTCAGTCCTGTTGACTTATTTTCTTCACTCAGACCTTCTCATTCCAGACTTAGAAAAGTGATCACTTAGTGAACAATTAATGTAGTATCCAGTTAGGTTTTCATCCTCCGGGACAAGGGATGCAGGCACAACTTGCAGCATATTATACTGTTAAAATTTCACTGAACAGAATGCTCTCCTGAGCTTTTCTATGACGCTCTTCTAATTGTTTTGTGAACAGTAATTACCTTCACAAAACCTGTGCAGTTTCATAAATGTCTATCTTGGAAGCCAGAATCTTAAGTGATATGCATATGCTCCTGTAAGATATTATTCTGTTAACATCAGTGTCTCAAAGCTTGCTGGGGACACAGATGGACTTGTTTAAGTCCAGGCAAGTTCTGGGCAGAGGTTGAGAAATCCTTTGCTTGGAGAACTTTGATGGACAAGGCCTGGGCAAGGGTTGTGAAATCCTTTGTTTGGGAGACACAGATGGACAAGGCCAGGGGCAAGGAGAGATGAGCTGCAGCTTAATAGCTGTGAAGTACTCTTTTGTGTGGACTTACCTCAGGATGATGGCCATCTCAGTACTCTATGACGCTTGCTCAAGGCCCATCCTTGTCAGGTAGGCAGGAGAACAAGTAGGATAAAAGAGGAATCGAAAACTATGAGGATGGGTTTTCTGGCAACAGATTCCTCATGAAGAAAAACAGAGGTTTTCTGGCAACAGATTCCTCATGTAAAAGAACAGAGGTTTTCTGGCAACAGATTCCTCATGAAGAAGAACAAGGATTTCTGACAACAGGTTCCTCACGAAGTGATGCCTGCATGCTGACGTACTCTCCTGGGCCTGCTGCCTGAGCACTGCTGCTTCCTCCCGGATTGGCTCTGCGACTGCCTCCTGCTACCTGCTTGCTGCCCAAGGGCAGCCACGCTTCCACCCCTTTCCCCCCCACTGTTTCTGCCTCAAACCTTCAAACGCCGTGCAACAGGACACTGCTGGATCCTGGTGGTGACTCTCCCCGCTTTATGCAACTCTTGTTTCTTCCCTATCTATTCTATCACCCTCCTTCCCTTCCCCGTCTCCCTGATTAAGATTTGTAATAAACTGGTTGGGACTAACATATGAACCGTTGTTTCTTAATTTCACGCTGGGTATACAGATATTAAAAGAACCTCATCTCCCTCCTATAAATTGGAGTGAGACAGCTCCCATCATGGAGCTGGATGGAAAAATGCCATTTAATAGAAGATGCTACACAAGCAATAGGTGAGGAACTGCTTATGGAAATGTCTTTGGAAAAACTGAGTGCAGGCTATATTCAGAAACCTAATTCCATTTTCTGAGCTTGAAATCTATAACTAATATATATTTTAGAGAGAAAAAAAAAACAATGCTTTATTAATTTTGCTTGAATTTATCTGAAACTATTTTGCCAAAGTAATTTTGGGTAAATTAAATATATTAGTATGTTCAATGTTCACTGGCCGATGCAAATGCATGTTCATGTTGCAGGACTAGTTTTTATGTATTTCCAGGTCTTAAACAAAAAGATAACATGTGAGTCACACTACTGATCACTTAGCTCCAAAAGATCTTTATGATTTAATATTCTACTCCATTTCATTAGCATTCTACTCCTCCATTTCCTCAGACAAAAGAAAATTCTGAATATTATGCAGTGTTCATTTTGAAAAGTTAAAGTTGATTTGTGACAGTGTGAAAGTTTTCAGTACAATGCATTTGTTCTATGACAGTTCCTTTATATCTTTCCTTTATATCCTTGTTCATATTGTTTATAACTATCATAGAATCATACAGTGGTTTGAGTTGGAAGGTACCTTTAAGATCATGCAGTTCCAACCCCGTGCTATAGGCAGGACACCTCCCTCTAAACCAGGTTGCTCACAGTCCCCTCCAGCCGGACTTGAATGGTTCCAGGGAGGGAGTATCCTCAACCTCTTTGGTCAAATCAACCTGTTCCAGTGTCTCACCACCACTACAGTAAAGAATTTCTTCCTACTATTTAGTATAAATCTGCCCACTTCCAGTTTGAAGCCATTTCCCTTCATCCTGTCACCTCATGCCTTTATAAAAAGTCCCTCCCCAGCTTTCCTGTAGGCCCCTTCAGATACTGGAAAGCAGCTACGAGGTCTCCTTAGGGCCTTCTCTAGGCTGAAGGGCCCCAGCTTTCAGCCTGTCCTCACAGGGGAGATTCTCCAGCCTTTTGATCGGCCTCCTCTGGACCTCCTCCAACAACTCCATGTCCTTCTTGTGTTTGGGCTACCAGCACTAAACACAGTAAGTACTCCAGGTGGAGTCTCACAAGAGCAGAGTAGAGGGACAGAATCACCTCCTTCGACCTGCTAGTCACAATTCTCTTGATGCAACTCAGGATACGGTTGGCCTTCTGGGCTGCAAACACACATTACCAGCTCATGCTGAATCTTTCATCTGCCAATATCTCCAAATCCTTCTCCTCAGGGCTGCTCTCAAGCCATTCTCCACCCAGCCTGTATCTGTGGCTGGGACTGCCCTGACCGAGGTGCAGGACCTTGCACTTGGCCTTCGTGAGGTTAATATGGGCCCACCTCTCCAGCCTGCCCAGATCACTCTGGATAGCATGTCTGCCCTCTAGCGTGTCACATGCACTGCTCAGCTTGGTGTCATGTGCAAACTTGCTGAGAGTGCATTCCATCCCACTGTCCGTGTCACCTACAAAGATGTTAAATAACACTGGTCCCAACACTGATCCCCGAGGAACACAACTCATCACAGATCTTCACTTGGCACTGAGCTGTTGATCACAGCTCTCTGAGTGCAACCATCCAGCCAATTGCTTACCCAGGGAATGGTCCATCCAGCAAATCCATTTTTTCCTTATCCAGGGAGTGGTCCATCCATTAAATCATGTACTAATTGAGTCTGTTCTCTCTCCAAATGTGCATCTTACTGACTTTGTGATGTTTTGGGGGGAATTTAGGGCTTATTATGACAAAATTTAACAAAAAAATAGAAACAATCTGTTATGGAATAAGACTGAATTCTGAGCTACGACTGCTACTAGAGTGTACAACAGCACTAGCAGCATGTCTGTTTCACATTTGACTACCCATAGGGAAATTCCTTTGGCCTCACAAACATTGTACAGTTCAGTGAAAACTCAGCTATAGTTACGGTACTTTCTGAGTTGAGAAATGCAATTTTAAAGAAAAATATATCTAAATTTGCAATATATACAATTATATATGCTTATTGACAGCAATTTCATGTACTTACCTTCTGCAATAGGTGAATGTAGCAACTCTTCACTTGGCAGTCTTGACATACAGTACTCCTTAGATGCTTCCATATTTTCATTTTCAAGTGAGATTTTTTCATTTAATAGCCTTCCATTACTCACAGTCATATTTTCATCTTTTATAATATCACAGACTGGAGAAGAAATATATGTTTTCTTTTCAGAAACACTTTCTATATTTTCTTCTATACCATCAGAACTAATTAATTCACTATAATTGTTGTGAGAGTTTGTTTCCACACTAGATAAATTGTTTTCATCCTCCTTGCTAATTTCATGAAACATATGTAGCTCTTCCAGCACTAAATCAAATTTTCTTTTCAGTTCAAATTCATATGTGATTTTGTTTTCTGAAGGTAAATATTCATCTTTTACATCTCCAAGATATCCATTGTTCATTAAAGATAAATGCATTTTTAATTTCTCCTTTCCAGCAATGAATGTTTTAGCTTCATCTTCTGAATGTGACATAATCAAGTCATTCATTACAGTCTCGCATTGACTTTCATTAGTTACATGCATTTGTTCATCACTTATCTCTTCTTGTTCTTTTACATATTCAAGATGGTGTTTCAAAGTTGCTGGGTCTAAGCTGACTGCCTTATTTGTCTCAGTATGCCCTTGTAAAGAAAAACACACTGTTTCACTGGCCTTTAATTGCAAGTATGTGTATGTTACAGTAGGACTTCTTGTGCATAAATAAGACATAGTGGCACAATTTTTTTCAATTTGTTTTTGTTTGTTTGCATTTAATGAAATCCTACGACGTGTGTCTTCTCCTACATCTTCTCCATCTTTATTGACAGAAGAGTTTTTAGGTAACAGTGAAGTGATATACAGATAACCACTTAAGGAACTAGGGAATATATTTCTAGAATTTAAGTAAGTATTTGGAAATTCTACAAACTCCTTTTCATTAACTAAATGTAGGGTATATGCATCTACTGCTTTGCAACATTCAGGTTTGCTTGTTTGGCTGTCTTGTAACAAGAGAGAGCTGCATTTTTCCATAGTTGTTTTTGACAGCTCAGGTAATATTAAAACAGCTTTACTTTTATCAGACAAATTACGAATGTTTTCTGAACTAGTGACTGTGTTTTGTACAGTTGACAGTTTTTTGACAGAATTATCTTGATTTACAAGTGAGATCTGGTCAAAGTCTTCAGGATCACTATTAAGGGGAATTTTTTTGTATGTGTCAAAAAGAGGAAGCGATTTTTTTGAAAGAAAATAATGAGAATTTATTTGCAGCTCTTTGGATTTGAAATTCTCCTTCCTGTCAGTCTTTATGCAATTAAAAATACCTGAGCATTTTTTCATCTTATATATAATTTCCTTTGTCGTCTTTACACAATTTCTGTATTTACTTGTTTTGTGTTCTTTACTGTCTCTTAAATGAAGGGGTAAAGCTCTAAGTCTTTCTCTATGAAAATAACTGTTGAACATTTTCCTTGGTTTGTTCTTTGTCCATTTTATGGTAGTTATGGGTATTTGCTGATTTGAACATTTATTATTTACCTTTTCAAACCTCAGTTGTGAGTAGGCAGGAAGGTAACTCAAAAATCTAAGATTTACTCTTGTCAGGTACTGTATTTTTTTTATATTGTAGTAATGCATCTTCTCTAGTGAAGAACGGTCACAATTGTCCTTCAACAAAATCAGGCATTTAGCAACCAACATTTGTTTTTTCATGTCCTTTCTATGGCTGACAGACTCCAAGCATGTGCTGTGGAATCTTTCACTCCTTCTGGACAAGAGGTGGTGCTTTCCGACAAATCTTCCCTTAGATGATCCACTGCTTTGGTTATGAAAGATACTTCTGGTTAGGGAAGTGGAATTTTCATTACCTGAAGATCTAGAAAAATATATTTTCTGGAGTTCATTATGCAAGTCAAAATTAATGCTATCCACAAATTTAGAACTTGTGGTGCCCAGATAAATTTCGTATTTTTTATAATAATCTGTGTTTTGCCTCCGATTACTCTCTGTGCATGAATTTAACTGCATTTGCTTTCTGCCATACGAAGCACGTTTCTCCACTCTCACCAATTTCTCTTCACTTATTAATAATGCATTCTTCCTACTGAAAATGAAAGTAAGAATTTTCTTATGTAGTTTCACCTTCAGATGCTTTAAAATAATAGCCAGCAAATAAATGCGTGCTTTATTCCTGTGGCTTGCACCAATATTGCTCTTTACTAACCCTCGAGTGCAACATTGCTCATTTAATGCTACACAAATATCAAACCAGTGCCTAATATCTTCAGCCTGACACATAAGCATAACTTCAGCTAACAATTTGGTCTGTGTCCTGAGCGCTCCAAATAAAAAGTTTTGAAATGAAAACTTTATTTTGAATGTTTTCTTTTCCCTCATTACACCAAAACTCACTTTTATATCTGGAAAATTGTGTGCAACAACGGGAGTACAACTGCTTTCAAATATAGTGTTTTCAGTTAAGTATCTTTTGATATCAGGTATTTCATTTGTAAATAGTTTTGATTCTGCTTCTTGCAAACTAATATCACTGTTGGAATCATGCAGACCATAGTGTAGGTCTAACTTATTTTTCTCTAATGCTTCTGTAATCACTGAACTGCTTGTCTGTGTATGAAATGTTGTCATGTTCTCATGGCTGCTCTTCCTCCTCATTCTCCTCAAAATATCCATAACAGTGATAATTTTCTTGCTCTGAACTTTTTTAGCACTAATGCAAATGTGAACCCTTGACTTCTGACCATCATCATCATCTGAATTCTCCAGCACTTTAAAATCACTTTCAGCAAATATTTGATTACATTCTGGATCAGTGCTGCTGTCCCTGATGTAAGTTACAGGCAGTTTTTCTCTTTCTCCCACAGCACTGTGCTTTTGTTTGTTAGTTGATTGATAATTCTTTTCTTCAAATTCAGAACAAACAGATGAAGCTTTCACAATGTTTTTATCACTCCGCAATTTCTGGTTCCCTACCTCAGACATTTTTTGCATACCTTGTATCTGTTTAGATTGCATCAAAGTTGGTTGGCCTTCTAGCATCTTCCCAACAATCTCCTTCAAGTTAGCTGATGGCCCTTCTCTATTTATTCTATTTGAGATGATAGAAAATTGAGACGTGTTCTCTTTCATCAAGAACTTAGGAATTTCCAATGGTTGTATGCTTTTAAAAGGTTTTGGTGTTGGAACGATAGATGATGAATTATTATTATCTCCTTCTGTAGTAGTTGCACGATCATTACGGTCATAATCTTTGCTTTCTGTACTGCATACTTTTTCCAGAAAAACATTTTTCTCATTTTCTACACAAGAATGCATAGAACAAGTACCACATGAAAATGGAACTTGTGGAAGCTGATATTGCCTCCACCTCTGAAACAAGTTCCTGTTTGCAGGTGTATCGGAAGACTTTTGTTTAAGTTCATTGTCAGCTTCTATTTCATTCTGTTCCATGTTGTTCTGATGCAGTAGGATGGGATTTAGTACATGTAGGTTTTTACCTGTGCTAGCAGAATTCCACAGATTGTGCAATTCTGTTTCACCATGCTGTCTATATGTATTTAATGAAATGTCATCTTCTATAGAATTTTGACTTTCATTTTCAGGTTTCCAATTTTTGATGGGCAGTTTTTTTTCTAGTACTCTACATAGTGATCTTTCACTATTAAAAGCTTGAGAATGGAAGGATTCTCTTATGCAAGGTTTTTTGTCTCTGTCACATCTTTCACTTTCTAATACCCAGCTGCTTTTTATTTCTGATAAATATATAGGTTCATTTGGTGGTGTTTGATGGATGTTCCCACAGTGTATACTTTGTTCCAACTTTTGCTGCTCCTCTTTCTTCATGCTTTTCAGATGACTTTCTATTTTAACACACTTTGGATAAAGGTAGAATTCATTGTCATCTGACGGTACAGATACAAATGATGGAGAATATGTGTTTTCCATGTTCAGAAAAGTAAGTTCTACTCTTGCAGATACAGTCTGAAGGTTAAAGAAATATTCAAGTATTAATAAATGATCTTTTAATGATTTCCAAATTATACAAAATCCAAATTAATAACTCTATCACAGATCGCGTTGCTGTTTGTCCTGCATGCGTGGCAGAGATAAAGAAGGATCGCTGATTTAATACCACGATCTGGAATCCAGGAGATTATTTACAAATGATGCAGATGTCCACGCTGTGGAGAAGCACCACGAGACACAACGCTGATGTTTCTGCTGCCTGAGGAGCGCTCCCCCTGCAGCAGGCAATAGGTTTCCTCTATCATCCCCTCAGGTGGTTCCCTCCCTAGAGGACAGCCCCTCGCCGCCCAGCTCTCTGAGCAAAGTTTCCCCGTGAAGGAAGCCGCCTCCCTCCTTGGTTCTCTTACCTTCCCGCCACCGAGGCGCTCTCACCCCTCAGGGCTGACGGGAGCCCGCCCGCCCGCCTGCCTGCCTGCCTGCCTGCCTGCCTCAGGGCACCGCGCCTCACGGCGTTACCGCCCCTCGGCCGCCCTCTCCGTGCGCAGCTTCCTCCCGGGGCTTTGGTGCCCCACACTCCGAGCGCAGGTCACCCGGAGAAGCTGACCTCGCCACTCACGACATCGCGAAGCTCAGCCTGCGGCAATGGCACCACGGCATCACCGCCTCCCGCCTCCGCGGACACCGGAGAGGGCAGAGCCGCCGGAGGCGGGAACAATCAATCCCTCCTCCCGACCACCGACTCTCACCCCCTTCCCTCAGTGGCGCCGGGTCCCTCCTCCCTGAGGAAATATCCGGCGGCAGCTGCAGATGCGGCAGCAGAGCGGAGTTCCAGCTGCTGATGGCCACGAGGACGGGCTGCGGTGCCTGAGCAGAGCGGTGCTGCCCACCGAGCAGCCTGCAGGCGCTGATCTCTACAAGCTGGATGTCATTTTGTGTAATTACAAAAGCAGGAAGCTTTCTGCATGCAGATGCTCACATCCAGGGCCTTTCCCCACAATTTTTGTCCACTGACAGCAAAAAGGACACTTTTTCCATTATCGTTTTCACATTAAGTCAAGAACATTATCCCAAAAATATCAAGCGTTCATTCAGCTCTGTGCCTCAGAAATAGCTTTCTTTTCTTCCCCTGCTGAAATTTCCTTTCAAAATGGTTATATTTTAAAGTGTGCACTAAACCAGCTGGCTGCTTTAATACCATTTACAACAGGCATTTGAAATAGAATCATAGAATCATAGAATCATAGAATCATATAGAATCATAGAATCATATAGAATCATAGAATCATAGAATCATAGAATCATAGAATGGCCTGGGTTGAAAAAGACCACAATGATCATCTAGTTCCAACCCCTGCTATGTACAGAGTCACCAACCAGCAGACCAGGCTGTCCAGAGCCACATCCAGCCTGGCCTTGGATGCCTCCAGGGATGGGGCATCCACAACAACCTGTTTCAGTGCCTCACCATCCTCTGGTGAAAAACTTCCTCCTAAGATCTAACCTAATCCTCCCGTGTCTCAGTTTAAGACCATTCCCCCTTGTCCTATCACTGTCCATCCTCTTAAACAACCATTCCCTCTCCTGTTTATACACTCCCTCCAAGTACTGGAAGGCCACAATGAGGTCTCCCTGGAGCCTTCTCTTCTCCAAGCTAAACAAGCCCAGTTTCTTCAGCCTTTCCTCATAGGAGAAGTGTTCCAGCCTCTGATCATCTCAGTGCCCTCCTCTGGACCCACTCCAAGAGCTCCATGTCCTTCCTGTACTGGGGGCCCCAGGCCTGGATGCAGTGCTGCAGATGGAGTCTCACAAGCCGAGTAGAAGTGGATGATCACCTCCCTCTCCCTGCTGGCCAGCCCTTTTTAATGCAACCCAGAACACAGTTGGCCTTTTGGGTTGCAAGCACGCACCGCTGGCTCATGTACAGCTTCTCATCTACCAGGACCCCCAAGTCCTTCTCCACAGTGCTACTCTCAAGGAGATCTTCCCATGTTTGTATAAATACCTGGGATTTCCTCAACCCAAGTGCAGACCCTGCACTTGACCTTATTGAATCTCATTACGTTAACATGGGCCCACTTCTCCAGGCTGTCCAGTCCTCCTGGATGGATTCCCTTCCTTCCAGTGCATCAACTGCACTGCACAGCTTGGTGTCATCTGCAAATTTGCTGAAGGTGCACTTGATGCCATCGTCTTTGTCAGTGATGAAGATGTTGAAGAGCACCAGTCCCAAGACCGACCCCTGACGGACACCACTTGTGACCGGCCTCCACCCTGACACAGACCCATTGATCACAAGCCTTTGGCTGCGACCAGCCAGCCAATTCCTAATCCATCGAACAGTCCATCCTTCAAATCCACACCTCTCCAATTTAGAGAGAAGGATGGTGGTGAGGGACCATGTCAAAGGCCTTGCCATCCACTGCCCTTCCCCTGTCTGTCAAAGCCATCACTCCACCATAGAAGGCCACCTGATTAGTCAGGCATGATCTTCACTTAGTGAAACCATGCTGGCTGTCTCTAATCATTTTTTTTATCTTGTATGTGCCTTAACATAACTTCTAGAAGGATCTGCTCCATGATCTTCCCAAGCACAGAGGTGAGGCTCACTGGCCTGTAGCTCCCTGAGTCTTCCTTTCTCCCTTTCTTAAAAATGGGAGTAACATTTCCCTTTTTCAGTCACCTGGAACTTCACCAGACAGCCATATAAAACACATACATACTCACAGCCAAATAGAAAGATCCTTAAGGATGTGTTACTGCCAATATTTCTGTTAAGGTTTATCTCCATGCCACAGAGACCAGATCCTCTGAAGCCCAGCAGATCCTTTGTTTCTGACAGTAAATGCATTCAGGAACTGTATGGAACTGAAACTTCAAGCAGTTTTCAGTATTTCTGCTTTTGTAAACAAATCTGGCTAATATCTGCTTCCTAATGCTCAAGAAATAATACTAATTGAATCAATCTTTAGTTAACAAGATATGATTCCTGTCTGCATTCAACCAACAAATAGCCTCATTGAAATCAATTAGATTACATTCACATTTCAAAATACTCAAAACACCATATGGAACTTAAGTATCTAAAGGGAGGCTATAAGAAAAAAGGGGACAGACACTTTAACAGAGTGAAACACTGGCACAGGTTGCCCAGAGAGATGGTGGATGCTCCATCCCTGGAGACACCGAAGGTCAGGCTGAACAGGGGCTCTGAGCAGCTGCTGGAGCTGTCCCTGCTCATCGCAAGGTGGTTAGACTAGATGGCCTCATGGGTCCCTTCCAACTCAAACGATTCTGTGATGATTCTATCATCAACAGAATTGTAATATAAGCTAGAAATAGGATTTCAAGGCAGCAAATTCACCATGACAACTTCTCTGTGCCACGTCCTGCGCTGGAGAAGCATCAAGATGGCACTCCTAGAAAAAGAATGTTTGAAAAGCTACAGTGTTTACAGTGGTTTCTGACATCTTCTGAATGGTACAGCTCCTTGCTTTCTTGTTGGCATGAAACCTCTCAGCATTCATGGTGGATTGCAGGAAGATAGGGGTTGGTTTAAAAATGGTTATGCCTCTGAAGAGTGAAAGTAATGGGAATTATACAAAAAATAAAAATCATTTTTTCTTAAGCTATATGGCTATAAATTAAGATTGTTTACTAAAGTTGTTTCACGCCTATGGCTTATTTTGCTACATATAATGCAGACTGTAAGAATAAATTGACAGACTTTCACTGAAGAACGTTCTGAATGCTCTGCATTCTTCAGTTTTCAACTACTGGAGAAAAAAATAACCATTACACTTAATTACCAAGATTACAAAATGAATATGATGTATTTCTACTAAAGGAGCAGAAAAGGACCTACTTTTTTTTTCACTATCATTTAAATAGTATTTTAATGACATTTAAACACCACTCCACATTTTTGTTCTAGAGTTTTCACAATTTTAAAATGTAAAGTGCACTTTCAGTCTGTTGATTACATTTCCATGCATTAGGCATATAAACTTTATTATATTCTGTTTACAAGTTGAGAAATTAAGTTGTAGAGTGGCTTCTTAATGAAATCAAGAAGTTTCTGGTGTGAGGAACAACCTTCACTTCAAGTTAGTATTGAAAACATAGTAGTGCCCTCTCAGTCTCTCAAAATAGAAAAGCAAAGCATTGCAAACTATTAAAAAAGAAATATCAGGGAAAATATGTCAGGACATCAAGTTAAATATCAACAAAGACGGAATCAAAAATAATGCCAGTAGTCTATGTAAGGTATAAGACACTAAAACTTGACAGTCTTGATTGGCCAAGTGCAACAGTACAGTGTTGCTCAAGACTGTTATCTCAGTTTGGCTGTGGTAGCTTAATGACTGCAGCCTGGACCTGCAATCTATTCTAAGTAAATTGCTTTTTAATAGGACAAAATTCAAAACTGAAGGCCTGTTGCAATCCATCATGTTTCTGTCATGAATTGCAGTGCAAAGCTTTCCATTCCGAAAGTAGCTCACCTTGAAATTATTAAGATTCAAAAGGTAATGTTGCTGTTTAGTAGGAAATTATTTTATTATCTCCCTCCACTTTTTTCATCATTAAAAAGACATATTTTCATACTTATGAACAGGTTAATTAGTATTCCAAAATTAATATTTTTCAACACTTTAGTGTCGCACATTTAAAATAAGCACTCCATCATTAAAGATATCCATAGAGTTGCTGAGTGAAAATACTTTATGCTTTCTATCGTAACTGTTCAATCTGCACCTCAAACTTGTCTAAATATGCAATTTTGAAATACTTTAAATATAAACTTCCACCATTCCCTCTGTTGCAGAATAATCCATATTCTCTCCTGTAATAAATACTTAGCTGTTAAACTTTTTTGGTATATGTTCTTTGATAGATTACAGACAGAAGTTCAACTTTACCCACTGCACTCACTGTCGTAATGAAGCTCATGTGTTTCTACAGGCATTATACACCTTAAATCCATATTCTCAGCAGAACCCATACACATTAACGTTAACAAAAAGCATCATATAAGAAATTCACTACATTGCCATCAGCTTCCATGTCTATTGAACAGTTCTTTTAGAAGAGAATGATTCACCAATGTTAGTTCCATTGAGATGGACCTGGAATAAAACTGTCTCCAAAATCACAATCCAAGTGAAAAGTTATTTAGTAAATATTTACTACATGCTGAAGTAGCACTGAGATACTATTATTTTTATATTCCATTTTCTTCTTTGTTTCTATCGTTATAAAATGGTGACAACTCTTCTGTTACCATCACAAAGTAGCCTTTTTTAAAAAAAAAAAACAAAACTATTTCAAAAGCAGATTGTATTTCAAAAGCAAATTGTTCTTTTCCAGACTCAAACAGAGCTAAAAAATACTGATGTAAAACAGAGAATGAAGGGCTTGAAGAATCATGAAGAGATTGCTTTAGGCACTGTATCTAAAGCTAAGACTAACAGGAACAAAAAATCTCCTCTTAAACCTTTTGAAAAGAGTTACACACATCTCCTTCCCCATGCACTGACTTGAATTCAGAGTTTCTTTAGAGTTAGTTTGCATCTTGAGGGACATGAAAACAACGTGCTTAAGATGCATTCAAGAGCTTAAACCAGCCCCACTTAACCGTAGTGTGAATCATCCCCGCGTGACCCCTTTCTTTTGTCCACTGCAATGATGTTACTGCTTGACTGCTTCATATCCTACACATTTGACAGCTGTCACTTTGAATAAAAATTGTTGCGTGTTGGACTTGATATGTTGGACACATTCTCTTCCTATCACCTGATACACTGCTTGATCGTACTGCTCAGCTGCTGTGATCATATCATTCTCTATTATATTAACTCCCTCTACATCCCCACAGACATTCTCATTTTCCAGCTGAAGTACCTTGTTTGCAACTTGATTCCAAAACAGAAGAAGCAAAAAAAAAAGTATTTTGTATAGGAGCCCTAGACACAGAAATACAAAGGACCTTCATCCAATTTTAGCTGCCTCTATCTATCTTCTTCATAAAGGGAAAGGGAGAAAATAGTTCTGCCCACTAGACAGTTTAAAACTTCTTTGTTCTAAGCCTGCACTGCTGCTGAATCCAGGTCACACTCACCTAAGTGCATTCAGAGTGCCAGTACTCTTCATGCTAGCAAGACAATTAACTCAGTCCATATGATCCCTAAGCCTGACTTATTTTGGTTCAAGAGACTGTACGTAATATATGGTCATCATATATGGTCATAAAGAACTGCAGGGAAAAAAAAAGAAAACAAAAGAAAAAGAAAATAGGCTGGAGATCATCTGGACAAATCTGCTCAGAGCAGAGCTACGCTTCAGGTTGTGCATAGCTTCAATCTTTGATAAAGCTGCGCAGGACTTTCCCAGTTAAGCTCTGAATATTTCTGAGTGGAGATTCCCTTTTGCTTCTAGAGTGCTTGATACAAAAACTAGTCACAGCACTACATTTTAAGCAATTCTCTTTCCCATTTTCAGTGTTGTTGTCTTCTTTTAATCTCTCTGCTTATCATGCGCAGACTAACTAAACCATGAAGCATGAGTAACATGCAGTGATTCACTTAGTCTTAGAATAGTATCTATTTCTGATAAAAAGCTAGCTAAGAATAACAGCTTATGTTTAAACAAACAACTCTTCAACAAAACACATAGTGAAGACACCAAATATCTATATTTCTGCTTTCCTCTTGAACTCTGTTTATAGTTAAGAAGTTATTTGTCAGAGTCACGATAAAATGAAGTGTTAGTCATAGCTACTTACCAGCAGATTTTTATGTCCTTGGAAATGAGCCTGGTGAACTACAAGCAGAGCATCCTCCTCTGCAGTGTACACGCTACACAAGCTGCAGGGTGTATCTGCACAGACAGCTTCTTAGACAAGTGGAGCCACTTTAGAGATGATAAAGTATCACAGAAAGCCTAGTTTACCTTGGGAAGTCCACAGTGTCCAAGCTAAGGGCAAGCTGCACTCACATAACATTCTGCATATAATCTGCATGCCAAACATCCTGAGAAGTCATCCCTATATTGACTGCATCTCCTACATAAGCTAAATGCAACTCAAATAAGGGCTACACTGTTTTCAGGCAATAAAAGAAGTGCAGATTACTCATTTTGGTTCCTGAACTCTCATATAAAGCTATTTGACCAAGCTCATGATGTATCATGTCTTGATAGTCTGGGGACATTTAGGAAGCAGAAGAATAATGCTCTCTCATCAGGGGAATTAGGAAGATTCTGAAGTGCTGCTCAGTCACTTCCCATCCAGCTTAAGATTTTCAAGCTTGTATTGCTAAGTACGCAAAATTAAAGTGCAAAATTGAAGTGAAAAATCAAAACTTGAAGTGCACCTTGAGTATTATGTATTTAGTCCCTGCCTAAGGCCATCAAACCTCTCAGGAAACCAAAACGATAGGCCTGACATGGCCTTTATTTGTTTTCCCTCTATTTCTGAACAGCCTGTGCTGAGAACTATTTCAACAGATTTATAAATGATGTGGAAAATTATGTGAAACAGATCACAGTTACTGGAGATAGTCATAGCTATAGCTGATTGTGAAAAATGCCAGAGTCATCCTAAGTGGCTACATGATAAAAATGTAGAAAGATTTTATTATTGATAAATGAGAACTAATATGGAGAAGAAAAATAACTTAACTATACACTTAGAATACATTTACTTGCTGTTACTATTTAGGAAAACAAAACAAAATTAAACAAGATCTGGAAGCATTTGCAGACAGTCTCTGAAAACAGTAATTCATCATTAACAGTCAGAAAAAAGAACATGGAAAAAGAAAAAAATAATTTATTGGGAAAAACATTATCAAACATTTCTATAATGCACGGTATGTCCAGAGATATAATAGAGAATCCTACTCTGGTCCTCCCATCTGAAAACAAAAGAAGGTACAATAGGAGTGTAGAACATTGAAAAAGTAACAGTGATGATCAGTAACATCAAACAGCTTCCAGATGAGGAAATACATACATGTAGTGGAACTGGAACTTTTAACTGAAGAAGGGGAATGATTAAAAGGGAAAAAGATACAAGTCTATAAAGTGATTGAATTATAAAACTCATAAAATGAAATCATGATTCATAGAAATTTAGAAGGGTCATGTGTTCATACTCAGTCCAGCGTAGCATTCCATCTGATAGCAACCACGAGCTCAGACACTTTGCAGAGACAGTAAGAATGGGATAAAATATATACATTCACTAAGAATTTTCAGTCTTCACATTTCTACTTTAGCCCCTGTCTACATATTTGGGATTTCCTTTGTATATTAAGTACATTTTTCTTCATTCTCCCTTTAAATATTCATCAATTTGTATCAGCTACAAAAAGCAGGAACAAAGACTCTCACAGCTTAAGCTTTATGATTTTGAGAACAAGCCCTTTCTGTTTATTTGAAAACTGTGCCATGCTTTGATGCCTCCCTTTCTTGAGCTGAAAGAGTGAACAGTCAATCCCTACATACCTCTCCCATGCTATTTATTCAAGATTTTCAAAACTGTCATATCCTGCTCAAGGATTTACTTTTCAGATCGAAGATGAATCTGGCTGATCCCAGTACAGAGGCAGTTTCGTACTTTTGATTATTGTCAGTCTTCCTCTGATTCATTTTCATTTCTACTGTATCTCCATACCACATAAGATGGGGGTTAGAAGTATAAAGCAATCAAGTTGAAGGTGCTTCACATATGTAGGCATACTAATATTTTCTGCTCTCCAGTCTGTTTTTTATTCCTTTCCTATCAATTTTAAAATTCAGCTTTGTGTACTGCTTTTTTCTTTTTTTTCTTCTTCTTTTTTTGTTCTGATTGGTTGATTTGGGGGTGGTTTGGGTTTTTTTTGGCTACCGAACACTGACACGTTCATTGAGCCATCCATCATAACATGAAGAGCTGGCTTCTGTGCAGTAATGGTCATTTCAAAACCCATAAATTTAAATGTGGAGCTGCAGCAGTTTACATTACTCCAAGCTGAATTTTAAGTGCCAGATTATTATTTCATCTCACAAGGTCCTTCTAGAGTTCTTCACATGTGGTTCTCATTTCTACTACACTAAAGAAGTTCAGTGTCATCAGTGAACCTTCTCACCTTGCTATGCACTCCTTCTTCCAGTTCTTTTTTGGATGTCAACTAGGCAATAAGAAATTCCTTGCAGGACAAGAACTGGGGCATATCACTACAATTAGTGTTCCGGAAGCACAGCACAAACAAAATATAGCACTTCCCATATAAAAGTAAAATGTGGAACAACGTATAGCCATGAGGCTCAAAGGTATAAGTATTTTCAAAACAAATCGTAACAAAATTCAGGAAAAAATGTATCCATGACCCATTAGACACGATCCCTTGATTGTAAACCAAGATTCATAAAACAGCAAAATGTTGATTGTCAGAAACTAGACAGTAGCAAGTGTGTTCTTATACACGTTCCCTAAGCACCTGCTATTGGACACTGCTGGAAACAAGACAGTGTACATGCGCACGTACACGTACATATTCAAATATGTACATCCACACACACATAGAGATATACATATGTCCAGTATGGCCATTTTTACTACAATTTTTTAAATTAGATTTCTATTGCAGATTATTATTTAAAATGTGACATTCGTGAAATTTACAGGAAGAATACATTTATTTTCAAGTGTGCTACTGATGAAAAGTGACCAAACCCAAATATTCATGAAATAATAAGTGACTGGCCTCACAAACTCAATGCTCAATATGCAGGTTGAATAACCATCTCTCTTTAAACCTCTTAAAGATTTTTGAATGAATTCTTCACCTTTTTCTTGATTATTAATGTTTGAACTTGCTCTGAAAAGAGAGGGTGCATTGATCTTTCATCAGGCAGAACAGCATAGTGCTATGTTTTGTTCTATTGGCAGAAGGTTCTGACTTCGAGAACAATTGGCTGGAATTACTCAGCAGTAAATGTTTCAGAGGGTGCTCTCATTACACATTTATATTCCATAAGGTCTTCATATTTAAAATGTCTGATTTGGACACTGGAAACGTTTCTTTCAACACAGTCATAATTGACAATTTGTCATTTTTTTTTAGACAAAAAATCCGTTCCCAATTATCTGCAATCCATGACTCTAAAACTCTTCTCCAGACACAGGCTCCTCTGGTTCTAAATACCAGATGTGACAGGTAGTAAGATTTAAATATCAATAAATCAGATGCATTGTTTACACTGTAAGGGAATCAGTACGCTGTAATTTATATATACATTATTTTTATTATTATTTATTATTATCACCCACTCTGCATCCCAATCTAATAAATAGTATTTTGGACATTAAACAGGGTCACAGAACACGCTTGTTTGATCAGGCATCCAAATTTGATTCTCAGAGGTTCTTTTTGGCAGTCACACAGAACTAATGTGAAGTAGCTGAAGTGTGTCACTGAGCACATGGGCAACTTACGTGTTACCAGTTCATTTCGTGAAGTCTTCAGATGTTGTGGCTGTTGATATCAATACTGTGGGTAGAAGCTGATCCCTGTTTACAAAATATTGGAAAAGAACGAGCTTCTAAACTTCAGAAAAATCTGTTCTAAGCTTCAACTCATCCCGAAATATAATTCCTACAATCACACAGAAGTGAGGATGCTTCTATAATACGCAGATCACAGCTCTATGAGCCTTCTATTTTGGAAGCTTAATGTTTTATGTTTGTCTGGTTCTAGGCTGGAAAACATCTACTATGAGGCATGTATACATCTAGGTGAGGGGATCTGATGCATCAGCACATCTGGAAATGTGATGATTTAATGCACTGTAGCCTCATTTTTTACAACACATCTTGTATAAGTGGGCATTTTAAAACTGTCTTTTCGTGTATTTAATATGCAATCACTAGTAGTTGATTATGGCTTTTCATCTGCTATATATAGAATGATGACTAAAAGATGAATGATGTTAACACTGTTGACAAGGCTGAAACACAGTGCAATTGCAAAAGCAAGGATATTTGCTATTATTTGAGAAAAACACATTTTATAATCATGAAATGCTCTACATTGTTTCTAATCAAAGTATAAATGTTTTCCCTGCAGAAGCACCACTAACAATAACCTAATGAATTTGGAACGATCAATAACAACACTTAGACATCTTGAGCATTACCTGTTAACTTAAAATGTTCTATCTAAGTTAATTGTAAGGGGAATAGATGGCAATTTTCATAGCTTTTAAAGTTGTCTCAGTCTGAATAGTACAAAAAAGAGAGACTAAGTATAAAATGCTGTAGATCCAGTGCATACTTTCACTTGTTAATGTGTTAGACAGCAAAGAACAGAAAAAATGAAAAAGATGACAGGTCCTGCCCACCCTGTTGACTGAGCAAGATGAGGTTATATTTTCCTGTGATCGTGGGCTTTCCTAACACTGCTGTAAATTGCAAGAGCAATGCATGAGTCTGCAGCAAGCCCCAGGACTCAGGCATAGCATACAGGTAGATAGGCTGTTCCTCACTACTTCTCACCATGTATTTCAAAATATGTAGTGATCTGGTATAGCTGAAGGTCAACAAATGAGATTCTAGCAAATGGTAAGTGCTTTCAATACTGCTTGCTAAAACAACTGTAAGGCTGTATTGATTTAATAAGCATTTTGCTTTTAAATTCAGCTATTATTCTTTAAAAACTATTCTCATACATTCAGATGTTGCTACTTTGAAAGAGAAATGGAATTTCAGTAATGCTCGTGACATGAATAGAGATGATTTAATCATTTTGATCAAAATCTGCCTTTTAAATTATTTTCACAGCCTTGGGGGGGGGGGGGGAAAGGAAATTATGAGGGAGGAAAAAGGAAATGAGTGAGGACTTTAGGGTTCATAAATCCAGGAAGAATTCAATGTTCTCTTTTCAAGAATATGCATCAGACATTTGTGTTCAATAAAAGCCATAGGGACAAAAATCTTTACAAACACAAAGCTTTTTCTTTAGTTTCATGCTTAACAGCTGCAAAATGAGATGGCTTCTCTCTTCTGCTAGGTCAGTCTTAAACATGGTCAGCTATCAAACTCTGACCTGTTAGAAATCACGGCCCTTTCTTTTATGTAAAGTATCTTGCAAACTGACAAACATAATTCTCATATAAAAGAAATACCACATATACATACACAGGTTTATTTATTAATTAAAAATATTACATACATTACTGTATAACACAATTATGTCCTTTAACACATTTTTATATAAAATAGATTATAGTGTGCAGAAGAACACATAGAAATAAAAAATAACAGCTTCCTGAAAACCAACTAAAAGACAAGAAAAAAAAAAAAAAAAAAAAGAGGATAAACCAAATTTAGCAAAGAAGATACTGAGTTATTTATAAAAATCTACAAACAGGAGAATTAATACGTGAGGTTATAAAATAAATAATGCATGTTGGACACTGTGTGTATTTGTGTGTGGTTGCATACACACACAAACTGTGTTTATGCTTACCTACATTTAAACAACTCTGACAGACCTTACGATATATTTGTCAAGAATTATGCTATTATTCAAAATTAAATTAAATTAAGTGGGACAAAACATTCTGTAATATTCCAATAAGAGCATGTGAGCACAGGATCATAAATTACTAGATGTTTTGCAAAGATGAGGTATCTAGAACACAACTGCACTTCAAAACCTGAACAACAGCTTCCTTATGGCATTAAGCTTAAAAGCAATCGTCTTAGTAAGAAATAAATGAGTTCTAAACAGTAGCACCATTCACTGTGTAGGTAATGAGCACCCAACCACTGGAGTTTAAAAGTTAAATGTCCAGTACAGGACACTCTCAACTAGATGTTGATTCATCTAAATCTCTAAGACAAAGAAGATGTGTTGCCATATGATGATAATGTAGTCACAGAGAATGTAAATTGACTTACACTAATGATAATTTCTTTATAATAAAGTTCAATTAGGTACAATTACTTCCACTGACCTGCTGAAAAATCAACATGCTTTACCTCTAAGAGGTAAATCAACAATTGACTTGTTAACCATTTCTTACTGAACTTATCTGAAAGATACTATGAAAAACACAGTACTGATGAATAGATTATTAGACTCAAATGAGCATGGACTGGATCTTCTGTTTTAGGAAATACATTATATCTGCAGAAGAGGAAATAGAATTTAATTTAATGCAAAATTGGCAGTGAAGCAATGATGGTGTGACGATGGTGTAGATCCCACAGATTTGACCACCAGTATTACCATTTATGCAATTAGAAATATTTCTTAGCAGTCTGAAAAGTATGAGGTGCTTTTCATGTAATCTAATTTAGGACATCTGCACTGAGGGAACCACTCAAGGTTCCCTTTACAGACAGTGGGAAGAATAAGCACTTCTAGGCTGATATTGAATCTCAAATCTTAGCTGTTCAGAAAGAGATGAACAATAAAAATGCCTTTTTCTTCCAGCTGACAATACTGGTAGCACGGTGTGGCTAATTCAAATGTAGAGGGCTACTTCAATGTCAAAATTCAGTGAAGGGAATTTTAGCCCATGCTTGCTAATGATGAGAGATGTCAATACAGTTATTACAGAAAAGGGTGGAGAGAAAATGAGAGAAAAGATTGTGCAGTAAATGGCATTGCAGAATGCAGCATTATGAACTCTAAGCAGTTCATATACAGGAAGGAGTTGCACCAAGGATAAATAAAACAGGATCCTAAATAACATTGGCATGACTATCCTCCTGACGGGATGTCAGTGAGCTTGTTCAGAATTAAGTGTTTCCATCTGGCGTAGCATTGTGAAGCACAGACACATCTTTTGTCCAACACTATTATTTTACTGGCTGCTACCCTGATCAAAACTGTCACTTTTCCACTAGGCACACTCAGTGGGATCAGAAGAGGGAAAGATTATCTCCAATGAGGCTGATGTCTGCAAGTATTTAAACTGAAGCATCTTGTATACCTCTTGACTTTCTAGATTGTGTACGCTGATGGAGTTGCTTCATTCAGAAAAGAGAGTGTGGAACATACTCTGCTTTTATCAGTGGGCAGCTCTTCAGGGTACAAGAAATGAGCAACTGCCTCCCTCCTTAGTTTTGTCACTACGTAAGGCAGTTAGTGAAGAGGATAGGAATCATGGAGACCAGTCACAAGTGGTGCTCCCCAGGGTTGGTACAGGGGTTGGTCTGTCCTGTTCAGTATATTTATTGGTGACCCAGCTGAGGGCACTGAGGGCACCCTCAGTAAGTTTGCAGATGACACCAAGTTGGAAGTAAGTGTCGATCTGCCTGGGAGTAGGAAGGCCCTACAAAGGGGTCTGGACAGGCTGGATAGCTGGGCTGAGGCCAACGGGAAGAAGTTCAACATGACCAAGTGCCAGGTCCTGCACAACAACCCCAGGCAATGCTACAGGTTTGGGGCAGAGTGGCTGGAAGACTATGTGGAAGAAATGGACCTGGGCGTGTTGGTCAATGTTCAGCTAAACATGAGCCAGCAATGTGCCCAGGTAGCCAGGAAGGCCAAAGGCATCCTGGTTTGTATCAGAAATAGTACTGCCAGCAGGAGCAGGGAGGTGATCATTTCCCTGTACTCAGCTCTGGTGAAGCTGCACCTCGAGTGCTGTGTTCAGTTTTGGGCCCCTCGATACACGGAAGACATGGAGGCCCTGAAGCATGCCCAGAGAAGAGCAACAGAGCTGGTGAGGGGGTTGGAGCACAGGTCTGATGAGGAGCAGCTGTGAGAGCTGGGACTGATTAGTTTGGAGAAGAGGAGGATCAGTGAAGACCTTCTTGCTCTCTATAACGACCTGAAACACTGTTGTGGACAGGTGGGGGTCAGCCTCTTTTCCTATGTAACTAATGACAGGACTGGAGGGAATGGCCTCAACTTGTGCCAGAGGAGATTCAGTTTGGATGTTAGGAAAAATTTCTTCTCCAAAATTGTGGTCAGGTGCTAGAATGGGCTGCCCAGGGAGGTGGGAGAGCCACCATCCCTGGAGGTGTTTAAAAAACATTTAGATGTTGTAGTGAAGGACATGGTTTAGGGGGGAAATATTAGGGGGTAGATGGATGGTTGGACTGGATGATGGTGGAGGTCCTTTCCAATCTTGGTGATTCTATGGTTCTGTGATTCTATATGCTGTAATCAGCTTCTGGAACTCTCATAGTTAAGGTACAGAAGAAATACAAAGATGGGATCTTATCTCTTCATCCCAGTGTAGGAGTACAGGTTGTGATGAATATTTGTCTAACAACACATGAAAAAAAACAGTATGGTAAAAGGAAGCAGTCTAAATAAGTTTGCTGTGTTCACAGACCTGTGCAGTTCCAATTTAGTTACTTGAAAACTGTTTATACTCTTTTTTATTTTATTATCCGGGAAAATATCATCTCTTTTGACTTAGAAAAATCTTCAAAGTAAACCATTTTCCTTGTAAAATTCTTTCAAAATCACTATCTAAGGCAATGTATGAGAGGTGTATTAAGAGACATTTTTTAACTACTCACCTAACACTTCTGATCTGGAGAGACAAATTACTGCTCAAAAACTGAGGACTGTTGGGTCTAATAATACTACATGGAGTAAAATACAGTCAGCATTTCCCTAGACCTCGTTAAATCTGATGAAAAGATGTCATAAATACTGATTAGTTAAATATCTAGTCTAAGGCCTCCATTAGTTTCTGCGATTACTGAAACTCATCCAACACAGCACTACTTTCATTTCTTTGCTCTTCATGCTGAGGTACACTGCTACATTTTACAATACACCACCCGGTTAGCAGCAGCCTGCAGTGATACAATAATGAGCTGGGACATTTTTATTTTTTTCAGAGAGTTGATTTTAAATTAATTTCAACTTAGCTCGTGATTTGTTCACTTCCCAAATTACAGAAACTAGCGGCCTCATTACTGAACAAAACAGCATCCGGGAATGACTTAATGAATGCTGCCTAGTAATTTAGGCATCATTTATTAGTAAGCGGTACAAAACTCACGATCAGTAAAGATTTGGAAAACTGGAGGAAGGCTACTTGCACAGTATACATTACAATACGACATGAAATATTCTATCAAACAGTTTAAAATAATTAAAAATATCTGTGCACGCAGAAAACACTCATTATATCCAAATTGGATAAACATCACAAAAGCATATAATAATGCGTAAATATTTTTCATTAACCTGCAGATCCACAGATATCTCAGGCAACAACAGTGTGATGAGTGTATCTGGAAGTGCTTATAATGCTTCAGATGATAATTTTTGCAAAGAATTTGCTCCATTTGTTTGATGTATTCTGGTTTCAATTCTATATTGCTACAGCATGAATTGCTTCTGACAGCAACAATGTACTGTTCCCTGTTTTGCTTAGTGTGTTTTTCTATTAGTACTAAACAAATCACAAGAGGAGGTAAAAAAGAAAAAAAAAATAATCTGATATGAGCTAATAAGCCACTTTTGAACTTTACAGTTGTTTTCTTCTTTTTTCTGGTACAAACCTTTACCAAAAACAACTGCCACTTGAGGCTTGTGTCTGAGATAATCAAAGAACTCAATGAGACAGAGAATATGGGAACCTCCAGAAATGAGGTAGAGACACAGGATGGCCACACAGGGATCTGAGGTGGAAGACAGAATGGATGAAAACATAAGGATAAGGACTAACCAATAGGGCTCCAAAAGAGAGTGGAAGTTATTTGGAAGGCTCAGAGAAGCAGAAACATTTGATAATAATATTTGGTGTACAGTCATACTATCTAAGATGGTTCTCAGAGATCATGGAATCATAGAATCTTTAAAGTTGCAAGGGACCTTCAAAGGTCATCTAGTCCAACTCCTCTGCAATGAACAGGGACATTCACAGCTAGAGCAGGTCACTCAGGGTTTGATCCTGGCCTTGAAAGTCTCCAGGAATGGGGCATCAACCACATCTCTGGGAACCCATGCCAGTGGTTTGCTACCCTCACTGTAAAAGGGTTTAGAAATGTATCGCTAATACTTCACTGCAAGACAAACATATTTTTTTTCCTTATCTCTAACCAAAATCTCCTTTCTATAAGCTTGAAACCAACTCCCCTTGTTCTATCACCACAGCAGGGTCTAAGGAATCTGCCCTCTTCTTTCTTGTAGCTCTCCTTCAGATACTGCAAGGCCGCTATCCGGTCACCTTGCAGACTTCTCTTCTCCAGGCTGAACAGCCCCAGCTCTCACAGCATGTCCTCATAGGAGAGGTGTTCCATTCCTTGGATCATTTCTGTGGCCCTTCTCTGGATGCACTCCAACATGTGTTAAAAAAATGTTTTCAATTTTTATCAAAGAAGACTGCAAAGAGGTAGCCAGTTCAGTATTAAGCACCATTTTAAGCTTTATGTGTATCTTTATGTTATGTAATTTAACTATTTCCAAATTTGTACTTTAAATTTACTTCAGTTTTATACACCAGTACTGCACAGATTACCTTGAGTGTAGCACTGCTGAATGTGCTATGTGATGTATTTTGGAGAGAAAATCAGCAGCATGATTTTGACAAATGCAGATGTTGGCAATTAGAAAGGTACTTAATTAATGGCTTAAGAGATGTAGAAAAATTAGACCTAATATTACAGATGGAAAGATTTAATTACAGATCAAATTGTGAAATATTTTTTCAATATTTTGTTAAAGTTCTTTTTACTCTGATGAGCATCTCTGTCTGGTGCTACTAAACAAATCTGCTGTCCTGCAGCCTGCTTTCTGAGATGCATCTCCACTCCAAGCAGCACGTCCTGATTTTGTGACTGTGATCTACAACTGCTGATTCTCAAACTAAATGTAAAAGTATTAGTTCCAAAACAAACACTACTATGAGAAGTCATTGTGTCTCACAGTGAAATTGGATTATAAGCGGACAACTTTTAAAATGTTTTTTTTTCATTTATAAATAGTATACAAAGCAAATCCAAACGCACTTTCACACCATCTATGCTCCACTCCTATTTTTTACCAGAAAATATACACACCGTGCAGTTTACAAATGTATGACTACTACTACTTAGCTGCATGACAAACAGTAATAATAAAAATAATGACAAAAATACAAGCACACTAGTTCTTCCCCACTTCTCCCCCAAAAAACCCTAAAAGAAGCGGGTTTGTTTTTTTTTTGAGTTGGTATAACAAGGTATTTTATTATTAGTATGATAAATTATCTGAAATGTTTGCCTTTACCTTTGCTATTTGCAGTAATTCCACAGCCTGTACTCTGACTTTTTACATGTCACTGTTGCAATACTTTAGCTAAGGACAATCGCTCGTGGATCAAATAAACAAACAATGCCCTCTTGCCACATCTCAAGACTACATGACCATTTGGACTGCACAGGAATTGTTTTGTATATGCAGGAGTTCTGCCCTGAGCTAAAATGGCAAAGGAAGCATGATGCTATGTTTAGGACATTTGTAGAAAATGAAATGATTCTAAGTTTTGTCATTCCTATCCTTCTAAACAATCATTATTTACTTGAAGCTTACACTACTCAGGTCCAAAATGTCAACCTTTTATTTCCGCTTGAGCAAATGCTCGCTTGAGAAGAACAACCAGAGCTTCTGTAGGAAACAGTTTACTGGTGTAAAGCCTGGGCTCATGCCATTTAGCTTTAGGCACTTTATTTACATGCCTCAATTTAAGTATACTTTTCCTTCACTCCCAGTAGCCAGATTTCTGGTCTGATTTACTCTTTCAGTGCTTTTTTATTTCCACCGATACCAGAAGCAATGCAAGGAAATAGGAAATTAACTTTGCTATCAAATTCAGGTATCTAAAGTTAGGCATTGCATGTACTCCTCAGTTGTAAGTACATTACATAACAGCAGAGATGATGTTACATAAATGATATCTCTTCACATTTCATTCCATGAGACTGAGAAAATGAGGACTAACAAATAATCTGACTAATTAAAAGAATGAATTATAAATTATTTGCTTTGGCACATAAAAAAGTTATCTACCTACATAAAATCATTTTATTCCATATAGAAGAAAAAAAAATACTTTTTAGTGAAGCACATTCTATTCTTTTTTCTTAGGAATGTTATTAAAAAATGGCTAAGATACGAATGTGAAAGATAACGTACGTACACATAAAATATATGTAGCACATTACAGAAACAAGACAATCAAACTACAGTCATTTTAAAACCGATCATCTTGGTCACTGGCACTGTTTTCAATTGAGTATCGAGGATCTCACCCTTTTCCAACTGCAGTGTGTTGCAGTAGCTTCATTTAATCATAAAGCAGCTCTCTTCTGCCAATCCCTGCAGCCGCATTGCTGCTTCCAGCTCCCTATGTAACAGACAAGTAGATTCCAGCGTGCAGAAACGGCACGAAGGGGGCACAGAAAGGAGAACGGAAATGTCTCCTTCAAAAGGCCTGGCAGAATATGAAGTCTACGGTTATAAATGTAGATACACTCAAATTATTTCTCATTGCAATTATTCTGCAGTTGATAAGTAGAATACATAGATATCACTAATCAAAGAATCACAGAACCATATAACAATCAGCAACTATATAAGCAAGCATTAGGAAGCATTCAGCATGAAAGGGGAAGAGAAAATGCAAACTCTGAAATGGTATTCTGCAATTAGATTGGTTTCTCTAAAATAGGAGGGCATGCAAAAAGAAAAAAAACCCTATAATCTTATTACCAGTAAGCCACCTGGTGAGATACTGACTTCTCTCAGAGACTACTGTGCCTTTTAATAGTGAATTCTCTAAAGCAAGGAAGGGAGACAAAATAGGAGAAGATCCTCAATTTCATTAGATTTTGAATTTCCCTCTGGAGATGCCTATCTCCCTTGATAAGAGCAGAAGTACAGCGCATCACTTGGCTTCTTTCAAAGGCATGGGCAGACTGTTCAGGATTCAGTGCTGAAACCTTAAAGGAAACCCTTGTAAGCCATCAGAGGCTGTAAAAGGAGAATACATCTAGGCATGCATGCTATTCATTTGTATGCTAAGAATTATTACATTTATACTATTCAGTGTTATGCTAAAATAAACTCTGATACACATTAAGTAGAAAATTTTGGGTCAGATCCTGACTTTGTTGAAATTGCTGTAGCTCCATTATGAGCAATCTGCTCTTTAGCTTCAAAACAAATTTAAAGTTGCTAAATGGCAACAATTAGTTCCATTTGCTAAATCCAAAGAACTGAATAGCAAGAAAATGAAAAATCCTACAATTATCTATATGATAAACAAGCAAGATGATCTAATTCTCTGCAGACTAACATACAATATTATCATTTACATAGATTAAAAATGAATGTGAAGTGGCTGAAAATGCCAATGGTCTGAACTAGTAAAATTTCACAAAAGCCTTCAGTAACTGCATAAGGTACAAGACAGCACAGTGTGAGACGTATCATAAATAGCACAAATGCCAGCAGTGTCATTATTTCCTTCTGAATGATAGCCCCACGTACGGCTTATTAGGCAACATTTATCACATTGTTGACTTATGTCAAAACGAAGCATTTTCGAGGATATTTTAGACTGAGCAGTAATACAAGGAGTTTTTATTTATATTTAATTTCCAAATAGGCTTGTGTGCTGTGTTGTTACTGTGATGCAGTACATAAAAACACAAAGCGGTCTTCTGGAATTACTAACAGCTTACATGTTTCTCAAAACATGTACCATGATTTCAAGTGCGCTTGAAAATATAAGTAACCCGAATTTATGAAGAAATATCAAAATGTAGATAACGTAAATCATACATGAAAACTCACTACATACTATCATCTGCTTGAACTACACTTTTTCATAGTAGGTGGAATTTTTTCCCACTGAATGTCATGAAAAAAGAAAAAAGCCACATGAGAAAAGTTTTATTTATAAGTGCTTTATCTCTAATGTTTAAAAATAAAGCCTACGCTTCTCTCTTTGGGGGGAAGGAAATGCTCAGCACCTTCTTGAAATACATGCCCCTCAACGATACTGACAGACATGTCATGTATAGGTGACAGTCATGCAGCAGACAAGCCCAAGCTAGCTTTCAGCTAGCTGAGATATTGCCACCTCGGTAGCTGTGAAAGAATGAAACAGCAGCAAAATCACCTGAGATATGAAGCAAATACCCAGACCTGCAGCCAGCAGAGAGCTCTCTGAGCTTCAGATAGCTGAAGATTTATTAGAAGATGGGCTGAAGTCATGCAGTCACTGCAGTATGGACACAACCAGAACAGGTCACACAAGTGAGATGGTGCTGTGATGGCAAAGCTGCACAAAGAATGTTATAAGAGACTGAAAATATGTGGGAACAAAGCGGTTAAAGCACAGCAAGCAGATGCCACTGCACTCTATCTTTCATTATGCTAAAGATGATTATTAATGATCTGGCAGGCAGAGCAAGCAATGAGGTAGTAAATATGGAGATGGCACTAAACAATTTAAATTAATCAAGATCAAATAAAACAGGAATTTCAAATACTTGGTGAGGTGCATCACTTCCTAACAGTACGCTTGGATGCAATCTCAATTTTTAGCATTTTCAGGCTGCATTTTTGCACGTGCAGAAAACTGGAAGAGGAACTGAGGAAGAGAAATGCTTTGGGAAATTAAAAAAATATATACAAACTTAAAGTTTGTATGCATATATTAAAGGAGTCATGGAAGATCCCAGGTTGGAAGGGACCCATTAGGTCCAATTCCCTTTGTGTACAACTCCTGGATCCACACAGGACCATTCGGAAATTGGGCCCTATGTCTGACAGCACTATCCAGACACTTCTTGAACTCTGGCAAGCTCAGTGCCAAGAGCACTGCCCTGGGGAGCCTGTTATTGTGTCACTGTACAACAAGTAAGTTAGTAATTTTTCCTATCAGAGAAGAATAGCTTACAAATTCAGCTACCTTTATTAGCAAAGTAAAAATACTGTTTTCCTGTGCATTTATACAAAACCTAACACATTACTTTGTGTTGTAATTGAATTATTTGAGCATTTCACCATTAAACCAAATTTTGTTACCGTCTATCACGTGTCATGCATATTCATGATTTTTTTTTTTCTGAAATAATGAGTACCAATATAAAATAGTGCATGTTTTGCTCCTTTTCTTAATATACGTCATTATTTTGCCTTCATTTCATTTCCTTGCTGTATGCATCTGCTTCCCCTAGCATTACTCTTTGGACATGCTAAATATACTTAATTTACGTACTGTAAACAATCAGTAGCAGAACTCACAGTGTGTAAGAGTAAATATTTATGTATAGCTTTGCCATAGAGAGGGCCTAGCAATAGGTTATATGTTGTACAATGTTATTAAGGCTTACTGCTACTATTATAGCAGTAGTGATAGCAAGGGAAAGGCTAGATGAGCTGGGTTTTATATCGAAGGGCAAGATCACTGGGGCTGCATATCACAGGGCAAGATCGATTGGGTTTGATGTCAAAGGGCTGAGCAACATTAGACCAGTCTAAACGTCTAACATTAACTTCAACACTATTTTAAGAGGCTTGTGGAAAAGAGCCACGGCTGAAAGCGCAGCCTGTAATGCAAGATGGTGCCTCCATGTGTGCAAGACGGCCGCAGCGGCCCTGGGCACAGGATCCATTGGTCAGAGCACAGCCTGTAGCACGAGCTGCGTCCTCACACGTGCGCGCCAGGTAGAGGGGCTCCAGCCACGCGGGGACAGCTGCCGGTGGCGGTGCAACGCATGGCAGGAGGCGCACACACGGTGCGTGCGACAGATGACATCAAGCCTCCCAGAGAAGCCTGCATTTGGCCACAGCACACCGGGGACTATCGGGAAGAACCCGAAGGCCGGGGATGAGCCGGCTGGAGCCTCGTAAGGGGCCATTTTACTCCGTCAGTGGGACAGACCTCGTGCACCCGCGTCGGTGTGTGAGACAGCAGGTGCTCATAACGCTGACACCAGCGCTGCCCTGCGAGGCTACCAGAGGCGGCCCTCAGGATGCTGGCTCCCTTCCCCTCGCCCCATCGCCCCCCACACCACACCGCGGGGCCGCGCCTCCAGCGCGCTCTCCCTTTCCCTCCCGCCCGCGGCGGCCGCGCGCATGCTCGCGGGCGGCGCGTGCGCGGGGCCGGCGCGGGGCGGCGGCGGTCTGCAGTGCGGGGCGGGCGGGCGGCGCGGGGGCGCGCACTGAGCTGCGGCGCGAGCGGTGCGGGCGGGCGCGCAGCGAGGCGCCGTCCCTCCGGCCCCAGCACCCCGGCGGGACCCCGCGGCCCCAGCGCCCTCCTCCGCACCGCCGACCGCTCCCAGCGCCGTCTGTAAGTTGCGTCCGGGGACCGCGGGCCGGGGCAGCGGTGCGGGCGGGATGCGGGACGCGGGACGGAGCGCGGAGAGGAGGCGAGGGAGCGGGGCTGCGGGACGGCGGCGCTGCAGGGGTCGCGTTGGCGGTGCTGCGCCCCGAGGGTGCGAGGTGCGGCTGGCGCGGAGCTATCCGAGAGGTGCGTTCCGAGGGAGCGAAGCGCTCGTTCAGTTCCCAGTGAAAAAGAAGCAAATAATAAAAAAAAGAAAACACGCTGAAGGAGCGCGGGGAGCGGAACAGTCCGCAAGGTCACCGCGCTGGCGGGGAGGAGGGAGCGCTCCCGACCTCCGGCGATCGCGGAGCTCGCACCATCCGTCAGAGGATTTTATTCTTATCATTTCGATTGCTCCTGAGCGCGCTCGGCTTTTGGGGCCGGAGGTGGGTGGGGACAGCGGTGCTCCGCGGTCCCGGGCATTTCCCAGCCGAAGGCGTGAGGAGGAGGAGGAGGAGGAGGGCGAGGAAGGAGGAGGCGCGGGGCGAGAAGCTTTCCAGTTCCAGCGCCCACAACAAAGGAGCCCGGGCTGAGGCACGGCGTGAGCGGCTTCGGAGGGCGGTGAGGGGGGTGCGAGGCGCGCAGCCCGACGCAGGGCTCTGCGGGGCGAGCGCGGGCGGTGCGGGAGCGGGGCCGGGGGCAGCGCTCGGCAGCGGCCGCGGGGCGCGGGCAGGGCACGGCGCTGCGCTGCGGCGGGGACGGGGCCGTGTGCCCGGGCCGGTGCGCCGTGCGGTGCCCTGTGATGCTGGCGCTCCGGTGGCGGCGGCTGGAAGCTCCCCTTCTCCCCCCAAGCGCTGCTTTCCCGCCCGTCGCTCTCTGCGAGGCTGCCGTGTCCCCTCCGTGCGGGGCTCCCCCAGCCGTCCCCGCCGCTTAACGCAGGGGGTGTCCCCTGCCCACCGCAGCCCCCTCCGTGCGGGATGTACCCACCACCACCTCCCCACCCTCGGCCGAAGTGTCCCCTTCCCCTCCTTCCCACCCTGAGCTCGGTGCTCTGCCCCCCCCCCCGCCGTGGGGATGGGTATTTCTATGGGAGGGCAGCGCGATCTTATGCAACTGCAGCCCCCCCCAGAGGAGTCCCGTGGAGGCTTTGCGGAGCCGGGACGGGGCTCGGTGCCTTTCCACGGCAGGGAGAACGAGCTCGAGCCTGGGCACTGGTAGGTATACCAGGTACCGGTGGGTATACAGGTACCTGCGGGTAGCAGAGCACTGCTGCCCGCAACACCGGGCTTCCCACCTCTCAAAGAAAGGGCATTTCGCAAACCTGCCCTTTTCATCCCTACTGAAACGTGATTACTCACAAGCCAATTAGCCGAGTGCAAATATATGAATAAATTCCGCACTGAAGATGTTAGCGTAGCAGATGTGCTTAAGAGGTGCAGCTGCTTTTGCCAACAATTCCGCCGGCAAAATATTTTTAGTGACATTTTAGAGTGAGTGTTTCTGCAGATAGGCATTCTCATCCTTCATCTATCAGAAAGTTGAGCTCACAGAGATTCACCGCCTCTTATGAAGAGGAGAAAGACACATGTATTTATTAAGCTGGGTCTGATGAGGAACAGAATCCTCGCATGCAGAGGAAAATGAGAACGTGAGGAAGCTTGGTCTCCATGAGATGTGTACGCACTGCCCCTTTCAGAATGCACTGCTTGTTTCTATGGCACATCTTCAGATTCATTGGTTTTCACTACTACCCTTATTCCTGTCAGAATGCTCTTTTTTTGGTTAAAGAACACAGTTCATTTGACAGCATCCATTTATTTGGAAAGTTTTCCAGTATGAGGTTAGCACAGCACTATCCATTTCAGTTTTGTGGACCGCGATCAATTTTAATTAAAACTTTAATTACATTTTGTTTCTCCATTCAAACAAAGCACGAAGTGGTCTGGGCTAATGTTGCTGTGAGAGAAAAATAAGGAAACATTTTTAATCTTCATTATGTGTTATTCCTGCCTTTTAATTAAGGACTGAATCCTTATCCTGTTGGACTCGGAAAGGAATTGAATCACAAACTTCTGTGGCATAGAACTGCGGTGTTTAATCAGGCTGTTGCCTTCCTGCCCCACACAGACACGCTGTACATAAAATCCCACTGCTGAATTTTGACTTGTTTTTAGAAGTACCCGGTGTTCTGGAACGCAGAGCTGACATCGCATCAGCGGTAGTGTTGAGCAACACCTGTCTGAGGCGGGCACAGCTTTATGTAACCTCACAACTGCAGAGCAGATGCCAGAGCCGTCACATTTCCCTGGTACATGAGAAGAATCACAGTTGGTATCACATTGTGGTACCAACCAGAAGGAAAACTGTAGTTGGGACAGAAGGGTAAGGCAAAGTCTCAATGGGCAGGTTTAGGGTAGGGCAGGATCTGCTGGCAGGAATTTTGCTGCCTGCATGGGATGACAGCGGTGCGACATGCTGGCTTTGGTGCCGCTGGGAAAAGGAACCACATGGTGTAGGAGGTGTGACATCCTGCTGCCAGGGCTGTGCCAGGCTCCCCACCTTCAGCACCTCTCCATAACGTGTTCCTGCATCACCATTCCTTCTCTTCTTTTCAGTCTGTTGAAGTGGTGTAAGCCCTTCCGACATTTCTTGCTGTCTCTCCGTGTAGCTGCGAGAATGTTCTAGATCTAAGAATGCAGATTCTTTTTAAGAGGCACACGAACGTGGTGAGCTTTGCTACAGAGCTTCCAAAATTGTTTACTTGTCAAGCTGTTTGTTCTGGTTTTGTTTTTCAGTTTTTGAATTCTAATTTTATGCCTGGCTGCGCCGTGCATTCCTGCATATTTGTGTGTGTTGTATCTAAGCCTTGCACTCCTTTAGGGGTTCAATTCCACAAATCCTGCAGATTCCCTTGGATTTCCAGAGGTTTGTGTCTTTGGGGCAAATAATGCTAGTATGAGTTAAACATCAATGTGCACTAGTTGGAATTACAGTCAGAAGGTTTAAAATGTAATAGGTACATTTGATTTTAAAATATGTACTACTGGGAGACGTAGCACTTACCACGAAAAAACATCATGTCTCTGATGTAAAATATTTCCATTACTGGTCTTTATCCCTTCCTTGTTTAATGCATGTTGTTTTCCTACTGTGGGTAGTACCCTTTGCTTTTTATAATAGTGGTTCAAAAGGAAGCTTGTTTCAGAGCAGTTTGATTGCCTATGTATTGTGCCCTTCTAGTTTTGTCTGACACTCATAGAGAGCAACTGAGCGTTCTTCCTGCATTATTCCTCATGCCTAGTTTTGGTTCAGACTTCATCGTAACGAACTAGACGTTTAATCTGTTATTTTTTTCTTGTGGGTCCCCATTACCCCTGTCTGCTGTCCCATACATCCTTTGCCTTTTTTTTCTTCCTTCCTTTGGAGTGCAATTTTGTTTCTTCTCCACCCTTCAAGTGCCCTGCTTGCATCTTTCCTTTGCCAGTAATGTTCTTCTTAACCCTCTGGAAGAACTGTGACTTTATCACTTCTGCATGTGGCATTGCTGAGAGCAGTGCCTGCTAGGAGAGCTCAGCAGGAGCAGGGGAGGCAGTGAGCATGTGCAGTGCTGTGGGATGCTGGGATCCAGCTGTGCTCCATCACGCTGAGGCGCTTTCTCGCTTTAGCTCCAGCTCCCGTCTTTATTCATCAAAAATATCTCATCCTTCCAGTTTTATACTAATGCTGTATGGGTGATAGCCATAATCCTTTTCAAAGATAACGAAACACGATAGAAAGGATACTACTGTGAAATACATAATCTCCAGGTAGTGCTTCAAATCCATGTGGCTTTTAAAGTTATTATTTCAGTTGCAAAGAAGATGTATTTTTTAATTTGTGTTTTAAACTTAAACGTGGACGTTACCTACAGAATTCTGCTTTCAGGAGCTTTTCCATGTATCTTTATGAATATGATCCAACAGACATTAATACACATGTAGAAAATAGATTGTTAGAGATGGGATCGTAGCTGAAAGGTGTAAAACTCAGTGGTTTCAAGGAGACAGCTGAAAGAGAAGGAAAAGATACAAATGTCTCAATACTCAATTTCACTGATGTATTTATAAAAATATCAAACTATTCTTCTTCATTATGAGTTCCTAGAGGAGAGTAAAGAACAGAATACATTTTCTAGAATATCTTATAAAGGCACCATTAATTGAAATTACAGTGTTCATTTGGAGTGGGATAATAAATGCATTGACCTAAAAATGCATTCTGAACAGAATCAAGAACAGAGGAAGAAGAAGTGTGATAGATCATACTGAAGATTTTCTGTCTTGAATAGACCTCCTCTAAGTCAGGTTTTCAAGTTCAGAAATGTACAAATTTAACAGATTATATTATCATTGCCATAATTGCAGTGTTTTGACAGAGTCAGAGTTTGCCATGTTCTAGAGTTTGTCAACAGCGTTTTGATTTTAGAAGTCACGAGATCTGATAAGTAATCAAGTGGATCTTTAATTACAAAAAAATATTTTCCTATGAGGAAAACAAAGACTTCTAAAAGAACTTTATCATCACAGAGCAATTTGATGAGGGATATCTATATGGTCACCATTACACAACTTCAGAGTAGGGACAAAATACACAAAGCCAGGCTGTTATAGTGATATTTATAGCTTTTAGAGTCATATACATGAGACACTAAACTTGTTAATGAAAATTACTTTTAATCACTTCTGACTTATGGCTGATTTACTTTCAAATAGATGATGATTTTGGAACGTCATCAGTTCTGTGCAGCTCTGCTGTGTCATCTACCTAATGGGATGTGTGTACCTATTTCTCCTGTCTGCAAACAGATCTTCTCAATACGAGAACACTTACAGACTGAGATCTGTGGTGGTTGGTTTTTTCAGTAGTGGAATTTTGTTTAACCCCTGACGCGTTGAATCAAACAGTTGAATACCCGTCCGTGGGATTACCTTGATTGTTCAGACTTTGATGAAGACTATATTCCCAGAACTGTACAAGTAAAAATGTACACTCAGGAAGAAAACAAGCTGTGATGGTAATTTACAGAGCTTTTAGACTAATAAATGTAAGGCTCTAAAGCATTTGATGAAAATTGCTTTAATTATTTTAACTTGGAGCTAAATATGAAGCTCAGACAGATGAAAGGTTTCAGGTCCATGAGTGTTTAATTCTGCAAGGAGTAATGAAAATTGTAACCAAGTGTCCAGCACAGCCCATAACACTGACTCAGTGATACCCATGTGTAGTCTCCTGGTCATGATCCACACTTTTTTTTTTTTTTGGGGGGGGGGGGAAATAAATCAGTCTTTGATTTATGAAATTATGACAAATGATCATGAAAAATGATCATGGTTCCTCTTAAGTTGTAATAATTAGTTATCCTTGGTGTGCATCTTGCATCTTACTTCTGGACTTCGTTACCATTTCTTGAGCCAATGCCTCCCTGAAGCAGCTGAAAGGCAATCACTTAAATAGGTCAGCTCTTGGGCCAGGTGTCTGTACAGGACCTGAAACTTGATTTTAGCATCTAAAAATACTGCCACAAAGGCAGTATGTTACTGGAAATGTTTGTGGGTTGGGTTTTTTTGTTGTCGCTGGATTTTTGGTTTCTCTTTCTTTTAAATAAAAGATTAGCGTTCCACTTAGAGAACGTTTTTACTCAAAAGTAGATATTAAATCATTTGCCATGAAATGGAATTAAATGGCATTGAGGAGGGCTGAATAATACCCTTTCAGTGGACTGCGTTTCAGAATATCTGTGTATTTAATTAAACTTTATTCAGAATGGAGTCATCTAAAATTAGAACATCTTGTTTATAAAAGCTAGTAGAATACAGCACATTTCTGCATACTCTTATCAGCTATATTTAGAAATATAAAGTAACTGGAGACTCTTAGAGGATTAAATTGTGGATATTAGCAGTTTGAATAAAAATGTTCTTGCTTTTTAATAGAATTTGGCATACATAAAAAATGGTTATTTTAAAAAGTTAGTAAAAATAAACATTTTTACAAGGCGTTGGCACTGTAAACAAAATCTGCTTGTTTAATGGATAATGCTGCAAAAACTTATTTGTGTCAATATTGCTAATGTCCAGCACATATCCAACTGACATCACCATGACTGACAGACTTCCTTTACAACAGAACATGTGCTGTACTTTTGGAGGCCGTTGTTTTTCATTTTAAATGTACTTATTTATTTCCAAATGATACCAGTAAGTGCTGACATTCAGGCACTGGACACCTTGGAATACCTATCCTGAAGGGGATAAAGATTTCCGTTTGAAAATGCAGCGGCCTGTGAAGGAGTTTTTGTTTGATTAGTAAGACATCAGATCATGCTGATGATTTTTGCAAATCCAACTGGTTTATGCAACAGAACTTATATCTTCAAATAAACTCTTAACTAATTTTGAACTAATTTTGACTTGCATTTTTCACTTCTATTTTTTGCATCCGTCTGACGGATAAGTAGCCGTGTATCTGATCACATTGCTCACCTTATAAGGGCAAAGGGTGCTCAGCAGTGTGCTCCAGCAGGCATGAGAATGCACAAAAGGTTAGCATGCTTTTGGATTTGAAATCAGACGATTGTATGTTTTACCTTGTTAAAGCTGCAATTTATGCGTTCTTAACAGAAGAGAGTAAAGGAGTCACAAACTTTTTCCTGTACAAGTAGATAAGGTATGCCTGCCTTCTCCTGTCAGTGATCTTCTGATGACACAACTGTGTGACTGAGATGCCACAGTGTTTAAGGGAGGTATCTGCCATGGCTCCATATCCCTCCTCAGGAATGGTAAGTAGGTCAGCCTAAAGGTAGCTTTTATCATTTTTAATTAAAAAACAAAACAACGCATTTACAAGAGCTGTCTCTTGCTGTGGTACACATCAGGCAAATGCTTAGCTATTTAGCTCCATGACATTTTAAAATTTCATTGTTATCTGGAGAAATAGGAGGATTGGAAGGGGTTATTATTATTTTTATTTGTCTCCTGTGTCTACCACAGATAGGTGCTACTGGACCACAGATCTATAAGTGATATTAGTTTCTGCATGGTTAAAGGTGAATACAACTCGTCCAGGCTTCCCTCTCTGTTGAGAGGAATGTGAGAGTGTAACCCTGAGGTGTCAGCAGGTACTCTGCCTTTCCTTATCTCATCCTTCAGCTTTCCCTGATCCCCTTTTTTCCTCTCTGGTTCTGCTTTCTCTCTGTGGTAATTCTGCTCCATCAGTCCCTGCTTGCTGAGAGGCGCCCAGTCCTTCCCGCTGCCTGGTGGTGCACACTTCATCGTGATGCATGCCTCCTGCATTTTGGGCATTTTAACTGTGGGTTTTTTTATTATTGTGAGCTTTGTAAAAAATGATCTGGCCTTTGTAGATGTTCAAAGAAGTGCAACTGTATGAATTTACAGCGCTATAATGTTAATATTTATATTAACATTTCAACAAAATATAGGAGGTGTAATAACTACACTGTGCAGAAAGATAAGATGCGTATTCAGGGACTTTGCAGGGAGATTGAACCAATCCATGTCTGATAGCAGTGGCTGAGTCCATCTCCTGCAGAGCTTATTAAGGTGCATTTAATCTGCAGTCGCTAGGCTGTGAATGAACTATGCTGACATACTCCAGTATGAGATGTACCTGCAGCAAGCCGGACACATCAGTGCCGCGCTTAGCATGGCTTACAGGTCTTCAGCCTGCCCTTCAAGGGGTTTTGCAGCCTACACTGCCCTCTGCTTTGCCCTGACGGGGCAGGCCGCTCCCAGTGCCAAAGCCAGCAGGACTGCAATGCAGACAGACCCTAGAAGACATTATGCACAGCTGGGTTTGCATCCAGATGTCTCTAGGCTGATATTTTCAAAGTCTATAAGAAGGCACAGTGCAGTGTGAGCAGATGTTGAGTACAGCTGTGTTCCTGCTGTGTGCCTGTCTGCTCTGTCAAGTGGATCACAGTCTTCAATGCCATAACTCTCTATGTCTTAGTGCAAGGTCCAATATGTCGCTCCTGATAAATATGTGTAGTGGGATGTCACGTCCTGTGCATGGCATCAGAGCCTGTATGTACATACTTTTGTTTTATTTTCTGTGTTGTTTAATTACAGGGTAGGAAGATGTGATGTAGGAGACTGCTGAATTATTATAAAATTTTCATAACATTCTTCAGATATAATTCCTATTGTCATCAATAATCAGATGTGTGTATCATTTAAAGCTGTAATATCTATGCTGTTCATCTGCTGTTTTTAGACATGAATGAGCTGGGCAACACTTTGCTACTTAATTGCTATGTGATCTATTGCTATTGAACCTCTTTCAAAGATTTTTCACTGAGCGTAGGGTAGTAATATGCAACTATAAGTAAGTGAGAAACAACAAGGTTCTGGATTGTTGCATGAGAAATCTACAGTACACATAAAATAATAAAGTGTTTTGTTTTCCAGTATCAGGTATTTTTCTTGCTGTTGTTTTAATGTTAGTGAAACACAGTCAATTTAAAATCAATTGAAAAAAAATGTCCTGCAACTTAATCTGCTTCAAATATGTGAAAAATAACTGTTTGACTGTGACTGTAGTGGATACCTTATGATTCTGATTAGGCTGAAGAGAAGACAGTAAGATATTTCGAAAGTTCCACTTCTTCTATACAAATTACGTGGGGTTCAGGACAACAATATGTGTGTTACCCACTTCTTCTCAGTTCAGTGTCCTGTTGCCAACAGGAATGTGTTAGTGCAGATTAACTGCAGTGTATCAGTGGTGTCAGCTAAACTCCAAATAGAAGAAATTATGTCCTGAGCCACTAAGACATTTCTGCAGGTGACTAGATTGAAATGCACGGGGAAATCTGTTGGTTGAAACTCACGGAGTTGACTACAGATGTAGGTGTAAGTGTTCAGCAAGCTGGTAGCCTGAAGGAGAAGAAATCTGGGGAAAAAGAGCAAGTGTGATCGTGAATCATGCCAGAGATGTAGGCAGGATAGGATCTGTGAGAATTTCAGTGCTAGGGAGATGGAGTTGAAAATGAATCAGTTAGGAGGGGGGAAGTGAGCACAGATACTTAGGAAAGGGAATAGGATATCATTAGTTGATAGCAGAGTGTAGAGGTGTCAGCATCTAGGGGAAGCTGCAAGACTGAGGCGTGGAGAGCCTCTCACAAAAAGAGGTGATTAATTTGAAATGTGAAGCTACAACAGTTTGAACGCTTTTCATGATTTTGTAGATGTTGTGAGAAAAAAATGTGTTGAGAAAATTTGAATTACCAGGAAAAGCTGAATTTGGTGATTCAGCTGAATCAGCTGATTCTTACTGCTTTTCTCTGAACTGCTTCTTCATAGGCAGTGATGGCCAGGCTCTATCAGAACTGCACTAGATCAAAAGCATCCACTGATCTTGGTGCTCAGAGGATATCTCACTGAGATGAACTGTGATAACTTTGTATATAGGAGATGGGTGTTAGGTGTTGCTGTTGAAGAAGAAGAGGAATCGTGATGGTTTTCAGCCACCTACAAGTAAGTCCTCAGTGTGACCAGAGGAGCTTCCTGAGAGCAGGCTTCCCCTGGCAGTGAGTTCTGTGCGGGCGTAGTGGGATGGGTGCATTTGGAGGCATTTGGGATATGAAACTAAGCAGGGAGAAGGATTGAAAAGTAAAATGTGAAGTGTTCGCATAAGACTTTCTAAGCTCTCTCATATGATTCATTGGTCTTGTGATTAAACTGCTGCTTTTTAAAATCTTGATTTTCCACAGTAAAAAACTGTTAGTTTGGGGCTCTGATTTTGAAGGATCTAAATGACAAGTTGCTCATTGTTTTGCATTTTGTTTTTATGTGCTATGTAGTTTTTTACTGCTGATGTCAGTTTTGGATGGGATAAGACACCTACAGTATTGGCAAATTCATAGAATTTGAAATGCTTTCATTCACATCATATTGTATGATGAAGCAGGAGGCAGTAATGAGACTTGGCCCAGAGCCTCTGGCAAAGTAATGGCAGAGGATGGGATCCAGGACCCTGGAATCTTGCAGTGAATTGTCTGCTTATAGCAGTGTTATAGTGCAGTTTCTCTTGGGGCAACTCAGTTTGCACTGCTAATTTGAAAGGAGGAAAAAAAAAACACCTAAAAACCCCTATTTCTAGTTGTTACAGGTCATATTGAAAAATGTTAGCATGTGTGTAAGTTTTTTTTTCTGAAGCTACAAGAGTTTGTCCTGTACATCAGTAATGGACCAACTCTTCCGCAGAAGGGCTGCCCAAACAGCTCAGATGTAGTTCCTGTATTGCTGTCTGGCCTCTGGATCTGTCAGCAGGAGCTATCATACAAGAGCTGTTGATGGGGTTATCAGGTTTGGGGTTTAAAAAGAATGGTGATGCAGACTTAGAAATTTGGATGACAGCAGAGTCCCATCGGACTTCTGTTTGTACACTGATCTGTCCCAGCCATACAGATCCTTGGTGTACACGAGACTTTGGACAAAGAGTTGTTTCTAAAAATGATTCTTTGCAGGGTATTGCCCTTTCTAGCAGCAGAACTGGTTCATATCAGATTAAAATCCCTATGAAGTCATCTGCCCATGAAGGAATGGGACCAGTACAGACCTGTTATCTGCCTGTGACCCATTCCTGAGGCGTATCTTTCCTCATGGCTCTCTGATGCACTCAGTGTGAAACTAAATTGGTGCAGTTCAGAAATATTGGGTACTTTTATACATTTTTACAGAAGCCTGTATGTAATTCATGAAATAAAATAAAAGCAACAATGAACTAAAAGTGTTATTTTTTTACCTTAAGTTTAAATGACCAGCTTACTACCTGTCCAGGCTACTCCCAGTTTAATTTTCTATGAAGTGGAAATCAGCAGGTATTTCCATTTTTTCCCAGATTCCTCTGCTTTTTCAGCTGAGATCTGTTGGGCAGTGGTGCGATAACAAGGATCCACTTGGGTTAGAGCTGATGAGAGCATGAATTACAGAGCAGTGATTGGGCTCTTGGATAGCAAGGAGATGCAAGTCTCTGTTATCTCTGAGTTTTAATTGCACTGGATTAATTACATCACTTTATACACAATGATTGTATCAGGTTTAATTATCACTTTAGCCATAGTCCTTGACATATTTTTTCGGCTTTATTTTTTTAATAACAAAATGCAGATGTCAGCACTTCATTACATATCTGAAAATTCCTCATGCACAGATGCTTGTCAAAGTGGGGATAAAAAATGAAGTCCCAGGTCAGTTTCTCATATGGATTTGAACAGTTAGCTTTATAAAGAAACAGCAGCTGACCTCAGTTGTGTGCTTTATGGCAGAGTACAAAATGGGAGAGCTCTCCTATAATTTATAGCTGCACTCCACTTTAGACAGGCTTTGTGGCTTTTCCCCTTTGAAAGGTGAAGCATTGCCCAGAGATCAGTTTGATGTGGATAAACAGGAATGCGAAAATTTATCAGCAGAGTGCAATAAACCTGCATAACCAGTTACACTCTGCTAATCTGTGGGTTGTGCCTGAGAGTTGTCTCTACAATAAGAGTAGGCAGAAACAGCCATTATGTGTGCTTGCTTGTTTCTGAGGGGAATGGGTGTGACACTGTTAACACTGAGACCAGGTAAAAATACATTCTTTTAAATATTAGAGCAGAAGAATAGTAAAGGCACATCTCTTATGAGGAATGGGCCAGAAGTTGTGTGTTCCCTGCCTCTTATTTGAAAAATCTCTCTATTTTTGGCCAGCTGTGTTGGTGATGGTTACTGCCCATCTATTTTTATGGAAAAACATTTGAAAGTGAAGTCGTTTGAGCGCCAGTCACGCTGGCTGTAAGCCAATTTGACTCCATCAGACTCCATTAAGTTGTTATTAAGTGCTGTCAACCAGCTACACATCGAAAAAGACAAAAGATGAAAATCTGCCATGTATAAGCATTGGATATCAAATTTTTTTTTCAGCATAGCAAGAATCTGGGACTTGTACAACAAACTCCATGTCAGCTGCATGTTCTGAAAGTAGGACTTTACAGCCTGGTTGCTCTTCAGCAAAAGAGTTTGATGGTTCTTTTCTGCTCCTGTAGCTTAAGGCCATTCATTGGAACTTTAGAGCTGTAAGTAAGGTATTTAAAGGCATGTTAAAACTGCAGAGGGCCTTTGCTTGGGCTGGAACAGCCCTACATCCCACGGCGAGCTAAAGGGGTTTGGACACTTGATTTTTTGCTTATTTTTCTGCCTGAGGCACTTCAACAGCACATACCCTAATGAGTCCCTGCAGTTGTGCTTGTTCTCGGGGCTAAATGAATAAGCAGGAGGAGACGATGTCTGTCAGCACTCCTCGGGGCAGCTGGCATTGCTAACCAGCAGGGCAGCTCCCTGAACTGTGCCATTCCTGCAGGGTTTTCCCCAAATCTCCTTTCCACTCCGTCAGAAGAAAATCAAGCCTCAAGGAGCGGAAAAGCAAAATATGCTTGGTGGAAAATGGCAAACAGCCCTTTCATCTGCAGTGAGCAGATGAAACAGTGGTTCAAAAGGGAGGTTATTTTTGAAATACACTCCCTAGAGTGGTGCTTCCTCAACCTGTCTAAATTTTTCTCAAAACTGATCAGATGGTTTCTTCTGGTTTTGTGTCAGGTGATAACCTCATGTGCTTTCTGTAGTGAAGTGAGTAACAGAGAGGAGCTCTCCTGCTTCTGATGTTCTCTGTGAAAAGCTTCTCAGAAAAGATGTACACATTCTCTTAGTCCAGAAAATTGTAGTTCTCTGGAAAAGAATTGGCTGTGTTATCAAGGTGCTTTTCTAAAGAACAAGAAAGGAACGTGAGTGTTATTACTTTGAATTTCTCCATAATAGCTTTTGTATTTCTTATTCACTGCCTCTTTTAGTCTGAACTGATATTCAATTATAGGTATGTCTGTAGTGATTGAATCATTAGAAGAATTTGGAAGAACTACAGAAACTTGAAAGTCTGCAGTTATCAAAACAGTGAGAGCCCAGGATAGCTCTGTATATGGAAGAATAGAAAGCAAAGCGTGAGACTGAAACCAGGGCTTCTTAAATGGGCTGACTACACAGAGCATTCCTGCCCACAAAATCCAAGAGGTAATTACCTGGCTTAATCAGGCACAAATGAAAGGCTGCCCCAGGAAGAAATTACCTCATCCTGGGCTTGGAACAAAGACAAACCTTCCTGGGCCTGAGAAAGGTGTATTTACCTTTCTCAGGATTCCCATGCTGTAACAACCTATTTGTGAAGTGCTTGGTGGTTAATATCTCCTTTTTGCCTCAGTGATGCAATGAGTCTGTGTTCATTTTCCAAAAGCGTTGTCTGAAATGCCACCGTGTGACCCATGGAGCTCAGTGCTCAGTCTGTGGAGCTTGAAGGGCAGCCCACAGTTTCCAGGGTGTAGGAAACATGAGGAAATGCTGACAAAGTTGGTGTGATGAATTTAACAGTATTCTCAGGTTATTCTTTGTCTTATCTTGAAAACATTACTTTTAATGGGCAGATTTTCCAGTGGGAAATGCTGAATGCAGCTCAGGACTAGCTTCTTCTAGACCTCCACTGACCCTAACTCCAAGAAAACCTCTTTGGCTCCTTGTTCACTGAGTAAAGCTAGAATAAATTCCCCTTTCCCGAGAGGAAGTCCCCACCTGATTCATTGCCGAAGGCCTTTATTGCAACTGGAGACCCATATCAGCATTTTCTGATGGATAAATAACTTCTGCTTTACCTACATTTGTATGTAATATCCTGACTCGGGCGTAGCGTTTGTTGGTCACATAATCTCAAATATTGTAGTTATCTGAGAAGTGCTCTAGCAGTGCACGCTGCAGGCATCCAGCTGGTGGAGGTGGTTTTGCTGTTTCTGTATCAATGTTCTGCACATATTAACAGCTCTGTGCTTCAGAGAGAGCTGTAGCCATAAACTCAAGAAATGAATCCCAACAGCTCGGCTCAATAGGCTGCTGGAATTGGACAGCTCTGGCTGTACCCACTTGAGGCTCGATGCCAATCTCATATTTTATCCTGAAATTCCATGGGGAGACACTCAAAATAAACACTGTGATACCAACACTTTGAATTAGCTTTAATGCAGTAGCTAGCATCGGTTTCTCTCGAGCCTCTGTGTGGCTTTTTTCATTGAAAATCCATGAAGTTTGACCTTTTGGATACATTTGCTTTTATTTATTCGCTCTCTTGAATACAGTGGGAATTGAATGGATGCAGCTGTGAAAAGAATGGTATAATGTAGATGCTAACCTGTTATGATTAAATTGTCCCTGTTAGTCCCACCTTACCCAGTGCCAGCCACTTTCCGTAGTGCATATCTTCTCAGTAGCTTGCTTTCAGGAGAAAAAAACACAACTATGAGATCTGTATTTGATGTTTCTTAGGAGGAATAAAAAAAACAACCTGGAAATTACAGGATCATTGCAGGCACCATTGCTGAGATACTCCATTTTTTGTTATGCAAATACTGCTTCTCCCTTCCTGCTTTTGAAAATAAGCCGATCTGCTCATTCAGTATTAAAGCCTAAAGGTGAATGTGATCAAAATAACCAGTTGCCAGGGTCAGTAGAGTCCTTGAATGAGTTTGCTAAATTTAAACTTCAGTGTTTTTCAGAAAGTATATTTCGCAAGAACAGAAGAGGTAGAATGTGGGATTGGGACAATGCGGATCCATACACATTGCTGCCAATGAAAGCAGGTCTAATTTTAGGCGTTTCAGCCTTGGTATTCTTCCTCACAGCACGGTTATTTTCCATACAATACAAAGCAGTCCTTTTTTCATGTTTTATAAACTGCTTTGGAGAGCAAAGCAAGGACAAAGTGAGCATATGTCATAGTTGAAAACAAATCAAAAAACCTTATCTGAGGCTGAGGTTAGCAGCAATCCCATGTCATTTCTATTTTCAGAAGTCAGTTCTTTAAGAAAAGCAAGAATCCAGAGAAACCTATTGTAAGATGTGAAGTAAAGAGAGTTATATGGTGCCTGAATAAGGACCATACAGGTTATGAATGGTTTGTTAACCCATTAAACTCAGGCAATTAATTTACATACTATTTAGATGCCTAGTAACTTACTCCTCTTACAATGTAAAAACTACCTGTAGAGTTTGGAGAGGCAGGACTTCATAGGATGTCTATCTATCTTCAGGTGCTGAATTCTTTACATAATACCATATGAATACTGTTTTCTAACCTAGCCTTTTACTGATACATTCATAAAAAAATGGCTTTTCTCACTGTAGAGCTCTAGGAACTCTACAAATGCCCCATCCCTGGAGGCATTCAAAGCCAGGCTGGATGTGGCTCTGGGCAGCCTGCTCTGGTGGTGGGCGACCCTGCACATAGCAGGGAGTTGAAACAGACTGAGTTGTAGGAACTCTACAAAGTCAGTATAGATACAGTTGTGTTTATTCCTACGTATGACCTGAACCAGTGGGTACTAAACCACTCCCCATGGAACTGTCAGCAAGTCACTGGTACTAATATGTTTAAATTATTCAAAATAGCTTTAAAACTAACCAAATTAACATAGTCTGAAAGAAATTTATCAAGTAAATAAATGTATGATAATGGCTTCTGGATAAGGACTAGAGAGGAATCTGAATTTTGTCCTAGTGGGATTTTTTTTAGCAAATCTGGGCCTCAAATGAGCTTTTTTTGAGCCAGGTAGATAGTAGGTCATATTGTCAGAAAATTTATTGGGCAAAATCTACACAGGGACTGCTTTAACATTGAGCTGCTGTTTTGTCCCCACAGTTTTAACACAGATCCACCACCTCTTCACTGGTCTCTGACTGGACAGTGCCTAGATTTGGGTCCCAAGGATTAAAGCAAAATTTGGTTATGGGCTCTGCAGTTGTCCCAGATACAGAAGAGTCAGCAGAGCCTGAGCTCCAGCAGTAGACTTTGTTTCATGCCATCTTTGCTGTCTGACAAATTTATCATCTGTACTAATCATGTTGGCTTTCTTGCTGGTCAGAAGAGAATAGGAAGCCCTAGAAAGCAACTAATTCCACTTATCTTGTATACACGCTTTAGCATGGCATGAATTACCTCTTGGTGAATTGGGTGCCTGTTTCTCTCCATTGTACATTGGAGCCTTGAAGACTAGTTTGGATTAGATATCCAGCACCGAATGGCTACCACCCAGGTAGAAACAACTGTAATTAATCACGTTTCCTGCCGCAGTACTATTCTGTGCATGATTTGTGGATGCTGTACTAGAGAAAATGTCGTGGTTTCCTTTGCAATCATTTCAAATTGCTTGGTGTTAAAAGCACAATTGGTCAGTTTTTTGTTGTCCCTTATCACGTGAGAGTTTTAAAAACTGGAACTGATTTTTGCTAATAACTATCGTCATTAATAATAGAAACCATTTTCATTTCAGTTTCTTGAGGGAACGAACCAGTGCAGACAGGCAGCTTGTTGTCTTTCTGGAGCCTGGCCAGATTCTAGGAGTCATAAATCAACCCAGCTCGTTTCAAGTTAGGGAAAAATAATGTTTCTAAGCAAGTTTGGAGCAGCAGTACTGGAGCAGGCTGGATGTGTGACATCAGAAAAGAATGAGCAGTGTCAAGTGGCTTTCCTTGGTGGTAGGAAGTGAATTGATGGAATTTCTTGGCTGTTTGAGAGATTGCATCTCCTGTTGCATTCCTACTAGATTTAAGATTTATTTATTTTTTTAATTTATTTCGACCAATCTGTCTAGGAAAGAGAACAGACAAAAAATTGATTGTTCCTCCAACACTGATTGTTCTAGCTGACCATTTGTTTTTTAAATAGAGAAAGTACAAGTGGAAGTGACATCTCTGAACCCACCATCTTTTTTTTTTTTTTAACATTTTATCACAGAATCATAGAATGGCCTGGGTTGAAAAGGACCACAATGATCATCTAGTTTCAACTCCCCTGCTATGTGTAGGGCTGTTAACCACCAGACAGTTTGCCTGGAGTCACATCCAGCCTGGCCTTGAATGCTTCCAGGGATGGGGCATCCTCAACCTCCTTGGGCAACCTGTTCCACTGTGTCACCTCCCTCTGCGTGAAATATTTCCTCCTAATATCCAACCTAAACCTCCCCTGTCTCAGTTTAAGACCATTCCCCCTTGTCCCATCACTGTCCACCTCATAAACAACTGTTCCCCTTCCTGTTTATATGCTCTCTTCCAGTGTTGAAAGGCTGCAGTGAATGGTGAATGGTGAGCCCTGAGTGGTTTCAGGTGGTCAAAGGAGGACAGGTGTACATAAACCCCACACATCTGTCTACACATGAGGAGATGTGCAGCAGTCTTCCTCCTCGTGTTAGCATTTTGCACCTGCAAACCACACCATTTCTCAGCTGGCAACCTTGGGCTGTTGAGGCGTTACACATCATAATTATGAGCTGCATAATTCACTTAACTTTATGGTCTGCTTTGTTAACAGAAACATTCTACAACACTATATAGCACAGCATCGTGCCCTGGCCTGCCTCATCCCTCCTGATTCATGCCTGTGCAAGATCCTGGCAGAACTGCACTCCTGCTCTGCTCCGCTGGGTGTCTGCCTTATCTCCATACCTGAAGGCGCCCAGACTGTTTAAATGTCAGTAAGACATTGCCCAGATGATTCTCCCTGAAGCTTAAGCAAATTTACATCTTCTTTTTTACCTTAGGCATACACCTGGTATGCTATGAACATCGCAGCTCTCACTGTTTTTGCTGATGAAAAGCCAACAAAGGGAAAGAAGGACAACAAGGGTGATGAGAACTGGCATTGAGCTGGGAATAGGAGCCAGGTAGGAAGGAGAGAGGGAAGGAAGCTAGGAGAACAAGTCATGATCATCTGGTGCAGACTTACTGGGAACGGCTTGGCAGCTGATAACTGACAAGAGGACAAGAGGGAGCCAGAAGTGTAGGAAGAGGATGAGAGGGACAGCCTGGGACTGAGGTTCACAGGCAATTTGCTATTATCTAACCTGCCTGACAAGAGCCAGGGTCACACTGTGTGGACACCTTTAGCACTAAGCGTGTCTGCAAAATAAAACCAGCTTAACCTATATTTGCATGCATATAGAGATGCAGCTGTAGGTCTAGGTGTTATTCAGCAGCTTTATAGCCAGCACTTGCACTGTGCACATTCCTTATCCTCGTCTGTCAGCGTGCTCACAGCTTGGCCTGCTTAGCTCCCCAGGACATTGTTAGTGAGACATAATTCATGTGCCAAGCTATTTTTATGAAGCAGTAAATGCCAACTTGCATGTTTCATGGTGTATGGGAGAAATTGAGGTCCCCAGAATGCATAGCAGAGGTACCTCACAAAGCAAGACATGGATGCATTGGCTGTCAAAATGAAGCTCAGTGCTTGGGCTGCTTTGTATGCTGCTGTCATCTGCCTAGGAAGTGGAGGTGACAGAGTTTAAGTTGCATTTTGAGCAGGGGATGCAGCAGCTAAATACTTCAGATGAGATTTGCATTGCTATTTGGGTACTTGGTGAGATTTCATAAGAGCACTCAAGCTGCTGGAGAGCCAGTTTCTCCTGAAGCTCACCTTGACTTGCTTGAATATAAAGGAACCAAGGAAGTTAGGTATCAGTGCCTACATTAAGCAAATACCCCAGTCTCATGGAGGTGCTTACATGTCTTTGTAAACCTGGTTCCTTACGCTGCCTGTCTCCAAGTCTTCATTTTCCATTCTGAGATGCTCACATTTTCCCATAGCACGGAATTTGGTATGAGAAAAGACATTGGATCTTTTTCCCTGAAACTGTTTCTTGACATATTTCTTGACTTGCTCACCTCCCTCTTTGCTTGGCCCAAGTTACCAGGCTGCTGTGGTCAGGAACGATGAAGGGATTTTTTCCACCATGCAAAAAGCAGGAAGATTTCCTGAATATTGTTTGTTCTGTGTTCCCTCTTTTTCTCAGGTTGAAAATATTTCTACCAAAAATCCATCATTTGGAGTCTTTTCTTGTTCAGTTCCAGAGGGGATTCTGTAACAAGTTCTTTCATACTGAGTCTTTTTGGAGTAATTAAAAAAATAAAAAAATAAAAATAAATGCTACAACTATAACCAGCTTGGACAATTCTTTGCCTTCTGGCAGCCAACTGTATTTTATATTGCATCCTCTGATTTGATTTTCCGGCTGTTTCAAGCTCCTGGCAACTGCTACAATAGCTTTTAAGCACAGTTTCTTGCTGCTTTATTATTATTACTATTATTATTATGTATTTACCTTGTTTTCTGAGCTGTATCCTTTATTTCCTTTATCTTTTTTCCTGTATTGTTATGCTGGAGAGAAGTAAAAGCTCTACCAGTATAGCATTTAGCACAAACAGGGCCTGATCCAAAGAATATGCCAGTATTTGATCAGGTGGAACGTGCTGTCTCTGATTGTAGCCACTTGTATGATAAACAACTGGTACAATCACAGAAAGTACAGAGGAAAGACACCAAGTTTCTTAGGAGTATGGAATAGAGGCTAGATGGAGTCTGACTGTGTCATGACCGAAGAGGAGCAGCTGATTAAGAAATAGTCACTGTTTCTCACGGTGCAAGACATAGGGTCACCAATGAAGTTATTGTGTAACATTTAATTGGATTATGAAACTGATTTCCACAGGATGTTGTGGAGACCAGGATATAAATGTGGTCGAAAAGGGATCAAACAAATTCAGAAAAGCTAATTTAATCAATGGTTATTAAACATGATAGTCTGGAGAGTCGAGAGAAAGCAGCACCTCCATACCATGACTTACTCCATCCTGGGAGAAATGTGTTAGCTCAGCTTGCTGAATTGCTGTCTGGAGGTGACTGCATCTCCATTGGCCTAAATATCTACTGTACTATAGGCAAATCAAATCAGAGGATGTTCAAGCCAGGTGATTGGGTTCCCCTGTAGGTGGGATCTCTATTGTAAAGTTTCATGGCGCTTTTGAAGTCAAAAAAGCTGTGGATAAAATTAAATGGTAAAGATGGCATTGACTATAACGAAAAGATATTTATCTGTTTGTCATCCAAGATAGTTTTGTTCTTTCTTAGCAGCAGTTTGTGTACTTTATTGCAGAAGCATAAGAAATATCAAATAAATAATGGTACCATCAAAAGCACTCCCAGCCTCTGGAATCATTAGAGAGAGCAACAGCCATATTTTATCATAACTCTTTTCACTTCAGCATTCCCCAGTGGTGAGTGGAGCAATCATGATGCAATGCCAAGGAGGACAATGTTTGATATTTCTAGCTTTCCAAACTCTACATACCTAAGTAGGGCAGGGTGGCTGTCAATGCAGTTGCAGCTGTTAAGTATCACAGAAGGGAATTGAAGCGTTCCACCCATTTCTGTCACTTGTCACCTGGGAGAGCAGTTGCTATGAAAAACACAGCCGTGTGAATGCTGTCCAGGCAGTTCCTTGTTGCTTGTTGTCTCCTTGAATCCCCCTTTAACTTGGAGACAGACTCCCTTGTTGGCTTCAGCAAGACCCTCAAAGTTGTCTCAGCTAGTGCAACGCTCTTTAAAACTGAATTACCTTTTTTTTTTTTTTTTTTTTTACTATTTTGTTATTTTATTTATTTGTTTGTTTATTTTTCTGTCCATCACCCTTGTAGTCCAGTTTTGGGGACCTCATCTGTTCCCATGGACAACGCAATGACAGCCAGCCCTATTAGGAACAAACATTTTACCCTCTGAGTATTAGAATTATAGATCCTGCCTTCCAGGGTGCTTATCCTGTATTACTGTCTTTTTCTTGCTGGCTCTCCTGAAGTAGTTTTCCCAGGTGGTCTTTATCTATATAGCAGGCTGTTCTGCTATATAGATATCTGTATCTATCTGAATCTGAACAGAATTTTATTTTCCCAGGCCATTTAATGGAACAGCAGCTGGTGTTTTAGATTTGCTGTTTAGAGACCATCACAGGGATTCCGAACCAGCTTGTCAGGCTGTAGCAGCCTCTGTCGATTTCTCTATCTCGGTAGATAATAAACACCAGGAATACAGACAGTATTTTTGGTGAATTTCGTAGTGCTATAATTTAAATATTTATATAGCTTTCACTTGTTTACTTTCATGTTTTTCATCTGCACTGCCACTGCTTTCTAGTCTTCTGTTGGATATTTTGCCACTGCCTGTTCCTGTGTATTTTGCTGGAGGAGTTCTGAACGCGTGGATGTCCAAATAAAAAATGTTGCAAGCATTTTTTTATTCACCTTTTTCTCTCCTCTCCAGAGAGATAACTCCTGAACTGCATGTCCTAGAAAAACAGCACTTAGAATGTTATCTGAAAAGCAAACATGTCTTTCAAGTAGGAAAAAACCCCCGTGTACACTGCTTATTGTGTTTTACAGGATGCGGCACAGAAGTTCTGGACATGGTGGTTCTACAAATACATCCTTTATTGTACAGGTCTCTTCCTTTTCCTCCTCCTTCCTCAGCAAAATAGATTTTATTGTACTTGGCCATGATAAGTGATAGTGAAACTGAGATTTTGCCTCTCACCGATTTCTGTCTGTCTTTGATTTCTCACCACAAAAAAGGCATGTGTGCACACAGAGATTCAGCTGGGCAAGGATATGAGTGCTTTATTAGCACAACTGCAATAACCAGCTATAAAAATTTATTCCAGTAGAGCTCTCATTGAAAACAGTTGGAAGAAATTGTTCCAATTATTTTTAATGTATGAAATTATAAAATTATGCAGTCCTTTAGCATGAGAGGTTTTCTCTCTATCCCTACCTCCTCTGGCTTATCTTTTAACAGAAAGACCATATGCTGTGATTCACACTTGGGATGTATGAAAAGTGGCATTTTTTTTTACCTTGCTGTCTTTTGCAACAATTGTACAACATAAAAGAAGTAAAAACTGGAATAGCTAGCAGCTTTCAACTACTGCACATCCTCGATCCGCTGCTTTATATCTGTAATAAATTTTAAGTTATGAAGGGCATACACAAGGCTCAAAGGCTTGCCATTAAGGTCATGAAATAATAATGAAGTTCCTGTATCAGGGATACAGAGTCTCCTCAGAGAGAAGCAGCTTTCCTTTTGCTCTGTCCTTCTTGATCATTTTGTAGTTTCTATCAATATTCATGTCAAAGTGCATTCTTTCCTTTTCTTTTTTCCCCATAAATACATAACCTTGCTAGGAGTTCGGTCATCTGTAAAAGTACTTCCATTTTTCCAGAAGAAATGATTCGTGAGATTCATCTAAATTACCTATCAGGCTGATTTCAAATAACGTGCACTAATTAATGAGGAAATAGGGAATGGTAATGATTGTGTGCATTTTTTATGCTGCATTTGCCCACGTAGCATGGATTCTTTGTGCTGAAAAACATTTTCTTGATCTGCATTATAGCCATTTCTGTATTTTGAATCAATTGTGTGTTTTATGATACAGATTAGATTGACAGCTCTGAAAAGTGAAACTCTTGAAGGAAGAAGCACGCATAATGAATACTTCTAACTTCAGGCCTGGAGGGACTAGTTCACTAGTTCAGACTCATGCATCCCCAGCCTTGACCTTCTTGCTCCAGTCTCCATTAACGATGCTAGTCACAGCTAAGAAATTACTTGAAGATCTCAGCTGTGATTAAACCTGTTGTGTGTCATGCTGTAAAATAGCAAAGGGACAGCCTGTAAGGACAGGCTCCCTGCACAGGTCTCCTTGAGCTGACATGACAGCTGACTGTGCACTCGACTGGCTGCATGCAGGCTAGCATGGGTAAATGGGGAAGTTGACAGCTTGTTGGTAAGCATTGTGTAGCAGACCATCAACTGGTTCATCTAGGCCAGAAAAACCTTTTTTCTTTGCTAATCACCAGGTGCACAGCACTGTGCATGAACACGGGTTAAGGGAAGGCGTTGCTGAAGAGGTCCAGCGGGAGAGCCTATAGATAGAAGCCTGATGCTTAAATTTAGATGAGCAGGATTTCTCTGATGACTTTTTGCTCTTGACCAAGCAGGCTTAGGTTACAGCAGTCGATACTCTCGAAAGCATGAGTTCATGCTTCTTTGCTGTGAGATGTTTCCCAGCCTGCCTACATGAAAAAAGGTGCAAACAAGCTGTCAGGTAGCAAATCTTTCAAACTGTAAAAATCGAAAGCGACAAAAAAACTTTGTAATTCATACAAGAGCAATTAAGCACTTTTTGTTTGGAAATTATTTCCGAAGGAAACATTTTGAGGTTTTCTTCCGTGTTTCTTTTCTACTCAGTCATACTGCCAGTCAAACTTTAACTGCAGTTTTCCTGTTCAAGCAGTTTATGTGATTCATTTGCTCACTTTTTTCTGTGAGTAATGTGTTTGACCGCCCTTCAGTGTCCAACTCGAAAGCGTAAAGCCATTGATTTCGTTCCGCAGAATCGTGATTCATCTTCTCAGTAATGTATTTCCTCTGCATTTAATCATGCTCCATCTGAAGCAGTCACAAGGGATAGTTCTGACGATTGGTTTATAATGAATTTGGAGCGAGCGGTGTGCCAATGGATCACTACCCACAACGTGAGCGCTTTGTTTAGACTCTGAAAGGGGTTTAGTAAAATAAAAAGCTGTAATCTGCTTTCCCGCTAACCTCTTCTGTTAATATCTATCATAATGCAGTCATGTGGTTTTTAGTAATGTAGCTGTTTAGCACTCAGGTCAAAGTCATCAGCTGTAAAACACTCATTCACAGTGGGCAGAGATGTGTGTGCAGAGGCAAACTAACTCCAGAGTCTGAAATGTGCTCTTTTCCTGCAGGGATGGAATGGAAACAAAAGATGTAAAATTTATCTGTTTGTATTGGCTTGTATTTATTTTAGACCAACCTTTTACACAGTGTTAAGATGCTCACAGTGAAGTTTCTTCTCAAATAATATTGTATTTAATGCATATTTTTCTCATTCTTTGAGGCTGGGACTTTGGCTGACATCAGGGGTGCAATGAGAAGATACTTAGGAGCATGATCTCTGCACTTTGGCTGCTTAAAACTGTTTCATTCTGGGGGACATGAAATGAGGGAAGAGTTGATTTTTCCACTGTCTTGTTAGAAGTAAATAGCAATAAAGAAGAAGGCCTGTATTTGGTACACCAGTACACTGTACTTGTATTGGCATCCATCACACCTGAATAGAAGTTTTAATTCAGAGGAACAATCGACTCCAAAAATCTGCCTGCTTCCTAGTCAGCTCAGAAACAACATTTCAATTCTACGTTCTCCCTTGCTGATGAGCATGGTGGGATCTTTCTCACTTCAATTTAAGCATCTAAAGAACCAGTTTCACATCTAAGCGAGTTTGCCATGTGGCTTGTACAACCATCAGTAAGAAGGAAACACTTGTAGAGAGTGAATCATCCTGTCTTAAAATAGACATACATATATTCATCCTGCCTCTTACAGACTGCTTTCTCTGCATGGAGTGAATCACTCTGAAGATTGCTGGCCGTCTCCATTGACTGCAGAAGGACCAAAGACAACTAACATTTTAAATAGCTAGTGTTCAATGTGATTCATCCACCAGGGCAGGAAAGTAAGATGGTGATGAGGAATGTGGATAAAAAGTTTGTATCATGAGCAGAACTCCATGGTCCTAGAAAGGCACGTGGTGACTTCAAACCCAAATTAGAATAAGACTGGAAGGTGAGCAAGAACTCTTAGGAAACATACAAATGTAGAGAATTTTGCTAATTTTCTCATATCGAGCATAAGGTTACAGTGACTAAACTAGCAGCAATGCAAACTGCTAGTAAATCTGACTGAAATATGTGTGGAATGAAAACACATATTCTTTTTCCAGAATACTGTCTGGAATAAATGAGTATTTACTTAAAAATGAACAAAACTTAAAGGAAAAAAAAAAAAAAAAGTGGTTGTAGGTAAATGTGGTCAAGGGCTATGTCTGAAGTCTAAGAAATCTTATCCGCAAGCATCAAGAATCAAGAAAAACAACATTTGAATAAACTCTGGTCTACAAATTGACAAAAAAAATCAATTTCTCAGGCAGAGGCAATGCTGGTCTAGTTTGACATAAGAAAATTAGATGTGTTTCTTTATGTGTATTTATATATAAATGGGGTCCCATGGTTCCAAAAGAAGAGTGGAACTCACTCAGGAAAACTCTACTTTTCAGTTGTCAATTTTGCCTTCCAAACAAGCAATATTTGCAGCAGCTGTCCCAGAAGAGGTGGAATAGTCAGTAAGTCTCTGAAATACCTAAAAATCAGCTATTAAAATGCACATCTTTTGAAGATCAGTGCTGAAATGCAACTTGTTCCAGTGGGCATGTTGAATTCCTGACGTCCAGAAAGACATAGATTTGAGGGCGTCTCGCATGGAAAAACCTTCTGGAAGCTATAGTATCTAAAATAAAACCTCAGACCAGTCAATCAAATTATGTTCGATGTAAGGCATAGAACAAACTTGTCACAGAATCCAAAGCTCTACTGGTGGAACATTCTGGATGATCATACTAACCATTATGTAAATGTGGAAAGGTGTTTAGCATATGAATTATTAGAAAAATGTGCAGTAGATGTACTGCAGTAATGAGGGCAAAATTTGAGAGAATAGGCCAGTTTAGAAAATATTAATCCAAATGCTGATAAGTGAAACTTCTTCACAGCTCACATTCCACGTTACTTACTGATGACCACAGCTGATAGAGGCTGGGCCAGTAGCAAAATGAAACTATGGCAACAGATGCACTTATGTGTTTGTCTGACACTAACCATTAACAAGCATATTTATTGTTCCCTTCAGGAATGATTCTCTCAATTGTCTAGGAGATCTCAAATAGGTCACCAAATGCTGTCTGAATGCTGAGAAAGAGAAATGAACACGACAAAAAAAAAAAAAAAAAAAAAAAAAAAGTTATTTTATGGCATAAAATGAAGCAAAAAAGAATTAAGGAGGAAAAGTTCAGTAAAAATTTTCTTAAGCTTCTAAGCCAATACTTTCTGTAGACATATGGATGCCCTCCTTCTGGTCTAAATAGAGAGAAAGAGCAAGTGAGGGAGAGATTTTGTCCCTGTCTGACAAGGGTAGAGCTAAGTGATAGAGCCTGGAGCTCTTTTGAGTTCTTTGCTCCTGTTGACCGACACAGAGGAGCCTCTGCTTTATGCTACAAATTTTCTCATGTGTCCACTTGCAAAGGAGAAAAGACAGTCATGGCATGCTGTAAGCAGTTTCCTAATCCTGATGAGGAGAGGAGCAGAAATAGTACCCTGCGATGTACATCAGATCACAACCTGCTGGCCTTGGAGTTGGGCTTTGATTAAGAGCCCTACTGTGACCCACAGGAATGGATCAACTGTGGAGTGACTGGTGTGTCTAGGGTTGCTCTCAATTTGCACATTCAAGTGTAAAGAGTTCCCATCTTGTTTCATTTCACACTCAATAGAAAACAAATTCCAGTGCTTCCTCGTTTTTAATAAAATAAATCTAATTTCTGTTCCCTAGTCACCTAGAGAAAAAAAAAGCCCTTCCTACCAGTTGTTATGTTAAAGCATCCTTCTTTGCAGCTTTTACCCTTTTAAATGTTTTTTTTTTATTATTATTGTTATTATCATTGCTTGAATCTAATTGAATATCCATCTCATTTCAAATATCATTTAAAAATATATATATCTTTTCTTTTGCTTAAACCAAACTCTACTCTCCGTTTATTATTCAATTCAGTTGGATAATTGCATTCCTTAATGTCATTACCCTCTATTTTTCCCATTTCTTTTATGCAGAGAGATTGCAGGCCTGAATCTGATCTTTAGTAAAGTCAGTAGAGTAATCTAAAATAACTGGATTTATTTCAGTTTTTACTGTAATGTAATGTTATCAGAAGCTAGCCTGTTTGTTTCAGACTTAGTTCATGGCTTATGTTATCAACAGAATGTTACGACTGTTCTGAACATCAGTATGGGGTTACACACATAAATTTTGCTTAATTATGTTTTTTCCACTGTTCCCTGGTGTAAACCAATATGTTTTGTGAAAATTTCCTAACAGGGCTTCAGAATTGTGTAAGGGGGAGACCTCTGCACTGCTTGTCCCTGTTGGTCTTCCAACTGTTGATGTCCCTGTTGGTGCCTTCAAACTGTTGTAGTAATTTGATGCCACTACATCACAAGATCCTTACGGTATCATACAGCACTAGCAAGACTACCTTGTCTGAAGGATTGTCATCTTTTTCATGTGTTGGAGGTAGAAGAGGCATTCCCTGTGCAGAGTGGTTCTGCAGTGGGGTAGGGCATAGCTGGGGGTCATCCCTGCTTCATGCAGAATGGCTTGGAAATGGTGATGGTAGCTCAAGAGAAGAGATGCTTCACAAGTCACCAAGGAAGCAGTGCTGTTGATAGGGTCATTAAATTGTAGCCCCTATGTGGGGTTTGGATGGGAAAATTCCTCTTCCACTCATACTCTTCTGGGGCTTTGGATGAGATTGTTGGCTTTTCTGTTTGTGACAGGATGGGGCTCCAGATTTCTTCTGTGAAATAAACAGTAAGTGTATGTGAGGGATCGAAGCATCTGTGTGATTCGATAGCTGCTTCCATCCATCCCTTCATGCTGACATTAGTAGAGAAAGGGCAGTGGCAGAAGAAGCCCGAGGAGAAAGGAACAATGCTGGGAGCTGTCAAGAGTTACAGTTCTTAGCAGCACATAGCTGGAAATTCAGTTAACAGCCTGATCAAAAATAAAGGGAAAATTATTCTGTTATTGTGAATTATATGCATAGTTCTGTGCTTTCCCCAGCATTTAATTGCTTTGGGTTTTGTTCCCCCTATATATCTGTGTATGTTGGAGTCTATACAGTGTTTAATGTACCATTAATAGATTTGTATTGTGTCAAAGATTGCAAAGACACCCACCATGCTTGCCTGCTTAGTGCCTGGATTTCACATGTAGTACCCAGGAGTCAGCACGTTTGTGTAGGAGGTTGTGGGCTGGGAGTGGGCAGAGGGGTGGGGATGAAGCACAGCTTTCCTTCCAACCTAATGAGTGCCTGCCAGCACAGCTGAGCTGGCAAAGGGAGTGTTGTCATTTGCTTCTGGCATAGTCCACACGACTCATTCCCATTTCTCTGAGCCAGGCAAGAGCAAGAAAAATGTGTGCCTTACTAGAGGACTCCTTTAATGCACATACTCCATGTAGCTGCAGAGATGCTGATTGACCTTCTCCCTCAGGTCATGCAGGATGACTGGCAAAGCAAGAGCAGGAAACCAGCAGGTGTTAAAGCAGACAAAATGTACTGATAAGTTGGGGCAGTCCCAGTGCTTAGAGGCAGGTAGGTATCTGTGCCCAGGGTCATAGGTGAATCTGCTTGGGCTCCTTTGGGGTCGATAAGGGGAGGAGGTGACTGTGGTCATCACCTCTAAGTGATCCTTTTGATTCCCAGCTACCTATGGAGGAAATTTAATGAAACTAGTCTGCTGGGGATACCAATAGTCAAGCCGTATGTCTGCTACATTTCTCCCTAATTGTTTCACAGAGTCAGTGAGGTTGCAAGGGACCTCTGGAGGCACTGTACTCCAATACCCTTCTCATGCAGGGTTCTCAGGCAGGACTTTGTGTATTGCTGGGGGTGGAGACTCCACAACCTCTTTGGGTAACTTGTACCCATTTAAACAAAAAAAAAAAAAAAGTTTTTCTACTGAAGTTTTCCTGAATTTCAGTTTGTGTCCATTGCCTCTTATCTCCCTGCTCACTACTAGTAGTGCCTCTCTCTGTCTTCTTTAAATACCCCTTGGGAACTTGCACATTGATAGGAGCCCCCTGAGCCTTCCGAAATCCAGTGCGAGCAGCCCCAGCTCCCACAGCCTCTCTGTGTATGACATATGCTCCAGCCCCCTCCAAGGCCCTACACTGGAGTCTCTCCAGCATGCTCAAGTCTCTCTTGTACTGGGGTCTCACAACAGGACCCAGAACTCCGGGTGTGCCTCACCAGTGCTGAGCGGAGCGAAAGAATCACTTCTCTCCACCTGCTGGTAACACTCTTAATGCAACTTGGTAAGGAAATAGTGTTATAGAACTGAGGTAAGCAAAGCAAGCAAGAAGGCACAATACTGGATTTTTGGAGACCTGACTGGACATTGCTGTTGCTGTCTTTTCAAAGGAATTTAGGTCCTTTTTTTCAGCACAAAATATGACATCTTTAGCAGTACTATTCACTCTTCCATAGAAACAACCAGAGTTCTATTTGTTTGTACTTGGTATCTTTCAAAATTGAAAACCTGCCGAGGAGGCCAAAGGGGAATAGAGTGAAAGGGAAAAAGGAAGCAGGTGGGATTGGATCTGTGTTACCAACAGTTTGGAGTTATTTTGAAATCATTAAAGAGCAAAGGAGCTTCCGTAAGTCATGTTTTGCTATTGAAATTCAACTTTTTTTTTTTTTTTCTTCCTCTTAGGTTTTAATAATCAGAACTTTAATCTCATTATTAACTGATCTCACGCTGGTAATTTAGTACTAGCAAACCATGTGGGAAAGGCAGACTTGATGAACCTGTGTGGGAATAGCTGCAAAATACTTCAGGGAAAAGCCCTGCCGTTGGCCAGGGGATTTGGGTGATGGCCGTATGGAGAGCAGCGAGTTTTTATACCTCGTGTGGAACATGGGGTAGCATCACAGGAAAGATATTGAGCAAATGATTCATCAGGGGAGAACTGGAAGGCATCTTTGTATTTTCCCTGCCTGCTGCTGGCACAGTCTGGGCTGCCCCAGGTTTGGAATCTGTTCTTTAATAAAATTCCAGCTTTTAAAACTGACCCTCCAAGTGTAAAAGCAGCCGCTCAGGTGCTGCTGTGTGACAGCCGGCGTCCTGCTGCCCTAAGCATTTCTGGGAGGACGATGTCTGTGGGTGGCTGATGCACTTCAGCCAAGAGGGTGTCTCTTTTAAGTTCAGCCTTTATTGCTGTTGCTGTGTGTGACACAATATAAGAGTTTCAGTATTTTTCTTGATCTCTAACCTGCATTGTATTGCTCTTGCTAATATTAATAAGCATTCTCCTACTAACGAAATTTCACTGAGAACAAGCTCGACACCTTTACCCATACTCAAAACCACCCACCTCGCTCATTCATTCTTTATCATGAATTTTTCCCCCATACTTATTTGGAACAAAAGCATGTTGCCTTTTTTTTTTTTCTCTTTATTTCCCCCCACTTTTTTTTACTGATTAGAAAATGCAACAGAAAATGAATAACACTGCTTGAATAGTCACATTGCGTGGTTGGAAGCATGGAATTTGGAAGCAAATTTGTTTTTTGAAAGAATAAAATTTACTAGACAAAGAAATGCTTGCAGAGTGACCTTTCCTCTTGAAGATTTAGTGATTGTGCAGCTGTGCTCTCCTGTATTTTCCTAATGCATATTCATAGATCTTCACAAGGAAAAAAAAAAACAAAAAACAACATGTTTGGGAAACCATGATTATAAGTTAATTAAAAGTAGTTTTCATTTTAGAGAATTAAATGTGTTGGCAGTGGCATACTCATTGCTAATGGGTGATTGTACTTTTTCAATAATAATAAGGGATTCAATGAAACTCCAGAAGATGTTAGAATGTGATTAACTGGATAATCTATGTATTTGAGTTTTTATTCCCAAATAAGCTGGATCTCCCAGAGCCAGAAGTGTGCGTTTATATTTGATAATTATATGAGCCTCTTGAGCATTCTTACAGATTGTAATTCAATTCTGTAGGAAAAGAGCTTTGAATCGAGAAGAAAGAATGGGTGCCTAATTACAGGCAGGCACTGTGACCAGCTTGGTCAGCTTGTGCAGTCCCTCATCTCAAACAGAGCAAGGCACAGCATGTCCCATACTGTACTGGAGCAGCAGGTAAAAGTACAAAGCCCATCAGTCCCAAATTATACCTTTTTCAAATACTGGTTTGTTTCTGTGGAACACTTTAGGAAGGTCTTTATTATAAAGCCATGCTTTTCATTGATTTAGTAGAGGATGGAAGATTTTTAGGACACAATGAACAACCTGTGTCTGAACAAGAATCTTACCAAAACTAGAGGCCTGCATCACCAAGGCAGAAAAGCAATTGTCTCTCTGTATCTGATATTAGAAGAGGTTTCATATGTGGATGTTTGTCCAGCTCTTTATTCTTACATACATGCAGACATGCTCCATGTTTTGTGCCCACACTAGCAGTAATAACGTAGCAAACTGTGGAACAGGTTCTGTCTGCTTCCATCGCAGTGTAAGTTCATGGACTGTAGAGCAAACACAGTGAATGCAGACAAGTGTTTTTTACACTAGCAATAATAGAAAATCTGTCAGTCAGAAATACTGGATCTCTGCCCATCTGAAGATGCTTTTTTTTTTAACACTGAGATAAATATTAATGGGGCTAAAGATCCAAGTGAAATGAGATAGTTGAAAGCATACCTGGCTAAATTATGAGATCTAGAATCATAAATGGCCTGGGTTGAAAAGGACCACAGTGATCATCTAGTTTCAACCCCCTGCTACGTGCAGGGTCGCCAACCAGCAAACCAGGCTGCCCAGAACCTCATCCTTGAATGCCTCCAGGAATGGAATATCCACAACCTCCTTGGGCAACCTGTTCCACTGTGTCACCACCCTCTGTGTGAAAAACTTCCTCCTAAGATCTAACCTAAACCTCCTGTGTCTCAGTTTAAAACCATTCCCCCTTGTCCTATCGCTATCCATCCTCATAAACAGCCATTCCCCCCTCCTGTCTGTACACTCCCTTCAAGTATTGGAAGGCCACAGTGCTGTCTCCCCAGAGCCTTCTCCGAGCTAAACAATTCCAGTTCCCTCAACCTTTAGAAGCTGCCCTGTGAAACTACCTAAGGTAGTTGCTACAACTGATGAGAATTTTTAAGGGTCCTCTGGGTCCTAAGCAAAGCACCTTATGACTGGTAATATTGTTTAGAGAAGGAAGAAAAGAAGGCAAAAAAAGGATGGGGCAAGTGTTCTACATGCCATAAATTGCAATCCGCCATTCAGCATAACAGCCAGTTAGTAGACACCTGCATGTACAGTTAGGCCTGTGGGAGTTAACAGAAAGGTCGAACTCTCCAGTGTTTGTGCTGAAGTGACCTTTGTACTTTCCAAAGACTGGATTTCTCAATTTTGTACGAGCTGAATGCTTTGTAGAACGACATTGTCCTTCTTGGTGCTAGGGATGCTGCTGGTGGCATGGCACCTGGGGATGTATTGGTCATGCAGAAGTGGGGAGGAATGAGAAGCTTTGTGCCTGATCAAGGATGGTTCCTGTGAAGTTTTCTAAACACACTGATTTGGTGGAACAGAACAAAGTACCTCTTTCTGAGGGAAAGAAACTAAACATAGAAATAGGAGAAGATGCCAAAAGCGATAGATTAATATCAGCAATGGGTGATGCTGTGGACTAGAAACCAATGCATTCAGTGCAATGCTGTCACTAGAGACAGATGCTATACTGGAAGATAAAAATGGAAATGCTAAGCTAGGCTCAGGCAAGAAATTATTCATCTCTTTGCAGCACTGTACAGGACAAGTTAAGTACCGTGTGTCATGCGATTACAAAGTAACTAAGAGACATCTCCTGTCGTGAGCTAACTGTAGTTCAGTAGTACTGGAACAGGTTAAAGGAAAGGATTTCTTAACAAATTATCTCTAAAGCTATCTCTAAACAAAGGTCAACATCAATATCTCTGAGAGTTCTGTACTTACATATGCAAACATGCATATTTTGTGTTTCTGTGTGTTTTATATCCATGAATGCAAGGTGCATATGACAAATGTGATGGATACCTCGGGTTAACAGTGATGCTGTCTGTGTCATTGCTTGCCCACGGTGCAGCCTCTCAACAGCCCTGTACCTGTGAGGAGTAGCTGCTAATGCCAATGTCATATCAGAGACATTGTCAAGAGAAAGATTCTGTGGACATCCCTGAATATGTGAAAAGTTTTTGTTACATCAAAAAAAATAAAATAAAAAATGAAAGAAGTGAAGTCAATGTTTTCAGCTTTCGTATGAAGAAAAGCTAAGAATGATAAGAATCACTAATATGGAGGCAACTTTGTGATGTGGTAGTAGCACTACAGAAATGAGATAGTACTTTCCAAAGGATGAGGAATCATCTCACCAAACCAGAAAGAAAATCTTTCACTTAGGCGATATTGTTATTAAAGACAAGATATTTCTTTTCATCATTAATTTGAAGGTAGATGAGCCGTCTGTGTCCAGGCCTTGAATGATAGATGTACGTTGTATTTTTCACCATTTCATCCTCTGATGTTCAAACATAGCCTAGCTTCCTGTTCACTGGGGGAATCTGTAAAGCTGTGTTTGACTAAAAGGAGCAGCGAGTGACTGCAAAACAAGTGATGCGTTTGAGTTTTGTCCCTAATCGAGTTTAAAATGATCACAGCAACTTGGCTAATTATATTAATTTATTTCTTCTTAAGGCAGAATGGGGAAACAGAATAGCAAGCTGGCCCCTGAGGTGATGGAAGATCTGGTGAAGAGCACGGAGTTCAATGAACATGAGCTAAAACAGTGGTACAAAGGATTTCTAAAGGACTGTCCAAGTGGTAGGCTGAACCTTGAAGAGTTTCAGCAGCTTTATGTAAAGGTAAGTTATTAATTTCCTCCTGTTTGGCTTTAGAAGAGGTTACAAGTGGTGCAAAGCAGCACATGGTCTTGAGCTGCCCTTCTTCTAGACTGAGGAATTCCTGGGAGAAGCAGTGGTGAATACAGAGAGGTTAATAGGAAGCATTGCCCTCACAGTGCCAATTCTTCTGATAGCTACGGTAACCAAAAGTTTAAGAAAAAAACCTGTGGGTTATGCAAAGAAATGCACTTTCTGTAATTTACAGGCCTGTTTCACCTTCAGTGAGTGGCTGCAGTTCAGTTCAGTAAACCATACATGGCCTGTGTAGTACCACTGGAATATCAACCCTGTGACTGATGGACCTGCACTGTCCTTCTGTTAGTTCCAGCAAAAGCTGAGAGCTGTTGTGGCAGTATGTCCTGCATTATGCACTGTGTACAAAGAATTTCCTTCTCTAAATTTTAAATGCTGCCTTTGTTTTTTCCCTACTGTCTCTTGACAGGTATGAAAGGAAAGCCAGGTTGCTCAGTTTATTTTCTTCTAATTCTTTATTATGTTATCAAATGCAACGTAGCCTTTTCCTTATATTTAGTATGCATTTAGTCTGTAACACGAAGTGCATGGGGGCTGCATTAAAAGTGTGTTCATGTTACAAAGATAATTATATTTTAATTCAGAATCGAGTGTCTGCCTGAAGGTCAGAGACTTCAAAGTAATTTTAATTAGGAAAATACAGGATAGCAGTGATGAAGAATAGGATCAGAACAGTTCATAAATACAATGTCAGGCTGAATAAAATTTTAAAAAAGCTTTTCAAATGTGAGTAGATAATACTGAATAAACTGACGATTTCTGCAGAGGAGTGGGACTGTCTTTTTCCTTAAACATGTACTAGAGCCCAATCCTGAAATTCTTCAGCCCTGAACCAGATGACTGTAAATTTTCACCTAGCTCCTTCTTTTTAATGAGTGCCCTCGCAAAAACTGTTAACTTCAGCTTACATAAATAAGCCTCTGTCTACATATTTTAATATTAATGGCTAGAGATGTTGCCTCACAATCCTTTTCTTAAAAAAGACTGACTTTTTAATAACTGTTATTTTCAGTTGAAAGAATTTTTACTGCCTCAGGTATTGTGCTTGTTATTGACTGATAATTTATAGCTTCTATTTTGAATAGTACTTGGTGTACAACCCTGAGATTAGACATCTAATAATTTCTCTTACGTGTTTCTGAGGAATGTAAATGGCCTCTATAAAATATTCCCAATAAAGTAATAAAGTATGTCAAGCGTTTAACTTTTTAGAAATCATAATTTTCTTTTTGGGAAAGCTGCTTATTGATTGATTGATTGATTTATCAACGATTTTGTGTGTTTTGAGGGATAATTTCTTCCGAAATAGCTCGGAGCTGCTAGGACTTCCTCCCTTCAACAGGCTGTTTGAAGTGTTCACAGATAATTCACGAGATACTTCACTCATCAGAGAGTAATTTCAGTATTAAATTTACAAAATGGTAGTGCAAAATGTGAAATGAAGAGTACAAGAGTACTGAAATTTGGAGATAGCCCTGTGTTCCTAGGGAGCTGTAGTATCTGGCTTTTAGTTTTATGACCTTACATATTTTTAGAAGTGTACACCAAATAAGATGGTCTCCCTTGCTTTGGTAGTTATGCTTTGTGAGATCTGCTCTGTAATGTCGCTGTCATATGTTTATTTCCAATTTGCAGAAGAGAAATACAATTAGCTGTAGTAAATCCAGGCATTTATTTCTCCTTCTGACGCAGAATTTCTTCTAAACTACTGGCCTTTGGCTGTCTGAGAATGGGGACCTCTTATCTGTAGGGTTTTCTGCCTGGTAGCAGACAAAAACCCAAACTCAACATTTAATCTTTGCGGGGGAAACCACCAACAGGAGATCCAAACATTTATAACATTTCAGTTCCTTTAATGAGTAGTCGGGGTAAAAAGGTATGAAGCTCATTTTGCTTCATAATTTCTCTGTGTGAACTTTTAGTGGGAGAGATGACATTTTAGTTCTTGGCCGGAAAAGGATATTATTGAAGAAGATTTCTATAGATTTTCACATGGATTGGTAAAAGAGTGTTGGCCATTGTACTAAGATGCTAAGGAAGTTCTTTTCTTGTACTCATATACAATGGAAGATATCTTCAGCTTAAGCAAAAAAAAAACAACACGTTCTAGAATTCACAGGAGCATTATTTTAAAGTGAATGTCCTGATTATCTTGTTACTATTTATTTTATTCTATTTTATTTTATTTTATTTTATTTTATTTTATTTTATTTTATTTTATTTTATTTTATTTTATTTTATTTTATTTTTTACATAGTTACAGAGTGAGTGCACAATCCTAGGGCACAGAAGCTGCGGTTTTGTGGATGAAACTTTTTTAGAAAATGCATCCTGGAATCACACCTGATGTATTGCTGTTTTTAGTGCCTGCTCATAGGCATGCACTTCCTTCATAGATCCAGGCTAGCACTGGTCTGAGTTAAAGCATCCAGAACGTGTGTGATGTGGATGTCAGGTCCTCAACACAAACTGTTTCACTGCGTATTTGTGTCGATTGTGCTGTGCTGTTTACTGATGTAGATGAAGACTGTATTGACTAAAAGGGGGAATTACTGTAGCTTGGCATGGAAATGTTTGCTATTGAAGTTTCCATTAGGAATACAAATCAGGCAGTGCTTAAAATAAATAGCAGTTGTGCAAATGGACTATACACAAAAATTATTTGCAGCACTTTAAGTGTCAGTGTTTATAGAAAATATTTCATCAAGAACAATCTTTTAAATAAACATCAAATAAGAGGAAATATAATTGTTACTGTTGTATTTTTAGCATTTTTTGTAGTCTTGTAGGTTCATCAAAACTTCTGGTATGCTTTTTGGTGCACAGATTCTTGTTCAGATGCAGAATCTTTGGCCAGTTCTTAGGTCTCATGTCAAATTCCAAGGTGCTGAATTATTTGAAGGCTTGTACAATTTTCGAGTTAATTTCCTGATGACTTCTTTATGCACTATAGGCCCAGAACCACCAAGAGATTTAAATACTGCCCCACTTTAGCTGCCCCAGCAGCCTACACAGAGCGTGGCAGCAGAAGAAACTCGTGGATACCATTCTGAGAAAGTTAAACATCAAGGCAGGTTGAAATAAGCCAGTATTCCAAAGCAAAACCGCAGGGTAATGCTCAGGACAGGAATGTGTATGAGGCTCAACATTTCTTCAGGGTATATGCATCTGTTTCCATGTGGGAGTGGTAGCCTTTAAGCCTTTCCTGCAGAGAAATATCTAGGACATTGGAAGTCAAAGCAAAATCAAGTGACTGGAGTCCTTTTAACTTTTTCTCTTAAGGAAGGCAATATGAGAGCCTTATCTTTACCACTCTGCTTTAAGTACTCTTCAAGCTGTAGGAAATCTGGAATCAATTAACATGTCTCTGTAAGGAGTTTAAATCTGCTAATACTCCCCCTGCATCCTTTCTCTACCCGTGATGAAATGAGTCCTTCTGGTCTGCTCACAGCACTCCAACCAAGCTCTTGCTGCTAGAAGTAGTATTAAGTATCTTAGTGGGTCTGTGGACAGTCTGGAAAACATAGTTTGGATCTCCAAAGTGAAAGTTCTAGCCATTAAGCTAAATCCTTGCTTGTTTCCTTCTTGTTTTTATGGTTATTGTTTTGGTTTGGATTGGTTTTTTAGTTGTTGCTTTGTTTTTTATTCTATCTAAGAACTCTTTAGTTCTTCTATCTTATGTAAAACATCATTAGCATTGTGGGCAGAGAGATGAAGGAATTAATATGCAAAATTCTCATTAAAATGAAAGATACAAATAAAACATGCTGGACTGTTCCCATCATTATTTAGAGTTTCTTTCAGTCCAGAGGGCCAAATAAATTTTGCTTCAGATGTTTTGAAATCACTGGGTTTGGATGAATATGCCCTAGAGTGTGCAAGTGTGCATAAACAGTAGTAAAATTCACAGGAATTATGCACGTTTATTAACTGGAAAATAGGCCTCTATATTGTGATACTTGCTGGAACTAGGTCACTGGACACGAGAAGTATATCATCTGGATTATTAATAACAGAAACAAGCACCAATGGTCCCCTACTTGGAACGGTAGGGCTGAGAGTCACGGTATAATGCTAGCTAGCATTAAATAAAGTGGGTTGCTCAGTGAATTTATTGCACATCTATTATTTAGCTAGATTTTGGGGCTTTATGGATAGCATGTGAATGAAAAATATAGTAATGCCATTTGATAAATTACAGTCAAATAGCTGTCTTATTTTTGGTTTCTGTCTCATATTTCCTGCCTTGAAGGGAATTGATTTCTAGTTGCTCATTTTAATGTGCATAAAAAAAAGACTCTCAAAAATCTGTTGAAATGTAAATGGGTATATTTGCATCTTCTTCTTCTCTATCCAAATTTTCAAGATGGAGTAGCATCCTTCTGAAGAGGGCATATTGCTCCTTGAAATATTAGGTTACAGCTGCATTTCAGACTCAGTGCATGTTAAAAAGTGGAAATCCAGAACAGCACAACTGTGCTTGCAGATGACCTGAGCATAGATGCAGTTCCTCTGGTAAAAGCTGATTTCCCTGAGATATATCTCTATTAACTGGAAGAGCTGTGCTGATTTTGCAAGTGCCATCTGACCACTGAAGTTATCCCTGTAACAAGAGTAATTTTTAGGAATGCTATGCCAATACTGCTGTATTGCTAAAGATCAGGCAGATTATTAAAAAAATTGATGTATCTGCTGATATATTGATTTTGTATATGCTGTTGATACTTTCCAAAAAATGACATTCACAGTGCTTGCAGTCTTCCTGGACAACATGGTAGTGTGTTCCTGCACAGTAGGGCACATAATGCTACCTGCAACTCAGAAAACCACATGCGTATGTCTTTATTTGTAAATAGGATTCTAGAAATCGTTAAATAGGTTAATAGTACTCCTGTGTTATTGAATTTTTTAAATTGATATGGGATAATAAAACCATTATTGTTACATTAGAGTCAATTAGAAATAGCATTGGATGCAAACTAGCAAAGCAAAGAATATCTCTGGTCCAGGGTGGCTCTGCAGGAAGCAGCACGTGTAGTAAGAAATAGGAGTTACAGTAGTGGCATCAGTGAATGTTTTGCTTGGTGGGAGGACTGTAGAACAGTCTGCTAGGTGAAGATCCTTAAGGCATTCCTCAAATATTTAGTCAAAATCTGCATATTTGAGAGAACTATAGACAGAATAGTTAGAAATATATGATGCTTAAAGAGGAAAAAAACCTGTCAGTAGAAGTACAATTGAAGTTTTTGAGAAAGGAAAATTAATATAGCAGAACTGAAAAGAGGAAAACAGTCACGACAGTCCACAAGGGTGGATAGTGATAATTCTCATCAGTTGTAGCAACTACCTTAGGTAGTTTCACAGGGCAGCTTCTAAAGGTTGAGGGAACTGGAATTGTTTAGCTTGGAGAAGAGAAGGCTCTGGGAACACGTTAGTGTGGCTTTCCAATACTTGAAGGGAGTGTACAGACAGGAGGGGGATTGGCAGTTTATGAGGGTGGATGGTGATAGGACAAGGGGGAATGGTTTTAAACTGAGACACGGGAGGTTTAGGTTGGATATTAGGAGGAAGTTTTTCACACAGAGGGTGGTGACACACGGGAACAGGTTGCCCAAGGAGGTTGTGGATGCCCCATTCCTGGAGGCATTCCAGGCCAGGCTGGATGTGGCTCTGGGCAGCCTGGTTTGGTGGTTGGTGACCCTGCACATAGCAGGGGGTTAAAACCAGATGATCATTGTGGTCCTTTTCAACACAGGCCATTCATAGATTCTGTAAAGTATTGCTGAAAAGCAAATGTATTTGCAGTCCAACCTTGAAGACTGATTGGATTGTGATAAAGTTAAGACCAGAAGAGACAAGAATTGCTCTTCATACAGAACTTGGTTTATATTTAAAAAAAAAGATACGGTCTTGCTGCCCTCTCACCTTCCTAGCAAACTGCTTTTCCTATTTTTCCTCCTCCTCTTTTTCCACGTAAACACAAACAGTCAGGTGCTCTGCCAAAACGCAGGCCTTCTAGAAAACCACATAAAAGACTTGTTATATGTTTCAAACAGAAGCTGAGATTGTGCTGTGCGAATTTTCAAACAAAGGCCCAGAGTGCTCCTTCCACATAAAGACAAAATCAAACAAACCCCAAAGGCAGTGTTAACTTTGAAGCTTGACTGAATGATCTGGGGAAGGGGAGGATGCTGGTAACATGCCTTTCTGCTGCATTTCTTCTTGCACACATTCCAGGAAAAACACTGACTGGAAGTCATTTTGTGGAACATCTTTTGAAGTCTCTCTTTAGTATACAGAGCTTTAAAGATGAACAACTGTACTGAAGAATAAAATACAGTAAGAAAGTAAATTAAATTTACATTTAAACTACAAAGTAGAATGAGAACAGTAATTAAGAGGACTGGCACGCTGCATAGTGAACTCTTCTGTAATTGTGGCCATTGAACACAGCATTGGGTACTAAGAACCTTCAACAAGGTAGAATAGATTCACTTCAGGTTGAAATCTTAAACTCACTGAAACTAATGAGATTTTTTATTCCTGATCTTTATTAGAACTTAGAACTGAGCTCTTGAAATTGTTTGTCACTCTGAGTCCTGGCAAGTCTGGTGCAAGCTTCTTTAAAATCCAGTCCTGAAAGCTGGATCTGGTGTATGGAGAGCTCCTCTCCTGAAGTATAATAACAGACACAGTACTAAATGTCACTGAAGGAAGCAGTTATTTAAAAGCTGAATCTGAATGGGTGAGTGGTGAGTGTAAGGGTCCTGACATTATTAGAAGAGTAGTTTTGGAGGCAAGAAGGAGAAATTCATTTATTTTTATAGTATTATGGATAGTGTCCAGGCCTGTGGAATGAGCCCTGCTGATAACAATTCAGTTATGTATGCTGACACCCCTTCCATGAGAGGAAAGAGGGATGGTCACAGATCCATAAAGCTGTCTGAAGGCATCTCCAGTGCTTGGAAATCCCAAATGTGTGGGGTTTGAAGGTTTGGATAAAACCTCTGATTATTACTAAGTATTGAATAGTGCAGAGGTTGTGTGTGATTCCTGAAGTGTCTAAACTAAAATGGTGTCCAAAAGATTGAAAAGAATATGTCCGTCAGGGCAAGGCAGTCCAGCTGAATGCTTAAAAACCTCACCACGTACATGCATCCCTAGTTTACAACTTATCATGATAGAAGAAGCCAGTATGAATAAATTCTCCAGCAACAGCATGTAAATCACTGCTTTTGTTCTTTTATTGTTATTATTTTTGAGGTAAGCTAGACGGTTCCAAAAAATTCTCATGCCCTTTTATAAGGAACTTTGTTTCTTTATGGCTTAATTTTGCTTTGTGTTGGATTCCTTCAAAGAAACCAAAACAATTGAATTTCGAATGCTGTAATTATTTCTGTAGGAAAACACTGCATTCATGAATACAGTTATGATTCCCCTGAAGGATAATACAGAAAGTGTGGTGCAGCCATGAAGGAGACAGCCACTTCTAACACCTAAATGTCAAAGACTTCCAAAAAAAGACCAACAGCAAACAACCCGTGGTCAGAGCCAGGTTTCAGAGCTGTCATGGTTTTCGGGTTTAGTGTTTCTTGCACTTATTTTAACAGTATTAAGGTAGTCCTTGGCACAGTTGTCAGGACTGATCAGTAGTTCACTGCCTTTCTGAAACCTGTTACAAAACTCAAGTAATTTGGACTTCTTCTCCCCTGAAACTTTGTGTCTCCTTGCTCCCTTCATACCACCTCAGGGCTTTCCTTCTCATCACAAGGCAGGCTGCTCACAAACTAGTGTAAACCCCTCAGGTCTGCATAGTGAGAGGCTTTAGTGATATTAAGTGTCTTTTTTTAAGATGTATTCTTTTCTGTAGCAATCAACTACAATGAAATCTCTCTGTATTATGTATGGGTAGTCAAGAAATCAGTGACTGAATCACTTGCTTGACGTTACCCTTTGTTTCTTCGGCAGTTTTTTCACGTGTTTAACTATAAGTAAAGTCCTTCATTTTATTTCTTTAAAGTAAGGTGATTTGTTTCTTACCCTTCCTATCACATGGTTTGGGAAAAGGTTTCTTTGTCTTGTGGGGAGCATACATGCACATCATAGCATTGTATTCATGACCAGTAGTAGTATCAGAATCTGCTTCCATTATCTCACTTACACACAAACACCTGAAAACCACTTTCTTGTTTCGTAAGACATAAATGAAACGAAGGGTCTTATTCAGAACCTGGGATTCTGAATGAGTCCCTTCACTCCAAGAGTGCACACCACATCTTCAGCCCCATTCTACTCTCTCCTCTCCAGTGAACACTTCATTCCTTTAGAAAACTACCTTAGTAATAATAAATTTCTGTACTTCCCAGACAGATATTTGTGAGTCGCTATAAGTGGGTAGGAATACTCCAAAATTATAGGACCTCAATTAGTTTGGAACACTGCGATGGCTAGCCATTGCATCTCAGCTTGCATCATGTGCTTGTGGTGTTAGACATGGCATGTCAGTTAGCACTGCAGTGCATGCTGCTGTGGGTAGCTGTAGATATGCAGGCAATGAAATGAGAGGTGTTTTAAGAGGGTTCTGGGCTATGGAGAATCCTGGAAGCTCAGCTGGTTGTTAACTTAAATTCAGTTTTTGTCGTCGTGTAGACAATGGTTTAGATTCCAGTCAGGTTCCTACTAATCATAGTCTGAACATTTCCAGTACCTTGGGATATCAACTTTATTTCTCTTCAATGAGAGTAAATTTCCATCTTTTTGTGTTTAATTAAAGCTCATAGGAATAGACTTTTCACCAACAAACCTATTGATTGCTGAATTGACGACTTACCGCTACTTGGCATGAGAATTAGCTGTCTTAATTGTATATTCAGTCACAAACAAAACAAAATGAGAAAAAAAACCATGTGATGTGGAAGATAAAGTAATCAACACAAGGAAATTCAGATGAGAAGAGACTGTTGCCATTTTGCAGAAATACAAATGAAGCATTTTCAGAAGAGTTAGGTGTGAACTCCAACTGTATAAGAAGCCATGAAACTTGGCTGTCTGGCTGCACTGATAGCCCAGAATTGAATAATCAGTTTTAAACAGAACCTCCTTGCAGTCCACAGAAACAGCAGTATAGGCAGAAGTGTGAACCAACACTACAGTTCACCTCAAAGTGAGTATCAAAGTCCATTTGGGCTAGTTTAAAAAAAAAAAAAAATTGTAGCAAATTAATTGAAATAAGATTGTATATGGAGCTTGTCAGCATTTTTCAACAGAAGCTTATTTAATTACCAAGTTATTTCTAGGTACTTGTATCCCTTTGGAAGAATATGTCCTAGAAATACTGTTATTCCTTAGTAAGAAACTACACATCTGTATGCATACTCATGGCTCATCACAGCTTTCTTTGAAGGTTACTCACTGTTTTGCTTCTTCTTGTCAAAACGATCATGCCAAATACCTAAGAACTGCTTAAAAATAAGGAGCCTTTCATGTTTGCACGCTCCAGTTTGCAGTATTTTGTGTGTCCATGCTGACTATGTCTGTGCTCTTCTTATTACACCTTTTTGGTAATGGAAACGGTTTTAGTTGTGTTGGTGTTTGTTAATGTAGCAATGAACAGTGCCTGATTTTATAATGCATGTCAGTGCAGATGGTTATGTCATTAATGAAAACCAGATACTGTGCAGTGAAAGCCTTGCAGGTAAAGCCCGCAGATGACTTCAGAAGCCAACCTCCCTCCTATCATTGTTCTTTTTCACTGGAATACACTCCAGCCAGCTGTTTCTCAGCCAGCTGTTACACAGCGGTAGCTGGGAGGTGATGTTCTTTGGATGTGGTCCCAGGGAAATGCTTGTGTCCTCGGTTCCCTTCAGAGTCTTCCTGCCCACATGCACACGCCTTTGCCCTAGAAGGAAGGGATGCAGATGTTCTTCCCACTAAATCACAGCTTCTCGCTTTCTTTCTCACAGATGCTGGTCAGGTGCTGTGCCCTCTACTTGATTAGCATGATTTAGAAGTAAAACACATCTCCTTTCCTCAGGGTCCAATTTCTTCAGTTCATTGAGTCCCGTATTACATGTAGGCTGGTAAATCTGTTACAAACTTAGGCACACATTGAACTTCCAGTTTCTTGATGAGAACAAGTAACTTAGATAGTGATCCACTTCCTTGAGTTCACACTTGCATAGCGGTGACCAAATCCCAAAGCTGTCTTGCAGGAATACAGCCCTACTATTTTGTGCACGTCTAGAGGTACAGAAAGCTAAGCATCAGCATTACAGTCGTGGTACTGAACACAATTTCCTTCTCATCTTTTTTGTTGCTCATTTGTGCAGGAGGGACTCCTCGACTCTCCATTTATTGCTTTAGAACTTCATGGTTCCCAGTATTTAACTCCTTTAAATATAAAGTCTATACATGATTTTTTAATACTTCAGTGACACTTGGTCTGAGAAAGGTAAACGTACTGAAATTCAGTATTAGGTAGTTCTTAAAAAGTCAGCTAAAAGAATGCAATTTAAATTGTGACCAGCTCTTCAAAGCTTATCTAGTGTCTTATATTTTTTTGAGCTGGAAGAACTGCTGGTATCTGAAATATGATTCTGAATATGAGAGTTCATAATGGAAATAGTTACATTATTTAATTGTAAGGATGCTATATTAATATTGGCTTACTGAAGCAATTATTTATCTATCAATTAGTTCTTGCTACAGACAAATATAGTGTGTAACGTGGGTTGCCCAACAAATTGCTGTCCTTTTGTTAGTACTGCCAAATCCACACTGCAAATTAGCCCCTATGGTCTATTAGTCCGTCTGCTCATTTATTTTTAAGATTCTTTTCCCCTGGAGTTTTCCTGCATGGCAGGCAAACAATGTTTAATGGGCCTGATTTTATTTTCACAGGCATAAATTCTGGAGTTGTTCTCATGCACGGCCAAGAACAGGGAGAATAAGTATCATCTCTGTTTCCAGCATCTACTAAGCTGGGGTGTCCTTGAAACATGAAAGAACATGAAAGAGAGTATATGGTCTAAAAGAACATGTGTGGAAACCCTGTCTTTACTCTTTGAAAATTAAGTAGAAAATCTCCAGCAGGTTCAGGGCAATAAAGCTGAATAAAAAAATAATTCTAACAAAAATGGAGGAAATACGGTCTTTGTATGAAGCAGTTTCTGGTAAAGTCATACACCTCTTTATTATCTCTTTCTGTAAGAATAATGTTTCTTCAGTGTAATCAAATCTGTTTCCAAAGACAGAATTTAACACGCTCTTTATAAAAAATTACATTAACACCTAGCCAAATGTATTAAAGGCTTTTAGAAATGATTAATTTGGCACACAAACTTCTAGTAGGATCCTGTAGAAGGGAAATGTCAGTGAGAAATTAGCTCTTGAGCTCTATCCAGCAGGCAATTGTCAGTGTGAGGTGAAAGAACCACATTCTGGCTCCATCCAAGAGTGGAATTTTTCTTGCACAGGCACAATAAATACAGTTTTTTGCTAGAAATAAAGAGGCTGCCAAATCAACCTATCTGAATAAAAATTATGTTGTGCTTTGCATGTGGGAAAAGTGGTCGAGAACAGTTAATCCCTATGAAAACAGTATCTGTGCTTTATCTCCAACTGGACATGCTTGCAGGCAGTTTTCAGTTACTTGTTTCCATTTTCTATACATGCACCCAGTGTTCTTTATTTGCACTGGATTATTCATCTCAATTGTGGTTGGGTTTTTTTTTTTTAACTCTCATCTATTTTGGGTACATGGCCATGCTTTCTTCATATTACCAAAATAATGTGGACAATTTCTCATCCAGATTTGTAGAAATGCTGTCCTACATATTTGCTACAAAAGCAAGTATGCAGTCCTAAGAGGACCGCTTATTTTGGTGGGATGGCAAATATTACTGCCCAACTACAACACTGATCAAGTACACTCTTTTCTCTTCTGCTTTCCTTTTATATGCAGTAAAAACGTGGAATGGTGTAAAAATCCCACGTGTGGTGTGAGTGAGTCAACATAGCTCTCTAGTGAAGCGTTTGGTGCAGACTACGAGGGGATTCATTCTCTTCCAGTTTTCACTGTCAGCATGTTGGTGTAATAGCTGGGTCAGCAGACAGCTGAAGTCGTGTCACTGCGCAGAGAAGAATGCACATCTTGGAGCCAAGAGCAAGGGGAAAAAGAAACAAACACAAAAAAACCACCAAACTTTTTATGAGAAAAGGAATCTGATCTCTCAGTGGAGGAGGAGCTTGACCAAAGTGAGAGTAGTTCTTTAGTATGATCAGCAATGGACTAAAAATGCACTTTTTGAGTTCTTGAAACTCATACATTTAGGGCCTCAATTCTTGTCATTTCTGGGTAGAAACAGAATGCAGTATGGTAAAGAAATAGATGTTTTATGCCCCAAGGAGCAAAATATCCTTCCTCTTCCTGAAGTGGGACAGAAGATGCAACCTTGTCATCTCCAGGTTCCTGCACAGTTCTAATTGTCAGGCATACAGAGTTCTGCATGCTCTATCCCTGTCTTTTTTTTTTAAACTGGACTTTAAAGAAAAAAAAAAAAAAAAAAAAACCTTCCCTTCCCTTCCCTTCCCTTCCCTTCCCTTCCCTTCCCTTCCCTTCCCTTCCCTTCCCTTCCCTTCCCTTCCCTTCCCTTCCCTTCCCTTCCCTTCCCTTCCCTTCCCTTCCCTTCCCTTCCCTTCCCTTCCCTTCCCTTCCCTTCCCTTCCCTTCCCTTCCCTTCCCTTCCCTTCCCTTCCCTTCCCTTCCCTTCCCTTCCCTTCCCTTCCCTTTCTCCTCTCCTCTCCTCTCCTCTCCTCTCCTCTCCTCTCCTCTCCTCTCCTCTCCTCTCCTCTCCTCTCCTCTCCTCTCCTCTCCTCTCCTCTCCTCTCCTCTCCTCTCCTCTCCTCTCCTCTCCATCGTTCTATTTGTTAATTGTTTTTGCAGTGGTTTCAGTCAAGTGGTTGTGGTGTCAAACAGTACAAATTTGAGTAGTGAAAGGAAACCAAAAAGAGAAGGAATAAAGTAAGTGTAATCTCATTATAGACATTGGAATGTTTAAAATGGCATATGTTTTTATAAACTTGTTTTAATCCTTAAGACAGGTGATGAAGGGAGTGTTGTTAAGGGAGGCATTATCTAGAGAATCCATTTCCATATTTAATGCTATCACAGAATCAGTTAGAAGGGATCTCTGGGAATCATCTAGTTTAACGCCCCTGCTACAGGAAGTTCCCTATAGTAGGTTATACATTTGTGATAAACATATAGTTCTGATAGTAACTGCACTGCTGTCTTTAAATAGCTGTTCCTTAGGTTATAAGTGAACAGACTGAACAGCCACTAGTCCTGTTGAAATCCATGGGAGGTCTGACACCTTCTGTGGGACCAAGGCTTGGACTGCATTTTACCAGTTTCTTCTTTTGTAACACGATATACTCTGGAAAGGAACAACAGATGGTCTTGCAGTTCTTTTTTTTTTTGTGTGTGTGTGTGTGTGCATGATGGGAACATGTTCATCGCTTTTTATCTTTTGCTTTAAAATTCCTTCTCTCTCAGTAACTTCCGCAGACAAGTAATCTGTTACCAAGTATTGCCATCTCTCTGAAAAAAAGCAGTGAGATTATGGAAAACCTCTCTTGATGGCATTTGATAATGACTACCTTTTCTTTAGGCAGATGAACTTTAAGCATGATATGTAGTTGGTGTATGCATGTAGTCGTGGCAACCTAAAAGACTGAGTAGTGATCTAGCTGATCTCAGGATTGCCCGTCAGAAACATTAATTTTCCAAGGCAAGGCCTTACTTGCTTAATATTACCGGATCTTTTCACTTCCTTTATTTTTCCAGCAGCTACCAACAAAACAATATTAAAAGTCTGTTCAGTTCATTAGACTAGTCCTCCTTCATATCTTCTGCTGGATTCCCTGTATGTGCATTAGTACACGTAATGGGTCTGTACTGCATAATTAAAAAAGAAGAAAGGAATCACAATTGCTGTCCCTCCAATTAAAAGAAACCACCTGAGAACCTTTTCCAAATTATCATTCAACTGATAAGTTCATTGCAAAGCCTTACATGGAGGCTTTTCCCAGAAGCTAATCTGGTTAGCTCCTCAGAATTTTCAGTGCCTGGTTATAATGATGAAGCCAGCTGAAAGTTCAAATGTTGTATGACACTTTTGCATTGTTATTAAAATGGACTTTATTTCCATAGACCATGAAAGTTCTAATATTACAGGGGAAACATAGTGAACATGGCTATGGCTGGACAGCAAAGGCATCTCCAATGGGCAAATCATGTCATTACAAGATAAATGTAGGAGAAGGAAGGCAAAAACCATTCTCCAAAAGAATTTATCTAACTGTATCTTTCAAGAGTGCCAGTGAACTGTTAGATGGCTAGAAAAAAAGTGTGCTCATAAGAATTTGTAAGCTATTTATTTGCTTGACTTAGTGCAGATTCATACCACAAAAAACATGATTGTTTCTGATTTTTATTAGTTTTATGATAATTATAATAACTACTTTAAAAGTCACAAGCCAGGAAATTCTAAATGAGACAGTATAATTATGATATATAGCCATAATAATGCTTCCTTCCATTCCTTGCTTGGGTATTGTGAGGCTTAATTAGTTAATGTTTGTACAGCAGTAAAATACAAAACACCATACAAGTATTAAGCATTTTTCCTGCTTTTTTTTTTTTTTTTTTTTTTTTGGTGTAACTGATTGTTTTTCATAAAGATCTTAAAGAGGGACAATTAAAAAACATCTATGAGATCCAAACTATATTTTTTATCTCTTTTGTTGGTAGTTGGAGTGGCAAATCACTGTTAATTGCATCAGTATTTCTTAAGGAGACGCAGACACCATGACAATGGATTTGACCCAGAAATATTAGTTGATTATCATATTTCTAGGCCTAGCAACAAGATCCAGAGACACAGTTGATGGAAATGCATAGAGAATGAGTGAGATGAGCTGACAAACCATCATATTTAGAAGGGATAAAAAATAACAAAAAAATGGTATTCCATTGGAATTAATAAAACATTTTATCAAATGTTCACTGTAAGAAGATTTCAGTTTGAATTTCTGCTGAACAGAGCTTGGGAAAGAAATTAAACATGAATAAATCCAATCTTGTGCAATATGTACATATGCAACATGTAAATAACAAAAGGAGTTGGAGCTCTGGCAATGTGGCATTGCAGACTAGAATATGATGTTTGTAATTATGTCTGGGTTGATAGAGTACCGCACAAGATCTAGATATCAAATATATCAAAATAACTGCTTTACAGACTGTAAGAACTAGTTTGGGTTAGGGATAGAAATGGACTTAAGGCAGTTTTCAGGAGATGATTAGTACAGAGCTCAGACCTTGTGTGCTTAAATGCAGGACATGGTTTATTTAGTCACTCATCGGTGTCTTTGAGCTCCTGCACAGATGTAATCTTCAGTTGCCATCTGAAGGTTAGTTTATCATTGAGGCTTCAGTAGAGTCAATGGAAAGAGAGAGGCATTTCCAAATAATGATTCATTTCATCTGCTATATATAAAACTGCCCTAGTATCTTCACTGAGCAACTGAAGGAGAGTTCTCAGAAGAATCGATCTCATCTTAGACATTCATTTTTGGCAGAATGTACTGTTTCTGTGGAAATACTATTCTATACTGACTATAAAGGGAAACTCAAGTTTCCTACTTTTTAGACTTAGACAGTTACCTTCTAAGCTAAATTGTATCCTGCACATGCAAAGAATTTGGCCTTATGCATGCAGTGATGATGGTAGGCACAGCCCTTCAGGATGCTACATGCCAGCACATGCATGAAACCTTCATCTTTGACCTGGATCATGTTCATTCATTTCTTTCAGTCTGGGGGCCATTTTAGGTTCCTTATTGTTGATAACCTAATTAGGTTCACTGTTGTAGAATTAGGAAGCATGAGATATAATTGATATTTCATTTCTTTGAGTCTGTAGACCTGTTTTTAAAAGTAGGTTTTAATGAAATAAATTGAGATAATACGAAATCACAGTTCTGTAAAGGCAGCGAAAGTTCTGCAGTCGACTTTCACCCACTAAATGAAATGGGAGGTGATCTGTTTTGGTAGTAATCGTACTGCGGTTAAAATGCTACAGTGGTCAATACATAAAAACAATCATAATTAAATATTGACTCTCGTTGTTTTTTTTTAACCTCAGTCTATTGTCTAGGTTGTGTCAGGCTGGTCAGCTATGTGTTCAAGACTGTGTTTTGTTTGGAAAGAATTTTTCTAATCTAATATTGCCACTTACTCTGCTTCCAGCCAATTTATAAACATCCGCTTTTAGCAGACAAGAGCTTTCCACTTTTGTGACGGCGAGAATTTCCATTATTGCATTTACATGTGTCTCAGCTGCTGCTAAGCAACAGGGCTGAGCTACCTGCCAAAGCTGGGATTTAAATCCCAGATCTGTAAAAAGGATGGATAGAAATATACAAGTGTAATGCACTTAAAATAACAAGTGAAGTATGTGGTTTTGGAAATACGTGGAAATGGTACGGAAAAGGTATAAAAGCAATAGAGTTCCAGTATAGAAACATGTAATTAAAGGTAACACGTTGTGTTAGAGAAAATTTAGAGTGAACTGGAATTTTTCGATGATCTGTTCTTGAAAATAAACTGTTGCCAGGTTGGTTTTGTTTTTGACGCTTCTTACCACAAAGTTCTAGGTCTGTGTGCAGTGTTAGCTGTCAGGAAGCAAGGAGAAGAGTGAAGAAATGAAGAAAGAAACTCGGCTACAAAGGTGGTGAAAGGTCTGGAGGGCAAGGTGTGAGGAGCAGCTGTGGTTCCTGGGTTTGTTCAGCCTAGAGGAGAGCAGGCTGACGGGAGGCCTCATGGTGGCCTGCTGTTTTTTTATCTTGTATTTGGCATGACACATAAGACATGGTTTGGATGTTGGAAATTTTTTTGCTGTTAATAACATAAGCGAGGCTAAGGATGCACCCGTTATGTGTGGTGCTGTGCCTGCACGCAGCATAAGGATGGCCTTTACTCTGCAGGGCTTACATTTGGATTTAAGGAGGAAAAAGTATGAAGGGGAAATGGATCGCAAAGCTCAAAGTGGACAGAAGGACAGTGCCAACAGCTGCAGAATCCACAATGCAAAGGCCTGCTGAGTATCGCCAAGCCTTTGGTAGCCAGAGGCAGATTTGGAGAGGATATTTTGAAGAGGAGGAAGTTGTGGGTGTGTAGTGGAAAGACACATACATAACACTGCCTGCACCGAAACTGGGTGGCATCAGTTCCTTGAAGAGGAGAGCTGGTCTCTATTTGTGTCCCTGTTGATATGATGAGTAGGACAGGATGGAATGATTTTACGGACAATTTCTACTTGGTATAATGTAGAAAGAGGTTCCACAAAGGCTGCAGGTTATTCTCTGCTTTTGAAGCCATTTTATAATTCTTGAAAACACTCCGTTTGAAGGCCAAGTAAGAAAGAAGTTACTGTCTTTATTAGAGCATTTAAGAGAAGTTTTCTACAAAACGGTTTCTTTTTTACGCACTTTACAACACACAGTCTGATGAGAATATAACGTAATAAAATGTCACTTTAGACAGACAGTTTATGCAATAAATTCCTAGTACCTTCTTTAGCTCCTTGTATTTGTGTGGAAATGTGTAAACATGATCCCTTAATGCTGGAGTTCTGAGGAGCAAAGCAAGTTTCACACACTGCTTGTACTTTGGCGCACAGTTTTACTAACAACACTGTTGAAACAAGGCAACAAAACTGTTGTGACAATTGGGGCAAAACATTTAGGTGCTGAAAAGCAATGAAACAGAATATTGTGCAAAAAGATACACATTTATGGCAGTGGAAAACAAGAAGGAAATAACTAGATTGCTAACATGATTCAGAAAATTCAGGACCAGTTTATCTTATTGTTACAGAACTGCGCTGTCCTTTTTAAAAGGAGATTTGGCAAGTGTCATGGAAAAATGACCTACAAGAAATCAGATTAAATCAGTGGTTCTTTCTAACTGAACTCATATTCTTTCTTCAGCATCGCAGTAGCTGTGTCTCCTTTAGCTGTATTTTGGCAGCATCATTTGTATGGGGTCTGCAAATCATCCACTGGGATTCACGTATTTAGGGTCTGCTGGGCAAAAGGCAACACAGTGCATTCCTTCCTCATATCTGGGAGTTCTCTGAGGGGTTGGTGGGCATGTGTGTGAAGGTAATTGGATGGAGGTCATTCACTGGTCTTTGAAAGCCTTCCAACAAAATTGCTGTCTAAACGGGAAATGCGCTTTACCTGGATTTCTTTAGGGTCACCTCCTGTAAATTCTCTAATCTGACCCTACGTGAAATGCTTCACACTCTGTTGACTACAGAGGACTCTAAGGAAACAAGTCTCCCTTGAACAACACCAGCCTTTGGAATTGCTCCCTTTTATATCCATGCTGGGCCTTTAACTGGATTTTCTGGATTCCTATGTCTCACTGCGCTTTATTACTTTTGTTGACTGTAAAATGCTAATGCTGTTTTAAAGGGCAGTGTATTCTTAGCCTTAACTGTCTTTTCTTCTGGTTACACCTAAAGCTGTAATGAGAAGCAATGGCTATCATCTCATTTAAAAATCCTACCGCTATTCTCAGAGGAGTAATTTCTATCTCAAGGAGCATTGTTATCTTTCTTTTTCTCATATGTATTATGATTCATAAGAGGGATCTAATTACCTCTTGAACAGCAGTGCCTGAAGGTGCCAACCTAAAGCATTTGGAATAAAAAGATTTTCTCATTGGCACCAATGGAGGAAAGCCATGGGAAGAAAAGTTAACCTTCAGATAATTTGATTATTTCTCATGCCAGGACTTCCATTAAAGTGAGCTCTAACCTGGGCCCATGTGTTTTAACTTCACTGAAACAATTTGAGCAAATGTACCTGGGGAGCACTTGAAAAGCAAGATAAAGACTAAATAGCATTCTGGATCACAAGTAAAATGCTTCTAAGTAAAACAAAACCAAAATAAAATAAAAACAACAACAACTGCACTTTGATGACACCAGTCAAGGCAAGCATTTATCATTCTATTCAGTAGCCCAGTTAAATAGGAGCACGAGGGAACCATGTCCCTGTTTGCCAGGTTAACTAGATGAGTGATTCCTTACTTTCACTGATTTGGGATCAGAGGGAGGTCGCATTTGTTCACGGTTGTGCTGGCAGCTGTGCCTGCAGTGATCCCAGCTGGGACTCCCAGGGGGACGAGATTATGTTATTACTCCTGAACCAGAAGCTCTTGAAGCTGGAACGACAGAGCTCATCCAGAAAAAGCAGACAGCCTTTGTTTCATCTCTCTTCAAACTGCCTTCCCGAAGCGTCCTTACAAAATATTGTTGTGTGTTGAAAGATAAGAAACAGTGCTGTTTCACTTACAGATAAAATAGGATCAGTCTATTCAGAACAGAAGGGAAAATCATAGTCAGATGTGCAGTTCTTGTAATGGACAGACAGCAGGAACAAGTCCAAAAGCTGTGACGGTTTCAGTTGTTAAAACAATCCTTAATTCTTCTGGACAACCATCCTTCACTAAACTGAGAAGAAATAAATCACAGGCTGCTCTTGTGAAGCAGTGTTTTAGCTTGTTAAGGACGTGCCTTTCTCCCATTGCCACAAACGACATCTTCCTTTTGTAGATAAAAGCACTTTGCCACCAAGAAGGGTTGCTGATGTCAGTGAGCTACCTTGTGATGTGCAGTTGGGAATGTCTGGCTGTTGTTTGGCTTTCTGCTGCTTGTGGAGGGCTCCATGTGTGCTGTGTGTAACCTATACGCAGGGTGTGAGCAGTGGCTGTTCTGGATGGCAAGCCGTGGCTGTGCTTTTTACAAGCTAGGGACCCCCTTCCTACAGTGTGTTTGCTCTCTGTGCTCTGTTCCCAGCTTGTGAGAACATCTGTTCTGACCAAGAAAGAAGGATCTGGGATGTGTGGTTCAGTGCCAGGGTCTGTGTCTTAAAAATCTCTGTCTCATGTTCTGGCTTCAGAAGTGAAATCTGGGTGCTAACATTCTACCTGACGTACTTGAAGCACTCCCAAGGAAATGCTGCGAGTTATTTGTGAGTGAGATTTGCAAAAAGCTCCAAGAAAAGTCTGCATAGAAGGAAAGTACTTTTGGAGAGAATTCATGCATATAACATACACATAGGCCATTCTTGTTGTATACTGTAAATGTTAAAAAAAAAAACAAACACAAAAACAACAAAGAATTTTTTTATTTGATAGGGCTGACCAACCTGGACAATTCAACATGAAATAATTTTTCTTATTTTGATTCACACTAACTGTATGTTCCTACTTCTGGGGTAGGCATAGCTGAGACAGTTGAGACAACAGTCACAGGAGAGAGCTGCTTCTCCAGGGAGAAATACCACAGAGGGAGTTGTAGGCTAGGGTCTGCTCTCCAGAAAATGTGCATTCCAAGAGCTGGGCTGAAGATGGCTGTGTGCCTCTATTCCAGATTCCTGGAGCTAGACACCAAAGCAAATCCCAGCCTTTTCATGAAAGTTGTGTGCCTGCCACCTTTAGAGTGTAGCACCTAAAATATTTCTGGGTTTTGGATGTAATCTTACTCAAATAGATTTAAACTTAGTTTCCCAACTCCCGCTAAGATGCTTTGACTCTTGATTTTAGTGTGTCCTTGTCAGACTCTCTCTGTCCTCTGCTCTGTCCTCTGTCAGAGCTTCTGGCTGAGGTCACTGCTAGGTCCTGCTTAGTCTGTCATTTTGTGTCTGTCTGGACAATATTTGCTGTCAGCTTACTAAAGGAAATAAAGATGATGTGATTGAGCTGTGTGCATGTTTGGAACTGTCTTTCTGACTTCCCCTAATAAGTTTTGAATCTGTATCCATGATTCATGCCGTTCGGACAGAGGAATAAAAGCCTCCATGCAAAAAAAAAAATCCTGCAAGTTTTACATAACAAAGATTCACACCTGTGAATACCCTCATGCAGGAAAGACACCACTGTCTTACATATCAAAGAAGTGTCATGGGCACTCTTGTCAGATACAGAAAGCAACAAAATTTCCCCAGGTCTGCTGCCCTTGAAGTTATCTATTCCTTGTTTAATGCATTTGATGTTGCATTCAATATTGTTCTTAATATTTAAACTCAATTGTTAAAGAGCTTAATAAGCTATTTAATTCTTATCTGTTGTGATGTATGTATCCTTAACGCACCAGTGATGTGAAGTGTTAGTGGTGTGGAATAGGACTTCATTAATAAAATAATAGCTCTTCTTAATAACTACATTTGCTCAAATGCCCCCATTATAGAAGCATTTTAGATTTGTTGGATTTTTCAGGAATGACCAGTTTAGTGCCTCAGACAGCATCATACAGTATTGCTCATTTCTATCATATAGCATTGGTCATTTCCTCCAACAGGTGGAATCTTGTAGCTTCGCTCCCAAATGTTCCCTATTGCTGATAATTGGAGAAGTATCACCAGTTTGGTACCTGATTACTGTAGAGCTTGCATTAGAAAAGAACTATTTATAAAATCAATGCAACCAGATCATAATTAGAAATAATATTAGCAGGCAAGATCATATAATAAGTAGAAAACACGACATTGCAAAGTAACTTCTATTTGCATTATGGCTGAATTTAATAGATGCTTCACTGCAACGCACCCATCTTAGTAAGAAATAATTCCTATCCCTTGCCCTCTTTGTCCCCATGCAAATTCATGTGGTTGAAAGATTCAGTGCAAAATATCGTGATGTGCATCACTTGTCCATCAGGGTCATGTCATAGATGTACTTTCCTCTGTGTAAAACTACCCAAGTGATCTTTTCTCAAGTTAGATCATTAAAATAATCTTCTTTCTTTCTAATCTGGGATGATCAGCTTTGAATGAGGTTTGGGGGTAGGGCTTTCCAATTGCCTGCTGTTATTATACAGCAATGATTGTACTGAAATTAAAAGTCTCTAGAGCTAAGCTGTTAATGTCATAAATGAACAATTTATTATCACTTACTTGGAAATGCATTTTGTAATGGGAGAGAGCTCAAGAAAACTGCAGTCTGCATTGCAGATGTAAGAGGACAGGTTTTCAGTAAAAAAAAAATCAATAAAATTAAGGAGAGGCTTGATGTAGATGTTGCATTGGGTAGACTGGATCCCCTGTTTATGGTAGAGGGTTGTGGCTGAGGGCCAGCCTCCATGGCCGTGCAGGAACTGCAGTCCCAGCTGCTGCTGATGGAAAGGAGTTCTTCTCTCGATATTCCCTCTTTATGCTGGACTTACTGCAGTATTCACCTTCGTGTCTAAAATGCTGTGTTGTTGTTTAAGATGAGGATTTTTGAGGACGATGCGTTGATTTTAGCAGAAAGCCCTCACATAGAAGAGCACTTGACCATGCAGCTTCCCACTGCTCTGAGGCTGGGCATTCCAGGGGATGCAGTGTGCAGGATGAGCTATATAATCTGGCTCTACATCAGCAGCACCACTCAGAACTGGGCTACTAATTGCAGCACCTTTTAAAGTGAAGAGCTTTTAAAATGCAAAATGGAAGAAGTTGACACACAAGAGAGGCTTGAAGTAGTTTCACTTAAAGCTGAAAAAGCTTTTGGGATACAGTCCCATTTCATCCAACCTGTTTGCAAATTAATTATGCTAAGCAGGTTCTTTTAATTACATTGCTTGAAGGAAGAGCAGCAGAACACGTAAATTCCATGGGAGAGAGAGCAGAAATTTCCGCTGCCAATTACTGAGCTACATTCAACAGAGGCTGATGCAGCATGATGTGACAGAATGTGATTACTTTAACTGAAGTCTAGAGAAACTCACAAATTCCTCATTTTTGTTTTTGTAAAAGTCCTGCAGAGTCAATTGTATCACAGGCATGACATTTTTCCAAAGCATTAACCTTTTTTATTATGCAACTTTTGTGGCAGAAAAGCCTGTAGCACATTCAGGCAGTTGGCTCTGGTGTGGGGCAGATCTGGGCTGTGTGACTCAAATCACAGTGCAGGTCTGTGCCGTGTGCCGAAATGTTTCTCCTTCCTCACTCTTGCTGAGAAAGGCAAGCGAGAGGTGTCAGTGTGGGATACACCATCACCATCTAGTGGTTACCGCAGAGCTGGAGGGAAAGTACTCGGATTAACCAGCAAATTGGGAAAATTCTCACCTGGACCTGCTCCATTTCAGTATATTTCTTTGTCTTCTTAATGAAGGTATTCAAAGAGAAAAAGACAACAAAACTTGTTGGTAAGTCTGCCCCTGACTACCAGCTGGAGCGGCTGTTAGAATGACGAGCGTAGACCTTGGGCAACTACAAAATACAATAGCAAAGTGCCCTATTTTTATCAGGTAACACCGAGTACAAAAATACTTGGACGTGTGAGTCCTGTGTGTCCAAAAGTAAGTGGAGAAGTTTAAAAAATGGATTAAAAATTAAATCACTACTCATTTGCATAATATCTGTGCAATGCTTGAGGAGCCACTCCGGCTACAAAAGGCGGTGTTCAACTCACCTAGCTTTTGCACTGCTGGAGTCTGAACAGGTTACCTACTGAGCACCTTCAGTAGCCTCCTTCTGAGAGGAGAGCTGAGCCCACCTATTTTGAGCAGCTGCCTGTTTTAAGGGCAGGTGTCAAGATATGTGATTTCAGGGCAGATAAAGTAAGCTAAATCTCTTCCAAACAATAAAGGCACTATTATTAGGGCAAAGTGGGAGGATCTGTTTTATAAGCTATAGAATAATCTTTTTCATTTTCTAATGTGAACGCTAGGTAGCTTACCTAGGCTTTGGAAATTCAAGCCTGTCCCTTATTTTAAAGAAAAGGCCTTAAGAAAGCAGCAGTAAGGAGTTTTCTTGTTCATAATTTTTGAGAATAGAGTATCTTTAGATTTCCTTCCAGCCCAGCCTTCTTATGATTCTCTGGCCCATGGTTCTGACTGTGCGAATACGAACTGCATCCTCCGTCCACTTCTCACTCCTTTCCTCTCAATGTCTTACTCACTGCTTTCGTCTGCTCTCTGCCTTCCTTCCACCACTCCATGGCTCAGTCTGTCTGCCCTCTCATCTGCTGGGACAGGCTTCTGTTTGGAAATACCAGGGAGAAGCTGTGGGCAGTGTAAGCAGGTCTTGCTCTACCATGTTAGTGGGAGAACCAGCTTGGGTTCAGGGCAGTAGGGTTTCCACAGCTCTCTTCAACCCATTTTTTTTCTTTCTTTATCCTCTGTTCCCTCGTTAAGATTTATTGCCCTTCAGATATCTCAACTTGACACTAACAGAAAACAAAGCTTTTTGGCAAGTGGCTCGAGGTCCTCTCCCAGTGCCCAGTCAGTCCTCGACCTTCCTGTCTAGATATTAACAGCACTACCAGTTCTGTTGATAAGTTTTATTTTGCAGATACTACTAGCAATTAAAGCAGGGCCACTGTCTCATTTTCCATCACTGCAAGACAGCTGTCAGATATTAATGACCAGCGTTTGTTACAGCCAGAGCTGGATTAAAACTGGTGACCTGCATGTGAAAGACTTCATATCTCATTACCTCAAGCTATTCAATCCTAGAGTTCTTTGAAATGTAGTGCTGTTTTCTGTCTTGGTCCTATTAATCCCGCTTGCTGCTATCTATGTGCTCTGTTCACTGAGGTGTTTGGGGATCGATATGCTATGGTTTTCTCGCTGGTATTGCACAGATTTTTCATCCATCCTCATTTTTGTTCACTCTCATTGACCTTAGGAGATCTAGAAACTGGATAATAACCCAGGAGTAAGAAGATCAAAGATTTTTGTATCTAGGTCACTACTAATAATCCAGCGGTTGGTCATTACAGTGTATGTTGAGTAGCTGATGTAAATTCTTTCAATCGCCTTCCATGTAGTCACAAAATAAAATGCGTAACACTTGTTGCCTTCAGTGGGTGTTTGATTAAGAATGAAGCTTCTGTGAGCAAGGCATGTATTTGGGATTTAACTCCAGGTTAGTAAGCTGATTTCACTCATTTCTGTGAGATGGGAAGCAAATAAGATCAGGTGTTGGAAAATTACCATGTCCCGAGCTTAGACATTTGTTGTGTGCTTCCTTTTTGGGGGAAGATTGTTGAAGTGGTGGTCCTACAGAAAAAGCTGCAGCTGCTCTGTGCTTCCAGAGAACACAGAATATGAAGAAATGAAGGTTCTAGGCAGGGCTCCAATGCAGGGATGCTGCCAGAGTTCAGTCTGCATTTTAATCCGCTATCGCACACATTTTCCAGTCAGACTGGTTCAGCAGTTTGGATGGTCCCACCCCAACTCCTGGACAAAGCAGGAGAGACACATGACATGCACACGTGTGGGGGAGAAATCATTTTGCTGTGTGTGCTGCCTAGCTACTGGCAGATATAAAACACCATTATAGAACAGAGAAATGTTTTGAATTCTGTCATGCATGCTTTTGGAAGGAGAATGATGTTATTAGGAGTGAGATTCTGTCCTGAAATGGAAATACATAATTCAGTCTGTGGTTCAGTTAGTTCTATTAAAACTTTGTCTTTATTTCTGCTGTCAAAATACATTTAGAACAAAACCTTCAAGTAGAAGGCAAGAAAGATTAAATTGCTTTTATCTTTTCAAGTTAAACTGAAAAGAGATGTTAGTGGAAGGGGAATCTGGAGGTAGAGCAGTCCCTGCCTTTTGGGATCCGCTCTCCAGGTGGAGGGAGGAAGACAGGCCTACAGGATCTCTCTGCAAGAGTGGGGGATCTACTTTCAAATGTCTTGCTGTGCCCCAGAGCTCTCCAGCTCCCCAAAGCTCATTTGGATCCTACCTGGGTTTTATCAGACATTGAGCTTCATATTCGCCACAGCTGTGGACAGTCTTTCAGGAAACCTGTAAGCCTGACCTTAAAAATGCACTGTAAAAATGAGTGTTGCAGTATTCCAAAGAGGGTGACTAACTTGAAGGAAACGGTCAGGACTTGTTTGGAAACTTAACTCAGACATAAAAGCCTCACCTTGGCTCATCGGTTGGCTTTGGCTGTTGTTCCTGTTGCCTAAAAACAAATTCCAACCTTTCCATGGAGAATTTGGAAGAAGATCTGATTTGTGATCCAAGTATTTAGAAACCAAGATCTCACCTGCTTTACATGGAAACTGTAATTCCTGGGCTTTTCAGAGAGCCAGAAATTGACTTTCCCTCTCAGTACTTCAGTACTGCACTGCTTACTGGCTCGAGAGCTGTGGAGGATTCAGCCATGCTAATTCTTGCAAATACCCAAAATTGAAGAAAAAAAAAAAAGGTTCTCATAGTTGTGTTTGGATTTGGGAATCCTCCTGGGGAGTTATGTCCTTTCACACCTCTCAGTATAAACAGCAGTTAAATTTTCACCTCCTAATGTGAACATACTGTATAATTTCCATCAAGCTTTGGACTTTTGGTGTCAGCACTGGACACGTTGTACATGTATAGGTTGATTCTGACTTAGCCTTCAGTGTGCCCTGTACATCTACATCTTGCTGTGCTTCAGTGGGGACTCAGTCTTCAAATGTGAGGTGCTCCCCAGTCAAAAGTCTCATACAAATGGACCCAACAAGTAGTGAAGTGATAGGCAAGGTATAAAAAGTGGCAGAGTTGGTAGGTGGCTTGTTTATGTATAATCTTGTCAGTTTGTACCTTCTATGGTCTTGCTTTGCTGGTACTCTGGTGTCCACTCATTGGGGGTTGGATGTGGGGTTAGGCTGATGCTAGCAAATCCCTTTGGGATCACTCAGATCTCTGTAGGTGTGAAAGCAGCTCTTTTTAAAACTGAAAGCCTGTTATTAACCACACAGCTCATGAATCAGTATAGTTAGCTATATGTACAGGTTGTTACCTCTCTGGAGGCAATGGGATCTTCATATCTGTCAAAGGAGAAGCACAACACAGGTTGCTGTGGCTAGAAACTGTATGTGGCCCTCTTGTGAAAACACAGCCAGCTGCAGCAATAGAAATGTCCAAGGATACGTTTCAGTTCAGAAGTCAATGTGTTATGCCATGCTTTATAAGTACAGTGTAGGTCAGTTGTTGCTTCAGACTGACATCTCGGGGAGCGCGCTTATAGGACAACAGCACCAAATCTCTCTTATTAGTGTGCTCGGGGTTAGAGAAAAAAAGCCCAGCTTCTTTCTCTTGGCTCTGCAGTCACTCTGGATTTTGGGAACTTCATCAGCATGCTAAACAATACTGCCACTGCATCTCTGTGACAGCTTAGGTTATATTTCAGCTTTGTGACAGGTCTCAAACACATGATCTTGTGACCTCAAATTTACATCACGTTCAGGCTTCAGTACCACACTACTGCTGTCTCTCAGTGTCATTTTGCATCAGTGGTTAGAATGGTTTGTTGCAGATATTTATGAATTTTACTGGGAAAAAATCATAAATTTTTCATTACTAGATCCAGAAAGGTTATAGGTATGTCATCAGTTAAAGACAGGAGGGGGAGAACAACACTTCATATTTCAGATGAGAATTAAAATGTTGTTCTTTCCTAGGCTAGTCATGTATTTGGGATATGCAATTCTTCATAATGGAAGAAGTCACAGTGTACTCAGCAGAATGGGATGCATGTCATGCCTGCTGTTGTGTATCTGTCGTGGGACGTGTCACCCAGCAAGACACAGCATCTCTTGCCACTGATAAAGAAGAGTGAAGCAATGAACTCTGCATCGGTGTTTGTCAGACTGACTGCTGAACTACACGTGGCAGACTGTTTAACTACACTGGCTCACAAAAACATTTCATTTCAATAAACAGTGCTGCCAGAATAGAGGTAGCACAGGTGATGCTGTCATTCCAATTAGACACCAGGACTGTCCACAGTCAGAAATCTGGTCAATAGGAGAAGCCAGACCCAACCATTATTTAGGATGGAGGGTGGGGATGGAAGAACTATTGATGCTTAGATCCCTTGGCAGCAGGTGGAAATGCTTAAGTTTGAGACTTTTCTCTACCAGCAGAACTCTATTTAGGTAGAATGCAGATAGTTTTCTTTTTGAGCCTGGAAGACTTAGGTCTATCCAGACTGTATTTTGGCAGCAGTAAGAAGCCCTGGAGTCTATAAGCTCCAGTAGGCTATTTTTTTTTATTGAGATATGCCCTGTCTGAGGCACATTTCAAATTTCTTCTCTCCTATTGTTCAGCAGGGACTATATGTGTGTATGTATATATATATTCATTGTTTTTTGTTCGGCAAATACTTGTTACTTCCTCGGAGGCTGAATTCCCTGGCTGCTTTGTTGAAGGCCTTTGCCTGGGTAGTATTATCACTCCTAGGTATGTAGCTGTCGCCGAGTAAAGAATTCTGAGATTCCTTTACAAGGAAATCTGGTTGCAAGCTTAGTTATAAAAATGCTGTCACCTCTCCATAAAAATCTCATGCTATGAGAAGGGGGGCTTTGCCCTATTTTTATGAGAGCATGAACACTAAAATGTACTAAATGCCAACTCTGTCATACGTTTTAAATCAGATGCCACGTGGAGATGCATTCTACAGACAGCTGCCTTAACAGAGTGGTTGTTCATCGAATGCCTCTAGCAGATGATTTATAATGTTTTGAGGCTTGAAAATCCTTTGGCCATCAAAAAGACCCTTTAAGCCAGGAATGTGTTGAGAAAGGAATGCAATAGAGGACAAAGAGAAGTGCTCATGCTTGAGCATGAATATGCCTACCTGTTAATTCTGTGTAAATAGCAGCCAATCAAGATGATGCTTTCTTGGTTCGTTCTAATCTCCTTTTGTTGTAATTTTTGTTGTTGCCTTTGTTTGAACATTTAACATTCTACGAGATTTGGCTCATTATTTTTCATCCTTGATTGCATCTGACATGAAATGTGACTCTATCAAATATGTGTGAAATATACTACATTAGTATTCCTCTATAAATAATTAATCTCTAGAGACCATTATATGCAGCCAGGTCATAGAGGAGGTATGAATGAACTTGGAAATGTCAGGAACTGGGATGTATCTCCCAGCAGCAAACCTACAAAGTACATTTTTGCAATTGGCATCACCAGGAACAGTCCTGGGAGGATCCTTCCTGGCAAGTATAAACCAGCATCCTTCTGGAAAACCGTTGGTAGAGTTTGTTCATGATTACACAGTTTACTGTTCTACTATTAATGTGTGTAGGGCTTTTTATTCATCATTATCAACTCTAAGATACAAAAATATTAAAGGTGATGAGATTTTCCCCGGAGGTGTTCAAGATGAGGGTAGATGTGGCACTGAGGGACATGGTTCAGTGGGCATCGTGGTGATGGGTTGGTGGTTGAGCTGGATGATCTTAGTGGTCTTTTCCAGCTTTAATAATTCTATGATTCTGTGATCTGCTGCTCTCATAAGATAAGAGAGCTAACTTATCCAAAGGCAGGTATGACTTATCTTCCTCTGAATTCTCACTCCTATACTGAACACTTTTTAATCTACTGTTCTTGTTATTGTACTGCCTGCTTGCTAAGGACTGAGTAGCTGTTACTGTTTATTCATGAGAGCCTACAAACTGATTTATTTAACGTTTAACAGAATACTTAGGGGAAAATTCAAATCTATTACTCATATTCATTACTCAATGTGGAAAAGCAATAGTTCATCCTTAGGGTGAGCTAGTTATCATAATTATACTGCTGGGCAGTTCAGGTGGCATCACTGTACATTTTGAGTGTATTTTTGAGGTAATGTTTATTAATGGAGAACACTGATTTTGATGCATCCCTCCAGATATTCTTCACTGTGTGTACAAATAGACTTTGATTTTGCTTCTTACAGGTGGACTTAGTTGGATTTTGAGGTTTTAGAGGTTTTTTGTTGCTGAGGGGAAAAATTCAAATGGAACTGATTTGGAACCAGGATTGCATTCAGCACAACAGTGAAGGCATCAGCTGTACATTTGTGCATTTTGTGCAGAGTGTAAGTGGTATGGATATCTTCAGTTTGTCTGGTGCAGAGAGTGTACTGTAATCCAAAGGAGAAGATGCCACGACACTAAGCCTGTGTGAAAAAGAAAGCAGCAAGGAATCAACGTTAGAAAAGCATAGTGCTTATCTACCTTTATTGTATCCTTTTCAGCTGACTCACAATTTTGTTATTGAGACTTTAGTCATTATGATCATGTCGGATAGTGCATGAAATGGGAGACTTTGGTGATTAAAAATGAGCACCAATAGCAGAGTTCTTTAAAAATGCATAATGATGCATCTTTTTTTAATAGAGTTTTCTTCGCCTTTTTAGATAAAGATCATTTTAAATTTAAAAGTCACTTTTTCTCTGCACTTTTTAGAATTTACTTTATGCTATGCTTTTGTATGGCCGATTTTGGCAGGTCTTATTGCATTCTAGTAGTAAGTCACATACAGAGTGAGTATATGAACTATAAGATCTTAAAGGAACCAAGTGCTGGGTAAACTCATAACTGGCTGGTACATCTCTAACAGAAGAGGCTGCTCTCCCCATTGTTGCTTTTTCCTTCAGAGCAGGACAAGTATGACAATGGCCTTCTGATGGCAAAAAGGACCTTCAGCTGCTTTTCAAAGGTTCCATGTGCTGAAGAATTGAAATTATTCAGGAATTTCACTGCATTATTCCAGCAGGCAAATGCAAGAGATGCCTACTTCTCACCTTTCCCCCACCAAACATCTTATTAATTTAAATTAATTTTGTAGAAGCCTGCATTCCCCAAGAGTTTTTTGGAATAAGAGGGTTGAAAGTAGGGGAAAGCTCTGTTCTGCAGGATGATACTATCTGCTTTAGCTGACCAATAACCTAAAGAGGAGAAATCTTCAGAAAAATTTTAGCACTGGGTATTGCTAATATTCATTGCTTTGTGAGCACAGACAGTAATTGCACAGCAACAGCCTATCCAGGGAGGTGGAGTCTCCATATGAAGGCAGACATCCATTTGGCACACGTGGGTGGTTTTACATCTCTTTCTTTCATACATATGTCTGATCTTTTCCATCAGAATGCTGTTATTCCATAGTATTTACATACTGCTGGGCTTGCATGTCTTGGCATTGACCATTTAAAAGGTTCATACTTTAAGAGAAAGCCTAGGTATGGAAGAGAATATGGAAGAAAAAATTATCCAGAGAAGCTAGAATCTTAAAATCCCACTGTATTGAGTATTCTTTTGTTATTATTCTCCGTAAGTAAATAATTGGAAAGGTTGCAGATGGATGAATATCCAATGCAAGTCTGTACAAAATTTTCAGAAGGAAGCCTGAAAACTTGTCTGCTCATAGCCTCATTGCAAAATAAAAGCTTTGAGGTAGGCCTTGCATAACTTAGAAATGTGGGCCTATTTCCAATTTCAGATGATTAGAAACTTCATTTTCATACAGTTCCTCTGTAACTTGTTGGATTGCTTTCAAATTCAGTACTGAAAATGAAAGTCAATAAGATGTGCCTACAGGCAGAAGGGAACAAAAGGAAAATGATACCAAATCATTGTCACCTACCTTCTATCTGTTCTACAAAAAATTGCAACCATCCTTCTCTGCCTTCCTTAGGGGTGTTCTCCATTTCCTCAACCTTTTTCCCTTTTGTTCTGCATTGGAACTTTACTCTGCAGTACATCTTTTGACCAACTCTGATCAGTTACCAGTTTGTCTGAGCTTAGGGACAGATATATGGTCTCCAAGCAAAGAGATGTCAGGATTTACCCATGTTGGTTCTCAAGTACTCTGTCATTAACTCAGCATAGCCCTTAGGAATTGTAAAAGGCTTGCAGTTTGTGATATGAAACAAAAAACAACCATGTCCACTCCATCCCCAAGAATTGGTTAGGCACAGAGGGATGAAGATAAGGGTTATGTGCACATGGCTCCACGATGACTGGCTTGGAGACTGCGGCAATGATCCAGTTATTTAATCTTTATATATGTTCCTGTTGAGACCCAGCTGTCTTCCAGGTGTGTGTCTGAGGGTGCAGGCTGGGGTTCCCTTTCGTAGCCCAGCAATGAGCATCAGGGCATGCTGGTTTTGCGGGCAGTCAGCTCTTTCCATTTTCTATCCTTGAATACTTACTGCTTTTTTGCAGCAGAGCAAGTTCTTGCAAAGTGCTTGTGGTATCATATAGCTTTCATCTTACTCCACTCCTTTGGTCTCTCTGGACTTCATGTTGTAGTTTTCTTCCTTGGACTAAAAGGTTTATGGACTGCCCTTCTCCCAAAGGCTGGATGAGCAGGAAAAGAAATGTGAGTCCACCAGTTCCCAGCTCATTGGAGTGAGCTGTGGTTGTGAAGGAGTTGCTAGCTCTCTCTAGAAGCTAAATCAGTTTGTTTGCACCTCTCGAATTGACAGGTTTTGTTCTCAGTATTAAGGAAAAAGATTGGTAGTTCAGCACTCACTGAGATCTTACGGAATCATAGAATATCCTGAGTTAGAAGGGACCCGTAAGGACTATTGAATCCAACTCCTGGATCCATGCAGGACCACCCAAAAATCAGACCACACGACTGAGAGCATTGCCCAGACACTTCTTGAACTCCAGCACCTGGGGCCGTGAGCCCTGAGCAGCCTGTTCCATTGCCAGCACCCTCTGGTGAAGAACCTTTTCCTGTTACACAGTCTGAGCCCCCCTTGATGTTCAAATCCTTAGTTCTCTGACATTCTCATCTACAGTCATTTTCCTTCTCTTTCTGTAGTTCCCTTTCGGCAGCACTTCACTATAACAACTCCATAATGTTTTAAAAATTTTATGAGGCTGTATTACATAAGGTGTGTGAGGTATTTCAGGCAGAAGAATCTTTTCTGCGGCTCCATCTGTATATTCATAAGATGGATATCTCAGACTATAGTGACTCGTGATTCAAATCTCTTTCTGGCTGGAAATAGCACTTACTGATGCTTCCATAGCCCTGTTCTTTTGGGAAATCTGTGCTAAGGGCTTCGTGGCCCAGCAGGCATAGCAATCAAGTTAATGCTCTGAACCTTTGGAGCCAAAACTCACTGGGAAGATAAAGCATTTTTGCAGAAATGAAAAGGAGTCAGATGATCTTTGAGGGAAACAAAATAAAAAGAAATGTCCCAGATCAGTATATTCTCCATCTGGTATGTTCCCAGATTCCTAAAGAGATATAACATAATGTCAAGAAAAAGGATGTTGTGATTAGCCTGGTGCCTAGCTGCAGCGCAGCAGGATCCTGACATTGTCGTAGCCCTGTGCTGTCACTGACCTTGGCGTACTGGAAGACTGTGCCAAACTTAAATAAAGTGTTCCAGCGTTGTTGCTCAGTTAAGGGAGATCAAAGAGAAATAACATTTAATCAGCCCTACTCCCCCTGCTATGGACCAGCAGTACTAATTGTTTTGACGACAGTTCTCTCTGAAGATTTTTTCCTTTAGCACTGAGTAATAACTGATGTGCTAGCGTATTGACCTATAGCACTACCACAGTTCAGTTAAGTTCCTCATTGTCCAAATCTAATCAGAGAAAAGCTGGGATTGAAAATCGATTCAATTCCTGCTAGTCAGTGACTAATTCCCCCACAGTTGTGAATACAGAGATTATTTTTCAGGCTGAAAGAGAGTCAGACCCTGCCATATATGTGCTTCAGAAGGGGAAGTGTCTTACTTCCCATTCATCTTCCTGCAGCACTTGGCATATGCTGGCTCTGCTTTTTTACTGTGGGTCTTTTCTTTTTCATAGGCTTTGTTTTGTGCTTGTTTTCTGCCCTCTGAGCCAGGCCTGTATCGCAGACAACTGCAAGGAACCAGTACTGATGATCCGCATTTGCTCCTGAATTCTCCAATATTTATTCTCTGCATGCTTCAGATTGTCCATTTCTTCAATGGCTGCAGAGGCAGTGTGACCTAGGTCTTACTAATAATGTACAAGCTAGTCCCTGTTTGTGGAAGCCTGAGCGAGATACAGACTCTGCTCTGATTCTACTTCACCCTGTGCAACTCTTTTCCCACTGAAGGGGAGAAGTGGTATTCCTTGGCTCTTCTAAATATTTCTTCCTGTGTGAAGAACTGACAGCTGCTTATAAGCCTCCCCATATGCCTATGGATGCACACGTGTTCAAAGTATTACAGCTACCAAGCAGAAACATAATTACTACATAGCCATGAGATGATTGGTCTACTATTGGTTAGTTCTCCCCAGTGCTTGCTAGCTCTATGCTCCCATCAGAACTGTAGCTCAAGTAGTCACAGTATTCTGTTGTGCTGATCCTCACCACATGTGTCTAAGCAGGGGATGTGTCATGGCAGTACACAAGGAGAACTGAGACCTGCAAAGTCATTTGGGCTCTGGTATTTGGTGTTCTTTGGGATTATCCATCACAGACATTCAGTGCTGCAGCTCAGCTGTCCAGTTTTTCTCAGCCTTTCCTTAATTTTAACAGTATTTCATTCTTCTCATATCCTTTGCTGAGATCCATTTCTCATGTTTCCATAGATTGCCCTCTCTGGAACTGATGTTTTATCTCTATTTTTTTCTGTTTGCCTTGCTGTAGAAGACAACTTGCTGATTCCTGCTTTGCAGCAATGAGTTGTGGCAGTGCTGAAAGATTCAAGTTCATATCTTTCAGCTGCAGCCCAGATGCCTGTGTATTGATCCACTGTAATTCTGTGCCGTGATACTCAGCAGAATACAGTCAGACTCATATTTTTGGATGACTTGAGAAAATAGCTTAAATATCGGCCTCGGAAGGAATGTGGCTAATCGAACCCATGCAGACCTGTGTTACCAGGTTGTGGTACTGCATGCTCAGATCCTGATTGTGACAGCCCTGGAGCTTTTGCATCCATAAAGCACAATAAAAACACTAGAGTTGAGACAGAAAAGTGGCTCTGTCCTGATTACATAGCAGGGATTCACGTGCTTTGGATGAGAAATGCTTTGGTATGTCTATGACAAGCCAGAGGGAATTAATAACTCCTGGAAGGCAGAATGGGAGAAGAGGGTAGAAAAAGAAATTGGGTCATATTTTGCTCTATGTAAAGGCAACAGCAACAGGAAAACAAACATGAATCTGACTTCTAAAGCAATGCAGCTACATTAACACAAGAGAAAAATAGGATTATGTAGTGGCTTCGTTGCCTGTTCCATCAGTAGAAGTAAATGTCACTGTTTCTTGGGTTCTGGTAGTGTCCGTGAATAACACTTGAATAGCTTGAATAACAACTTGAATTTAAAAAGCCACAGATTCTGATGCACCATTTTTATTCATCTATTTGCATGTTGGAAGGCAGAGGGAACACGATTCACAAATGGTGAACGAGTTTATTAGAGTGCCATGTTTACTCTTTCCAGCTTTATTGGCAAAGTAAAAATAGCTAGGAAAAGATAATTTTGTTCTCCACGAAACTCTGCTGCTCTTCCCTGCAGGTCTCACATGCATCATTAACCCACAGAGACAAATCAGCCAGCCAGTTTTACTCTGGCTTTACCTGTGGTGGATCCCCCATGGGACCCACTGGTGCAGCACTTGCTTTGGATTGTGCAGGGCTGAATCAAAGCAGCGCTGCTTCTCCCCCACAGAGATCTACGCTGTAGATGAGGGTGGCCACTGAGAGAGCTTTTAGGCCTCCCTTAGGATTTCTCTGCCTAATGGAGCAATGATACAAGGTGAGGAGGAGCAGAGGATAGGATGGAGAAGAGGTACTGAATATGATGTTTGAATTTGTTTCTGGTATTCTCAGTCATGTTACAGCATTGCAGCAGTAGCACAGTGTGGGGACGTGATCCAGTTCCATCTCTAGGAGTTTCAGTAACAAAATTGAATTATTATATCCAATACTCGATTTCCAGTGAGTGAAATATGAAGAAAACAGCCCAGCCCATTCCAAGGCATGTGGTCCAGTGGTGTATGTGTTCCTCTGTGCTGAAGTCTGCTGCTCTGTGGCTGAGAGCAGAGAACAGGGCAGGAGCATCTGTGTTTCTGTGATCCAGATCACTTAACATTTGATCAAATTGTGAATGGAAACATGCATAACTTCCAAAATTACTTCTGCTTTCATGGAGTCAAATTCTGCGGTTCTTCTTCCTTGTTGCATCTGTATAGCAAAGCTCTGCCTGGGAAAGCTCTGAGACTCAAATGCTGAGTGGTTATCTGAGTTTGTCTGAATGCTTTTCACTTAAAGGGCAGTTTGGGATAGTGCCGCAGAAGGACATTGATGTAGCAGGGTGTTGGTAATTGCCTCTGGAACAAGGTGTCCAAAGTCTGCTCAAATGAGATGTGTGAGGAAAAACCTTGGAAATCTATAGACCAAACATGTGGATAGCTTAGACTGGTGGAAGATATGGCTATGGAGATGATGGCTCTGCACTCGTCCTTGAGTGTCCCTGAAAAAAGAATCCCTGGATTCTTTTTTGGGCTTTGCCTTGGTTATCTAAACGTCCTTGGGGAGTCTGGTCTTCAGTAACACCATTTGGATTGTTCAGTTCATTAAATATTTCATTAATTTCAAAGAATGGTAACTTAGGGAAAACCGTTGACAGAAGTAGAAATAAAGAAATGGTTTCAAATTTATGTTATCATAGGCACTATTCAAACCCCACTGGGGTAATTGGATTACTGCTAATTGTAGGTATTGTGTTTGGCATTATGATACAGACGGGATTAAAGGAGAATTGTGAAAATTCCCTGAGATCAAGTCGATTTTAAAATACTTACTGGAGGAAATCTTAGAATCCAAATCTTCTGCCTCCTTATAAAGATGCTCGGGCACCGATTTGATTAGGAAAAAAGTTGTGTACTTTCTGATCCTTCTAGAATCATAGAATCACTCAGGTTGGAAGAGACCTTACAGATCATCAAGTCCAACCACAACCTAACTGTACTACCCTAACAATCTGCTAAATCACATCCCTGAGCACCACATCCAAACAGTTCTTAAACACATCCAGGGATGGTGACTCAACCACTTCCCTGGGGACCCTCTTCCAGTCCTTAACAACCCTTTCTGTCCTGACATCCAACCTAAACTCACCCCAGTGCAATTTCAGGCCATTTCCCCTCGTCCTGTCACCTATCACCAGTGAGAAGAGATTATTAGAGAACTTCTAATACTGGTTCGTGCAAGCTGTTCCCATTTGGGAACTCAGAGCTCTCTGATCTCCAATGATCCGCAGCTGGCATTTTCCCCCAAGTTCAGTTTGTCTCAGGCAAGAAGGGAAGTGCATGTGAGGGTTTCACATCTAGACAGAGACCTTTCAGCAGGGTAAGGACATTACATCATCCCACTGCTGGCGTTGTTTTGGAAAGACTGTTTTGTGGACAAGTGCTGAAAATATGTGTTCAGCCAAAACACAGGAGCTCCCACGCAGGAGCACATTTCAAAATCCAAACCCTGTGTCCTAGGTATTGTGGTCCTTCTGAAACCATCCCAGGTACAAGAAGGATGTCCAGAAGCTTTCCAGAACAGTGAACCTTCAAGACATTTTTCTTCTCCAAAATTTAGTAGCAAAATGAGAGATTTGTCTTTTCCCGTTTCATTTCCTAATTAGTAGTTGTCTATATGGATAACAATTTTGTCCCACACCAGCGTGTTACCTAACTCGTTTGGAAAATCACCAGGCCAGGAAAGAGATGGGACTAGACAAGAAGAAACGAACAACCAGTGTTTGGTCACTCATAGAACTGAGTGCTGCAGAAAGCCCAGACAGACATGGCTGGCCTTGGTTTTGGGCGAAAAGGGTAAAGCAGGATACAGTGTGCAAAGACTGGGTACACTTTTCAGTAGCACCACTGCAACAGCAGAAAGGGACTGCTTACCCTATCGTGTAAATTCATCTCCTGGGCACGGGGCTTCCAAGGCTGCAGAGGAACCCACTGACCTGCCCAGCCATTGTAGGCCTCTGACAATCCCCATTACATTCCTTTGCTTGTTTTTGAGACATTCAGTGGTACCACATGAGGCAGCCTAAACTATGTGTATTCCATCTGCCAAAAATGGGTGCTTGTCTTCCAGAATTGTGTCTCCCATTTCCACTTGGCTAAGACCAGTTTAACATGGAAGCCTACAAGGCTGTTTTTAAACAAATTTTGACAATGTTTTTTAGTTGTTCTGAGCTAAAAATAATACAGATCAGCAGGTACAGACTGGAGAAGTGTCCTCAATCCCCAAAGGACCTTTTACTGCATTTGCTCCCTAGAGGGAGTATACAGAGAAAATAATTAAAAAAAAGGCATCAATCCCATTTGTTCCCTTATAAGGCTGTAAGTGCCTGAAAGGCAGTGGCCTTTCTCAACTGAGAAAATTCACTGTCCTGTTTGTGATGAAAAAATTAGGAGGATGGTTTTCTCTGTTACATGCCATCAGTGTTGTATGACTGGCATGAGAGACACATCTTGCTGATGCTCCTTTAATGGGGTGAGATGTTTCAGATGTTTCCCCATGACTATTTAGAAATTGCCATCAGCACCTCCAGCCACCAACCCCTCCTAATGCCACTTCTCAGCCATTTTCAGAGGTGACCTTCTTCACTGCAGCCCAGTTCTTTGGTTCTGGCACTGCATTTCAGTGATGGGAGAAGCAGCCAAGAGCCAGTGACTGGATGCTGACCATACCAATCCAAATGGGAAAACAGCTGGTTTAGCAGCAAATGCTGACCTTAACAAAATGCCACTGGAAAAGGTACAGTGTTCCCATCTCTCTGGTTGTGCCTCCAGACTGCATTTCTGAAAGGACAGGGGAAGGAGATGAGCATTGCTGATACCTCTTCTGTGATAACACAAAGTTCAAAACACAAAGAACAGCTGAAATCCCACATGTGACGGTCATTTGAAACACTTTTCGGTTACGGTGATCACTAACAGAGGCTATTAAAGATGAGCAGCCCCATATCCTTTAACCAAATCTCAGTTTTCACCTAACCTATTTGTATTAGGTTACCAGCAAAAGAGAACGTGGTTTTGATTTTTCACAGTGAGGACTATTTTATGAAACAAATTTTCACTAGGAGCCCACACGTGTACTTGGTTGCAGCCTTCTAAGAGCTGTTATTGCCAAGCTGAATGAAATACTATTAAAATTCAGCTTGCTTGCTGTATTTCATAGTCAGAGAATAAGGCAGTAAATAATAACACCTGTAAATGTAAATGCTTGGGCATCAGGTATCTGATTTGAAATAGCTTCTAACGCAGCGTAGATCAGATGAGAGTGAGTCTGGCTCACAAGTCTGGCTGTGGTGCTGAGAGCACCACCTCCTTAGCACTGCACTATCACAAGCTGCATCTTTCAGTGCAGTTTACTGCATAAAATAGGGTTCAGCAGCCCCAGCTCATTACAACCTGGGAGCTGCTTCCCCTGAAGAACACAGGCAGTGAGATGAACCGCAACGTGGAGCAAATGGGACCGTTGCCAGAGGCAGCTCCACTTTCAGACACCGTACCTCTAATGGCGGCGCTGAGTTTGGACCGCTGGGTTGAACTTGCAAGGCTGAAAGCTGGAAACCATTTTATTATTTTATTTTGCAGTTCTTTCCGTATGGAGATGCTTCCAAGTTTGCCCAGCACGCCTTCCGAACCTTTGATAAAAACGGAGATGGGACCATCGACTTCAGAGAGTTCATCTGTGCACTGTCCATCACCTCCAGAGGCAGCTTTGAGCAGAAGCTAAACTGGGCCTTCAACATGTACGACCTGGATGGTGATGGGAAGATTACAAGGGTGGAAATGCTGGAAATCATAGAGGTGAGAACAATGTGGCACTCAAAAAGAACACATCTGAACATGATTCACAAAATCTTCTAGATTTTAAACACACGAGGCCGTGGGCTCTATCATTAAAAAAGCACATTATATACATTTATCTGATACTGACACACACAGTAAGTGATTTAAACACACTGATTTCAATGGACATGTAATCACTGAGAGTTGCTGTAAGTACATACGTGCACATGGGCTTTTAAATATCAAGAGGTACGTTTGTTTGCCAATGAATGGATTCAACACAAAAACAGCATAGCAAAGGATTTGCAAAGCCCATTGCAAAACCACCAGGCATGCACGAAATTACTGCTAAGGTTTCTGCCTGAATGGCTGAAATCTTAATGGAGGTTAAGTTATGGCAGAAATGTACAGAGATAACAGCACGCAGTTCTAAGCAGGCTTTCACTAACAGAATAAAGATTGAAGACAACTGTTGTATATAAGGAGAAGTATAAAGCTTACTTCCCCAGACTCTGCCAGCTCCTAGCCACAGTGGTTACTTCCAGGCTTTGCTCATGAGTACACACGGCAAGCTTTTCAAAGGAGATGACTTCTAAAACTGTTCATTCATCATTTCCATGGAATTTCTCAAGGGAGTCAATAAAACCCAAACAAACCATTCACCAGAGAATAGGTTACAACAGTTCGGTGCTGTAAAACCAAAGAAATTTACTCCAGCATGCAAAATGCAACTGCTGAAAGAAGCCTACACCTGAAGAAGAAAGTAAATCTGTGTTTTCAGTGAACAGATTTCAGATTGCATGAAAAAGAAAAATGCTCGGGGAAGCTGGCAACCACTTTACTGTTAGAACATCATTCTGGAATTCGAACACATTAAAAAAAATAAATGAATAAAGTACAATAAAATCAAGCTAACCCTTATATTGACTTTTCTATTTGGTTTCTTTCCAAAGGCCATCTACAAAATGGTAGGCACTGTGATAATGATGAAGATGAATGAGGATGGCCTGACGCCTGAGCAGCGGGTAGACAAGATCTTCAGTAAGATGGATAAGAACAAAGACGACCAGATCACACTGGATGAATTCAAAGAAGCTGCAAAGAGTGATCCTTCCATTGTATTACTCCTGCAGTGTGACATTCAAAAATGAGCTTGTGTATAATGCATCATAGACTGCACAGAAGTTTAATGTTCCATTCAGTTTGCAGCTATTTCCACACACACAGAAATTTGCTTGGACTACCTATAAATGGACTTGCTTCTTGTGTTTGAAACACTTGTGTGCATGAGAATGTCATTTGCTAAAGAATTTTAAAAGTATATATTATAAAAATAAACTGCCACAACGTGATGTGTGCAATGTCATTTCATACCAACCCTATTCCTCTGAAGCCTGTGCAGCAGTCCTGGGCTGCAGTGAATTATATTATTTATTGTTCATGTTTTACTGATGCTAGCTGTGTCTCCTAGACTGAGTAATGTTAGTGACACTGAATTCCCATGGTAATGTTAATTGTTTATTATAAACCACGCCACCATTCTGCTGTAAAGTAGTACTGGACAGACAGAGGGAAGAGTTCCTCAGTTCTTGAGTCTGATCCACACACGTGCTCGTATTGTCAGTGGATATAAATGTACTTCATTTGCATGCCTTTTAGGTTTGCCTTAATTCTTACCTCATTTGCATCCCTTCTATCTGGAAAGAGCTGTGTCAGAGGAATGCAGTATAAAAAAGCAAATCCTGCTAAAATGTTCCCCTTAAAAGTATATATAAATATATATATATATAATGTTTAAAATATTGTTTTATCGGAAGTTTAAAGGTTTTATTGGAAGTGTATTGATCTTTGCCTGAATTTTCAAAAGCTTCCACAGAGGTTGCAATATATATGTCCCAAATAAATTTATAACATTTGACCTTTTCCCCTAATTCTTATTTCACGTCTTCAGCATGGTAATAGAAAATCTATAAATCTATCTTTACTTATCTGTCACTGTACTACTGGGAAATATATATATTTCGTTATGGAAAGCATGAAGAAAACTTTGCACTCACTCGGTATAAGAGTCATGTTATACAAAATGAACAGTTGTAGTGCTTGTATTTCCAACAGAGCAGCTGTTTATCCTCTAAGATGTTAATGCTAAAATTAACAGTATACCTACTAGACCTGTGCTTACATCACTTTTTCAGCTAGCTGGAAGACAAATACAGTTTATTTGCTTGGTCTAACCCTGGTCTTCTAATGTTTTTCCCACCTTAAGAGTTTTTCCACTTACAATATGACATGAAACCACCACAGGCATTATATAAATAAATACTGTCCAAAATGTTGGCTGATAGTTTTGCAGTATGATAATTGAGAAGGGATCAAAGAACAACCTTTGTTCTCAGCTCTGTCTGCATCAACCAAGGTTATGCCCATAGCGTGGCAAGTATGAGTTCTGCACAGCCCTGGGAGAGCATGGAGAACACGTGCATTCTGCAGACAATCTTCCTTATACCAGGTTTCCCAGTTGCTTTAAACAAAGTCAATTGTTCATACTTTTACACCCACGAAAAAATCTGAAAGGGTGACGGTTGCATGTTGGATATTTCTACTTTGCCTTCGGAAATAAGACCATAAGAGCTAAAGATCAGACAATAAAGCACGGCACAAAACAAATCATTGTCTGCAATTTCAAATCTAAACAGCAAGGGAGGGGAATCAGACTGACCACAATCACAACCATCCCTTCCTATTTATTTTTTCCTCATATTCCAAAGAAATAAGAAAATACTGAAGTTTCAATTATTATTACTATTTTTTTTTAATACCAGAATTTTACTTAGCCTACACAGGTAGTATTCTTGCCAAAATAGTGGTATACTTTGTGTGTTTGGCTGTAACTTAAAAATAAAAGTTCTGAAACTATAACATACTTCTGAGTACGATACGCCCGTTGTTTCCATGTAGGCTAAAATTACCAGTGATACAGAAATGTTGAATAAGCCTGGGATTTTATGCCTTCTTTGCTTACACATGCTTATAAGGGCTGCTGTGCATCATTCCACGTTTCCCTGCACCTTAAATCTACCCAAGTGGACACGCTCCATCTACTTGAATAAAACATTAAGGACTGCACTGCCATCCAAAACACCTACAGCTCAACCTAGACTCAAATGTAACAGCATCACACAAGTCTCTCTGGGTAGCTGGTACAGGAAACTCAGCTCTTTAAGAGCCAAGAATGAGATAGCTCTGAGAATTGAGAACAATCACTGCAAAGTAAGTATCCAAGCAACTGCTCCAGTCTTGGTTTACTCAGAGCTAATTATCTACCATGAAAATAGTTGCTTGTAACTATTATACAACCAGGCACAGATTTTCATCAAGCACAATGCTAGATTAGAACACAGTATATGATTTGAATCAAAGACTGGAATCATTGCCAATTGCTCCAATATTTGAAGCAAGCCTGTAGAAAACTTCAGAGCAACCTCAAGTAGCTCAGTAGAAACGTCGTGATATTCCTTAATCTCTTTTTCCCCCAAGCCATTATAAAAGCACTACTGAAGATAAAGGTTTTCCTCTGCCTCTGCACTCTTATTTTTTTGGAAGCTGAAGAAAATCAGGAGGAAATAAAGCTATTGAAGCATTCTAGTTCCATCATAAAATCAAGTCACTCTGAAGATGTGGTTCAATACCACGTAAGAGTATTGATTTTCAGAAAAACACAAATTTGGCTCAAGTTCCAGGAAAGTTTCATCAAGGATGCAGTTTGCATGTCCCATCTCCCCTCCCCTTGCCAATGTTCTCACACAGATACCTACAACTTGCTTAGGACTAAAGTATTTACCATCACACCACAGGGTTACAGAATCACTCCTTGGTAGGAGCCTGCAGAGGACCTTACACTTTGCTTGAAGGAGGTGCAGTACTATTCAGAACGTGAAACCCTGCAAAGGAAGGAGGCCCTACAGCCTGGCAGTACAATATGTTTAAATGCCCCCTACCCCATTGTGAACAGTCCCTCTTCCCCATTTACTGCAGTCAGAAGCTCAACACTGCAATTCAGAGCCACTGTCTCCCATTCTCTTGCCATGCACTTCAGTAAGCAGCCTGGCTCTGTTCTGCCATTACCTCCTCTTGCACGGGGCGAGCTTGCTCACAGTCTGCTGGCCCATTCTCCTAAGCTTTCAGAAGTAAGCATCTGAAGTCTTTAAAGGATGAGTAGACTTCATTGCTGGAGTTTCAACCCACCAAGAAAACCAACAGCAGTTCCAGAACATTTCCTCCAGTTCACAGTTATCTTCTTCATCTTTGAGACATCCACAAATTTAATGGTGCTTGTATAAAAACTAAACAACATTAAGGAACACAAAGTACCATTCTGTAGTCAACTATGATTTTTGCCACTAAGTCAATTTACAATTTAAATTGCAATGGTATTTTACTGAGGAGCTGCTACTTGGTAAATAACTCCAGTAGTAATGGTAGGACTGTTCTTTCAACAGTCTTAATGACTCCTGTAATGTTAAAAAGAAATTTGGATATATATGCCTGGTAGCTGAACTCTAAATGAATCATTTCTGAAGAGCTCCCAATAACTGCAAGTTCCTGGAGAGAACTGGAAGGTATTAATTTGGGGCAGTTTGGAAAAATCTGTTTTTTCTTTCTCCATTCATCCCCTCATTAAAAGTCACTCAAGTACAGTACCAGGAAAAAAAGAAGCCAACAGTTCAGAAGTTTCTTTACTCTCTCAAAAATCTTCCACTACATTCCTCCATATTGAAGGACCTCCATCATTTCATTTTGTTACAATATAATGAATGCCTGCAAACTCAGTCTGTGCAAGAGTGAGAATTAGGAATCATAGAATGGCCTGGGTTGAAAAGGACCACAATGATCACTCAGTTTCAACCCCCTGCTATGTGCAGGGTCACCAATCAGCAGACCAGGCTGCCCAGAGCCACATCCAGCCTGGCCTGGAATGCCTCCAGGTATGGGGCATCCACAGCCTCCTTGGGCAACCTGTTCCAGTGTGTCACCACCCTCTGTGTGAAAAAATTCCCCCTAATATCTAACCTAAACCTGCCCTGTCTCAGTTTATGGCCATTCCCCCTTGTCCTATCACTATCACCCCTCATAAACAGCATATACAGAATATATAAGGAATACACAGACAGAATATGTTAAGACATAACTTACTTGTTTCTCTAAGCTCACATTCAAGGACAAACTATTCCCTACAAGCTGCTGGGGAAAGAACAAGCCCTTTTTCCTGCTCTGAGAATACAGTGCAAAGAAATCTTCACTCTTGTGATTATGAAAATCCACACTACTCAGAAATCATTGTTCATGTTCAGCTGTGGTGCTTCTACTGCAGGTACATAAATTAATAAATAGAGTTTTACTTCATGTGTGAACTACCGCACGTTCAAGAAACAAAGCAGAACCAGGAATAAAGCACGATCTTTAACTTAAGGCCAATCTTCAGAGCACAGAGACACTAAAGCATGATCACAAGCAGCAGTTCTGGAGTTCTGTTTATTAAAATATAACTTTGCAGTTACACAAAATTCATGTCATATTCCTCTTCCATCCACCCTCTCCCCCCATAAACAGAAACACTCAAATAGTTGTTTGTTAAAAGTATGAGCTGAGCTGTAAGGATTTTAACCAGGAAAACCTTGTGCTATAAAAACATATACAAGTACTTCTAAGAGTAAACAAATAAAATATGAAATACAGAAGCTTCTTTTCCTGAGGGTATATAAGAAAAGATCCTCTTACCCAACAGTAGGAAACAGCAACTTTACAAACATCAGTGAACATTTATCCCCAATATTGTGCCATATTCACATGCCTTATACTTAATCATCTTCCTTTTCTTCGTTCCTATTGCGGAACGTCAATGTTCTTTGGCCTCTTTCAGGGTCTTGCATTCGGAGGATACGAATACGGGAACTTACAGGCAGAAAACTAAAAATAGAGCATGCATGATTTAAACAGGGCACCTTCTTCACAAATTTTTCCATTTGATTCTCTCTTTAAATAACTGTATTTTTTTCCTTTGACCATTTTAAAACATTAACATCAGGCTTCACTAAACTGAAAGCAGAACTTCGGACAAAGACCAACTTCATTCCTGCCATCTCTAACCTGAGAGAAGCTCCAACTGAAATAACTATCAAATGCAGTTCACATTTGCCTTATAGATCCTGATATGGCACATATTCTTACAAGTATACCTTTACCCTTTCAACTCTTTGAAAGGGTAGATAACAGTAGGATAAGGGGATATGGTTTTAAGTTGAAGGATGGAACATTTAGGTTGGATATCAGGGGGAATTCTTTACTATGAGAGTGGTGAGGTGCTGGAACACCCAGAGAGGTTGTGGATGCCCCGTCCCTGGAGGTGTTCAAGGCCAGGGTGGATGGGGCCCTGGGCAGCCTGGTCTAGTATTAAATGGGGAAGTTGGAGGCCAAGACTGTGGAGGGGGAGTAAAAGGAGCTTCATGATCCTTGAGGTCCCTTCCAACCAAGGCCACTCTACAATATTATGAAGTATATTTACTCACCATCTAAGAATGAAGTTACTAACCATATATTTATACTAGCTTCTCCACTGATAATTCTTAATGTACTTTGTCTGAAGGTGGCTCCACACAGAGAATTGTTACAATTCTATTGAATAGATTCAGAAATTCCCTCCAGGTATTTCCATTAAATACTGTATTAGGAGGGAGAGACAATTATAATTCATTAACCTCATTTTGAAGAGTGCTTAAAGATCTCTGCAGGCTTCAGTGATTACTTCTGGCTAGCAGAGAAGAACTGGCTGCAGGAAGGTAGATAGAGAGTGATTCCCCTTAACTGGGCATAACTTCACTAAGGAATTATACAGTGGGATTTTTCTGGGGACTATTAAATAAAACAAAGAGCAGCAAAAACAGTAAACAAATTATCAGGTTGTAGATTTAAAAAAAACAACTCAGCATAAACCCCTTGAAAGTACAGTAGTATTAACAGGAAAAATGGAAAATGGCAAACCATTGTGTCAGTTTTGTGAGGGGAGAAGAGGATCCCACCTCATGCAAGGAAACATTTCAAAAAGAATGCATTGATTGAAGCCCCACTGAATGCAAAGGGACATAACATAAGGAAGAACAACAAACATCCTGCTACATTCCCAGAACTATCAGCATGGAACTGCTTAGTTGTTTATGTACTACTACTACTACACTCATCTCTCTCACCTCACACTCCTTGCAGTCGAACATCCATGCATTACTTCTGCTAGGAAATCAAATAATGTGATTACCTCATGCTTTGTGGGGTGAGCAAAATGAACTGCCGATGACACTGAGAGTCAGCTACCTTCAGAATCATATCCATTGCAATTCTTCTGTTGAGCATATCCTAAAGACAAAGTTGTTTAGAAGGTGGTGATACTGACCGTGTACTTCACTGCATTATCACTGCACACACTGAGGCAACAAGGTATACATAAGTTAGGAAGTACTGTAATAAGACCTATCTGAATTAATTCATATACAGTAAAGCTTAGCTAAACGAAAATCCAATAAAAACAATGCTTGAGAAACGTTAGGGTTAAATCCTAAAAGCTATCAACAAAACTCTGGGAAATCCTTACACTTTAGATCTTAGTATATACACACAATAGAAAGTTAAGTTTCTATCAAAACAGTCCCACATTCCTACTCGTATTCTTTTCCTATCACCTTTGATATACATGTACAATATTTCTTACTTCATTTGTATGCTGAGATGAACTTTGTTTTATTTGAGTAATGTTTCCTACAAAATTCTGCCTCCTACATTCCTTTTGGAACAGTCCTGTGTAGCCTTGTTCATCTCTGATTGCTTGGATCATTTTGTTTATTTTTACTTGTTTCTTTGGCTTTTCTTATTTATTATTTCTAAAAACACTCCTCTGCAGGCTTACTAATAAAGATGTATACAATGAAAGATATAAGCAGGGATGAAACTAAGCTCTGATTCCAAAGCTTGCACGGGAGAGCAGTTATTTTCTTTACAAAAATGCTGATGGAGTCCTCTTGTGGCAGGTCTCCAGCATTGCAGCATAAGGAACTACACAATGCTTAACAGCATGCTGCACTTAATGGCCCAGCTGTATCAAAACAAACTGGGTGGAACTACTTACTGAATATAGAAGATTAAAGTTCACTGCAGGGCCTACAGTTCTGATTATGCATTTTTGTCTGGACAGATGAATAAAATTCTGTACAACTAATTCAGAACACAGGATCTAAGCTTTTCAAATTTGTAGAATCCGTGACACAAACAGGCAGAGCTCAGTCATTTATCACATCCATGCTAAAAAAACAGCTGCTGGACCATTTGGATTTATGCATTCCTTTCTGAAAATCTTTATGTGTGAAATATATCACCCTTTTTTCTCCTCTAGATCTTTGATTCCCAGTAAATTGATCAGTGGAGGAAAGGGACACTGAAGGCAATATCCCATAGAACTGTCCTTCCTCCCAAACCACACTGGATGTTAATAAGGATATATATCTTTTACACATACATACATGTAGGTGTACGTATATGGATTGCTAACTGCCTATTCAGGGAAGTGGTACACAGATATGAGTTTGATCAGTTCTAGCTGACAGGAGTATTTACTGCTCCTCATTCAGCATTTCAGCACCTTGGAAAGGAGCTACTAAGTGAAATACAGAGCAAGTTTTTATGCAATAACTCAACTGATATACCTGCACTGAAAATAAAATATTGATCACAAAAGTGGTAGAAGTGGTTACAATGCTAAAGGCCCAGGAGAGTCACTGGCAAAAGCCAAGGCACATGCTAAGCTCATGACAGTCACAGCAACAAAGATAAATAGTAAGTGCTTGGGGAAGTAATAAAGAGTAACAGGCCAATTTTTAAAAGTAATCTTCCAAAACATCGCTAAACTTAGTGAAGAAACTAATAGTTCCCTAATGGCACTTCTGTTTAATATTATTATTTACCGTTAACTGAAATGTTCAAAACTCTAACCAATCACAACTCAACTGTGTTGCTAATTTACACAAATTAGAATGGCACATGTAGTTTAAACTGTACCATGTAGACGTCAAATTCATCCAGGCATCTGAAAGGAGATTCAGTAATGGACCATAGAGAAAGAATGAAACAAACTGTTGAGAAGGAACGTTCGCCTCCTGATAAAGATCTCACATTGCTCGGGGCAGGTCTGTCCTCCTCTCCAGGCTGAACCTGGAAATAAAAATAACAGAGCAATTTTTAAACTTGGAGACTTACTAACAGGGAAGTTATTTTAACTGTAAATGCATTATATATGGTGTAGAGACATCACTTGAGAAGAAATGTATGTATTTCCCCACTATTCTGGAAAGGATTCAGAATGAAATGGCTCCAAACTATTTTAAAACACATTTCTAGGACCATCACAGCTTCCCTGACTATGGCAGAATGCGCTGAACAGATTAAATAAATGATTCTGCCAGCATTTTCTTCTTCAGTTCCCTATTTTAATACCTATGAAACATTATTTACTAAAATGACAACGAGCATCGTATTACAGAAAAATCCAGTGGTTACCCCAGCTATAATAGAAAAGCAGGTAACTGATTCACAGCTGCAGTTCAAGGAGGAGCAGTTTATTCATCAGAACAAGTGCAACACTGAAAACATTTGGTTCCATTGCTTATGGTGACACCTTGTGGCACTCTACCTAATTAAACTGAGGCATTTCAGTTGGACTCAATGATCTCTGGAGGTCCCTTCCAGCCCCTACAATTCTGTGATTCTGTGATTTTCTCAACTTGTTAATTAAATTACTTTTAAATTAAATTACTTTTAATAAGCTAAGCAGGAAAACATTTTGTTGGTGGTGGTTTTTTACTGTTATTATTTTGGGTTTAACTTCCTTGACTACATTTAGATCTCATGCATAAGAAACATGAAACATCAGCTAAAAAAAGAGAAGTTAACTGATAAAGTTACACAATGAGTTGACATTTTTGAGTGTTCTGGATATCTGTCCTTCACCTGTTTAATGAGGACAATGTCAACAACTATTTATGCCATCGCTACACATTTTCTCCTCAATTCCTAGAACTGAAGTCTCCCACAGACAAAGACTTTGGGGGGGGGGGGGGGCACCTTAAGAGATACACATTTACAGAATACACAGAAAATATGTAATACTGGGAGCTAACAGCCACTTAAAGGAAATAGCCATCAAACATTCACACAGCTACAGCAAAGCTTCCTATCAATGATAGAGGGATGAATAATTTTGAAAGTAACTCAAATGACTGACGAGTGAACTCCTAATATTAAGAACAACTACTTCAACACATTACCATGCTTGAAATAACACAAGATAACTTACTGTTATCGAAAGTGTCTCATTTTTGTGATCAAAAAGTATTCTTCCACTGCAACCTCGAATGCGCAGCAAGTGGTCAAAGTACAGTTTGCATCGCAAAGAAAGGAGCCTTAAATCAATTAAATCACAAAAACATCAGGTCAGTACGCCTTAAAAGACTTGAAAAAACAACAGATTTCTTTTTTTTTTTTTATAATTTAAATCAGCAGCTTCACATCAGAATCTTGAATGCTGAGCCCTACTCTGTTAGTAACATTTTCCTATAGCAAACACACTCTATTGCAGCTGACTTTAAACATTGGATGTATTGGAGGGACTCATGGACACAGACTAACAAGCAGAGAAATCCAGAAGTATTGGCTTTATACTTTCTGTAAGTTTAACTCCTGCTTTAATAGACTTTTCATATGCTTGTTCCACAGCTCTAACAGACAAAGTGGTTAGTCTATGTCTTAGTTACAACTGGGCCAGAGTAGCTGTTCTTCATAGCATTTGGTATGATGCTATGTTTGGTTTTATGAGAAAAACAACATTGATACGTGTCACTGAGCAGTTCTGTGTGGAGTCAAGGATGTTTAAATGCTCTCAGCTGCCCAGCCAGCAAGGAGGGCACAAGGAGCTGAGAGAGGATGGAACCAGACCAGCTGCATAAGGAACTGGCTGGAGGGCCAGGCCCAGAGCGTGGTGTTGAATGGAGTTAAATCCAGCTGGCAAGTGGCCACGAGTGCTGTTCCCCAGGGGTTGGTACTGGGACTTGTCCTGCTCAATATCTTTATTGGTGACCTGGATGAGGGCACTGAGTGCACCCTCAGTAAGTTTGCAGATGACACCATGTTAGCAGGAAGTGTCCATCTATCTGAGAGTAGGAAGGCCCTACAGAGGGATCTGGACAGGCTGGATAGCCAGGCTGAGGCCAATAGGATGAAGTTCTACAAGACCAAATGCCGGGTCCTGCAGTTTGGCCACAACAACCCCAGGCAATGCTACAGTCTTAGGGCAGAGTGGCTGGAAGACTGTGCAGAGGAAAAAGACCTGGGGGCATTGGTCACTTGGCTGAACATGAGCAGCAGTGTGCCGAGGTGGCCAAGAAGGCCAATGGCATCTTGGCTTGCATCAGGAAAGGTGTGGCCAGCAGGAGCAAGGAGCTGATTGCCCCTCTGTACTCAGCACTGGTGAGGCCACACTCTGAGTGCTGTGTTCAGTTCTGGGCCTCTCACTACCAGAAGGACACGGAGGCTCTGGAGCATGTTCAGAGAAGGGCAGTGAAGCTGTGCGGGGTCTGGAGCACAAGTCATATGATGAGAGGCTGAGGCAACTGATCACATTGTTTTTCCAACTGCCTGACCAAGTGACCTCTAAATTGTCAGGCATAATAGTACTGGATCTGAGAGAAAATTGGGTTAGAAAACTATGCAAGACAAAAGGAAGGTAGAGGAACATGACTAGTAGCTGTGCTGAGACACTAATCACTAGAACTCCACAGGGACTCAACAGCTGTGTGCTGCCTCACTTCATAAGTAGCATGGAATTTAAAAAAAAAATAAATAAATCAGTTTTGTCCAAGTTCTGTCCAGTATCACAGTCTGTATGATCTGTCAAGGATGTCAGAGCACTCACTACAACTTATTCAAACTATCTGACACCTGCTGGCTTATTTAAAGCAAACGTATTTACTTTCAAGTGTGTTTAAAAAAATACAAAGAAAAGTACTATCAAAATGAATCCCAAATATACTTACAGCATGTGTTACAATATCAGTCCTACTCATTCTTAAAAATTTCCAACAGGAAGGACCTATAACTTTAGCACTGTACGTCTTAGGCTTTGAAACTGATTTAACTCTAAGACAGCTGTATCACCATAAAAATATTTAATTCTCATAAGCCTGCTCTGTAATTCACCCCCTGAAGCACAGGCACCAATTTCATATAACCAGTACACTTTGTTGGCCAAAGAATGCAACCTCAGAGACCACTGAACCATACTCCTCAACTAGCAGACCCAAAGAGCAGCAGAAACAACTTTTTATGATGAACATTCAAATTATAATCAAGTATAATGCCAGCATGTGAGGAAATTTTTCTTTTTTCTTTTGTTTTATTGTTTAATAAGTACTTATATCTACATCCTAGTTATCTGAAAATTGAAATTACAGTAAAATGACCTTACCTTAAGAACCGACGATATATGTTAAATCTCTGTGTCATTATTTCTTCCAGCAGCCTAATAAATTTCTTTAGGTTACTTACTTTACTGTTTGCATCCTCATATCTTTCCTTTGCATCAAGAAATCGCCTGTTTTAATTAACAGAAAGCTTAGCATTAACGTGTTCTAGACTAAAATCAAGCAGTTACTGCAAATGCTGAAAATCAATTTAATAATTAAAATATTCAAATAGAAATTGTATTGTAAGGCTCTATATTAAAACTAAAAGCATTTCAACATGTCAGGTAATCCATCCTTCACAAATGAGAAGAGAACAAATAATTAAGTTTTACTTCTATTTGTTTTTCTGTTAAACAGAATCTCATGTACCAAAGAGAATTAATGATTGAGTTTCCCACGTACAAGAATAACCAAATGAAATACACTGCAGCTTAAATCTCAAGTAACTGTCTAACTTCTACTTTAGTTATTCTGACTAGAAAAATGCTTAATGCTCTGTGCATCCCACAACAAGAGTGAGTTTTGATCTAGTCATAACCAGTCTTAACTGGGGTACCTCTAAATACTTAAGTGTAAGTGTTTAATTATTGGTTGTTTCAGAATATCAACCCTGGTGAAACCCACCTACAGAGGAGGTTCAACTCTCCTAAGACCATTCAGTACTGGCTGACTGAGCAATCAATACAGCATGGTTCTACACATTCATCTATTGCACAAGTATAAAAAAATACATGAATGCCCTCTAAGAAAACTGGTGTTTCCTCTCTCTCTTCCATTTTACTTGAACTAGACAAACACTAACAATGACTTACTGTATTATTTCTTCTGTGTTTCCGCGGTGACTTTTTTCTGTCTTTATCCTCTCTCTCAAGCGATTCATTTCTGCATCAAGACTCTTCACAGTGCGGCTGACTTCTATGCGCTCTGAGTAGATTTGCCTAGCCTGTGCAGTTTTTTCCTACAGAAACATTTGAAATTCTATTAGCTGTTACATCTTTAAAAAAGTCTGTTAGTCTTTGCTGCAAATATTTTGTGCTACGGAAAAGGCAAGGCTTCCAAGCAAAACAGAAAGTTTTTGTAGTATTCTTTGTGTAAGCTCATTACAACAAAATTATTGTTACCATCAACAATTTTACTAACAGCATTTCCAAATAGGTAGTTATTTATTACTTCTCTCTTCCAATATCTGAAAGGTGCTTACAGCAAGAGTGGGGTTGTTCTCTTCTCACTGGTGACAGGATGAGGGGAAATGGCCTCAAGTTGCACCAGGGAAAGCTTAGGTTGGGTATCAGGAAAAAATTCTTCACAGAAAGGGTTGTTAAGGACTGGAAGAGGCTCCCCACAGAGGTGGTTGAGTCACCATTCCTGGATGTGTTTAAAAACCGTTTGGATGTGGTGCTCAGAGACATAATTTAGTGGAGGGTTGTTGGAGTTCATGTAGTATGGTTAGGTTGTGGTTGGACTCTATGATCTTGAAAGTCTTTTCCAACCTGAGCAATTCTATGATTCTAGTTCAGTACTAACAACGATATCTGGCAATTTTAATTTATTCACTGTTAGTTATCTAATACAGATAAATGAGGAACTAAATGCACCATACTTCAATAGGACTTAATCATCTAAATGCTTCCATAAAGGACTTTAGAGTTAGTCTGTAAAGCTTAACAAGTTCAGTCACTGAAAGTTCAGGTATGAAGTACAGGAGAAAAATCTGGCCCTGAAAACGCAGAACAATAACATTCAGATTAACTTAAAATATGCATTTCTGGGTGAAGGCATTCCCATCTTCGCATTGCATAAAAGCAGAAGAGTAATTCCTAATGGATAATCATTAACTTATCAAGACTAACACGGTGCTCTGCCAGACAGAGATGCCTCAATTCATCTTACAAAAAGTTTATTTAATGTACAAATGAATACCTTGAAAAATAATTAAGAAAATATTCTGCTTACCAAGTATTAACCATCGTCTGTATACTATAAAAGTAGAATGATTTATTACCTCCAATTCTTTCTCTTTGGCAGCTAATAATTCTTTATGTTTTTTTATGCAAGTCAAATGTTCTTTCTTTCTGTCTTCATAGTACTGCAAACGACGTCTTCTGTTTTCCACTTCTGAGTCTGCTTTGTCCAATTCATCCTATTTTGAGAAAGTCAAGATGTGAAAAGTGAACTGTCTGAGGCAGATTGCCTAAGCATCTCTCTAATATATATACTTTTCAAGTGTAATCTGACAACAAGAAGTGTGGGTGTGCACAAGATGCTGGAAGAGGACAAAACCAGAACCACTGATCCAAACGGACCAAAGGGACTTTCCGAACATATGATGTCATGCTCAACAATAAAAGCTGGGAAAAAGGGTTGAGAAGGGAGGACACATTTGGAGTAATGGTGTGTGTCTTCCAAAGAAACCACTATGCGTGATGGAGACCTGGTTTCCTGGAAGTATTTATCGGTTATTTTCCTTACCTGTTTCCTTCCTCTTCTTGTTTACTCTTGATTTCCTAATTCAGGCTGACTACATATCAATACACAGTTTATGTGAGGCACGTAAGAGATTTCCGCAGTGGTAAGTCTGAGTTTCTACTCATTCCTTTCTTTCATAGATTTAGAACACTTTTTACATGCTAAACTCTTATTTCTATTTTAAACCATTAATTCTTGTAGTATGAGACTGCCAAGATTCCATTCGCCAACACCAAATTTTGCCTTTATCTTAGGCTTACTATTTATCTTGTGTTAATTTTCTACAATTTCCAAGTATATTCTCCAATCTTGAATAATCGAAACCATGTAACGATACCTTCTGTGATTGTGTAGCTGTATAGAATAACAACCATTTTGTACAGAACTCCAAATAATATTCTGAAAACTGACCAGTTATGAATATTCTTAGCCAGGCCTTGTCAGAAACAAGTGGAAACCACAAATGATCTATTTTCTCAAGTAGGCCTTAAATCTATCAGGAAAAACCATCCTCCCAACATTTAAACAAAAATTCAAATATGGAAATGTTGCTACCTTAATTGGATTGGTGATATCTTCTACTTGATTCATTTTCTCTTTAATTTCTTCAAATCTTTTCTCAGCTGCCCGAAGAATCCCATTCAGTTCTTCCATTTTTCTGCTTTCTTCCTGCATTTCTTGTCTTACAGATTCCATCTTTTTTTTATTTTCTTCAGCCACATCTTCCTGTCAAAATATAATAAAATTAAGAACAAAAGGAAGACGTGTATTTATACATTATTTTTACAGGAATATAGGATGAGTAACTGTACAGTCACTGTTCCCAAGACAATTATACCATTACTAACTGATTATCACCATACATACTTCTTGTTTTAGAAAAAACTTCTTGTTTTGGAAAAAAACTTAAGTGGAACCTTGTATCATACTAAGATGCTTCTTCACAATCAGACAATTGTGAAAGCAAGGTAAGAATGAAAGACAAATATCAAGTGAAATAACAGCTAATAATACACAGTAGTGATAAGGAAGTGCAGAAGAAAAAAAAAAAAAAAGAAATATCCAAGAAAGGACTAATCAGAAATAAATACATAAATTAACCCTTAGCAGAAAACAACAGTAAAATTTTTTGTTGTTGACAAAGTAGCTACTAATCTTTTTACAAATACAAAAAATAGAATGATATTTTCCTACAAAGAGGAAATTGAATATTTTCTGCTTCACTAAAAGGATAAACGTGCATTTCCTACACCTACAGGACTTGAATGTCTAAAAGAAAAAAACCCTGAACCTTAAAGTAGCTCACAGAATCATTACCTAATGATTCTTTACTTGTTGAGTATGCTTTGAAATTTTTACTCACACGTGCACACACGCACATACAGAAAGACAGCCTACTGATAAACTATGAAGGATGGGGCAACCACAACCTCCTTGGGCAACCTGTTCCAGTGTGTCACCACCCTCTGTATAAAAAACTTCCTCCTAATATCTAACCTAAACCTTCCCTGTCTCAGTTTAAAACCATTCCCTCTTGTCCCATCACTATCTACCTTTGTGAACAGTTGTTCTCCCTCCTGTTTATATGCTCCTTTCAAATACTGGAAGGCCACAAAGAGGTCACCCCAGAGCCTTCTCTTCTACAGGCTAAGCAAGCCCAGTTCCCTCAACCTTTCTTCCTATTATGGTCCAGAGTGTCCTTTATCTATGCTTTGATGCTGCTGCTTCTGACCTCCAAGCCTACATTCACTGCTTTTCCCCAGCCAACGTTTTATGGCACTGTATAACCTGAAATAACCAATGGAAATTCACAGAATATTTCTCGACACCACTACCTTGCCTTCCATGCACCTGCAGTGCAACACTCATTTGAAGAAGAGAGGAGGAAAAGTAGGGAAAAAAAAAAAAAAAAACACAAAACACAAAACAAACATCCATCAGAAATAAAATGATACCACTGACATAACTGTAGACTTTCTGTAAAGTATACAACTCTTTGCTGTTTATCCAACTTGCACCTGGAATGATAATGTAGGGTATCTAGGGTGCCTGCTTGTTTCTAATTGTCAATCATTATCAACATTCAACATCCCACAAACTTATTAGTTAAAATTGGGTAATCTTTCCTTACTAATACACGGATGTCCATATACTGGATTTCATCAACATTCTCGAGGTCTGCTATTTCTGCAGCTGTTCTTCGCATTTTTATCTAGAAAAAAAGTAAATAATATTAAGCTTACCTAAAAAAGAAAAGCTGTTCATTCACTGAAATCTACATAGAAAGAAACACGTTTCAACTTACAGCTTCATCAGTGGCTATGAGAGACAGAATTCTTCCTGCTTACCTATGGAATCCATTTTTATAAGGCAGAACTTAATGTGAAAATAATATGCACTTTAAATCATTAAATTATAACCATGTTTCCATTCAACATGAAATCTGAATGAAAAATATTTTACATTCATTTAATACAAATTTATGTGCCATTTGTGTGCTGGTTCTTATTGGTGATTTGCTGAATATAACCTTGATTGGTATATATCATATTTCCTAACAGTAATAACATCATTAGTTACCATAGATATCTATCACACCCACTTGCATGGGAAGTCTTGCAGAAAACAAGTACTAATATATAAGTTGTAGAATGGTTTAATTTATCTTTTTTATTAAACAAAACTTTAAAGTGTGGAATATTCAACATACTAAAATAGATCAAGAATATAAATGAAAAACAGGAAAATAAGCAATATTATGGGAACAAAAAGGCAATGCTCAACAGAAATACAGAAGGGGAACATAGCAGAAAGAAGCCTCTACTAAACACTGCAACAATTTTCCACTTATGTCCCAAAATAGCAGCAGAGATTTTATTTATGAGCTTTAGCATAACAGTAAAAAAACAAAATGAAACAAGAACACCATAAAGAACAACAGCAATATTGCCAAAACTTCCATCATCCTAAATGATGAAAGTATTCTATAGTTGCTAGCATATAAAATCTTCTGCGTTTTCACACAAAAGCCAAAGCAAGGGTAAGCATAAATATTCAAAATTATCATCTGCTCAAAGGGAAAGTCAAAGTGAAACAGGAAAAGACTGAGCAGAATCTAAAAAGGAACACTGTGCCTATGTTTACCTGTAGTTCTTTTTGATGCTGTCGATGATGATGAAGATGATTTTCATTCTGCTCAATTTCCTTTTCAGTGGAAGACAGACGTTGCTGAGATGCTGCCAGCTGTGCTTTCCGGCTTGCAATTTCATTCTCCAAGAGACTTTACAAAAAAAAAAAAAAAAAAAAAAATGACACTGGGATATTATTATATATACAGACAACCACAGATAAATGTGTGACAAAGCAAAGCATAGAAAAATATCACAAAAAATATCTTAGGTTTGTGATCAGTGAATTACCGATCAGTAAAAAAAAAATACCAAACCTCTGCAGTAGAGCTCACAGTTGATAACTACCAGATAATGGTTGTTTAGTCCCAGGTGAACAAAGTATTGATGTAATTTGAACCACTGGTAACTCTTGTTAGCAACTGTAGCAAACAGGCTAAATATCTGAACTAAACTGCAGAACTACTTACAGGAATATTTCTTGAGAGAAATGCTTTGACTAGGAAAAACCTACTTCCAACAACAGAGAAAACAATATGAAAAAATATTCCATACATTCTCATACTTTTCTTTCTATTAAAGATATCAGAGACTTCTATGAGTTCTTTCAGCATGTGGTAAGCCTATTTGAAATGCAAAATAAAACCTATATTTATTATTATTATTATTATATTTTATATTATTACTATCTATTGATAACTAAGCTCTGCTAGAGTCCTTGATCCCTAGAAAAGGAAGGCAAAATGTTACTAATATCACAGCGCAAACAAACAAACGACACCCATAATCTTTGTGTTTAAGTGTTCAATCAATTTCTTAACTATTGTTAAGGACACATAAAATGGATTGGAGTGATTATGTCTCATTCCAGAATCAGAATTTAACACATTTCACATATCCCATTCCTCATGAATGTTTCATTACTTTGGGTCACATTTGGTATTTCAGTGTCCTCAATTTACTGGGTGAGAATTCAAGATTTTAAAAATCCAACCAGATTTCAAAGATGAACTACTAATTTTTTTTTTCATAGTAAAGGCACTGAAAGAGAAGTTTTCCAGAATTCTCCATTCTGAAAAATGATATGTAAACCTCAGAGTGGGAAAGAAAAGAGACTACTGGGAGGTGAGTGTCTCTGATGTACACACATCCAAACAGACAAATACAAAATTCCATCATTCAAATCAATAAATACATGTATGGGTATTTTAAAAAACAAAAACAACATTGCAAGTTGCTAACCTTATTTCTGCTTCAACATCTTTGCTTAGATACTTGGGTCTGAGGTAATCAGAAGAATAATATCGTCTGTTAAATACTTGATCACCTTCAGCAGTGAAAGCTTCTCTACAATTTTTTGGAGGATTGTTAGACTGCATTACTTCACGAGCTTTATAGCTACTCTGAAAAACAAAATTGCCTCATCATACCTATAGAAAATTCACCACAATTACAGAAATCAATTTAAAACAGATCTAGAAGTTCTCACTAATGAAAAACAAGAAATGCAGAAATTGAAGAATAATTTGAAAAAGTAATGTCACAATCTGCTTTTCTCCATTGAGTAAGACGTTCGCGTTCTCGAAACAATCCATGTCCTCAAAAACAATCCACTTAGTTTAGCTGCCAGTTTCTAAACTGTAAATTATGTAGTCTGATCAGTCCCTTGTAATTTGCCATGGGGGGAAAAAAAATAATAATAAATCAGTAATCAAAAGGTCACTACACACTAAATATATTTAATTATCAGAAGTGGAATACACACCGAGGAAATAATGTTTTAAAGAGATCTGCTAAGTACATCAAACAAAATTAAATTAAAGATTGGGAAATCTGCTGGTAAAAACAATTGTCACTGTCAGATTAAATGGTCACAAGTGTCTTTGTCTGAGGAAATTACTATTTATACACTCATACATGCTGAAGTATTACTTCCTCTACACTACACTTTTTTCAATTTTTTTCAGATTCAGTTGAAATTGTTCAGTTAGGTCTTAAAAGGACCAGATGGAAACACAATCAGATGGAAAATGATTTCACATAGACATGAGTGGGCGAATGCCAAAAAGATTTGGAATTCTCAAGCACAAGCCTGCTACTTGCTAGGTTTATGTGGAAGTGGTGACTACAAGTTTTGGTAACACATGGACTACGGAAAACTGACACATCCTTTATCTGACAAGTAGTAAAGACACAACAATTCGGAGGCTGATCGCAGGTACACATTTTAGACTGAAAAAAACAGATAAATTAGGGGCCCAGAAATGTGATGTGCATTCTCAGAATAAACTGGGACAATCCTGGAAAGAAACAGGGAGATCTCTGTAGAGAAAAATGCCAAGGAATACCCAGGGATGTTGGACAGTGACATCCCAAGCAGCCACAGAGCAGAAATCAGCATGATTTTTTGACTGACCAGAAGTAATCTCTGCTCAAGAGAGAAGTCAAGACCTATGAGCACAGTGATGTGGCGAGACAGTGAAGGAAGATTAAGGAAATAACAAGAGTAAAAGCTCTAATCTCACTGATTCTTAAATAAGGCCCATATTTAGGGCCATGATGGTCATTGTCTAAGCAGAAAATGGTGTTCAAAGTGGGATACGGACAGCATATTATGTGTCATGAGTGCCTTTATGGAAGGCCTGCCAGGAGAAATGCACATCTGTGTACTGCATTAAAACACTGATAATTGTTGCAGTTTGGGTCCAGTGAGCCAGAGACCTCACCTCTTCTCGGCGAGTCTGGAAGTTATGCTTCATAGAATCATAGAACGGTTGGGTTGGAAGGGACCTTAAGGTCCAACTAGTTCAAATCCCTCAGCCTTTCAGGGATGGAAGAATTCCCTGCCTCAGAGTTTGTGATAAGCAAAAACCAGAGAAGGTCCTGTATTTACTATACAAAGAGATAATGCCTTTCTTTAAAGGCCTGTAGGGAGTGGAGAGCCTTACTTTAATTAGCAGGACTTTTTCTATACCCCTCACATTGATCAAACAGTTAGCAACCGCTGCACCATCTATTTCCAACGCTGTGAGAACTGATGGGAACTCTGGATGATGAACTGCACTAAAGAAAAGAAGAAAAAACAACCATGCATAAAACTTACACAAGATTCTTTAAATTGTATTACAAATAGTTCCTTTCAACTCTTAATAATTTGAATCACTGTAGCTACGTAGCAACACTCCAATCACAACTTACCTGTGTCTAACATCATAAATCTTATCATGAAATTTATTTACAATTATTGAAGGTCTAGCTCCACGTGGATAATATTTTGACATCAGTTGCTGAAGAATTCTTTCATCACTATGATTATCGCAGCAAAATGCCTGAACTAAGGTCTTTAAACAAGCCTCAATAGCCAGAGATAGCTCAGGATCTTTTGGATGAATGAAAGCACCTAAACAAACACAAAAGACAAAGCTTTAGCTTTTGTCTATAACATACTTAAGCAGTGCACTTTTATCACTTCAGGTTTGTTTGTTTGTTTGTTTGTTTGTTTTTTCCTTTTTTTTTTTTTTTTTTTTAGAGAGTCTGAAATAAATCTCTGTTAAAAGAAAAAGAAAACCAAAATAAAAGCAAACTTTAACTAAAGAAAATAGCAAAACAGACAGGCTATCCCTGAACATACAGACAATATCTCTTCCTAGAGAAGCCTACATATATAGGCTTACTGCTTTTCTTTCCCTCCCCCTAAAAATTCTAGAAGGTCACTGTTAATTCCATTGTGGCACATATCTGACAGCAGAAAAGGAAGAGCAAATCAGGGCAAAGATCACTTGCTAACAATTTCACGCTTTAAGGCTAAAGGCAGAGGAACAGCTACACTGCAAATCAAACTATTGTGAGGATTCCCATTGTATATCACCTTTTGGTAGTCCTGTGTTCACACATCCTCACTCTGCAGTAAGCGCCTGGTACTCCCATTAATTAAGCATCCTGTCTTTGCATTTACCTCTAGAACACGCTGAAGCCCTTACTGCCACTTACAAACTGAACAGAGCTTTGAATCATAGAATGGCTTAGGTTGGAAGGGACCTCAAGGATCCTTAAGCTCCAACGTCCCTGCCTGTCAGCCTCACAGAATCACAGGGTTGGAAGGGACCTCAAGGATCATGAATCCCCAACCCCCTGCCACATGCAGGGCCACCAACCTCCCCACCAACCTCCCCCAGCTAGACCAGGCTGCTCAGGGCCCCATCCAACCTGGCCTTGAACACCTCCAGGGATGGGGCATCCACAACCTCTCTGGGCAGCCTGTTCCAGCACCTCACCACTGTCATAGTAAAGAACTTCTCCCTCATATCCAACCTGAGTCTACCCTTCTTCAACTTAAAACCGTTTCCCCTTGTCCTGCTATTATCTACCCGTTCAAAGAGTTGGCTCCCCTCCTGTTCATAGGCTACAACGAGGTCACCCCACAGCCTTCTTTTCTTCAGGCTGAACAAGCCCAGCTCCCTCAGCCTGTCCTCGTAGGGGAGGTGCTCCAGCCCCTCTGATCATATTTGTCGCCCCCTGAACCCTCTCCAACAGCTCCCTGTCTTTCTTGTACTGGGGGCTCGAGACTCCAGCTTTGAATATCTCTGACAACACAAACGAAATCAAACTTTCCAAGAAAGTTTTTTCTAAGCTGCTCCATGCAAAACATCTCAAGCATGACAACACCACCAGGCAGTCACTGTATATTTTAAGTAAAAACCTATCTGACGTTAGGACAGTGCTATCACCAAGCTACAGTCAACTGGAGCACAGAAGGGAGATGTGAGACATAAAGCCTATCATCTCACTGAAGTAATACTCTACACAAGATCTATGCAGCATGCAGAGGATACTTGCAACACAGAAGGAAGCTCAGCTATTTGCACTGAAATCTTAGCTATGGTATAGTCTTTCAGTATACACTGGCACCCATGCACAGAACTTCCCTCTGTATTTTCCAGACTGAAGATACATCTGAAGCTTCACAAACAACAGATTTTCTGAAGTTCACTGTTGACGTTATCAGCTCTTCAATAAAACCCACAAAGAAAAAGCCCAAAAATTGTTTTGGAAAAACTGAAAAGCTGTCATTCTTACCTAAAGGTCCAACAGGTTTGTGTTTAAATTGCCCTTGCCTGAAGGCTATTTCAACTTCTTCAAGCAATGATGGCATATGCTGTCCAAATCTTTTAAAGGCATTTGTTTTACTATCTCTCAGCTCTCTCAGGTGCTTCTGTTTAGCATCCAAGTCTTGTCTCACATCAGAGTCTTCTCTCCTAAGAGAAGATATATTTTTTTTCCAGTAGAAGAACAGCCTTGATTTCACAGATATAGTTATCTTATTTTTCAAAAACTAATATAATAGGACAGCATGTCAGAACTTCAGTATTTCAATGTACAGTGAGCTACACACTTGCAACTATTTTTAGAGCTTCAAAGAACATGAAACAAAAAACGAAAAGAACCCCACACAAGAAAATGCTACTTTGCCACACAGTTTTACATTACTTTTCTTCTTAACCACAGTGAGAGGTAGAAACAGAAGTCACAAATGAAGGTACAAATGCCATCAAAGCAGATGAACAGAAATGTTTCCAAAAATAGCAAGCAGTACAATTTCACTAACATTTAACTGAAGAAAAAAAGCATATAGCAGGAGAGTATTCTAACATGATTTTTTAATACAAATAAAGACATCTAACAAACTGTAAATTTATAGCATGTGTTGCTCTGTAAGCAACATAAAAATGACATAAAAATGACAAAAAAAAAAAACAAACAACAAAGAATCAATATAACTTTCTATTTTCATATTTCACTATCTTCTCTAAAGGTAAAAGATGGCTGAAGTAATACTTCAGTTGTAATACGCAACAATTCCCAAATCTCTTAGAACAATAAATACCAACATCACCACAAAGCTCTCAGGTGACCATTGTACAAAAGTTCAGGTTCCCAAATCAAAACCTAGGAACACGTTGTTTTTCTAGTTCAATCATGGGTAAACAGACATCTAAAGCAAACGGTTCAAAGTCTATAAATCTGTACTTAGATACGATATAATAACTATCCTGTACAGTTTTGTTAACTCTCCAAAATTTTCTAGCTTCAGTCATATTTTGCCAAAGAAAAGTTTAGCAAGTCCTATGATAACTGAGGAAGGAAGTAGGTGGGGGAAACAAATACAGAAACTGGAGCCTAACATGTCAAGAACACAAAGAATTGCAGGTACTTAAGAAGAGATCTCAACAATATGAAGAAAAATAGTTATGTTCAAAAACTAACTTACTTAAGCTTAGCAAATTCTTCTTTATGCTTATAAATAGCTTGCTGAAACTGATGCATCTGTTGGCCAATCATTATTTCTTCATCACGAAGTGCCTTCAACTTCTCCTTTAACTGTGTGATTTTCCTTTGTTTTTCCAGCCTTTCAGGCTCTGAAGCCTGGTAAGCACTAGAAAAGTCATCATACTTCAGTATTTGAAAAGAGAACGATGATTTGTGATACAGACTTTATTTACATGCAACATATATAAGATCTATGTATCAAAAATTTATATTTAAGATTCAGAGCATTTACAATATCTACAAAACAGGTACCAGTGATTTATTTCATTTTCCATTTGTAATCATACATAACTCTCTCCTGGTTGCATTCCTATTACATTTGATTTAATGATTAATTATATTGCAACACTGTGTAAGCTAGAAAATGTCATCAGGAAAAAGGAAAGCTTTTTTTTTCCTGCCCAATTGCCTCATCATCATCCAATGGAAACCTCGTTATACAAAGTAGAGATGTTTAAATATTTGAGTGGAGCCAGTGAAAGTTTAAATAATTTTTTTCTCTTGCTGTAGATTTTCTCATTACTCAGAAGAACTCACTCTGTACATATCTATCCACTAACAACACAACATCACAGTACGAGTATTTACCTCTTTTTCATTTCCTCAATTCGGTTATGTAGCTGTTCATCATCTTTCGCCAGACGTTTCAGCTCAGTTCTGACACGATTATAAAGCACCTGTGAAGGAAATAGGGCATATTAGTTTAATGGAAGAGTAATTTCAACACAATTACAATTTCGAGGAAGTAAACACTGAACTGCATCTGTACAACAAACAATTATCAATACTTGAGACAAGAAGAACTTTAATTTAACTTTGTTATTCCTTCCATTTCATCCATTTGAATCTTATTAGTGCTGACTTAAGCTGTCCATTTCTTAACACCTGTGAAAAGATATAAACTTCATGACTGCGAACAGAAGCTGCTTGCCAGTCAAGCCAGAAATTACACCTATTTTAAACTACACTGAGCTATATGACACTCATAAAGCCTAGACACAGACAAAGAAGTACATATGGGTAGAGCACGGACAGGACCAAGGTTTTAAATAAGTTCCTTTGCCTACCTCAGCTTCATTGACTGCTTTTCTTCTTGTCTGAACTTCAGCTTTTGAAGACATACATTGAGTATGCAGGGCTTCAGCTTCACCATTTACTGTTATCAACTGCTCTTGTATTGCTTTGCACTTTTCTTCTGCTTCATTTACTTTTATCTTTAGGGCAACAAGAGAATGACATTTGTGTAGAAATGGAAAAAAAGAATCTTCAGAATCTCTTCATGCTATAGAAGAAATACCACTGAAAAGAATCCATTTGCTGACATGTCTTATATGTAATTGATACTACAGATATGCAAAGAGGAAAATAAACATAGGAGCACACTCCGGAAACCAATGCACTATCAAACCTTCTTTTCTTACTCAGGTTTTACTAAAATATGAGACTACTTCTGCAGTAAGGCCAAGTGCACTGCCATGGAAAGAGATGAGACCACCATCCAGACAAAGTTTCCTCAATACCACACAGATAGATGTGTATGGCCATGAAGTAAAAACACTTGAATTGCAAAAATATATACTTCTAATTTTTGCATATTAAAAATTTCAGTGAAAAATGAGTTCCAATTCAGAAAATTTGGAGGAGTTTTAAGAGGCTAAAAAGTTTAAAATAACATTGTATAGAATTTTTCTGCAAATTATGTGTTTTATACATAACTCTGAATGTTCGTCTTTTATTATTCTTTCCTGTTACCTCCAGAAGACTTAAGTACTATCCAAATAATTTGTTTTATTTCCAAGTACCTCTTTGAATCACTACACTCTACTGTTATAGAAATAAACATTGAGTAAGGAAGGACTCTCAACCATGAAACAGTCTAAATTGCCATTCGCTGCAACAAGCAACATTAGCCATCCCAAATTCCCAGTCAACACAACATAACCTTTACCTAAATGAAAGCTATCAGCATGAAAGCAATACACACATGTACCCCTAACAATCAGCTGAAAACTAAGCATCTTAGTATTTCTGTCCAATGAAATGTGGAATGCAAGTGTTACTGCTATGCTTTAGGTGGCCAAGTAAGTGCGTAAATGGTAACTACTGCTATTTGTAAGGTTTTTGCAGCATCTTGTAAAAAGCCAAGATGGCCAGCTTCAGCATCTTAAAGTTAAAGGAGCATCCAAATTAAATACTATTTCTATCCCTGAGCTGAGGAAGCTGGAAATTAACATATGGTTTAAAACCTTTTATGTACCTGACATTCTTCCAGCTTCTGATCAAACTTTTCTGTATTTCCTTCTTCAGCTTTGATGCCTTCTCTGATCGGCTGTATTTCTCTCTCCATCTCAGCCACCTAAATATCAGCATATATCAGAATGTCTGCAGTAATTCAGAAATAATTTAAAGTAAGCTTCTCTTGAGGAAACACTTTATCAAGAAATTTACCACTGCCCAGGCCATTTTATGTTTCAGCTCTTCAAGACGTTTCTGCATTTCGTTCACACACTCAATGCTTTCATAGCGCTCCTTTTCTTCACAGTAAATTCGCTTAAGCTCTTTCAGACGCTTTAAAAAAAACCAAAAAAGTTCCACTGTGAGTACATGAAGCTACAATGCAATGAGACATTGGAAAGGTACGTTTTGGAGCTTAGCAGTTCAACTACTAATTATTTCAGTGCTCAAAACAGTACTAACAATGATTATAATTTTAACATACCTCTACTCCTTGTTCTATCTGAAGACGTGTATTTTCTTTAGTTTTCATGATATACGAATAATCTTCTTTCATTTGTTCCAACTGAGTTGCCTTCATAAAAAACTAATGGGGGATTAAGAAAAATGCAGATGTCAGATTCAGCAGCATACCTAAATGAACTTAAAATAATTATCATAGAAAAATCATAGAATCATACAATGGCCTGAGTTGAAGAGGACCACAATGATCATCTGATTTCAAACCCCCCCAGCTACATGCAGAGCTGCTAAGCACCAGACCAGGCTGCCCAGAGCCACATCCAGCCTGGATGTGACTGCTACATGTGTTAAATAACACCTATAGTAAAAAACCCATGGGGTACTTTTGTCCAGTGAACTAACTCAGCAGTACAAAAACAATTATGAATTTATCAATGCCACCAGAGGAAAAAAAAAATTCAAAAAACTGTTTTTTGCAAAGTGTATAATTGCTCCAATTAGATATTTAAAATTTAGATTTCTGAATATGATTTTTCTTTTCCTACCTCTTAATAGCGCCTCTACAAATTTGAAATCAATATTTTGGCTTCAAATGTTTTGTTTGCTTGTTTCTCTGGGCTGCATTTTTTAAATAATTACTTGAAACCAACTGACTAATTCTGAAAGTTACCATTCATTACTTAATCAAAGTGTTACATGATTTTTCTTACCTTATACTTGTCACCCTCATTTTTAGACTGTAAGAAGAGCTTACTCATCTCTTGGGTTAAAACAGACACAGGATTTTCTACCTGTAATATTGGATACGTTACTTCATTTATATTTTAGGGAAAAAAAGACTTATAATCTCACATCCCTGAAAGGGACACACACACACACAGACACTCCAAATACAACACTGCCACACAATAAAGGCATCTAAGGAATTGTTTTCACAAGAATCAGTGACATCAGGGAAGTTTTATTTACTTAACAAGTCCTGAATTGGGAATTTTGTGCAACAACGTTTAATTCTTCTTTCATCAACTGCCCAAAGTATCACATTCAACTCAAGGAATTGCCTAATATTTTCTTACACAAGTTTCCACAATAAAATCATTACACAGTAACAGAAGTTTATACTGTTTGACAGGTGCACTATTTTGAATAGTGCACATCAAGTATAAAGTAACTGATTTTTCATTAATCACTTAAGTAGAAAAAAAAAATAAGGAAAAACAAAAAACTGACAGAACAGCAAAAACCGAAAGAATCAGCAGGTGATTAAAAAAAAAAAAGCTTTGCATATGAACAAAGTCTACCAGTGCTATCTTTCATTGACAGGATATACCAAGCTTGTAGATGACAGTGAACACTGACCTGCACGGAATAAGGTCTTATCCAGCACTGCACAAGGTATATTAAATTTTAATGCTCTCTTGCCATTGTAAATGATCATAATGAGGAAAAGGCAAACTTCTCTCATTTAGAAAAATGAAACATCACAAGCTAATGTCTTAAATTAAACAGAATTGAAACACTAATAATTACCTGTATATTAAAGTGATCCAGCATTCCTAAGAGTTCCTCCTTTTTTGAAGAAATCACAGTACCTGATGGGGAGAGGAAGAGTGTTTGAGAGAGAAAAGTAACTGCTGTGACATGCCAGCATACTGCAGTCTAACATGCCAACACAGATACAGAAAAGTTAACCTTCTAAGAAAATCCTTAAGAAGTTAACCTTCTAAGAAAATTCATTTAAAGTAATTAAACCATTAAAGCATTTAAAGATTGAGGGCAAAACAAACTATCACCAACCAGATTTGCTTTTCAGTCTGTATGTTCTGCTCCCTTCCAGATTAATGTGCGTATTCACAATAATAGAGTCTCCATACAGTTCTGGTTTAAATGCATCTCTGCCTTGGTTTTGCAGTGTTACTGAGATATCTGCAGAACTAAAGGAAAAAAAAAAAAACAAACAAAGAGTAAACACACAAGCATCCACCAATAGCTGAAATGAGTTATAAATTAAAAAGAAAAATAAAATCAGAACTTAATAATTTTCTACAAAAAGTCATTCATAGTACAGATTGGAACAAAACACACTGATGATATCAAAGCCAAAACAGCATTGAAGACAACTGGACAGAAAGATCATCACACTGTTTTGTTTGCAACTTCAGGTAAGTCATGAGCAAAAAGCAAATGTACAGACTCTCCCACTTTTCCTTCATACCTCAGTACCTTCATCTTCAAGTTGCATTATCAAGCTCCTTTCTGGTTGTTCCCTTATCTCCAGGCCAGCTTATAAGCTTACAAATTGCTTGGCTCGTATAGCCATCCCTGAACAAAGTAACCTATAGTTCACTACTAAAGGTTTGTTTGTTTTTCTTTTTGGAAAAGAAGGGATATGGTTTCAATTCTGAATTCAGATGTTCTGTTTCTAATGGGAATGCTGAAATGTTACTACACAAGGCAGGTACTGAAGCAATTTTACTCCAAATATTTCTGAAAGGAAAAGTCTGGGGCTTCAAGTTGCAGCTTTATGTAAAGACAAGGTTTTAAACCTCATTTTTTTTTCTGGTTCCCCTAAACACACTATCCCCACTCTTGCAGCAGACATTAATTCACATCCTACACATTAAATAATCCCCCCATGTGTCAAGGTCTTTGCACTGTGCATACACTCATGTCACTAGAAAGACAGAAAGAATTAAACTCGTGTGCACAGAACAGTAATGACTCATTTCTGGTGAACTTTCTAAATGAACTCTTCAATCTGTCTGAAGGATATTCCAGTACATCTAATACATGAGAACTAACTTAAGCAGTATTCTTTATGTGCATTGGCGAATAGCATGCTACTGGTACATTTCCATTTATTTTTAACGTGGCCCTTTCAGCATTTTGATTTTTATTTTTATCTGTTAGACCTAGTAGGAGATCAGAGAAGAATTAAGTTGCCAGAATACTGAGCAACTAACCTGAATCAGTCTCGAAACATATTGCACCTTAAAACTAAGGAACTTATACTTACGTCTCTCCACTTTTTACAAACAATTTTAACGAGGAACCTCTATTAGTAGCAGTGGCTTTTCCTCCAAGCCCAACAATCAGCGCAGTTAAAACAGAACTTTTTCCACCTGTAACAGAAGCACTGAAGGTTTTTTTTTTCTTCAAACAAAAAACAAGAAACAGAAAAAAACGAAAGTTACTGTGTCTTCATCTTCAGTTCATTTGTACTAAAGTTGCCAACTGCTTACATATTGAAGCAGTTGCATCTCAGCTTGTCAGATATATAAAACAGCCACAAATCTAGGAAAGAATATCTTAAATCAGGCATTTCCAAGTTTCTCCCCCAGAAAACATGCTGAGCCAAACTTCTGCTGCTCTCCTCATTAATTTGTGTTCAATGAGATGTTCTATCTCAGGGAGAAAGAAAATTCCGTTTCTTAAAAGCACACAGAAAACACATATAATACAAAAGAAAGCAACACATATAATCATATGTTAACACATAGTTAACTACCAGGGAAATTTTAAGCCCTCTTTAACATCTATGTATAACTTTTGAAATTCTCCCTCCAAAATAAATTAACTTGGGTAAGTACAACATCCTGCTAGAACGGTTTCAAGTTGACATATACTTGGATAACTACTGTGTATTTAAAAAATGAATACATGCCTATGTGAAACTTAAATTTATGTATAATTTAGCTATGAAAAGTTTTACTTACATTATCTTTCATAAATGTCCGAATTTAAAACTCTTTTCACTAGCTTTGCACTACTGGGATAGACTGTGATTCTCAAGTATAAAATTGAATCCATCTACAGCCAATGGAATGAGGCTCAACCAGACCAAATGCCGGGTCCTGCACTTTGGCCACAACGACCCCAGGTAACACTAAAGCCTTAGGGCAGAGGGGATGGAAGACTGCGTAGAGGAAACGGACCTGGGGGTATTGGCTGAACATGAGCCAGCAGTGTGCCCAGGTGGCCAAGAAGGCCAATGGCACCCTGGCTTGCATCAGAAGCAGTACTGCCAGCAGGAACAGGGAAGCAATTGTCCCCCTGTACTCAGCACTGGTGAGGCCAAATCTCCAGTACTGTGTCCAGTTTTGGGCCCCTCAATGCAAGAAAGACATTGAGTCCCTGGAGCGGTTCAAAGAAGGACAAATCTGATGAGGGGTTTGGAGCACAGGCCTTATGAGGAGCGGCTGAAGGAGCTGGGATTGTTCAGTCTGGAGAAGAGGAGGCTCAGGGGAGACCTTATTGCTCTCTACAACTACCTGAAGGGAGACTGTAGTGAGCTGGGGGGGGGTCGGCCTCTTCTCTCATGTACCTGGTGATAGAACTAGAGGGAACAGCTTCAAGTTGCACCAGGGAAGATTCAGGCTGAATGTTAGGAAATACCGCTTCTCTGAAAGAGTGGTCAGACACTGCAATGGGCTGCCCAGGGAGGTGGTGGAATCACTGACCCTGGAGGTGTTCAAGGAACATTTGGATTTTGTGTTGAGGGACATGGTTTAGTGAGAATAAATGGTGACTGGTGGATGATTGCACTGGGTGATTCTGTGGGTCTTTTCCAACCTTGGTGATTCTATGATACAGTCCCCAAAGATTCAGAGATGAACTAGCAATTCTTTTTCAAATAGAAATTATACATTTTAAAGTCTCAACAAAAGTGTTCTTCCATATAGCAACGATACAATTAGTACTTACTTCCATTGTTTCCAATAATAAAATTGAGATTCGATCCAAACTGAAAAGGCCCCAACATCGAATGACACATGAAGTTCTTCAGCTGGATACTTTCAATTATCCCAGCTTCCCCTACAGTCTAAATAATCAGATATTACGTCAGATATTACGTCACTTGTGTGTTTTAATGAAACACATTTCACATACTTTAAATATAATGAGAATTCAAATTACTATGATAAAAAGCATGAATGGTAACAAACCACAAGGAAATCAGCATTCATCCATGATACTATGAAAATTGCTCATTACAGAACAGTTATTATGTCAATCAAGATAAAAACAGTTAGTGAAAATTGATCAGTTATCTCTCTAACTTTTATTTTACATAACATCAAAGATTAAGATCATACATTACAAACAATTATTAGAGCAGTTAATAAGGAGTATCATAGAAAGACTTCTTGTTATTGAAATAACACTTCATGTACAACTCCCAAAGTACTTTTCTGACAACAGATTTTTGTTTTATTATCAATGCTTGTGAAAAAGTTTTCTAACCAAGAAAAAATTTCAGGAGTGACACAGAATAGAGAATACTATTCAAGAAAATGAAGAGTAGTATCTCAATTTATATCTCTCTATAACTCAACATCAGTATCTTATAATATGCAAAGCTATATATTTAAGCTCAGTAAATATTTTTAAAAAGACTACCATCGAACTTGAAATTCAACTACTGCAGAAAAAGAGAAAAGAATATTCACGTCTTCAAGTTTCATTGCATTTCAAACATTTCTGTTATTCGTTTGCAAGCATCAGCTATGAAATGAAAGCATTCAGTGCTTTTTTCAGCAAATCATGTTTTTCTAAATACACTTTCTACTTTTCCTAATGCAATAATTCTGTAAAGTCTTTTTGCTTTACTTGTCAATTTCAGTAGTATTCATTCCATAAAACTAGGATACCATACTATGCTATAGTGCCTCCTATTTTATTATGTTGCTTCATAATGTCAGATGTGGATGGTGGTGGGATGGGAGTAGAGGTTGAACCTTCTTGCCAGCATTCCGTTACATTTTGTTCTGTGCAGCAGAGTGGCAATGTGATAAAATGGCATCAGACATGGAAGTGCAGATGAAGCAAAGGTGTATCACTGAATATGTGTCATTTTTTTTACACATGAAGCAATCCAGTTTGGAGAAGAGAAGGCTCTGGGTAGATCTGATAACAGAATTGCAATATTCAAAAGATGGTTATAACAAAGAAGGGGACAGACTCTTTAGCAAGGTCTTTTGTGACAGGACAAGGGGGAAATGGTTTCAAACTAAGATGGGAAATTTAGAATGGATATAAGGAAGCAGTTTTTACCAAAAGGGTAGTGAGGCACTGGAACAAGTTGCCCAGAGTGGAGGAGGAAGCTCTGTCCTTGAAGATGTTCAAAATCGGAGGGATGGGGCTCAGCACCCTGATGGAACTGTAGGTGTCCCTGCTCATTGCACAGGAGTTTGATTAAATGATCTTTAAGGGCTCCTTCCAACTCAAACAATCCTATGATTCTGTGAAATAGGAGGCACCACTTTTCAAGTGACCTACACATTGCTTTATGATCAACTGCCAAAAATACATGATCTAAAAAAAGAGTGAACTCATTCAGAAGTCCTATTACAGTCATTAACTCTAATTGTTTCATTTTGTTGTATTGGTTCCATTGAATCCTATATTTAAGACTTACTTCAAAAAAAATCAACCAAAGCCACAGGTTTACTTTTTTTTTTTTAAATATCAATTTTTAGGGGGATTTTTTAGAACAACTTACTGATGTTAAAGAGAAACAGCTATTATCAGCTGAAAATAGTGAGTTTTCTTCATCACCAGACTCATCACTATGTTCATCTGTGTGTTCTTGTTTCTGTCTTTTGTGGGATGGAGGCTTTGAAACACTTTCTTCCTTTCTCTTACCCATGAGTACTGAGAAAACATGAAAGTAACAGATTGAAACCTATCTGTTAAATGAGAACACACCAACAGATAACAACACAGACTGTATTTATTTAAATTGACACAAGAAATATAAAGATCATAGCAAATGTTGCATTGAACTAAAATCTCAGTGAATTTAAGCTTAAGCTTATTTTGCAAAAGGCTTTATAATAAGAAGAAAAACAACTTCATCATTCTAATCAAGTTGAGTTTCTGGATTACCAACAGAGGTCAACCTAGATTCTATCTGAGATACCAAAAAGCAAAAGAGAGGATCATTTAGATTTATGCAGTTTCTGCAGAAAGCATACATGTCTTTGTAAGGTTCTATCTCTGTCATGAAAAGCAAACTGAATTACAGTTCTCTGAGAACATACCTACATGTGTATGCATATACAAATACTTCCTTTACAAATTGAGAAATAACCCATTGCACTAATGTGGCTACCAAACGAATCTTGCAAAAGTAACCAAGTCTACTCAAGTCACATATAATCAAAACATCAAGTATTAAGACTAGTCAAAATGTAGTCTTTTCTGCAACAGGATGTGCTTCTTATTCCTCAAAAAACACTTTCTACATTCGTAACATCTAGAGACTGAAAACACTACAGAAGGCAAGCAAGATCACATTCAGCCATAGAAGAAAAAAAGGTCACATTTCTACAAAGACAACACACAATGGAATAGTAGTCCATACTATTGATAAATGTTCTGACCATGCTTCAACTGATATCCACCACATGATTTTTTGATACCAAAATATGTGGAGTAATTGGAAACATTTTGGAATGTTTTTCTGCTCAAGATAGACCCATCTGCACATTTTCCCGTGTCACCTACTGTAGGGAATCTGCTTTAGCTGGGGGGGAGGGGGCTGGCCTTGATGATTTCTAGAGGTCACTTACAAACCCTAGAATTCTGTTGTTCTTCTACCTGAGCCATCTTAATGTTCTGCTATAACATTAGCCTGATTTCAACAGACAAAAGACTCATACTTACAAGCATCACAGGCAGTAGCATTTATTACATCAAACACCACAGACATTACAATTTATGACACCACTACAAAGACTACTGAATTTCTTCTGTGACTATTCCTTGACTTTCATAAGCAGTGCTTAATAATTTCCTCGTTGTCTTAGTGCACACAGTTGATAAAAAACAGTATACAACTCTTCCTATTAAGTGTAATGGAGAAGTTTCAAAAGACAGAAACACAATAAACTTCCCAGCTGATGTTCTTTTACGTTACACAGTCTAATACCATACTTGTAAAGCAAGCAACAAATACATTTCATCATACAGTTACATACCTTTTACTGTGTTACTTTCAGTCTCTTATAGAACCATCTCTTTGTAACTCATATCAGCAAAGGGTTACTTGTAAATCCTTGGAATTTATCCATTACTCTAACATGAAGATAGATCTTTGTCCACTCTGTTGTTCCATTGAAATCCCACTCGACGAAGAAGAAAAAAAATACATGTCTTAAATGCTGTAATTAATATTAAAGACCAGCGGTATGAATTCCATCAACTGGCAAAAATAAACATTAGTACATTTTAAGACATAAAATAAGTTAATGGGAAGTCAACAACAAATAATATTGACAAAGGTTAACAGAAGTTTGCTACAAGGACTAGACACAACATACATCATATTTTAAATTCAAAGTCTAAATTTATGGCTATATTGCCATATATAGGACAGTGAATGGAAATTTGTGATGACAAATTCAGGAACATCAGTAATATAAGTGATAATCAGACTGCCATTGCAAAAGACAATACAAAAGCATCAATTCAGTAAAGAGCATGAAACTTACTAGCATGGAATGAACAAGCACAGTTACAAACAAAGCCCACAGCAACAACCATGAAGAAATATGGGCACGACAAATCCAGTTATAAAAACATCACCAATTAATGCAAATTATTACAAGTAATTGTTATGCACCTAACAAGAGCATAAAAGGAAAACACAGTATCACTTAATACAGGATAAGCACTCTTACACTTGACAGCAGAGAAGTGCTCCCATCACTAAAGCCACAGCATAGGGAGACAGGGTGCATTCACTACACATAGCACGCAGAACAGGACAGGTGCGGCCTCACCAGGGAAACGATCGCAACCTTCGCTCCACCGCAGCCGCCCCCAACCACTGCAGCCCCACGGGGTCAATCGCTCCTCGCCCTACCTGCCCTCGCCGCCGGCGGGACCGTTGACCGGCAGAAAGTTGAACGCGGGCAAAACACCGCTTCCTCAGGCAGCGGCGCGGAAGGGAATGCGTAACGGAAGAGCCGCCAAGAGCGCGGCGCATGCGCGCTGCCCGCCGCCCGCCGAGGGGCCGTTTCCGTGCGCCGCCATTTTCGGGAGGGCGGAGCGGAGATGTGCGGGGTGAGCGTCTGCGGTGGAGGGATGGTGGCCGGCGTCCTCGGATAGGAGAGTTCCAGGGCTCGGGCGGGACGCGGGTAGGCGGCCCCTGCGCTTGTGTGGGACTGCGGTTGGATCGAGGCGGGAGTTTCAAGTGTTTAAATTGGAGGGAGTGCTTCTTCGTGGGCACAGCTGTAGGGCGGGAGGACGGAGTGCTGAACGCCTCAGCTGTGCTCCATTGAAAAGGTTTGTGTGTGTTTTTTATGTGTTTTAGTTTATGTTTCCTGCCAGCGATCTTACGATGCTGTGCTTATCGCCGGCGATTCGTCTGCATGTAGAAAGGAAACCAGGGTCAGCCTCTGTCTTTAGAAGCCTCCATCTCTGTGAGACCGAAGGATGCCCCTTTCTGTCGTTCCGTTGCATCCCCACGTGTCTTTGGAGAAGGTTTGTGTGCGTCTGTTGGTTTCCCCTGGTACGTCGGAGAAACGGATCGCTCTGTGCTTCAAGAAGTAACGCTGCGTGTTTGTTTGCTTTTTTCCTAATTTTAACTCATTTTATATCCTGAGGCATAACAGCAGCAAGGTAATTTTACTGTGTTATGCCTTGAGTGCGTACGACTAAAACCGGGTTTTGTGTTTGAAGGATTACAGAAACGCAATTTGTGTTGATGGTAAAGCTTTCTTTGAGAATATGATTTAAAAAAAAAAAAGTATAGAATGCCTGCAGTGGTAGAAGTGTTACATTCCTGAATGGCTGCCTTGTTTTAAAGCAGTACAAAACAACTTGCAAGGAGAGACTTGTGCCAGGTGTTGGATGAGGAAGCTTCTTGATTTTGATGTGGCTCTGCTCACAAGAGGCAACAAAATTATATCACAATGTCCTCATGTGTCTTAAGCAAGTCAGAGTTCATCAAGTCAGTTTCGAAAAGAGGGAAGTGTATTCTTTGTGTGTGTACAGTTTCAAATTCTGGACACAAGAAATAAAAATATTTGAGATCTTATTTCTGTCTTTTGATATTGAGGGAATTGAGAGAAACTTAAATAAGCATGAGGCAAACTTGATGTGATAAGGCAGTGCAGGAATAAATGGATACTGTGAGGGTTTTCCCTCTCTTTTACAAGTCAGAGGCTTCATATAGAAGCAGCAAGATATGAAAACCAGAACTATCCAAGGAAAAGTGAAGAAAAGGAAACAGTAATGGAGTAATATGGATGACAGCTGCATAAAAAAAATAAGAGACAAAGAAATGTACTGCCTAGGGGATGTATGTTATCAGCTGGTGTTCCTTAGAGGTACTTTAGAGCCAGTCACACATTAAAAAAGTAAAAGTAGCAAGAAGAGAGACGTTAACATGTTCTTGGAGTTATGCTGTTACAACTTCAAAAATGGTTTTTTGAAGGAACTTCCTTGGAGAGTGTGGGTATTGTTTTCTTTCTTTTTAAATAAGACTTGGAATTTAGTTATGTGTGGGATACTTTAGAAGTAATTTATAGCTTGGTTTACTTGTTTCAGTTGAATTTATATTGTGTTATATTGTATTATGGTTGTTTTTACATTCAGACTGTTAGAAATGATAATATGTAATGCAATGAAGGTACCAAGTAATAAACCATCTGTAGAGTGCTTGTGTGTTCTTTGCTCCTAAAACCAAAACTGATAATGTCTGGGTATTTGTGTTCTGGTCTTAACGTTCATAGTATGTCCTGTTTCATTTGATGAAAATATTTTATTTTCCTTAGTCTTCAAAGCTAAAACCTTCCTGCTGACAACGAAGAAGGTAGAACAATGGGAGTGACTAATCTGTGGCAAATCCTGGAGCCTGTGAGGCAGCCTGTAAGCTTGAGTAGTCTCAAAGGAAAGACACTTGCTGTCGATTTAAGTCTGTGGGTTTGTGAAGCACAGACTGTTAAAAAGATGATCGGAGTAGTTACCAAGCCACATCTGAGGTATGGTATCCATATAGATAACTGTAACAAAATGTTCTAGAACTGTATGATTTAGTTGTTCTGAACTTATGACTCGTTAGCTCCAATATTCAAATTACTGTGTTGCTTTGATTCTGTTATTATAACCTGTGCTGTGTACATAAAGGGTTTGAAATGAAGGCACAGTCGTACTGGTTAAATTCAACTTAATGCATGGCTGCAAACAGGAGAATTGGTTGAAGCAGGTGTGTCATTATTGAGGCCTCATCAATGGGTGAGAGGCCTGCAAGCAAGGCTGTAGTAGTCTTACTGTGGTACTATGCTGCATGATGTACAGGTTATCAAGCTGCAAGAAAAAAGTCAGCATACTCACTGCCATGTACTCCTGAGGCTGTGTTGGAAGTTGCTAGGGAAATTTAAGCTGTTTATGACTGCTGTTTGGAGGCTGGTAGAGTCATAATGTACCAGGAGTCATGCGTACTTCAGCCTGATTTTGCTTATGATTTGGAATTCTAGTTAGATCACATACTGAAGTAAATGTGTTTAAATCATTCATCAGGCTTAAAAGCAACATTGAAGTTTGTCTTCAATTTATACGAGCAAGTATAAGCAACCATAACCTGAGAGTGCTGTTTTGTGCAAGTGATGCTGACAGTAGGTATTGTGAAACTACATGCAGGTTTTTAAAAATGAGCAGCTACTGGTCAGCACAGGAATATTGGCTTAATAGCTGCTGTTAGATATTTCTGTGGCATCTGTTGAGTTTCTTTGATATGAAATACTAGTATCTTCTTAGAATCACTTCTTAACATTTTGTTACTAAGACTGGATAATTAACTAGAGAATGAAGCTTAACATGAGTTCTTCACTTCTCTATGATATTAAGTCTTACATGCAGTGGAATGGAAACATCAGCCCAGATACCTTGCACAATCTTTCAAAAGTGAAATGAAGGGATGGATGGATTTCTACCAAAAAAAAAAAAAAAAAAAGATACCATTTCAGGTAGATGGAAAGTAACTTATTTTTCTAAGTATTCTAGAGAAACTACTATTTAATTGGATTTATATATATGTTATAAAAATAGAACTTGCCTCAAGAGATCAGCTTATCCTCTTTTACCCATAACAACTATACAGAGTTAAATCTAAAGTAATGGTCTTTCCGTGTCAATTGAAGTGTTATAAATGTTAGCTTGCTCTTGTTTGAAAGATTAACCCAGGAATTATAGGGAAGGGCATATACTATGTGATTATTCTGAATATAGCTATTGTAGACCAGGTAATTATTGCTGTCTTGTACATCAATGGTGGGAAGAATTTTGTATTTCCATATGAAATAAGTTGGTGTAATAACGGTATCTATGCATCTGTGTAACAACAGTATTGGTCATTTACATCAGATATACCAGCATGATAGACTTGGGCTTAATGGTACAAAACAATCAATGCAGATGTACTTGGAAGCAGATTTTGAAGAGTGCATTTTATGTGGCTTTTAAAATTTTTTCAGGTTCTTAGAATGTAAAGACAAAGAGTATTTTTAGGAGGATTTGCTTGGAAATCTTGTAATGCTGTTACAAGTTGGTAGTGAAACAACCTCAAGTAAAGACAAGAAAATAAATAAGTTTTATTGCCTGGGAATAAGGAAATCATGGGAGAAGAAGAGCAAGCCAAGATTGAGCTAAATTCTTAGACACAGGAATCTAATGAGGTTTAACAAGGCCAAGTGCAAGGTGTTGCACTTGAGTCGAGGCGGTCTCAGGTAAGAGTAGAGAATTAGTAGAACTCTCTGAGAGCAGCCCTGCAGGGAAGGACTTGGAGGTCGTGATGGACAAAAAGCTGAACGTAAGCCAGCTGTCTGCTTGTGCAGCGCAGAAGACCAGCAGTATCCTGGGCTCCATTAACAGGGGTGGCCAGCAGGGGCAGGGAGAGGTAATTGTCTCCCTTTACTCTGCCCTCGTGAGGCCCCATCTGGAGTGTTGCATCCAGGCCTGGGGCCCCCAGTGCAGAAAGGATATGGAGCTGTTGGAGAGGGTGCAGAGGAGGGTCATGAAGATGATCAAAAGGCTGGAGCACCTCTCCTATGAAGAAAGGTTGAGGGAACTGGGCTTGTTCAGCTTGGAGAAGAGAAGGCTCTGGGAAGATTTCATTGTGGCCTTCCAGTACTCAAAGGGAGCTTACAAGAGCTTATGAGAATTTTTACATGGTGTCATAGTGATAGGATAAGGGGAAATGGTTTTTTTGAACTGAAAGAGGGGAGATTTTTGTTGGATCTTAGGAAGAAGTTTATTACTCAGAGGGCAGCAAGGTGCTGGAATAGGTTGCCTAGAGATGTTCTGAATGCTCTGTCTCTGAAGGCTTTGGTTGGGATCCTGGGCAGCCTGATCTAGAGGTTGGAAACCCTGCCCACAGCAAGGGGTTAGAACTAGATGATCTTTAAGGACCCTTCCAACCTAAGGTGGTGTATCATTGTGTGACTGTCCCTGGAGTAGCCTGAGGGATGTAAGGAAACTTGATTTCTTTAGATGTTTTCCTTAATTCTGGAACACCTTACTTTATTGCAGAAACCTGTTTTTTCGGTATTCTTTTTTCACGTCAATGGGGATTAAATTGGTGTTTGTCATGGAAGGCGAGGCCCCCAAGCTGAAGGCAGACACCATGAGTAAGAGAAATGAGGTGCGATACGGAGCTTCCAACAAACATGGGGCTGCAAGAACAGGGAGATCTCTTTTTAAATCTATTTTGAAAGAGGTGAGTAACTGGGGTGTCTTGGTACTTTTTTTTTTAAACGTGATAGAAACCTTTAACAGTTTGAAGATGAACTCAAAAGAATTAGTAGTTTTCTGCAGAACAAATTTCAACAGTATTTGGAATTAGAGGGAGCACGCCTCTTGCAGTTGTGTTTTCCATCAGTTGATTATTGCAGTAGGGTGGCAGTATCAGAACAGTTTTCTTGTTTGATGCATCTCTGTGTTTTATGCTGCAGTGAGCCACATGTGGAACTGAGTGCTTATTACAGAAATGCAGCTTCCTTGTTATTTGGTGTATTCTTGGAAATCTGTTGCATTACCTGAGAAGCTTTGTCTGCAAAGAACTTCTGTTCAGTAATTTTCATTTTAATTCATTATCACAGGTGTTTTGCCATTCTTGTGTAATCAGAGTTTAGTGAAATAAAGTATGTAGACTCATGGTTTCAGTAGCTGAATATATTCACGTTCTGTTCTCAAACTTGTAGAAAGTATGTGTTTGTATTTATCTCAGTATGTCTTTAATTGTGGTCCAGTGTTAGTTGGGCCAACAGTACTGTATTTTGTGCTTGATATTTTGGGACAGTCTGACAGTTTGTCCCATATCTAGGACCAGCACAGACTGCTGAGTAGTCAGATTTTGTGAAGGAGTAAGTGTTAACCATGTTGTGTAATTAATGTATAATGTATTAATCTGTAGTTAATGGTCTTAGTTGAGTATTTCTTTTGACTATTGCAGTAAGATACTTTTGTAAAGCAATTGTATTGATATAATGTTTTATATATACTCTTTCAGAATGGACATATAAACTGACAAAATACATGCTAATAAGTGGATATAATCTAACATTCAATGTACATTTTCTTTTGGATTCTTTTACTTAGTGCCTCCAGCTGCTGGAGTGTTTAGGTGTCCCATGGGTTCAAGCAGCTGGGGAAGCAGAAGCAATGTGTGCTTACCTGAATGCAAAAGGCAGTGTTGATGGGTGCATTACCAATGATGGAGATGTTTTCTTATATGGAGCTCAAACAGTTTATAGGAACTTTGCCATGACCTCTAAGGTAACGTACATCAGTAGGATCAAAAGGGGATCTTGCCGGCTCATCAGAGTCATCCCAAAAATGTACATGGAAATTAAAAGGAGGCCCTCAAAGCAATTGCTTGGATATCATGCTTATCTACTAGTTTGTGTTGATTATTACTGTCCTTTAAGATGGAAACATTTTGGACATCCATACAGTGGGTTTAAGAACAGAACAACTGAAGATCACTTAGAGTACTGTCATCTCTGTTTGTGGTGTTCCATGGTGTGCAATAAAGATAAGCAATGTTTTTTTTCCTTCTGCAGTGGAGAATTTTAGTGAAATTGCTTCCTATAAATCCCCATTTGGAGTATGTAGAGTGGTCAGCCTCCTGGCTGGTCTGTGTGTGTGCATCGTACGTGTTTGGTTTACTCATTGCAAATATATTTACCGTTAATGCTCTTAGTCTTAAATGATGAATAGGAGAGAGATTATGCATCTGTATTGTAACTAACAGGCTGTTGTGATCATTCAGTAAAAAACAATTTATACCTTGAGCTGAAAATGTTTATTAAGAGTGTGTTTTTTCTAAAACGGGCAGAACCAAATTTTCTTAGTTGACACTTTCTCTGTAAATCAGAGAAAAGATTTAATGTGTTTTGCCTGGTAAACCTACAATGAAAGTGAAGGAAAAAGGAGATTGGGTTGGTATTTCTTATCTAAAAGGTAGTTTTTAAATAGTTGGTATCCATGCTTGCAGCTTGAAATTCTAGAAGTGCTGTTATTCTCATGGCGTCCATGTGCTACATTATAAACTTTAATTGCTGCTTTATAGGATTTATCCGTCAGACTCTTCTGTATTTTGTAGGGTAGACCCATTGTAGGGTAGAACTGCAGACATGGCAGTTCCTTCCCTGGTGTCACAGAAATGAAATAAATGATAAATGTCTTTTTCAGGAGTCACATCTTGATTGCTACACAATGTCCTCTATTAAGGAGAAGCTTGGTTGTGACAGAGAGTCTTTGATTGGACTAGCTGTTCTTCTGGGTTGTGATTATCTTCCAAAGGTAAGCAATTACTTACAGCATATCAAGGAAGACTTCACATGCTTACAGAACTGTGTGCAATACATGATTGCTGAGACTGCAGATGCTTAATAAGTCATAATTTTTTGTGATAGTTTAAGGTGATCAAAGTGGAGCGTTAATCTTTCTAAATCTGATGTGTTCATCCTGACTTCAGTCTTCATCTCCATTGTGTGAAAGTTCAGTTTAATGATACTGAGCAAACATGAGAACTGCCCGTTAGCACTTATAGTACAACCCTGACATAGTAGCTGAGGAAAATGAGAAAAACACTGTGTCCTTTGGGATAGCTAGTAGTCATTGTTTGAACTGCGGTTAGTAGTAACACTCATTCTGGATAGAACTTAGAACTTAATTAATTCATTCTAAATAAAAGTCTCTTTTTTTTTTTTCCTTCTTGAAAGCTCTTGGATTGTTGTCGTTGAGGCTTTGAGCAGTTTTGGAATGGAAAGGAAAGGGGATGAAACTTTATTTCTGTACAATCCATCATATGATGACCACAGACAATAATGCTCCCATTCTGGTTGTCTAAGTTAACTCTTAAATCATGGTGTTTCAATTTAATAAATCTGTCCTTTTAAGCAACAGGTAGAGTGCATCACTCTAATTCTTTCCTCTTTTTTTCTTTAACGAGACTTGCTTCTGCTGTAGTAATCTGTAAACACTTCATTATCACAAAAGAAACTCTACTGAGGAGGGGAGGGGCTGAAAATAGTGGCTTATCAGTAGTTTCTGTAATGCACTTAGCAGCTGCTGGTATGCTGAGTTCTTGCATAGTCCTAAAATGGCACAGTTATGTAGCACCAGGCCAGTCTTGAGTTGCTGCAGCCCAGCAAAGCAAACAATTATACGAACTTCTAAGGAAAGCTGAACTGCAGGAGTGCAGCAGATGTGGGGATTGGCAGATCAGGTAAGTGAGAATACTTACCTCATCACTTACCTGAATATAACTGCACTTGCTTTGTTCATTACACATCCATTACCTGTAGTGGTAGTCTGTTTTCCCATATAGGGCATGTGTACTGCAGAAGTAATAATGTAAATTTCAAAATCAAACAAGGAAAGAGGCGAACTTATGTAAGGCTTGAGATTTTTAATTAACTTTCAGAAAATGCTTCTGCACTATTCACTGTATATCACCTATCAGCTAAAAAACTCGTTTTAGAGGTTTCCTTGCCATAAAGCTGCTTTTTCTCCTGTGACTGAAAGCTTTTTGCTGTTGTCGTTTTTTTGGTTTTTTTTCTCCTCGAGTTTCCAGCATTTTGACTTCAGATAGAGAGTCTTTGTCTTTCCAAAACTATTATGAAGAGTTTCAGCTGGCTGGCTGGCACATAGCTGGCAAGCATGTGGAGTCCAGTTTCAGATAGGAGGGAGAAAAAGAGTAAGAACGGGGTTGGAAAATGCAGGAAAAAGACAGTAGGAAACAGGAAAACATGTGACTTAATCTGAGTTGCTTTTGAGGATAAGGCTGTTCTGTGCATCTTGTGAGTCACGCTGATTGCGTAGCTCCAGTCTTTTGCCATTTCTATTCATAATTTTGTAAAAAATATATGTATTTTTCTCAGTTTAGCTCAGTGCCTTGGGATTGTTTTTTGTTAGTCTGTTATTTCTGTTATTTCTAACATTTCACAATGTTAGAAAGGCAGTAAAGATATGTGTACTGCATGTGTCCATTTCTTAATGTTTCATATTTCTGTCTCTATAGGGTGTTCCAGGAGTTGGAAAAGAACAAGCTTTAAAATTAATTGAGACTTTGAGAGGTCAAAATTTACTGCAAAGGTAAAGTGAAAGTTTACCCTGTATGCTGAAGTGCTTTTAGTTCACATACTTTCTGGTATGGGCTTCAGCTCCAACACAATGCTAGTAATATTTTTTAATTTTTTGAGAGTCAAGTGGCTGCATTGTTGTTTGCCTAAATGAATTGCATGGTGTGCTTTGTGAACTTGTGGATTGTTTTAAATCCACACCCAGCTTTAGAGTATGCTGTTGCATTGGAATAGAAGTCACAAGGACTGATAATTCTTATTTTTTAGCTGGTTTGGGATTAGGACATGAGGTTCTAAATGCTTTCTGTGTTTGTTATCTTAATGTGCATGTCAATATTCATAATCCACCACGGATATACTTGCAAAACAAATAATCTAGTTTCTTAACTTAAGAAATACTTCTTGAGCAAATACTTGAGAAGTGCAAAGGCCTACTTGGGTGTTTGATTTTAAGTATGAAAGTATAAAGTATTTCTTAATCCTTTAAATATCACTCCGATAGGTTTGAGCAATGGAAAGAACAATCTGAGCATGATAATAATCCACCTTTGGTTGTTAAAAGAGTAGTGCACTGTTCTGACTGCCATCATCCAGGTCAGTGTTGAAAGTGTAGAATTTTATTTTTAGCTTAATCATTTGTTTGCTCTTGATTCTGGATGTTGGGGTCATTGGCTGGTTGAATTTTTGTGACTAGCATTACAAAATGCTTTTCTTGTCATTCAGTTTCTGACTGCACATTTTCTGCACTGTGTATCTGTATGGAGACTTTTTGAGGGTGCAAGTGACGTTTCTGAAATGTGAAACCAGTTGATAGCAGAATGTTAATACAGTGCATTTGTGTGATCCCAGATATTTACCTTTTTAGCAGTGTCACTAAAAACAGCACTCTGTAATGGCAAGCAACTTCCTTTTTCTCCTCCCTAAACTGACTCTGCATGAGGACTGAACCCACTGCCATTGCTGGATTTTGTTGTAGCTTTTTCTTCAAAATAAATTAGTCCTAACCTCGTTTTTGTAGTTTCTTCAGTGAACTCATTTAAAGGTATTGCTTTGGATGGTAATGAGAAGAGGGAAGAAGCTTGTCTAATGTCTCCTTTACTTATTATTTTGTCAAAATGTCCCATGCTACTTCTGCAGCATTCATTTATGGTAAATTCCTCAGCACAAGGTCTGAAACAGTTAGGGACAGTCTTAAGAAAATAATTTTTTAAAAATAACACATTATTTTTGTCAGTTTTTATGGTAGTTATATAGCTAATATACTCAGATATGCTTACAGCTGTTATTCATTTGTGTTCTGACCTTTATTTTTTTTATTGCTAATATTGTTTTTGGGGGTTTCTAAAACCTCCTTTCTCATCGTGATTTGTGCATCTTCTATAGGATCATACAAGGAACATGAGCGCAGTGGATGTAAATTCTGTGACAGCACTAGATACTGCAAACCCAGTGACTCCAAATACTGCTGCCCTTGTGAATGGCATCAGTTAGAGCAAGTGAAACAAGCAAGTGCAGTGGAGGACAATATCAGAAAGTAGGAATGTTTTGAAAAGAAACTGCTTTCCCTTTCATGTGCAGAGTGAGCATTTAAAATGTGTGTTTTTCCTATTTGTTATTCAGTTTCTAACACATTTGTTTTACCTGCAGAAAAGCTAAAAGTTGTGAAGGCTTTCCATTCGCTGAGGTAAGAAGCCTAGTTAAAGATTAATTTTCCAAATCAATTAATTGAAATTTCAGGTTTTTTGCCCTTTCTTCAACTGCCTCTTTTCTGTTTTTTATCTCAAGGTTATCCAAGAATTTCTTGTAAACAAGAATAAACTGAACAAGATAATGGAATGCAGAAGGCCAAATTTATTGTCATTTCAGGTATATGTGAAAACATTGAATATTCAGCTCTATGGATTTTCTTATTTTTTCCCTTAGGGAAGTCATCTGTGATTTTTTCCCCCCCCCCGTTGGTAATTCTACAGGAAATATAATGAAAGTACCTTGTCACAGCCTTTAATACGCCTCATTCTTTTTGAAAGTCAAAAATTGGCAACTGTGAAAAATTAGTTGATGTAAATAGGCATATAGAAGAGCTCAAGTATAGTAACTTGGAAAAAAGGTCACTTCCCGTTGTTTCATTTTTCATTGTCTAGCATTACTGGAGTGGATTGCTGAGCATTGGATCATCTCTAGTGTATAAAATACGGTGTGTTTATGAGGCATAATGCTTCAGGAATGTTAACTTTCTCCCCCCTTTCGTAAAGGTTTTAACAGGTGTGGCTCTTGGTTTTTACTCACGTTTGCCTTGTCCTCTTACCAGCATATATATGTGGTAACTCAAGTTACATTTGCAGGCTTTGAGGTTTTTGGTTGTGTGGGGTTTTTTTTGTTTTGTGTGTTTTGTTTTGTGTGTTTTGTTTTTTTTAATAATAATTTATTGGTATCACAGAGGCAGCCAGCTTCTATACATAACAAGCAGAAACATTTATTCTGAATTATGCATATTTTCCCCCAGAAAATGGCAGGCCTGTATTTAGCACAATCTTACCACCTTCCAGGTACAGAGGCACTTCAATTCCAAGTGCTCAAAACTCAGAAGTGACATACAGGGTTTGCACCAAAAGTAATGCCTACTGCTTGCTTTCATGCAAACTGCACTAGCTACAAAGAGCACAATGCCATGGTTTGATAGAGCAAATTTTTTGCTACAAAGCACTTTTTTTTTTTAACATAATCATCACTATTGGCTATTTATTTTCGCCACCAATTAGCAAGAACCTGCATGCTGCATTAGTAAAAAATCTGCACCAGCAGAGGTGACCCACTGTTTCACAGCTGCTATGGCAGCATCATTGCTAGGAAAACTGCCCATGCAGTCTGTCTTTGACTGGCCTAAACAGATGGCAGTCAGAAGGTGCCAAATCTGGACAGTCCAGCCAAGACTGGCAAAGAGTTCCATGATCTTTAAACTGGTATGGACCTGGCTTTATTGTGTTGTCATCTTCTCTGGCCTGGCTGTGGAAGTTGGAGCCTTCAGCTTAGTCAACATCATGATGTAGCAGTCAGAGTTGATGCTCTGTCTGGGTTGCAGGAAATCTAGAAGTGTCGTTGCTTTCCTATCCCAAAAGATCACATCAGTGACCCAATGAGGGCTCCATCCTGAACTTTTTCTTAGTGGGGAATTCACGTGTCACCACCCCATGGACTGCCATTTTGGCTCTAACTAGTAGCCCTAGCTTGTCACAGTGTGACAGCTCTGCATGGCCATCTGGAACATGACTTTTCTTTCACATCACTGTTCCTTCAATTTGTTACTGGCAGCAAGTAGATCTGTTCATTTACAGAGATAAGTGTTCCTCCACTTGGTAGTGAGATAATGTTTGGTGTTTCTTTAACTTACATGTTTAAAGCATCTAGTTCTGTGTTTCTACTCTACAGCTGTTGAAGTTTAATATCTAACAGAGTAAGCAAGTTTTAAAGCATGGGTTTTTTTTGTTTGCTTTACACTAACAGATATTTGCTTCTGAGAAGATGGAATGGACAAAGCATTATGCTTGTAAAAAGCTATTAGTGCTGCTGACGCGTTATGATATGATCCAGAGAAAATCTGGATACATTGATTCAAAGCAACTGCAGGCAATTCGGTAAGGCAACAGGTGTTCTTCAACCTAATATTTTACTTCTGCTGCTGGAGGAATTTTTATTTATTTATTTATTTATTTATTTTTACAAAAATGTAATTATTTTCTTTCCTCTCTGATTCAAGCTATGTGCTCATTTTGAACAGAGTTAAAAATTTAAATGGACATATTATTATATATGTTGCTGCTGCACAAAGTTGTACATACAGTAGTTTTCTTATGTTCCAACAGAGCCTGCTTTCTTCTATGCTTACTATTCCATTCTATTTCTTTGGGTCTGTGCACATGAGGTTTACCTTTTAAGGGATTACTTCTCAGATACTTAGTCAATTTTGATTGACTTCAGTGATTAAAAGATACAAGCATGGACTTATAAATAAACATCTGCATACTCAGTTGTGTCTAGTGAAATTATTGCCTTCCATTTTGTTTCTGCTACCCCTTCTCTCAAAAAAGTTCAGTCCTTTGTCATTACTGACATGGCCGTGGATCCTGGGTACTTAAAATGGATAGCAGGAAAAACAGTGCGATGCAAGTAACAATTTTCATCTCAGTATTTTCCCGGCATCCAGTTTCCATTACTCAGGAATTCTCTGGGCCAGAGTTGGTATCATTTTGATCTGTCAGCCCTCAGTGGATCTTTTAAATGATCTAATATTTTGTTAAGCCTATGTAAACTTTTAAGAATCTACAGTGTCTGTTGGCAAAAGGTAGCTAAGCTTAACTTCACAGTGTGAAAGAAATTATTTAACTTCCTGAGAGGTTGTTCTGGGGGGATCTACTTTCTTCTGTTGTAAGGTTTATTTGTCATTCCATTTCTTGGTGCTGTGCAGTTTTTTATGGACTTTAATTTTTGGAAACAAAAAGAAGTCAATGTCAGTATGGCATCATCTCTTTTGGATTGATGGGTTGATAGTCTGTTAAAGTGTTCCTTGTGAAGAAGCTGTTTTGTTTAGCATTATCTTACAGAAGAGTGACTGGATTGAGTGTGATGTTTGGAGGCTGCTTTTTAATGAGTTGATTAGACAAGTTACTGATATTTTGCTTTGAATAAAAAAATTGATATGTTCTGTTTATGTTTCTGTCTAGTGTTTCAAGAGTTTAAAAGTCAGATCTTGATCTTATTTTCTTTTCAGTTGTTTAAAAACATAGTAATGAGAAAGCACCAACCTCTTTACATGTAGGAACTTTGACTGCCCTTGTTCAGTTCACATTCTGTCTTAATGACAGCCCTGTTTACTATCTTACTTCATGCTTTTATGCAAAATATGTGAACAGTAACATCTGTTCAAATTACTGTCTGTGGCAACAGTTGTGGCATAGTTGAAGATAACAAACTGATGCTTGTGGAAGTTTGCATTAGGGTTATGTGTTCAGAACAGTTCTGATTTCCAGTTATGCTACTCGGAGCAGTGTCATTTCTCTTAAATGAATAATCACTATTCAATATCTAGAGCCAAAATTTTAGTATACAACTTGTGCATTTAAAAGAAAAAAAAAAGCATATTTTTATAATGCTATGCTAAGTTCACTGCTACAGACATTATTTTCTTCTGTTCTGAATCATTATAAATTAAAATAGTGAAATATTTTTAGGTATCTTAGATTCTCCCTTAGATTCCTCATTTCTTGTTCAGACAAAATCATCTAATATGTTACTTTCTTTTCTTGCAGAATAGTCAAGACACGTGTTAAAAATGGAGTTCCCTGTTTTGAAATTGAGTGGGAAAAACCAGGTTGGAATTGTTTCTGTGCTAATTATTGAACAGTCTAATTCATAGAAAAAAGCATTCCTTAAAGAGGAAAATAGTTTGATAGCATTATGATAAGAGATGTATGAATAAGATTGGGAAAACAGTACTGTGAAAGAAAATGTCACATTTCAGATACCCTGAAACCAAGAGCAATGCTGAAAATTAAGACAAAACCACATAAATAACACCTTCCCCCAAACAAACAAACAAACGAAAAAACAACCATTTTAACCACTTAATCCAGAAAGCAAGAGGCTTGGTTTCCAATTATTTTTTCTGGTTAATAAGATCTGGACTCTTTTTCATGTCATGTTATGTCTTGTTTCATGATGACAGACTTCAGTCCTCAGTGTGTCTGTATGACATGGGAGCTTGTCAGAAAGCAAACGGCTGTGCCATAGCTAGGCCTCAAACCTTGTGCTATTTGTCTCTTTACATATCTTCCTTACACTCAAATACTTTTTTCTCATTCCATCCTCTGAAATATTTGTATATATGTTTCTAATATAAACTCATTAATTTTGATAGAACACTATGTTGATGCAGAAGATGAGCCTGTGGAGTTGTATGTAGTTACAATAGAAGAGCAGCCTTTGTTTCAGGCTGCTTATCCAGATGTTGTTGCTCTTTACCAAATGGAAAAGTCAGAAGTTCTGGCAAAGAAACAGAAAAGTAAGTCCAAAAATTTTTGTCTTAGGGACCTTACCAAAGTACAAGAAACAAAAGTAAATATTGCTCAATGGTGGGAGAAATACAATGTTTGTATGCTTTTTTTTTTTTTTCTTTCAGACAAGAAAAACAGACCAAAAGAAAAGGAGTTATCAGATGCTTATAGTGAAGTTACCAATTTTCTGTCTCAAATGAATTTCAAGTCTGAGTGTGAAGTTGTTCCTGTGCCAGACCACACATCTGATGGAAAAACTCCACCTGAGTATCAGATATGCCAGAGAAGCACGGAATCAAAAGATCCAGAGATAACTGCAGCTTCTTGTGTAACATCTGTTCAAATGTCAGAATCAGTTGGACTTTCTCAGACAGCATCACCTTTCTTGCACTTAAAGAATACATTGACTGACTCATCTGTAGTGCCAGCACAATTTACTAAGAACTCGGGAGTGTCATCCTCTGTAAGGGCTGATCTACAACTGAGCAGCACTGATGGGAAAGGAACCTTCTTCAGCACTTCACCAACCCATGGGTGTAATACCTGTGATCCGGCACCCGATTTGACTGCGTGCGTAAAACGTTCATATCCACTGCATCACGGAACAGTGAAAAATAGCTTGCAGTATTCTGGTGCTGCACAGTCAGATCCAGATCATTCTGATAGTGCTGATGATTTGCTTTGGGATGGCCACATGGAACAACTTCAGAAGTTGTCTTTAAGTGAGCGTATACTTAAGAAGACTTCTGTTCCATCAAAGTCTGTGCTGCCAGAAGATGTAATGCAGCTGGAGTCTTTCAAACATTTTAAGCACACAGAAGCAGCATTGAAACTTGATAAAGATTATTTCTCTTCCTCGTGTCAGTTAAATAAACTAGCACGAGACACTAAAAACGTGTTCCCAGAAACCTGTGCAAATGAATCCAGTGCACCTGTTTCTAAAGAAAACGGCACCCAGCATGAAATGATGCAGAAAGACTGTATTATGAGCTGCTCAACATCTCGAGTCCCCAACAGGCAAACAACAGAGCCGTTGCATACTGTGTGTGAAGTGCTTCCGCTGCCTCTTCCTTTGCCAGCAAATGTTGTTCCTGTCCATAACATAACAAAAACTTGTACTCAGACTGCTTGGAAAACTTCTTTCAAGAGTGTGTGTCAGAGCAAATGCTCTTCTAGCGAGGACAGTGATGATGGGAACATGAATAAAAATCCAATATGTAAGCAGAAGAAAAGGCAACTGAACCCTGGCCAGTTAAAAAAAACTTTTACGAAGAAAAGGTATAACACTGCTAGTGGCAAAAGTACCAGCAGTGACTCAGCACTTGTAATTAAAGGGATGGAGAAAACCACCAATTTTAAGCAAGTTGGTGGGAATTTGTCATTGGAAGTATCTCCAAAAAATTCCTCTGTAGTTGAAATTGATTGTTTCCAAAGTTCAGAACAACTGTTTCAGGGCACAGGTTCCTGTCCTGCACAAGTTGACAGTGATGTTCTGATTTCTTCGTGGGCAGACAGTCCCCTTCCCCTGTCTGAAAGACTAAAAAGAAGACTCAAAAGTAATTAGGTTGCTCATAAAAATAATTACGGTAACGATTAACTCTGAAACTTCACTTCTTACAGAGCTCTTTAGTTTCTCCTGTGCTATGTCGACTGGAGTGCAAACATTCATGATGAATAAGAAGTGTTGTGAAATACTTCATACTGGTGCTGAAGTTTGAAACTAAAATGATGACAAAGGTACTAAATCAGATATTATGGGCTTGGTTATGTTCTGAATGAGTAAACAACAGACTCTGGTATACAAGGGAGCAGGATTGGTACTTTTGAATTATGAAGTCTTTTTTTCCCTGCCAGGTTGTTAAGGCTATTAGTCCTTCTGCTTATACAAACAGACTTAGCAAAAAATGCCTGTTATTGGATGTGTTTAATAAGGCAAATCAGCACAGCACTTTACAGCTGGAACTTTCAAATCTGCCCCACTGAGTGAATTCTGCTAGTGTAAACTGTGCTTTTCAAATTATGGGATGCTGGATATATTGATTATTTCTAACAGGTCATCTGAAGACATGCTGCGGTGTATGTTTGGGCATAGCTAAATTTATAATATGCTGTGCCCTATAATAAACCTCTTTGAATGTTTGCACCTTCCAAATGAATAAGCCATATAAGAATATTCTGGTTTTGTGGCTGTCGCTTCTGCTATTAAAGAAAATTTGATGGCAGCTTTAACCACATGTTTCTAAGCTAGGGCATTTTTAATTTACATGTGGTATGCAATTTCATCTAACGTTCATGTATATGAAGAGAAAGGTTAAATACAGAAAATCAAAATATGATAACAGTATTGCAGGCTCTCTGAAGAGTATCGTGTATTGTAAATGTTTTATCTTACAGCGAGAACTTAAATGCAATTGATTTTTGAAGGTGTTTTTTCTTTCCTCTTAATAGTCAAGCAAACTGATCATAAACAAAAAAAAAACTGCCTTCTCAAGCTTATTAGAAAATTCTTCCTTACCTGTACTTAATTCATAATTTTTCTTTGTTCTGGCCAGAATGAAGGCCCATCTTAAATGCAGGGTTTATATTCTCCTTGGTTTATATTATTCATGCACTAATGAAAAAATCAATTATTTCTTACAAAGGCAGAAACCTTAGAAGTTAAGAAGCAAAACTCTGGCTGTGTTTAAAGAAATAGATAATATAATCTGTAGTTAGTAAAATTGGTAACTTCTTAGTTTGGCCTATGGCAAGTAGCAGAAGCTGATCTGTAGTAAATTTTCTAAATGAAAAATGAGTTATATAGATGAGCAAAGCTTCCAGAACTATTGGAAACGTCTTCTGGAGGCTCACCACCCAGATGATGTGAGCATATAGCTGAAAGAACAGAAACGCTATGGAGAATCAGAGTAGCAGTCAGCTGCAAATAAGAAAGGGGGAGATTCCAGATGTTCCAGTCAATTGTGGACGGACTGTGTGTGTGTGTGTGTGTGCGCGTGCGTGGAAAAACACATTTGTTTGATCCTGTTTCTTTCTTGCTGCTGATTTTTGAATACTGAAGGTTCTGATCAGCAGCTTGAATTTTCAGGAATAAAATATCAGCACTGTACTTACTGGAAGGATCATAAATTTTTACCCATACTTTGTGAATTTCTGTGCTCTAGATTTTTGTTTAAAGCTGGTGGTAAGCTATATTTTTTGGAGGAGTTTTTTGTTGTTGTTGCTTTTCAGATTTCTGGAAAGACTGCCTTACTGAAGGATTTTACAAAAATACTGTGCCATAATTAACAACAAATTTGTATTTTATGGATTGTGAAAGTCAGAAATGAGGTGCACTCATGGTCTTGTAAGAACTGCAGTGGAATAGATTTGAAAATAACTGCATAGGATACCACCTCTCACACTATTTCTGCTCACTGCAGCAAATCAACATGGGAACATTTATCCTTGGGGGTATCAACAGCTTTGTGATTCTTTGCAGAGGGGAGATCACAGTTTAAATGCATTTGGAGTTCTCACCTTATCGTAATTTACTCAATGTGAGGATTAGAGCCAATTTCTCTACCTTGGAGCTGTTCTAAGTGTCAACGCTGACTGCTTTGCAGGCTCTCACATTTGTGAAGAAAATGTTTAAACATATTGAATCAGTGTAACAGATAACGTCTGCAGAAAATATTCCTAAAAGATTATGCTGAACTGGTTGCAAGTAGAAGTGAATGTAACACATCTGCCTGTTACCACTGAATATGTTTTCATTTATCCATCCTGGTCAGCCAAAACAGTCTGTATCAGGATGCTTCATACAAAGCAATAAAACTATGTCTGCTGTGAAGATGGAGCAGGTGAGATGCATTCTTTAAATACTTCCCTGAAAGATTTCCTATGAAAGCACTCCCTAAGCTGTATCAGGTGTATCACTCCTGATGAGGGTGTCACTCTTAGTTGATACCTGGAGTAACACGGACCAGAAATTTAGGTTCTGTCTTAGCAGTATATATACCATTATTTCCATTTTAAAAGCAATATTGTACATCTACTTTAACATAGAACACTTATATAACGTGTGTTAACAAGGGGGAATGTTTAGGGGTCTTCGTGTGATTCTATTTCAGTTCCATGGGGAAATCAACCAGAAAGTCATAAAGTACTGATACAGGGAATGTACACATAGGGGAAAATATATATATATATATATATATATATATATATGTATATATATATATATATATAAATATATATAATACATATATATATATATGTATATATGTATATATATGTATGTATATATCGTGGAAAATGATCCAAAAAATCCTTATTTTCTGTATAGCCCACTACTGAGCTGCAATTGCTTTTACTTGTTTTCATTGGGACGTATTACTGATGTACTTGAGTATGTTCTCAAATGCTGCTAACAAGAATTTTGTTCAAAATCATTGTGTTTATCTTAACAGAATTGATCAATGAAATCAATATGCAGTTGACAGAAATATTTTCTAATTTGGGAATGAGGTATCTAAGCTGAATTTTGAGGATTAGCATGGGCTTGGCTGTATGCTACTATATAACAAAGAAACTGGGGAGATGGGGTGAAAGAGACTAATGGCAGCTGCTACTTGAGACAAGATAAAGTCTTTTCAAGTCTAAAAAGGTGTCAAACACTGCCATGTTGTATCAGTAGATAAAAGGGAAACTGCAGTTAGAATATTATTGGGAGTTGTTGCAAACTTAAGTGCTGCTGGCTAAACTCAGCGCTAGATTTAGCGCTTTTCCCTTCAGGAAAGAAAACAACTGTTAAAAGAAAAACAGAATGATGGCAGGTGACAGAACCACTCTCGCACAGTTCTCTTCCTCCTATCCATCACTGTGGTTACTGCTGGTACTGAACTGAATTTAAGACTAATAAATAAAACCAGAAAAATTTTAAAAGTTCCGTAAACCAAAGCTTTGTCTCCTGAAAGAATTTTCCTTGTAGGGTTTGGGGAGATTTGTTCACTAAGCATAGCTGGGAAGGCAGATATCCTTAGAAAATTTTGCTCAAAGGAAACTGCTGACTACACTCATGCACTGATGGATATTTGAAGCAAATTGGATGCCTGACTGAAATACAACAAGCTAGCTTCACGGGTAATTATAATGCAAAGTAAATTGGTGTTGAAGTAGCTGTGTGTGAGCATTTGTTTTATTTTAAAATGCTATTTGCTCAGCCAAATTGCATGTGCTGCTACAAACATTCTTTTTGAAAGGGCTTTTTGTCAGGCTATTGGTATTCTCAGGTACAGGAAGGGGGAACTTCAATCACAGTCTGTTCTGAATAAATTGGTGTAAAAATTTACTAGATGAATCATAGAATCACTAAGGGTGGAAAATACCTCTAGAATCCCAGAATTGTAGGGGTTGGAAGGGACCTCTAGAGGTCATTGAGACCAACCCCCCTGCCATCATATCATCCAGCCATTGACCTATCCCCATTCAACCATGTCACATTTCCTAGTTTCTTGAATGCCTCTGGAGACAGCAACTCCACCACTTCCCTGGGCAACTTGTTCCTATGAATTGCCACTTTCTGAGAAAAAAATTTTCTTAAACTACAACCTGATCCTTCTCTGGCAAAACTCAAGGCCATTACCTCTTGTCCTATTGCATTTACTTGGGAGGAGAGGCCAGCACTTCCTTCACCACAACCTCCTTTCAACTGGTTGTACAGAGCACTAAGGTCTCCCCTGAACCTCTTCTGTCTGAGCAATTCCCTCAGCTGCTCCCCATAAGATGTGCTCCAGGCTTGTCGTGGCCTTTCTCCGGGGCCTCCGTGTCTTTCTTGTAATGAGAGGTGCAAAACTGAATGTAGTGCTTGAGGTGCAGCCTCACCTGCACCAAGGGGCATGATCATCTCCTTGGTCTGCTGACTGCACTGTTTCTGATACAAGCCAGGATGGTGTTGGCCTTCTTGAGTGTACTGCTGGCTCATGGTTAGACAGCTGTTAATACCCCTTAGAGCCTTTCCCTCTGCAGTTTTCTAGCCACTCTGCTCTGAGCCTGTAGTGATGCATGAGGTTGTTGTGTAGGAACATGGTCTTATTGAACCTTTAGAGCTGGCCTCAGTCCATCAACTCAGAGGAGTCCAGATTCCTCTGTGGAGTGTTTCCTACCCTCAGGTGGATCAACCTATCCTCCCAACTTTGTCATCTGCAAACTTACTGAGGGTGCACTCAGTCCCCTCATCCAGATCAGGATCTGACCCCTGATGAATACCATTGATGATCAGTTGCCAGCAGAATTAAACTCCATTTTTTGTCTGTGGTTTGTAAAGACATGCTATTTTCAGTTGTTAGCATATTAAAAAAAAAAAAAAAAAAGCATAGAGCATGTGTTCTTCAGTTGTCCTGATTTAAGATGTTCTTTTTTTGGCAGTACCACAAGAAAACACTATGATAAATCACATGCTGATTTTTTTAAGATGTAAAAGTCAGGTTTTGCTTTTCTTCCCCCCCAAAATGCCTTCTCCAGCATCACTCTGCCAGCACCTTCCATGTTGCTATCTCTGGTGTTAGTGCTATGAAAGGTAGGCTTTAGAGCATCCTATAAATAACTGATTGATTTCCATATAGCAGCCTAACAAATTGCATGAACAAATAAAAATCACCCTTTGTATGTTCTGCGCTAAAGTCTTACAGGCAGGATATTCTCCCCATGTTGACAATCTGAAGAATGTAACTATAAAATGAGCTTGTAAGTCTTGCCTGAAGGGATTTTATTGTACAGAAAAATTCCTTCAAGAAAATTATATTCCTTAGAACAACTGTGATGTATATCTGTGTATCTTACTACAACTTGTTCATGACTGGATGTTCATCCTGTAAAACATCAGTAAGTGAAGGTTTTTGTCTTTTTTTTTTTTTTAACCAGTGTGTTAAAAACAAGCAAAGAAAAAAACAAAAAAAAACCCACCACCTTTTGTGCTGGGATGTCGTTAAACACAAATTCAACATAAATTACTCTCAACGGTCACAAATATCCTCCAACTGCCAGGCCCAGTTTACTGCAAGCCCAAGACTTTGTGGTAGACTTGGTGACAGTGAACAGGGAAAAGCTTCAGAGCAGCTGAGTCCTCCTGTTGTGGCATGCATGTAAGTATCTGTATCACCTTACAAAGCCTTCTTGTTTGAACACATATAACCTTGTTACTTTCCTTTGGGGAAAAGACATGTTTTGTAAATTGTATTTAACTGATCATTCAGAGTGTGACTCATGTGGGTCACTGTGGGGATGGGGATGTATCAGTTGGGGAATATATCCAAACTATGACCAACAGAAGAACCAGCGAGGTGCAAGATATCTGTGCAGAAATTACCACCCCAGATGCTCTGGTCAGCCTCACCTGACCCTCATGGAGGTGCTTGCTGAGTGGTCTCCATTCAGCACCCCTCAGACCTTTCTCTACCCTGACCAAGATTTTCCTGATCAGGGTGCATCTTCTTCCAAGGATCCCAATAATGCTCTCTTAAGAAAACCTCACTGCAATTGTTAATTTAACAAAGCGAAGTGCTAGAATTTCCCCTTATGAATCAGCATTAAATGTTGTGCAGTACTTCTTAAACTCTTCCTCTTCAAGTCAGTTAATCAAATACTTAATGTGCCTTAGTCTATTTTTTAAACTACAGCTCCCCAGAGGAAGGTTGTTGCGAGGTGTGGGTGGGCCTCTTCTTCCAGGTAACAGTGACAGCATGACATCTAATGGCTTCAAGTTGCACAGGGGAGGTTCAAGTCGGTTATTGGGGAAAATTTCTTCTTACAAAGAGTGGTGATGCATTGGAACAGGCTGCCCAGGGAGGTGGTGGAGTCACCATCCCTGGAGGTGTTCAAGAACCATGGAGAGGTGGCACTGAGGGTCATGGGCTAGAGTCACAGGCATGGGTTGATGGTTGGACTATATGATCTTAGTGGTCTTTCCAACCTTAATGATTCTATGATTCTATTTTAAAAAGTAGGAAGGAAAGAAATGTATTTTTTTTCACTAAGAAATTAGTTAGGTTTTCAAAATAATGGCAATCTAAAATAAGAATGGATATGGTATGTGTCCAGAGAACATGGTTAGGGAATGCACATTAGCGGAATCCCCTAATTTTAGTTCAGCCCCATAGAAAAGAAGCCAGAGGATAATTGTTAGTGTGTAGATCTCAGCAGCTCATAGTTTGTCAATTAAAAAGAATAACATATTGTGAAGACTCTTTTTGACACTGTAATAACCCATTGCCACAGGTCTTGCTTTAATAACCTCATGTGATCAAAATCCAAAATTGTATTTTTGGATCATTTGAAGTATTCGTTATGCAGATATTCTGATCAGTGAGTTATTGGACCATTAGCCAAATAAATCCGAAGGTAATAAAGCTCACAGGAAGATAAATGGCTTTCTTTTTCTTGTTCTTGCCAGCCAATTCAGGCTAATTTAAGCCCTTCACAGAATGGTGATAATGAAGGATTTGTTCTCAGCAGAGTTATGGCAGGTGATTTGCATTTGAAAGTTTGACACATTTATAGGGCTTTGATCTTTTCCTTCCAGTGCTGTCTCTCCCTCCTGGCAGATACCTACACCCACATTTTGCCAGGTGGAGCATCCAGGGGCTCCCACGGCTCTGAGTCACTTGGAAGAAATACACTAGAAAAAAATAGCCAAAAATTACCCAAAAGTCACCCAAAATTGCAATTCTGTTGCTGAATTTGAGTGGCCCTAATACCATGCAAGAAAAAAAGTATGTTTAACTTATTTTATTAGATTTCATTTCAAGCTAGAGCAAGTCCTCATGGAAAATTTTGAACAATTAGAGATTCTGATATAATGTCCATCCAGACAGGAGGATTGGCTGCTTCTGTCTGGGTGAAATTACTCTTAACAGGGCACATCTCAGTGTATGACACTGAGAATTTTGTCACCTAGCAAACCTGAGAAAAGATGGCCATGGAGTTGTCTCTTAAATAATATTTTTTGCTTGGTTGTTAGACCAGAAAGGGAAGGTGATCATCTGGGTGTGAAAGCAACCTCCAGCTGGAAGAGGAAGCCTGGAAATAAAATCAGAGATTTATTGAGATCGTGAGTGCATGTGAGCAAAATCAAGAGTAAACCATAGGAAATATAAACGATGTTCATAGTAGTGTTTACTGTCTTACCCTGAAGTAAGAAGGGACTCATAGGATTCAGCAGGAACTCATCTGAACATTTGAAATGAGATCACTCTATCCTTCATGATTGTAAAATTGAATATAACAGTTGTTTCCTCTGCTGTATTGTAACGGTGAATTCCAGATCCACATGCTAGGAATTCATTTTCTTCTCATCTCAGACCTGATTCCTAAGGGAGGAACTAACTAAAAAGTTCTGGGATGAAATTTCTTCCTGTCCAAATAATACATGTTATTTCTCCAAGCTGAGCTCTCCTTCTGAAAGAAGAGAACACTTAGAATCAGAGAATCAGAGAATTCTTAGAGTTGGAAAGGACTTTTAAAGGTCATCTAACTCAACTCCCCTGCAATGAACAGGGACACAACAGCTAGGTCAGGTTGCCCAGGGTTTGAGCCTTGAAAGTCTCCATCAACCACTTCTCTGGGCAACCTGTTCCAATACCTCACCACCCTCACTGTAAAAGACATTTTCTTTATAACTAATCTTGATCTCCCTCTTTAAGCTTGAGGCCATTTCCACTTGTTCTATCACCACAGGCCCTGCTAAAGAGTCTGTGCCCCTCTTTCCTGTAGCTCCCCTTAAGAGGAGCCACTATCAGGTCATCTCACAGCCTTCTCTTCTCCAGGCTGAACAGCCCCAGCTTTCTCAGCCTGTCCTCATAGGGACACATGGAGGTTCTTGGAGGAAGAAAGCCTGATGGAGCTTGGGGATGCTTGGAGCTGGCTTCACGCTGCATGTTGTGTTTGGGAGGTTCTGGCTGCCCTAAGGAACGCTTAGAAGTCTTTTTAAAGCTGTGTAATGAGTGTTGACAAGCTAGTGTCTGAAGTATATAGAAAGAAGCAGGGACTATGTAAATGTTAGCTTACATTATATGCATTATAATAGGGAGTCCCTACTAAGTCTGCAGAGTCTTTTTGTTCCCTTTCAACTAGAAGATGCTCCTACAATCTAAGAGTTAACTTCATGTTGAAAGTACTTGAAAATTCAGTTACTGATGCATTTTGCTCTTCAAAAGAGAGCACTATCCATCTGTGTTACTTTGCTTTCAGCATATCACAGAATGTCAGCTATCAGATCAGAGCAGGAGACTGATGAGCGTGCACCGAAGCATGACAGGGTCAATGTCAGGGGGAAATTACAATTCCTTTTTTTCTCTCCCTCTTTTTTTTTTTTTTTTTTTGAATACAACCCATTTGCTAGTATTTACTTTAGAAGACTACTTCCCTGAAGGGGGTTGGGTGGTGGGGGGTCAAAAGCTTTAAAGTGATATTGCCTGGAAAATTTAGACTTAGTTGCTTTCTGATCATGTCCCCATTTTATGCAGTGTTTTGCAATAGGAAAGTGCCAGCAGCTTAATTCAACCCTTGTGGTAGGCACCATGAAGATCTTATCAGAGAGGGATCCCTACCCTGGCACAGTCACTGTCTGAGGAAGCAGGAGATGGGGGCTCTGGGGTTCTGCAGGCAGCAGTGATTTACTGTTCTCCTTGGTTTGCCCGCAGAATAACAGACTCTTAGTGAAGACAATCTGCCCTCAAGATGTGCATATCTGCTGGTGTAAGAGCTACCTGCTCATCCATGCATGCACACATCAATTGCCATTAACTATGCAGGAACTTAGGGCACACACCAGAAACCTCTGTCTCATCACAGCTATGGGGCAGCCAGCAGCATGCAGTGAAATGGGGTGCCAGTGTGAAGGAAGTTATCTCCTTGCTTTTTGACCTAATAGATAAGAATAAGCTTAACTTACTGGCCCATAGATAAATTTTCCTAGTTAGAATTTAGGATTTTTTGCTCTCCCTTGTCTTTAAAAAAAATAGAAAATAATAAGAGTTTGCTCAAGTAAAAGTTGGCCTCAAGTAATGGCTTCTTGCATCTTTGCAACCTTAATAATTACTATAGATATTTATTTATTTATTCTATAACCTATGCTTTGGACAATTCCAAGTGGATAATGAAGTGTTTGCTACTTCTAACATTAGGTTTATTCACATAGCTGAGCAGGTAAGCAAAGATGTATGATTTGTACAGGCAGGAGATTTTACGAAGGCATCTTGTTCTGCCAAGAAAAACAGAAGGAGAATGGGAAAGAGTCTGAAAATTAAATATACAACCAGATAAATCTTAAGAAATAAGGAAGGAAGAAAGGAAAGGAGGGAAGGAGGGAGAAAAGAAGGAGGGAGAGAGCAGGAAGAAAGGAAAGGAGGGAGGGAGAAAGAAAAGAAGGAGGGGAGGGAGAAGGAAAAAAGGAAAGGAGGGAGGGAGAAAAGAAGGAGGGAGGGAACAGGACGAAAGGAAGGGAGAAAAGGAGGAAGGAAAGGAAAAAATACAAAGATATACTATCTAGTCATAGAGAGGAAGATGGAATTAGAGACATTTAGATGAGACAGACAGTAAAACCTGATTATAAGGCAAAGAAAGGGAACGAGGTCTACAGTTGTTGCGAATATTCCTGTGTGCTCATACACTTGTCACTCAGCTGTCTCAAATCAGTCCAACTGCCTAAAAATGTAATCAGAAAGGAAATGTATTGGTGTCCTGTATAACCAAAAGTATAGCGAGAAGTCTGTAAGAAATCGCTGAGAGACTGAAAGCCCATAAAACTCAGCACTTGAGGTGCTCATTGTGGGTTTTTTTTCCACTGGGAGCCTCTGCAGAGAGTTTGAATGTTCTTCTTTTCCCTCTGCCATCACGTGGCTGCAGCCACCAGGTTTACCTGGAGCCTTCTCAATCCCAGGGTGGACAGACCCACCTCTCCAGGCCTCTCCCTGCACACCACATGCTCCAACTCAGGGTCACTTTGCTGGACCCACTCCAGCCTGTCAGCCCGTCTGCTTCCATCGGTCTTCTGTTCAGGGGAAGCAGTCAAGCTGCTTCCTGGCTTGTTATCCTGCTCCTGTGCTGCGTGAAGCTCTCCCAGCCCCTGGAAAACTGTAAGAGTGGTGAGGCATTGGCACAGGCTGCCCAAGGAGGTGGTGTGGTTACTACCCCTGAAGGTGTTCAAGAATCATGGAGATGTGGCACTGAGGGCCATGGTTAATGGGGGGCATGGTAGGGATGGGTTGATGGTTGGACTAGATAATCTCAGAGGTCTTTTCCAACCACGATGATTCCATGACTCTTTGCTTTTGCTGTCCCTGTACCTCCTGAGGGTCTTCTCAAACAGTTTTCTCTGCCCAGATCCCTCTGAGTGGCACCTCTGCCCTCCAATACATTAATCATTCTCTCCCAGTTTGGTATCATTTGGAAACCTGACATGTGTTCAAAGTTTAGCTATTAAAAATAGCAGCAGCTTTGCTCAAATACTTTTGTGGAATCATTATAACACTGAGTTTAATTTGTCAGGCAAATTACAAAGGCATCTGGAGCAAAAAAAAAAAAAAAAGAAAAGTACTTAGTACAATTCGCATTCATCAGTGGACCAAAAGACTGATTTGCTTTTTGTGGAACTGAATGTGAGTAAAATTGAGATTTGGCAACTTGTGATTTAAAGTCCCCACCCACAGGTTAACCAAGTGTTTGAGGAAAGAAGCCTGCAACATGCACACAGCACTCTATTTCAGAACAGAGGAAATATGTAAGTACTAAATAATATTAATAATCTAACACCTGTTTGTTGCCTCTTACCTTAGACTATTGATCCATTTTATAATTATTAAACTGAGCTGCAGGCTCTGTTCATAGCATAACTTCATTTGGATGAAATATGGTTTCTATTAACAGCGAGCAGCAATTCTGCACATCAGTGCTCAGACACGAGGGAGGGAGAAATGAGCAGGTCCTGATGGGGTTCACTGGATGGAAAGGAACAGCCTGAGATGAACTCAGAGCAACTGAAAAATAGTCTCCTTTACAAACACTCAGCTTCAGCTCTGCAACTGGAATTGAAATAAGCACAACTGAGATTTTAATTCAAATTTAGAAACACAGGATCATAGAATTGCGCTGGTTGGAAAAGACCTTAAAGGTCATGAAGTCCAACTGCAATCTAATCATACTTCCCTAACTCCACTAAATCATGTCCCTGAGCACCATATCCAAATGGTTTTTAAACACATTCAGGGAAAATTTCCTGGCCATTGGAATTTCTCAGAAGAATTAGTGAGGTTTAGAATATCTGTCACACTGCAAAATGAAGCATTTGGAGCACAGGGCACAAAGTATCAGTGCAATGGCAGGAAAACGGGAGTACCAACCTTGAACTTTGGGACAATTCTGTGCTGCCCCAGACATGACAAAATGAAACATCTGGGTGTTTACAAAAAGATTACAAGAAAAACTTGGAAATAAACTATATTGTACTTTATGAAACTTGATCCTATGCTTTTGAGTAGAAAAGGAGGCACTGCTTAGGATATTAAAATGTTTACAGCAGGTATTCTTCCACCTCTCCCACGAAAAGCTTTGAAATAAATCAACTCAATTTCAGTAGTCATTTTGTTCTAAAAACATGTGAAAGTTAATACAATGAATATGCACTGAGAGATAACGGAGTTCTCCCACCTAAATGACTTGTATTATTCTGATAATATCTAAAACTTCTCATTTTCTGAGCAAAATGAGCCTCGTTAGGGCCCCCTCCCCCTCAGCTTTGCCCTTTCCTTCTGGCTGAAGTAGCCAGTAGACATTAAAGACCAACCACATAGCCTAATCTCCTTTCAACTTCTGTTAACAGAGGTATTAAAAAGACATTCCTGAAAAATCAGCTGAAAGCCACTAGGTAATAAACTCCCTACTTAAAAGGTGGATAGGTGTAAATTCCACACGTAGGCCTTTTCATCTAGGAAGCCAGTTGCTTGGAGATCAGATGTTTTAAATGAACTGCGGAGCTGATGTCACTTTTCAGTCAACAGAGACTGCCACTATTTGGAGGATCAAATAGATGTGAGGATGTAAAGCAAGTAGACGGGTCCTGCTCCTGCCAGGGCAACTGCAGAGAGGTGCCTGCCACCATCCAAAGCGCTGGTGAAATCTATGATACTTAGCATGACATCCACAATACTTGTCCTTCATCAGCAGGCTTTTGGTGTGGTATTTTGGAGTAGAGAGAGCTGAAGAGTTTAAATGTCTAAGGCAGGATTTTTAGCAGCTCTGTAACTTACCAGTTTCTGGTCCTACTACAAATGAATAGCAGTATTTTCTCTCATCCTAGCCACCAAAGGTGGTGATAACAATTAGGGATCCAATTTGCACATGGTTTTCACTGATTGTAGTAAGGAGTTGCAGTTACTTTTTAGGGGAACTCAGCATCAGCTCCAGTTCTTACTGCCTTGCTTCCCCCTAAGAGTTGTAGATAGTTGTTCATCCATATTCTTTGGAACAATGACCTCAGAAAAAAAAGATGTGGGTATTTGCTGGTACAGTGCAGCTTACTTATCTACAAATCCTACTGATTTCAGCTGAGATTGAATTCAAGATAGACTCTCTTCCAGAAGTATTAAAAAACCCTCAAATAAATTCATTAAAAAAAAAAAAAACAAAACACTTCTACTCCAAATTAAGGGAAAGCATTAAAAAAGAGAGAAGCATCACCCAGTGGCTAATGGGACTCTGGATAACAAATGGGCTAGATCCTTTTCTTCCTTTATTGCCAGCTTAGGCGTAAACAGAGGTGTCCAGTGTTACTTTTCGGAAGTGTTGAACACCTGCTGCGTCTACTGAAACCAGGGAGACCTGCAGCTGCTTGCACCACGTTTTACATCTGTGCGGCTGGGTCTGTGCAAAGCAGGATCATCAACAGCCAGCTGTACGGAGAGTGGGAGGCAAAGCAGAGAGTGCTTGGAAAACCATGTTAAGCGAGAGATGAAGTGACTTTGAAGAGCTTTGCAGATGTAGAATAAAGTTGAAAACATATCATCTCAGAGCTCTGTTTGTATAACGTACTGCTTGTCAGTGCAGTAAGACCAGACTTCTGTCCCAACAGCAGGAGGTGGACTGCTAAGTGCTACTGAAATATATTCAGCCACTTCATATGACTTTTTCCTCACTATTTCAAGTCTGTTTACTCTCCAAACCTCACAGATTGATGGAAATATGATCTGGAATTTTTACAGACTAAAAATGTGTGTCAATCCTTAAATATCTACATAATTACCTACCGTATCTGTGAGTGACATACTACCTGGACATCTTATTTTAAATGTAAACCCTGAATCAGACACACAGAAGCTAAAAAAAATTCAATTTTATGCTTTTCTTTTAGATATAAAAAGTTTTGCTCCATCCATGCTTCTCCTTCCTTCTGTTATAAATACAGAAATCTGATTAGGGAACCTTTCATTTCAAAAGAGATGAAGATGGAGATGTTAGCCTTTATATTGCTGAATAAATTACTGGAATGGAAATCAAAACTGTCAGTCAAGCAGAAAATCCCTCATCATTTTGTAAGTGTGAGTATGTCATTGGCGTTAGCCTCATTTCTTACTGCCTTGCAATCTTTTGGCATTACTGGGAGAACAAAAGGGACTTCTCCAAATCTGCTCAAGGTCGAATAAAATAAAGATTGCAATGCTTCTTTAAATTTCTTCTTCTTCTTCTTTTTTTTTTTTCCTCCATGTATTTAAACTTTAGGAAGGTGACATTTGAAACACTAGACTTTCTTAGTTCTTTAATGGATGAGCATCAAACAGTCCTAGAATATATGAGAATATACCTGGTATCCACCACATAGCCGTACCCTCCTCTGTATCACATTTTCAACCCTGCTATAGTGGAACACCATGACTTCTATCATTTCCAGTATTTTTTTTTTTCCTATTGTAACTGTCCCTAATTTTTGAGATCATTTCCCAACCGATGATTCTCACATTGCAGGTAGAGATGTGGTTGCAGACAAAAATTAATTACAGAATGACAGAATCACGGAATGAATACAAGAAAAACTAAAAACCATGATCCTCTGTTGAATTAAATAGTCTGTAGAACATACAGGAATCCTGGACCTTGCATTGCTTCTTGATTTTTTTACATTTACCATTATTATGCATTGGTTAGAGATAGCAAACAAGTCATTTGTTGAAATTTTTGCTTCCAAATTTGGCTGCCTTCAATGGCAGTAAATTTTTGATTCCAAAATCAAAATCAATGAGAAGAAAGGGTCATATATATATAAATATGCATTTATATATGCACTGTGAAGGTACTATAAATACAAATACAAATATGAGGAAAACACAAAAAGAGAATGGGAGATTTTAACTGGGACAAAAGTTACTCATTTTTATGCTAAATCAGTTTTTGAGTCTGACTTGTGACTTGGTGACCTCTGAAATGGTGCTCACTCAGCTCTCTAGTCACAAAAATACCTGCTGTAAATCTTCTCTTAATTTTAATTTATAGCAGGAATTTGTTCTTCTTTGGACTATTGCAACTCATTTTCCTTAAAGAAAAAAGAAAAGATCAGAACAACACAGGATAACTGGAAAACCCGAAGCAATCCTGACTGAGGTAAGGTGTGCCCTGAGTTTCCCTGAGCATGAGATATATTTTATCACAGACAAATCATCTCAGACTGGTTTGAAATGCTAAAACCCTTCACATTCACTTTGTGGTTCTTTCTTACTCACCTCATGATAAAATCAGTAATTCTCCTGCAAGCAGTTTCCAAATGTTTTGATTCCAAACTCAACAAAAATCCATAAGAGACTTCACTGTATATTGGATCAGCCCCTATTTTCAGTGCACATAGGATTTTCCTCTTAGTGGTTGTAGTGAGGATTTTGTAGTCACAAAGAAATGGTATCTTCCATCTTGCTTTGACTCTGTGCCATCTAAAAGCCTTTCTCCCTTTTCTTTTCAGAGTGGATTACTAAGCACACAGAGGTCATTACACTGAAGCTCTAAACTAAATCCTACCCTACTTTTCTTGATCCTTCAGGTTAGCACTTGCTCTCTCTTTCTTTTCATTGTATATTATATCTTGCTTCTATTACAGATTAATATGAAGCCATGGCTGGCAGCTGAGCTGCTCAGTGGCTACAGAGCTCAGTAGTTTTCCCTCCTAATGATTTGCTGTGTGGTCTTGAGCAAGTTCCCCCTTGACTCTGCTTATCCATTTGCTTGGGGAATAAAGATCATTAATCATCACTGTAAACTCTTCAGAGGCCTACAGATGAAAAGTGCTCATTATTAATGCTATTCATTTTTAGGATATATATTTTCATTTGAAATACCTAACATCTATCTTCACTGTTGTATTCAGTAAGGGATGGAAAAGTTTTTTTTAGCAGAAAAACAGATTCATAGAGGTAGAAATTCTTATATAAATATCTTCTAGTCTTCTCTTACACATTTCTAACCTCTATACAGCTTTGAATTAAATTCCTATCTAAGACAACTGCTCAGGCCCAAAGTTTGTGTTGATTTAATTTCCTGTATGTTTATTTTTTTTAATTACATCTTCCCAAATCTTTTGTTAAATAGGACTCTGACTTTCTTTACAACTACAAATTTCCTTTTTGCCTTCTGACTCAAGATTTGAAATGATAAACTAAGTGCAGTTCCCTGTAGGGAATATCTAGATTTTCCCCTTTCTCTTGTTGAAAAGCTAATTATTCAAAGAGAAATTACAACCCTACAAGACGAGAAATCCACAGAGCCACACACATCAAAGTCCAAGACAACCATTTTTGGGTTTCACAATTAAGATGCATTTAGTGAGAGAATCTCAGCCACAGTCAGCATGGACCAGCTGATCACTGCTGCGGTGCAGTTCCTTCCGAACAGTCACACAGAAAACAGGGCCCAATAGTTTAAATTCTGGCCCTATGTCAGTGCTCGCTATCTTTAAACTCTCTGTTAACTGCTTTGTAAAATGGTTAATTTTCTTTTTCCTCTCCCATCACTTATCCCCCCAGTGCAGCGTTAAATGTTGATGCGCAGCCTTAATTGGTTTAGTCACAAGAAGATAATCTTTTTTTCCTCCTTCCTCACTGTTGCATGTTAGCTTAAAGGCTTTTTAGCTGAAGGTTGATAATTATCACTGAGAAGAAACTAGCACATCAGGAGTTCATTTTCCATCTTAGCACTTGTGGTGCTCCTTTGAACTCCCCTGGCCAAACCCACGTTCCCACTTTGTCACTTTCCTCCCTCCATCATAAAAAGGTCTCAGCAGCAGGCAGCTCCAGCCTTTGCTGGCGGGCAGCGGGAATTGCTTCTCCCGCGCGCTCCTCCAGAATGGACAAATTGCATGAGACGTTGATAAATATGGAAGACACTTTGGGTTCGGAGCACTCTGTCTGCTTATCCTCCTGGGACTGGAAGAACTCCACTGGGGCTTTCGAGCTGCACTCCGTCTCCTCTCCACACAGCTTGTCCCCAACGCCATCCTTTGAGTCTTACTCCTCGTCCCCGTGCCCGGCAGCAGCTGAGACCCCATACAGCGGTGGCGGCCTGGTGGGCTACGGCCTGGTGGACTTCCCCCCAGCCTACCTGCCCAGCCCCGGTCAGGCCCGGCTGCCCAAGGGCACCAAGGTGCGGATGTCAGCTCAGCGCCGGAGGAAAGCCAGCGAGAGGGAGAAGCTGCGGATGAGGACCCTGGCCGATGCGCTGCACACACTGCGCAACTACCTGCCGCCCGCCTACAGCCAGCGGGGACAGCCCCTCACCAAAATACAGACCCTCAAGTACACCATCAAGTACATCAGCGAACTGACGGAGCTCCTCAACAGCGTCAAGCGGGTGTAGGGCCCGGTTGGAACACCTGCCCTGGCACCCCCAGGCTCTGCTGTGGAAGAGCCCTTCGAAAAAGACAACGAAACCAGCTCGATTTCTCCTTTCTTGGAGCATGGCTGCATGGGGTGACAGAGGAACGTAAGGGAGGGAGAGCGAGGGTCTCTGCGTATGTAGGACGCGATGCTGGAAGGTGATGTGGGGCTGCCTAAAGCCTGAGCTGCAAGTTGCTGCGATGGAAGTCTTGCTTTTCGTTTTTCTTATGCTCCTGTTTTGTCATTTTTTGTTTGTTTATTTTAATGATAAGCTCCTGACAAATTTTAAAGCTGATCTGATATGAATCAAAAAGCCATGTGAACCTTCTAGGATTTACATATCTGTGTTCTGACTGGTTTTCTGTTTAATGCAGACAACAGTAAATCCATAGGTTTTAAAGTGAATTTGTAAAAAGTAACAACAACCACATAGGATTTATAAGTGTATTGATTTGTAGGCACTTTAATATCAGGATGAGGGGGAACATGTTTAGCTAGTTCAAATATTACTTAATTGTCTACATTTCCTCTGTACTTAAAAATCAAGAAAGGAACTAATAGCAGGAACTTCTTTGCTCATAACAAATAAATATCAATGTTATAGTCTGTACTTTGTGTTACATACCTGGTAGATAAGTAAAGTCTAAAACTGATGATTAAACACTGGAAATGAAATATAAACCAACTGATCTTGTATAGATAAATTGCTGCTAAAGTCTATCTTCTGTTTTAATATATATAGAAACAAATCGTATTTCTGTTTTTAATCCAAAAAAACTTTGCTTCAGAGTCTGATAAAGTGTGGAATACATTTTTATACCAAACTACTGGAGTAAGGTTAGGCTGAGATCTGTTCCTGCTCTTCCTTCTCTCTGGTGTGAAATAAATTGATTCACATATCAGAAAGATGCAAAATTTTATCCTCAAGATGTACTGAAACCTAAGAGGATGCTAGTAACTGTAACGTCCTTACTAAAAGCTGTCACATCAGCTTTTTCTTACAACTAGTAACAGTCCTATAAAACACACACATGAAACCTTCCAAAAGCCAAAGAAATGAGAACATAGTACAAATCTTTAATTTCTTTTACCTTACGTGTGACCAAGATCACATAGGTCTAACCAAACTGGAGGAAAAAAAAGAAAACAAAAGCTCCATAAATCTCATTGCAGATTGATTTCAAATACTTGGCTACACCGAGCCCAGCAACGCACAGAGAGGAGCAAAATCTGACACAGAGTTGCTGTATTGCGAGGCTGAACAGCATGGAATTCATTAAGGCAGATTAACCTTTTCTTTGTGGGGAAATGTAAGACACCAGGAGAGCAGCAGGCAGAGAAAACAGGCTTGTCTCACTGGGATGAATAGATCAACATGTCTGTGTGGGGCAGGTGGCTTTGGTTGTGAATGCATCCTGCAGCAGAGCTCTGCAAATCTAAAACGTTGCTGCATTTCCCTCTTTTTTTTTTTCCTCTTTCTGGTTGTTCGTATTGAAATAGGTAAAATAGGTATATGTAATATATAATAGTAAAATAGGTTTTGTACTTTTTTCCCTAAGACCTTTTCCCTTTTGCTTCACCCTAAGTTCACTCAATACTCTTCTCAGATGGTATATGCATACTGGAGCAACCTGTGTGAAATCCATCACTGTCTTCAAAAGCAGTGAAGTTCAAATTTATGTAGGTAGAAGTGTCACTCAAATGTATTCACGATTAAGCATATATATCCTCTATGCTCCTGTTCTGTTTTAACCCACATTACATTTCTCACAAACTTTTGGGCATTAGTAAGACTGTAAGTAGTATCATTTTTTAAAGCCCTATAAAATTGTCCAAATAGAGATAATTGCCTGTGCATGTGAAATGGCAGCACTAATTTCACCATAGCATTCCTCACTATGAGCCTGTGTACTGGATCCAGATTTGAGCAGATGAAGAGCCTCACAGGCAAGATCAGTCAGATCACATCTCGAACAGGTTGCCCAGTAAGGTTATGGATGCCCCTGCCTAGAAGCATTTAAGGCCAGGCTAGACGGGGCTTTGAGCAACCTGGTCTAGAGGAGGTGTCCTTGCCGATAGCAGGGAGTTGCAACTACATGATCTTAAAGGTCCTTTCCAACCCAAACCATTCTATGATCTCTTAATGATTAAGGAGATGAAATTGTGCATTGGCCACAGGACCTCACACTGAAACAGAACTGAGAACTTGATTCTGAGTCTTTTAACAAAGATTCTCACTGTAGCCAACAGTTGTAAAGGAGTACATGCTCACTAGTGCTGGCAAAGCACCAGCAGATACGCAGAAGCTAGTTCCCTCATTGTCATTTTTGTTATAGACCATCATCTTGTACTATCATACTGTTTTGATAGATTATCTATGCTTGGTAAATCATCTAACCCTGCTCTTTAAATCTTTCACTACTGGAACTGCATGTAATTAGCATGCTTTTCAGCTAAGGAAGCCCATAGGGTTGTGCTTAAAGCAAAGGGATCAGGAATATGAGAGCATTCACTTTTATTGCTAATTTATCTATGGCCTCAACAGGTCCTCCAGCATCACTGTTTCAGTTTACTCAACTGTAAAGGAAGACATTGATAGCTAACTGTTTCAGAAGGCTGCTGCTAATAAAGCTAAGTAACACTGCGTGCAAAAAGATTGCCGTAGTAGGAGGTAGCCTGTAGACATGCATCAGGGCTGATTTTCCCAGCTGCCCCAAGGAAAGTAGCAGCCAAAAGCCCTGAAGTAATGGGCCATAGCTTGCTAATTTCTTCTCTCCCTGGAAGTCCAATGTAGAGCAACTCTAAATAACCTCAGAAGCAAGGCTTTGAGTTTCAGACCGCTTCACTGTTCCTGTGCTAGTCAACCAGACCATGCCTTTACTCAATCTGTAGTCTTAAAAGTCCAGCAACTGCTAAAATGTTTTTAAATACTTTGAGCTTTAGCATAGAATGAGTAACTATCCCTGAATGTGATTAAAAACCATTTGAATGTGATGCTCAGGGACATGATTTAGTGGAGGGTTGTTAGAGTTCAGGTAGTATGATTAGGTTGCAGTAGGACTTCATGACCTTTAAGGTCTTTTCCAACCTGAGCAATTTTATGATTCTATGATAAGACGGCTGTATCTAAGAAAGCCTTAGGAAACAGGCCTTGGTCTGTCCTAAATTGCACCCTGCATCACAATAGGACCAAGGTCCCCATCAGAGATAAGGTTGATTTACTAGCATACTCTTAAAGTGTTTGATTTTTTGGTACTATCAGATATTCCCATTTCAGAGAATCTCTCCTTTCACCCACATGTGATGTGGAAAAAGTGATCAAGACACAGGAACAAGAAGTACAGGTGGATTCTGTTCCCCTTTGCTGAGGTATAGTTCACATTATACTTCCCTTCTATTGTGGTTTTGTGAGGTCCCATCTGCAGTGCCACATTCAGCTCTGAGGCACCCAGTACAGGAAAGATGTGGAGCTGTTGGAGCAGGCGTGGGGAAGGGCCAGGAGGATGAGCAGAGGGCTGGAGCACCTCTCTTACAAAGAAAGGCTGAGAGCATGGGCTTGTTCAGCATAGAGGAGGGAAGGCTTCAGGGAAACCTCATTACAGCCTTCCAATACCTAAAAAGTGGTCCTACAGGAAAATTGAGGAGGAAGTCCTTACCCAGACAGAAATAACTGCTTTAAACTAAACAAAGATAGAATTAGATTAAATATTTGGTAGAAATTCTACACTCTGAGGGTGGTGAGGGACTGGAACATGTTGCCCAGATAAGGTGTAGATGACTCATCTGTGGAAGCGTGCAAAGCTAGGTTGGATGGAGCTCTGGGCAAGGGGGTTGGAACTAGATGATCTTTAAGGTCACTACCACTCTAAGCCATTCCATGATTCTGTGGCCTGGACTTTCTAGGATATGCCAACTTTGCTTTCAAGGACATTGAACATTTCTCTCCTTTTGTAGTTCTTTCCTTGGTGTACAAATTTCACTGTAAGAGAAGAGATTGTTGCATTCATGATGATACAAGTACTGCTGTTAATTAATAGAAATCAGTATTTATTTTTAAGTAAAGCAAAACACAGTTGAGATTGTTTTCCATTTCTTTACCCCTAAGGATGTAGGATATTTATTTGGTGTGAAAGAGAGCAAGAATTAAGTCCCCTATGTGAGAATACAAGATTTAACAACTTCCAGGACTGTATGTAAAATTCATGAGGCAGTACTGAAGTCCAATAGCAAAACTGATAGCCTACAGCACAGAGGCAAAAAAAAAAAAAAAAAAAAAAAAAAAGTTCTACAGTCTGAAGAAATTGTAAAAGACACAGAACTAAAGAAAATCTTTCACATACAAACATTTTAACATACATTAAGACTTCAGATGGAAGTAAAACTACAGTTGGAGTAGCACAGCTATCACTGGAAGTCTGTGGCTGAGGAATTATATTACATTTTGCCTAAGGGACAGAGTTGTCCATCATGCTGAAGAAAAAGAGATACAGGAGAATAAAAGAGGATCCGGCCAATGAACTGAACTCTTCCAGTCCTAAAATCCCTCCCAAGTCACGTTTTTGCCTTTTCCGGGACAGCATCATTGAAATTCCTTCATTAACACAGGTACTGAAGAAGGCTAGAAAGAAGAGTTAAAAAGAGAAAAACAACACACAAAGCCTCCACCACAAAGACATCGTTCTATTGCATTAATGATTTTCTAATGCAAGAAACTAGTAGACTGAGTCAGAACTTGATTCATTCACCATCAGGACAAGGGCTAATACCAAAGATGACAAATGAAGAATATTCTAAAATGTTTCAGTTAATTCATTTTTGTTTAATTTATTTCTGTAGATGTTACAATTTTGGAAGAAGCCTTGAGATAAAGAAACTCGACAGCTGTTTGGAATACTTGTTCCTGAAGTGTTAGTTTACAAATGAAGCCACCACACCATCTTGCTGTCAGATGCTGCATACCACAAGTGGTTATTTCGCCTTTTAAGTGCTCTCAGACCTTCAGAGAAAGGCAAGAGACATGAGGAAGGCCAGACATTACCCTCTGTTTTCCTGAGCTGCAATTTGTGCTCAGAGTTACAGGTACACGCTGAAGATGACAGGGAAGGCAAGTTCCCTCTTGGTAAGAAGACCAGGCTCCCTCAGAGAGAGAGAGTATTCCTCAGTGACTGAAACTTTGCTTGGAAGAAGATCTCCAGGAAAGCTCTGGCTCTGTGAGCAGCAAAACAGGGGAGCTTGTGGCTGCCTGCCCCCACACAGCACTTTGAAATTCTAAACTGAGGAGCACCACATAGGTGCCAAGAACTTTTATAGTTACACATTTGGGCTACACATAGGTGCGTTTGATGGGAAGAAAACCTCTTGTTAAGGCACTTCAGTCTGTTCCTAAAGAGAACTGCCAGCATAGCAGAAATTTTTATACAAAAGATTCATCCAAATGCATCTGTACATATTTATATATAAAGAAACGTGCACCTCAATTTCTGAGGATAAGGTATCTGACTTCCATTTGCCCCTAACTTAATGGTTATACAGCCACAAATGTTTTTTGTTTTCTCCTCATTTAACAGATAGAAAAACATGACTGCATGGAGAAAGTTCAGCAGTGAGCAAGACCCATTTTCCTCCTTCCATCTGGAAGGTCTCTTTGGTCTTTACACAGCACGAACCTAGACTTACTCTTATCACTATGCTAAGTACTGTAAGAAAACTAGTTCAATTTAATTATGCTTTAAAGCATTTAATTTGAAGTAAGTACCTGCCTTGTTAGTGTGGCACTCAGATGTTTTTGAACTGGCATGCTCAAATAGTAGGAGAGTTTCTATGGAGATTACTAGCTGCAGACTATCGATAGGTTTGTGGTAGAAACCAGAGTTTCCCAAATCATTAACTCATTATCAGAGCATTTTTCTCCAGACAGAAGCATGGTTTTTAAGCTTCCACTTAAGCCATTAATGATTAATAACAAAGAACAAAACAAGTGTACTAAAATTAATTGAGCTGTGAACAAACATCAGTTTTCTCACCTTTCAAAATTTGATTAAGAGTAAGGTGTTGTTGCTTTAAGAAACAAAAGCAGCAGTTTCAAGAAGAGTAGTCATGCAATTGATAATAAAGTACAGTGAAAGTGAAAAAACTGTTTCTATCAAGAGCCAGATAGAGCTAGCTATAGCACTGACTTACTGTCATTTATTTCAAGTGGAAATATCTGTCTGCAGTAGGCTTCCAGTATTGTTTTATTTTCTTATAAAAACAAATTACACCAGACTTCTCTTTTCCCCTAGACTTTTATCATTCACCTGTTGAAATTGCAGGAGACATAAAGCATAAACAAATAAGATTGATCTCCTTTCAACTTGTGTTAACAAGGATATAAAAATAACATTCCAAATACCGGGGGGAAAGCATGTGGTCATAAAAAATCCACTTGAAAGGCAAAGAGGTGTTGAATCAACACTTGAAGAGGATATATATTTTTTTTAGATATATAAAACCAGGAAGGCAGTTATATAGTTTTAGTATAAACAGGCACCTCTGAGGCACAGAGAGTATTGTCATGTCTTCTTCAAATTTAATATTTTGCTGATATTGAAATAGATTGTGTCTCACACAGTGTTGAAAAATCTGACAAAGTTCATTCAAAACCTTTCCAAGGTTGAAATAGGAATCTCATGAATTTTCAGTAAAGACCACAAATCTATTAGAACTCTCATTGTGCAGGACAGTGCTAAACAGAGTTTAAGAAAGACTAAAGAGTAGAAACAAAATTTAGACTGGGCATCATCTAGCTTCTCAACATCTCTTAAGTCCCTAATAGTAGAAAAGAACAAGATATTGACTATCCTGGGGAACGAACAATCCATAAATGAAAGATTGTAAATACTGTGTTTTCTATTAAGTGATTTTCTCTTTGTGTCTTGGTTTGAAGAAAAAGATCATAAAACCCAGGAAGCCACAGCAGAGACAAAGTTAGCAATGTTAAAATAGACTGCCCTACCTTATGCTTAATACTCACATTAGTTCCTACTTATTACATGTTTCCTCCCAGCCCCTGCACTCCCAGAGATGAATGTGGTTCAGGATGCCCACGGCAGCCTACAGTGCACTGTTAAAACACCATCATAGCAGATGAAAATTGCAGCTTCATCTGGAAAAAAACTGCATACTACTCATTTCTTGGGAGAAACTTAGCATGATCTGGAGATATACAGGGACATCACTATACCACCAGTATAGAAACAAAACTGGAACCTATTAGACACAAAACCCTAGCAAGTATATCATGGATGTGCCTTGTGAATTCACTGGATTGTACCCACAAACTCAGGGATAGATGACACTTAACCATTGGGTTAACATAGGAGAAATAATCAGTAAACACAGAGTAAATGGTCTGTCAAGCTTGTGCTTTGCCTTTCCTTTTATTCCCTTATTGAAGAACAAGATGCACATTTCAGTGTCATTCATTGAGCACAGCAGTAAGCTGTAAGTAAGCAGGGGTAAAGTAAGATTCCTTCAGCATTTTAGCTGTCTCCATAGGAAAACAGTCTTGAGGCACTTCATATGTTGTTCATCAGGAAGTCTACACATCTTTTATTGTCCTTTCTAGCAAAAAATCTATTAGCTACATATCAACTTCACAAGAAATTGTAAGATTGACAAGGTTTACAAACATGAGCTCTAAGTTACAGCACAAACTGGTTTAACAAGGCCACTGCACAGGTATTACAACAGAGCTACAAATCAATTATTCATTGTTTTTCTTCACAAGGTACAAACAGATTCATGAAATAGTATCTTGCTCAAGGTGGCTTTCACAGAAATCCCCTGTAGTAGAATTCTATTTAATAAAGTTAAAAAGAAAACTGCATTTTATACCCATTGTTGTAGATTTAGCCCTAAGCAATAATGATTCATGCCAAGCAATAGCTTTCCTTACAACAGGAAAATACAGTACTGAATCTGAGCAGTTTTCATGGCTCTGTTCAGATGCAGAGGGGAAAAAAAAAAAAAAAACACGACATTTTTGCCTCTACAAAAAAAAAAAAAAAAAAAAAGGTAGTCTAGTAGGAACTCCTAATATAATCCTAATATAAGGAAGAACCCTCAACACTTTGTAGATAGAGTTTAGTAATAGTTGTCATGATATTACATCAAGTCTCCACTAAAAGCTTATTTTCCTCTAGTGTGGCTGTTTACTCTGCATAGCAGAATTACTGGTGCAATCTGTGACTGATTCTTCCCCCCACTCCAAGGAAAGCAACAACTTGACATTGCAGAGCCATAGCCCTCCACAGCTCACAGATTTTCTGTCAGTTCCTCTACAGGATCAAATATGGTCATGCCCACCTTGCTTCAGAAAGGCTTACTGATATTAAGCTCCCTGCTTAATTCATCTTAAGTCTTTAAAAAGAGCAACCACCCACCCCAAATGACTGACTTGATGCCTGCTGCTACCATCATCCCTCTGCTCTGGAACAGATGTTTACAACTGCAGTATGACTAGAAGAGTTTCAGAAATGTTTGCTGGTAAGACTAGGTAAGATGCAAGTCACACACAAAAAACACAACTTCAAAGCTCTAGAGAAACACAAGAGAGGAACAGACTGAAGTTTACTAAGAGATTACATCAATGTTTATTTAGCTGACCCTTTTCCTCATAGGCAATGAGAATGTGTTTTCCTGGCAGATATTTTTAAGATGCCCTTCCTTGCAAGTCCAAGCAGACTACTGGCCTAACAGCCCTGGTTAGGGGCCATTTAACTGCAATTTTGTGGAACTAAGCAGTCCTTGGATATTTCCTCAGAAATCTGTGCGTTCACCTACAGGGAAGAGAGAAATGCCTCACGTTAAAACCGCAGTACACTTGGTATATCAGTAATGTGATCTGGGAGCAATACCAACCTTTTCTGACCATTTTTTCCTTTCTAATAAGCACTGCTCCAGATGACACTTGTCCCTGTCGATGTGGTTCTGCACTGCGGTCTAGTGAGACATTTCAGGTGTTAATATTCTGTATAGCACACACCAGGAAGAGTCTGTCAATTGACAGAACTCCAACCAGCGTGCAGTGAGCTGCTGAGCAATCTCCAGGAACAACTTGAGGAATACCAGTTTTCTTACCAAGGCGATGTGTCCCAGGATTGCATCTCCTCTGACAAATCACATCTGAAGGCAGTGGTGTAGTGCTGCAGATCACAACACTGCAGTGGAAATATAACTACACGAAAAAAAATATTGCAGCATGTACAGGGAGTCTAGTAAAAATTGGATATGCATAACTCCAAATGAAATTAAGTGAATGCTATTGTATGGCTAGGCTAGTCTTTATGTACTACTCCTAAGGTTATGCCTTGAAGGCAGATAACAGCCCCCATCAGTATCTGGCTAACTGAGCTCCTAGCTCCTCTACAGCACTTGTTGCATGATCTGCTCTACGCATTGGGATTGCCAACATGACAAAAAAAGAGATTTCTCACCTGCATTTGTAATAGAGTTGTGCCTTGTACAAAGGTGAACACTGTCACTTCAAATCTCTTGAAGTGCTGAGGAAATTTTACTCTATGGCTGACATTAACTTCATGAGAGACTGTTCTGTAAGTGTCCTCACTATTTTCACACCTTTTGGAAAAAAAATAAAAATAAAAGAAAGCAAACATAATCCAAGCCTTCATTTCAGTAAATTCCTTCCACAAGCTATGGATGTGAAGTGACAGAGAACTTGTTTTCCTCAGGGCATAGCAGTATGGACAGAGCCCCTCCCATTCAAGGTTCCTGCCTTTGGCCATGGTAATAGTTGCTTCTTAGATGTTCATTAGTGATAGCTAGAAGCACCTGGTGCTTTTGACACCAAAAGCCATAGCTGTTGTGCAGGCACCTTCACGTACTTCAACAGATACAGAGTTAGGACACAGCGAACCTTCTTAGGCAACTTCTAACCTGTTCCCCATTCCTTCTAGTTAAGGGTAGGGGCCTTGGGCTGAACAGTCATCAGCCATGAGAGGGGTGCTCTTCTTACCCATTTATGAGGATTGGCCATTGTGGAAGACTGTCTTGGCTTTGAGAATTGGTAGCCCAACAGTCTTCCAAGTTCAGTTCCAGTCTTGGGTCTGCAGGCTGGAGCAGTTCAACTTCAAAGTACAGTGCCTCCCTCAGATATTTTACCACAGGATATTCCAGCTCCTGATAGGGCTCAGAATAGGATTTCTCTAGAAGAAATGTTAGAGTTTCCTTTTTACAGGGTAAATATTCACCAATTTCGAGTCACTCAGTTTTTTCATCATCATTCATTCTGATACAGTACCAGAACTGGGAGAGTATTTAAGTGTCAGCAAATAGGGCTGTGATAGCAGAAAATAAGAACTAAGTGAAGAAAGAGATCTGAGGATCCAGAGGAGGAAGTGACAATTCCTTCCATGAAATCCACTGCAATGAGATGTTTGTTCAAAACAACTTCTAGAAAAACACTGAAAAATCAGAGCAGAGCCATTCCAAACCAAACAGGTTTGGTTTGGATGGTGATAGTTTTGTTCAGGCTTCAGTTGCCTCCTCTGCCAGGAGATTACCATGTTGTAGCAGCATTATCAAAGAATCACAGAATGCCCTGAGTTGAAAAAGACCCACAGTGGTCATTTAACTTCAACCCCCCTGCTATTCACAGGGTCGCCAACCAGCAGCCCAGGCTGCCCAGGGCCACATCCAGCCTGGCCTTGAATGCCTCCAGGGATGGGGCATCCACAACCTCCTGTGGCAACCTGCTCCAGTGTGTCACCACCCACTGTGTGAAAAGCTTCCTCCTAGAAACTGCATCAATGCAGCTTCTTTCTTTGGCACACACTGGTCACAATAATCATAAACTAATTCCTCTGCTTAGCCACACTTTAAGGGCTGATACAGAGAGATACCAACCACTACACAAGATAACATGACTACCCCAGCAGAAAACCCACATCTTGGTTGCACATTGTATGATCCACTGTAGATTCCTGGCCATTTGTTACATCCTGAAGGCAAAACCTATGAAGCCTTCAAAAAGTCTTTCACTTTGCCCTAGGAGTTACTCAAAAGCCTGGACATGGTCTTGAGCAACTGCCTCTGAGTCACCCCGTTCCCCATTGGAGGCAGAGTTGAACAAGAAGACAATCAGCAGCTTTTCCAACCCTATCCTTGATAAAAAGCCTGATCAGAAAAAGTTACCTTTAAAAAGCTTCAGTGAGAGATCTAAAGAGCCAAAACCTGGCTTAATATTTGATGGAAGGTTCTTCTTATTTTCATACTTGACATCAGCTGAGTGCTTGATTGTGTAAACACATACAAACTTTAATCTGAAGGAAAACATTCTGGATTAGATTTTAGAAATGAAAACCACCTTTGACATTCTCCTTCTAGGGAACAGTACTTACTGGTATACTGGTATATCATTTCCAGGTCTGAAATAGAGTACATCATTTTCATATGTTATAGATGTGCTGTTGAACTGAAACATACATACAGTTGATTCTGTCAGCAGAATTTGTACTTAGCATTCGCAGAATTAAGTTGCATTAGATGCAACTGGAATTTTAACATTAGATCTTTTGTTCTTTTCTCCCTATATGTAAATTAAGTCAGTCTAGGCATTCATTAGTGACTACTAATCAGCTTCTACAAGGAAGCTGAGTGTATATTGACAACATAAGCTCACATTCAAATCTGTTACAGTCAACAGTGTCAAACTAAGTTCTGTTTCAGAGAGCATTTCTGGCTCTAAAAGTTGTTTTAACTAAAAAATTCTACCTAACTATTGCATTCTCAGAACTGGAGTGTAGGTATACTGCTTTTCAGAAGTGACCACTTGTCAGCTGCAACCTTCTTGCAGCTTCTGAATCTCTGCCATTTCTAGTGCTGAACCCATCCCAACAGGAAGTAAATATTACTAAGCCCTTACCTTTCTACTTGTTCCACATGTATTCACATTGAATTTAAAGGTTGCAGACTTCTTTGTCACTAGACTGGGTTTACACTGTTTGTCTCTTAAGACAAGCAGGCTGGTGTCCAGATCTGCAAGTCTTACTAATTTTATTGCAGTAATTACCACAGTGCCATTGGGAAGGCACTCTGAAAGAGAAAAATACATTTTTCAGTACAAATGAGGTTACAAAATGAAGGAGCTGGAAGGCTACAATGAAGTTCTTTATGGACTGCTAGCAAGGCTTTTGGCAGCTCATGAGAGCAAACATCTGAGCAAGACTTTAATTGTCTTTAATTTTAATTTTTCTTTAGCATCTTTACTGTGTGCAATACATGGAATAGTGGTGATTTCACACATTTATTCTTAGAAAGCTTCCTTTCACCAAAAGATTTTTCTAACCAATATATTTCAGCACAGTCAATCCAGATGAGTATGTTTCTCAATGAACAGTTTATAAGCTGACCACCCCCCTCAAGGCCCATCATCATAACAAAAAAAAAAAAAAAAAAAAAAAAAAAAGCCCCAAACAAGCCCAAACCCTTCTGACAAATGGTTTTGCTTTGGAAGTGAGAGAGCAAGAAGATTTTGACTCCTTTACAAAATCCAGACCCAACAGGATAGTCTCTTCACACTGTAATTCCACTTGTCTTGTAGCATATTTCTTGGCATAAGATTTGACAAGCAGATAAGGTGTCACAGAAGCATAAATACTATAAGCCTTTAAAACTGCGTAGGTTTGTGATTATTTATGCAACTCAACGAATAGCATTTAGGAGCTAAACCCAGTGCATTAGAGGTAATGCTCTTACGAATTAGCTCCGAAGGTGGAAATCTGCAGGAAATCAAGAAGTCCTTCTTATTAGCCAAGGTGATGCCATCCTTCAAGGTTAAGTGAAGTGAAGCCATTACTCCAGAAATATGGATATCCTAGGGATGATACAGATTAAACAAGAGAATGAAGATCCACTACTTTTCTAGAAATACTCAGGCAGCAGATTATCACAAGCCAAAGGTAATGATCCTTGACCAAAACCACATCCACAGGAGTTTTTATTTTAATCCAGAGACAGACACAAAGAGCTTTTTCAGTAGTTTTACAATGCAACTTAAATATCATCGCCTGTACAATTTCCATTAAAATGTTGTTCAGCCTTTAAGTGGCTGTAAAGTGCTTTTCTTAACTGTAAAGCATTCTTCCAGAGTAGAAAATGCTCTCCATTAATTATTCGAAGCCTATCCCAAATGGATGCTTTATTTTTACCTACAGGGACATAGTGTATCATATAAATATCTCATAGATGATAGAGCATGTATTTTAATTGATGCAGACTAGTACCCTTACCTTATAGTCCACAAGGGAGGAAAGAAAAGGGACAGAGACAAACAAGTGAGTGCCATTGTCATTCAGGCTATAGTAGTCTTTCTGAGCAACCTCTGGCATCAGGTGCTGATCTGAGATGAAGGGCAGCCAGTTTTGGTCCACATTCCCACGGGTGATAATGAGATGGAAGTCATCCTCATCACAGTATCCCCTTGCACTGGGTAGTACTGTAATACAGTTAAGAGTCAGCCAACATGCTTGCTACTGGCAGAGTTCAAAAGTGCTATTTAGCACTGACAGCATCACTGGATGAATGCAGCACAGTTAACAGCTGAGTTCATCAGGCTAGTTGCAGCCAGATAAAGAAGTTTTGCTCAGATTCCACTAGCTTACCAGCATCTTTAACAGCAGACACTGTTATAACAGGGACAGCAAATGTGTCATTTGTTGGAAGGATGATGAACTTCAGGGTGACATTCAGTGTGTATTCTCTTGTGTCATCAGTTACATACTAGGAAAATCATATTTAGAAGAAACAGTGAGTGATACAATTTCTACACCATGGTAAACTGCAGTGCATACTTTCGTACACACCTCTTTCTTAATGCCTGGTGCATCAAATGACACTTGTATTACATAAATTTTGCTTCCATTAGCATATCGAATTTCATATGTTAAATATCCATGCTGAATAGCTTCAGGTACAGTTACAGTTGTCCCCTCAATGGTCAAGTTCACAAGCTCCACATCCAGGAGAAACATTCCCACTGTAACATTCATTAGCCTTGCACTCAGATTGGAGTCTGAAAATGCATAAGCCAACATTATTTTCTTATCAGTACCAAAACCTTCAGTAAACAATGTTAAGCTACTTACTGTTAGTTACAGCAAGTTCTGCTTGTTCAAACGGTGTTTCTATCTCCTTGATGATGGTATACTTGGTTAGTCCCCATTTGTTATCCTCCCACTGGTGTTCCAAGAACAGGTTGATGGAGTATTTTGCCCCATGCTTTCCACTGCTTACGGAAGTCTGCAATTTCATAATGAACACCCTTCAGTAGAATATGACTCTACATTACAATCAAAGTCATACCATAGCATTACAGACTCTGCTAGAATTATAGCTCCAAATAGTTGTCCTCCTCTGCTCTGTGAGGCCACTTCTATGCTTGGAAGTTTGGGGAAAAACAAACAAACAAACAATCAACATCTGTGAGGAGCTGACCCTCTTATGTGGTGCTTCCTATATCACTATTACAGCCAGTAGTTCTCTAAAGTCTGGATTCACAGGATACTCAAGAGACTACCTTCTGAAGTCATCCCCCACATGTTGCCTCCAAAGAAGCAGGAGACTGTTTAATCAGGGAAATAGCTCCTCCTTCAACTTCTCTAAAGCTCAGTTGTTATAGCATTTGCCCAGGACTCAGTTCACTTCAAGAGCTACTAGATTTAGAGCTACATTCTCAAGGCATCCCAATACCACATGATCTTGTAAACAAATCATGTGCTCTCATTCTCTTCAGTGCCTTTTTTTTTTTTTCTCCGGTAAAATATGATAAGTGCTACATGTTTTATATGATAAGAGCTACATGTTTTATAGCTTTGGAATGTAACATCAGAGAAGCCAAAGCTCTATGTTAACATGAGGTAGGAGACAGATCAATATTCCCTTATAGATTTGTGTCCATCTTTGCTTGTTATTAAGAGTCTTCACAATGCAACGCACACAAGAGCTATTTGTACCTTTGATTTCCCTTTTTCCTCCTTTCCTTACTTCTTCCCTTCCCTTATCACTTGGAAGGAACAGAATGAACAATTACTCCTGCCCAGGAATACAGGATGCATCAGTATTCTATCACTATTTGAATTCTATATATCACCATCCTGTGACCACCACAAAAATAAAAACCCTAAAAAGAGACAAAACAAAAACAAAACCCACAAAAATGACTCAACAGAAAATCTACTTTGTCTGCCATCCAACATGACTAACCTTGTAAAAGCCACCTTCTGCACCTATAGGTATCTTCACTGTAATTGTATTTAAGTCATTAGACAACACATATTTCCTGGAGGCCATTTCTTCAGCAGAGAGTTTGTGTAGATTCACACCAGCTTCAACAAGCACATCCTTAAAGCCAGTTGCTCCAGCACAGAGTGCTTGAAAATATTTTGGAACAGTCCAGATGATTGTTTTGTTAATGTAGTTCACACCATCTTAGGGACAAGATAAGAAAACTGTCAGGTCATTACTGTAGTTGCAAGCCAGACTCCATATATTTAAGCAGTAGGGTAAGGTACCACATTTCTCACCTACAGGACATGCCATAGCAGTATCCACCATCAGGATCATCCACTGCTGTTTGTAAAATGTACTTGATCTCACTGCAGAAAAGGTAATTCCCTGAGCCTGCAGAAGGAGATCTCATTAGACCTGTACAGTCTAACAACTTCCTAGGTTGAAGGCAGTGTACCAACCTTGACCAGTTGAATTTGTGCAGTGCTATATGGCACTCGCAGCAGAATTCTGGTTTCTGTGGTGTTGAGTCCATAGCCAGCCCTCCAAGCATCACTTACAAGCAGAGCTCTTTTTTCTTCTGGTTGATGAAATACTATCTGCCATACTGAGGCTTCCCCTGCTTTTGCCTACCCAGAGAAATTCATTAACAGTTTGAACAAGCTCTTTAAAGTGAGTTATTTACTACAGTGGATGATTTATTGTATTCAGCTGCCCAGCAGTTCTGCTGCCTTATTCTAAGTGCTGGTCATGTGATAGCCCTTAAGCTTTGCATTGCTCATCCTCTTACACGAAGAAAGCTTTCTGTATCAGGAGTAACAAACAAAAAAACAAACAAACAAAAAAACAAAACAAAACCCAGGCATCCCTTCTGGTTTGAAGATGATGTGGCAGAACATTGGCAGCACTGCTGTGCTCAAATTATAGGGACTAAGAAAGAAAAAAGCCTATCTGCAGCTCATTCCTGGGCCACGAAGTCTTAGAGATTTTGTTGCACAACTTCTTGTTAGGGAAAATGACTTTTAAGCTGAGAACCTTGCCTCCATTTCTTCCTTGGAGATTAGGCCTGCAGCTTTCTGTATTTCTAATATGGAATACTTCTTTCCTAAAAACCAGTTGGTAAAGGAGCTCTTCCTACTGAAGTATTCGTTTGAAAAGGACAATTTATACTGTGTGGACATTGAACGATGATAGTGTTAGAAGTAGCACTAGCTTTTACTTGCAAGAAAAAACCTGCTTTTTACCTCCTGATAAGAAAGAATCCAATCCTCAGGTTCATTCAAGACAATATCCTTCTCAGTTTGGGGAACATCTCTCCAGATAGAAACCTGAATAGAAAAAGGTGCTGTAAGTATTGGTGGCCCTTTTTCCTTGTCTCTTGATTTCAGCTTATCTATTATCTAGTTTTAGTGTTTTCACTTCTATTTAAAGCCAGAAAATTTTGGAGAGAACAGCAGGAGTCAAGAGAGTTCTTCCCTCAAGAGTTCTCCCCAGCAAACTTAGTAGGTATACGCTTTGTTTCTGATACTCATTCCTATCATTTGATCTGCTTCCAAATGCAGCATCTTCTAATATTCACCCCCTCACCTCAAGGTATTTTACCATAAGAAACTTCTAATGCTTACCTCCATGTAGTTGGTTTCACATACTAACTCTCTTGGACTCCATGGGCCACAAGGACAACTTGCACTTTTCAGATGAGTTGTAGCATTTTTCATATCAGAAGTATGGGACACTTTAATCTGTATAGTTACTGTAAACACATCTTTCTGCATGGACACAGGAAACACATGTTAAACTGATTTTCCCAAGCAGGACATTAGCTCTTCTTGTGACCTAACTCAGGAAATCCACCCATCAACCTTTCCACAGAAGTACAACTCCATTGCTGAGATTGTTTACTACTTGGTTAACTATATACTTTGTACACATGGAGGCGTATAACTACACAGCCACACAAATACAATGGGGAGGAGCTTCATGAAGCTTTTATATAGCTTCAGAGCTTGAGAGGAGAAAACACATCCTGAGATGTACCTGATCTTGTGTTTTACAGCATAGCAACAGTGGGCATGGAACACACGCAGAGAAAGTTTTGAGATTAACCATTATGCCATCTCAGACACAAAACACTACAGCAGAGCAGAACAACAGCCAGATGGATTCCCTGTTTTTATCCAGGAAAAGGCAGTTGTCCTTCAAGGACATGTGATGTGCTTCTTCCTATGCTCATCTGTGCTACTATGTAGTACATTTGGACGTCAATACCAAGGCTTATTTTCAAACCTCTGGACAGATTTGAGGGGAATTAAATAATTTTCTGCTAGTCGATGTTCAACACATAACAACCCCTCAGTAAACACCTACTAATAATTTCTTCATCTTCCACCTAGAGGTTATACACAACAGCACTGCATCTTGGTTTGACTTACCTCCAAGTGAGAATGACAACTTAGCGCTGAAGCACGAAATACAATGCTATTCCTGCTGCTGTAAGTTATTGTGTAGCCACACTGAGATGCCAGGGCCTCGTCTAGCTCCCAGGTTATACCAGATCGATCTATGAGCAATTAGTTGGGATCAGCATTAATTAGTACAACCCCTTCCGTGTAGGCTCATAGAAACCTACCCTTGCCCCTAGGGTTCAGCTGTCTTAGATCATCTATGGCTTGACTACATACCACATGCTAAGAGGTAAGAGAGAATTGCAGATAAAATTCTGCAAGGAATTATACGAAAAGGGAAGTAGGACAAGATTACAAACAGACTAGGACAGGAAACACTGGTAGCTGAAGGGCCAAAAATAATAAATGACCAACATGGCAGGATGTGAAATCCTAATCGGAGAGAAAGCCTGGGTAAATACAGAACAGACAGATCAGTGTCACAGTTGTCATGGATTGACGATGATAGTTTGCAGTATCAGGGTGCTGCTCCAGGGTTGGCACAGCTCCATGTTTCTCTCTAATGCCTGCTTAGCCAATGGAGACTCTTTGGGAATCTTAACCAGGACAACAAAACACACTAATGCTTAGATCAAATCTCTCAGTCTACAGAACTATCAAGTAATTATTTTTGGCTAAAATATGATATTTTCAAGCTGTACATACCTCAGTGCAGAGTCTGTTTACATATGGGTGAAGATGCTTAAGCACAGAAACATACAGTAAGAAGGATTTGACATAAGTGTAATGTTCTTGAAAAACAGATGCTGTGTAATTGACTGCACCTAGTCAGACAACTAACTAGCATTGAAAGCTAACACAAACTTTGCCTTAATGTCTATTGTTCTCAAGTTATCTCACTCTGACCTTCTAGTACAACCTGTGGCATTTCTCACTTGAAAGTATCACTTGTTGATTACTAAGCCAGAGAAGGCCCAGCTAGTTTCCCTGCTTCATTAAGAATTTATACCCGTCTACAGGGTCCATGAGCTGTAAGCAAGAAAGTGGATGACTGTCAGTGCAAAACCAGTAACACAGCACCAGCTAAAGCTACTGCATTTTGTGAATAGGGTATGTGGTAACTAAAGAAAGTCTGTGTACCAGAAACAATATCCATCAGCATCAACATGCCAACAGCTACCATATTTTCCCTACAGAGAGCATTTCAATTTCGGTTCAGAGGCAGTCATGATTAGCTTTGATACTAAGTAATAACTTAACAAGGCTATAATTTACACAAAAATAAAGGTAGCTTTAAAAACAACAAGAAATAACCTACTTCCACAACTCCATTAGCTTAATACAATCCTGCAAATTCTAGTAGGAAGAACTCAAATGATTTTGAAGACTTCACCATTTACAATTCCCCCCTCTAATTTCTTTTGTGTCAACTTACCAACAGCAGAAAAAGATAAATATTTATCCTTAAAGTGTTCCATACTCAGGGTTAAATGCAAAAAGTTCTTCAAGCACTCTGAAGTCATGAGTCCTATAGTGAAGGCATTGAAAGACAGAAATACAGAATTAAAGATAAAAAATAGAAACCCTCTACTTCCCACACAGTTTTATACCAGGAATTATATCTCTGTATCTTCTAACAAGAGATATTAGATTTAAAAACAAAGCACAAAAACAAGAACAAACAAACAAAAATAAGTGAAGAAATCACCAGCCAGTATTTCCAACACAGCCATGAACATGTATTCCAATAGTAATTGTGACTGGTGAGCTGACACTGCTACTTTGAGCAGCCAGTGATGGAAACAGGATTCTACAATAGGGTCAAGAGAGCAAAGTTTGCTGCTCTAAACTGAACTTTTAAACTGGAATAGAATAAAAAAAGAGAGACAAGAAATTCTCCAATCTATTAATGATTAAAAAAAAAAAAAAATTAATGATGAAAAAAAAAAATCTATTAGTCTATTAATCATTTCTATAAATGAAAAAATGATCATAGAAATCTTTAGGTAAATGCTGCTCACAGCAGTGTTACCTGATGCCACTTGGGTCCATGTTGTAGAGATGAGTAATCCTATTAATAATATCCTGCACAAAAAAAACCAAACAACAACAGAAAACAACAAAGAAAAACAAGGATTAGCAGAATTTACAAGTTTTCGTGCACAGAAACTTAAGCCTGGGTGTTGGAATTACAAGCCTAGATACTACAAAATAAGATTGCCTTGGTTACTATTGGAAAGTTAGGTGTAACACAGAAGAAGCTCAGAGCACTGATGCCTTAAGAAAAACAGTTAACGCTTAACTACCATGAAATTCCCACCTCAGCACCAGACCCAATTTCATTGTGCCCTTGCTTTGCTTCAGTATCTTTAATTCTAATAGTCACAAGAAAATACAAATTTCTACCATCAGCTTTCCATAAAATTAAAAGATTCTTGCCTATGCCATCTTAAGAGGAAAGGCTGCCCTCTTTATAGTGGTGAAAACAATTTTCAGCTGTTTGTCCTCCTAATTACAAACCTATATCCCATGTCACCTGCTCTTTTGTTTTGTTGATTAGATCTATTTCTATCCAGGTTTCTTTGGCTCCAGAATAGCTGCAGGTTTCTGCGTGGTGGTGGAGGAGGTAAGAAGTGCTGTTCTGGTAGGATATGGTAATTTATTGTTTCTGAGTTGCTTCATTTTCACTTTGTTTTTCCTGTGGAGAAGCTTTTATGGCCTTTCCTGGAGAACTGGGGTTACATCTGAACTAAAGTGTAGTTTCAAGGCAGTAGATGTAATAAAGAAGGAAGGGACTCTTGACTGTTGAAGTCATTGGTTGCAAATAGTGTTGTAGGTACTATATAGCAGAATCTGATGGATATCTCAAACCAAAACACAGAATGGTTTAGACCTGAAGATAATCTATTTTCAACTGTTCTGCAGTGGGCAAGGGATACCCCCTATTGGATCTTGTTAGTCAAAGCCCTACCCAACCTGGCCTTGAACATCTCCAGGGATGGGCATCCACAGCTTTTCTGGGCAGCCTGTGCCAGGGCTGAGTGCCCTCTGAGTAAAGAATTTCTTCTGAACTATCAGACTTGGTGGCCTGTAGCACTCTTAAATCAAAAGTAATTCTTATTAGTGGTGGTCAGCCAGTTTGGGGAAAAATTTCACCAAAACTATGTAAGAGTGGATCTGACTGCAAGCAGATCAGAAATGAGGACCCTGCATCTGCTGCTTGCTGAAGGCAGAGAAATTAAGCCTATGGTTTTTGGTCCAGATGGTTCTGTGGGTGCACCATCACCACTTTGGGTGCGTTCAGATCACTGTGGGTGATGCATGGATTTGTGACACCTCTGGGGCTGATGAGCTGAGATGCTGGTGGCCAGAATGTAGCCAGCTTGTGCATTACTACAGCAATATTAATAGCATAAAGGATAATAAAGCAATCACTGCTTGATTACTGCACGTAATTGAGAGCAGGAATTCAGCATTCCTATCTTCAAGGACAGCCATCATTTAGTCCAGCAGTCAGTCACTCTGTGCAAATAGATTCCTAACTGTTAGAGTCAGAGTTCCCCTGTGGCATTTCTCATTTCTCCCCTTTTGTGGCCAAATTTGATTTCCCTACTTTTTTTGGGAACAATTTCCCTATTTTCTTTCTGTAGTTTCAAATAACTTTACTGGGAATAAAGAATACTGACTTTGTAACACTCTTTGAGAGGTGAGATGTGCGAAAAAAGCCTCTCTCTATTATGTATTTTATACTGGGGATCCGTTTGTCTTAGGTTTATGCTGTGACAGTCCGGTTTTGTTCCTCTCTCTGCACTCATGAAGGCAGAGGGCAGAGCTGCAGGGTTTGTAATTAACAACAGCATCCTGGAGAGGGAGCCTGAGACCCTCCTATGGGGAATGCTCTGCTCCCTTGGGCGGCTGCATCTTCTTCAACGTTTATTCACTGTTTGTTCTTAAAATGAATAACTATTGATCAAGATCGTTTTATACAAATGGATGCACTTATTCTGGAGCTAAATGTTGCAGCTATCCTTACTGCACCACCTCAGAAGTATTAAAAAGACAATAAAATCAAATGTAAAAACAAAGTTTAGCTTGCTCTGAGATCTCGATTTTACCTCAGGAAAAAAAAGTTTTCTCCCACCTGGCTTGTTTTCCTGTTATTTCCCTTTGAAATTACCTAATCTGATGAAGTTTTAACTTTAGAAGGAGTTTTTCTGAGAGCCCTCACTATTTATATAGAATCCACTAATATTAAAAGATAAAACCATGATTGTGCAGTCAGGACTTAAGCACTGCATTGCAAATTGTGTTTATTATTGCTTGATTAATTAATATTATAATTAAGCCTATTTTCTCAGTGCAGTCAATATTTAAAATATTAAAAAAAATGTTAATACATTTTTCCAAAACTTGATTTAAGTACCACTGGGGATGTGCCTGAGATTTCCTCCAGCTTGCCTGAAATCTATCTGACATTTAAGCAGATCTGCACTGTTGGCATACCTATTACATCAGTTTTATACTAGATGTCCAAGCTGTTTCTGCTTTTCTACCCTAAACTCCAGCCAGGTTTCCATGAATCCTTCCACTTGCCAATACACGCACAAGGCAGGATCCTGGTGGCGCCTCATTCAGTTTTTGCAATTTTAATAGATTCATAGAATAATACAATCATTACAGTTGGAAAAGACCCCTGAGATCACCTAGTCCGACCCATCTCCACCATGCCCACTAAGCACGTCCTTCAGTGCCACAACCACACGGTTCTTGAACCCCTCCAGGGATGATGACTCCACCACCTCCCTGGGCAGCCTGTGCCAATGCCTCACCATGCTTTCTGAGAATATTATTTTTTTTTCCTAAAAAAGTTTAGGGATTTTAGGGTCATGGTGACTCATAACCACATACTGCAGTGGAAGGAGAATTACAGCAGCCCTGCTGCACCTCAGATTTATCACAGAAATACTGAAAGATCTAGATTATTTGCACAGTTTCTGTCTGATTGTTCCATTCTTTTTTTTTCCCTCTGTTTTTTACCATTCAATTGTAGATTAATTCCCAGTGATATTTACTTCTCTGTTTATTTATTTTAAATTTCTTTTGTTAATGTACACTCCTGTCTTAATTTGTAATTGTGACTCTGGGCTGTAAAGCAGCACGTATCAATCTAAGACTATTTATACCCAGTAAAACCTAAATTGTCAGCTGACTTAATTAAAAAGGAAGACATTTTGTCTGTCACAATTTTTATTTCTAACAATTTGAAATCAAGAAGACTTCACTCAAACTCTATGGCCAAAATCTTTAAGAATGACAAAGCTTACCTTCTGGCACTTTCGTTAGTGTCAGGGTAAGAACAGGAAGAAGGTACTTCCTGGGATAACTACTGTGTGCAAATAAGTGCATTTAATTTTCCAGTATCAGCATGGCTTAGCATTGCCAGCATCCTGCCTGGTAACTGATAGTTCTCCCACAGCAAGCAGTAACTGGGCTGTAGGATGAGTTCATATAGTGTCAAGACATTTGTGTTAAGAAGATCTTAATGACTGTCTGTCTGTTCAGTTTAGTAGGGCTATATGCTAGCTGTTCTTTGAAAGCTGTTTTGACTTCTCATTTTGAAGGCAAAAATACATGATAAATAAAGTACAACTAACAGTACTTCTCATATTTGATAATAGATAATTCATTGTTGATAGGAATAATAAAACCAAGATTCTGCAGTCTCACCCACGTGAAACGTCCACCAGAAAATTTATTGCTCATTTTCTTTACGGGGTTACAATGTAAAACAATATTTATTCAATATAGTACCCTATCTGTCTTGCCCTATATCCGTGTCCCACCATGAATCTGTTCCCAGACTGTGTTTAAGTGCTAGGCTAATTCAAATACTTTCCATGTAAAAATAGCTAAATAAATAAGTGTAAGGGGAGATAGAAAGTACACGTTTCATCTGTTAGCACTAACTGCAAGAACAGACACATTAGATAGAATGAGGCCATTAACCAGAACTTAGCAACTTAGTCTGGGCTGTCTCTGTTGCAAGATATTACTCCTCTGGGAATATGAATGATTTCCTAAATCATCACTGACTTGATTTTCTGCTAGGCATGGTCCTGCTCTGGGAGTACAGTACAGTTCAGATCCCCAGAGAGCTAGAAGCCATCTGTCTCAGAGCTATGGGCAGCTTTCTTGGGTCTCCCCCCTGTATAGGGCAGTACTTATGGCTGACAGATTAATTCACAGATTAAACAAGGGACTGGCAGGTTTAAAAGAAGAAATGCTCCTATATTGAAGTTTTATAAGTCATGCTATGGTAGTCCTTTATTCTCTGAATAGGGTACAGGAAGGAGACTTGAAACAAGCCTCCCCCCAGGAGTGTCAACTGTGACCTTGAGAAGAACAGTGTTTTGCACAGACAGCACTTACAGTATTAGGAGCTAGGCATGAAAGAGCTCAGATCTGGGACCAATGTCCAGAGAATCCAGTGAAAGGAGGTCTTCAGTGAGCAAAGGTTCTTAGAAAAAAGATTAGACTACTACTTCAATTATAGTTTATCATAGAATCATAGAATGGTTTGGGTTGGAAGGAACATTTAAGCTCCTCCAGTTCCAACCCCCTGCTACAGGCAGGGACACCTCCCTCTAGACCAGGTTGCTCACAGCCCCATCCAGCCTCGCCTTGAATGCTTCCAGGGAGGGGGCATCCACAGCCTCACTGGTCAGCCTATTGCAGTGTCTCAACCTACCCTCAGTAGGGTACTACTTAGCAGAAGTCTAAACCTAGCCTTTTCCTGTTTAAAGCTATGCTTCTACCTCATTTTCTTACTGCTGTGCTTTCTGAGTGTCATGTCCTTCATTGTGGTGGCACAAGGGCAGTGCACATCTTCCTCTGAACCAGGACCATAACCCATGTAGTTAGGGATGAGATTTCCTATAATTGGGAATATAATTTCAACTGTTTGGCTGCATCAAATGGGCTCAATAGAAATGAATTAAGACAAAGAGATACACCAGGAAGTAATCTGGTCCTTAAAGTCCAGTAAAAATTTGAGGATAGGAATTTATGTGCAGTGGAGAACAGTCTGTGGAAGTATCTGGAACCAAATGCAAAGCAATTTAGATTACTGTGATAGTACAAAAGCGCTTTGAGTAGACAATTTAAGACATCTGTCTGTAGTCCAGACATCTGTGTGCAGTGAATACTGCTTTCAAGCAAGCTCTTTATTTATCATTTCGTGATGTCCATCAATAATTGCTGGCCCTGTACAACCCTCTCTTGGTCTATACACAGTTATACATGGTCACTTGACATCACTAATAAACAAGGAGAGAATTACTTTTTCTTAAATTGAAAATGCAATCTGTGACTTAGTTCTATTTCAAATACAGACAACAGATTTTATTCTTCTCTCCCATTCTCCCCCTTTGTTCGCATTTGAAGATGTTATTGCTCTTTTATATTCCTCAAAGTAATGGACAGATATAATAGCTCCTGTCACGCAGATGGGTCACACAAATAAAATCCTCTTGTATTTTTAGCTCATTTTCGTGGTGATGAAGAGCCTGAAATGCTCAGATCTATGGTCAGAAGCCAGGCTTCTCTTCAGACAGACATACAGATTTCTCTTCTGTTGGTCACTTCAGATATTCTCTGATAGTCAGATAATAGTCACTATTTTACTCCTTTGTAGTCCAATCTTTCCTCATTTTTAAGTAAAGTTTTTTATATCTTACAATATCCTTTATTTAGCAGAAAGTAAGTCTTAGTGTTACAAGAATGACATCAATTTTCTTTAATGAAAGACTATGGGCTAGTCAGAATTAGAATCTGTAGCAACAGAAGTATCAAGCAAAAATAGTGTTAACTTCAGCAAATAAACAGATTTGTCCTGTTTAAATAATCCCACGTGATGTCTTATTAGCAGTCCAACTAAGGCACTACAGAACCAAGAGAAATCTTTTTAGAGTATCTTTGTAAAATCTGATTTGTAAGTCTAATTGTGATTTATTTAAATGCAATTTTATGCTTGTTTATTGAAATATCTAAGGTTTTGTGCTGCAGTCTTGAATGGATAATAACCTGATCCTATTTTATTTCAGTGGCCTTTGGATTAGACTCCCAGAACCTGGGGAATGAGGTTCTCTTGATGCTCAGTATAAAGCAAACTGAAAATTATTTAAGATTGGTATGTTTATAAATTTGGGAGCATGTTCAATTGCATCAATGTTTGACTACATTGCTCTGCTCGTAGAACTCCATATTGCCTTTTGGGAAAGAATGTAAATTCAATTCAGGTTGCACATCTAATCTCCCCAGAGCTGGTAGTCATCCAACACTAAGTTAAAGGTCTCACAACACTTCCTATAACAGCTGGGGAGCAACTTTGTCTTTTTGAGAAATATATATTTTTTTTTTTCTGTGGAAACATTGTAATTGTAAAGATCATGAAAGATATGGAGAAGATAACTTGGAATATCACCATTTTGCATGATGAATTGTATAAGGAAATACCAGTCAATCTATGGAGAATGCTTTGTGGATAAGGTGAATGAAGCAAAACAGAAAGGACACAACCTCCATTTCATCTCCACAGCAGTTTGTGGAAAAAGCAGTGCCAATGAAAAGCCATGCCAGCTCTTCCAAACCCTCCTTCACTGAACTGTTAAGCAAGATATAAAAAAAGTTTATAAATTACTCATATACTACAGAATATGTGTGCCAAAGGGCCATGTAAACATGGAAGATTGAGTGTTACTATAGATACACCATTTTAGATACAATAAATCTGGATTTACATAGCTCAGTGACTGCAGGGAAAGCTGGCCCTAGACAAAGTGTTTTACAGAGAAGGGAGAAGTTTGTGGCATAAGAAGATACTTCTCATATCTTTTTGGTACTTCTTATACTCCAACTGACTCTGCAGTAAAGGCTATGGGCACTTGGTAGCTTGGCAGTTCGTACTTGCAAGTTTTAATACAGGTGCTGTTGTCATCTTGCTGAAAGGATTTACTCTACAGTAATGAACAACAGGTGAAAGTGTCAGGGAGATGATCTGTTCCCAGGAAGGATTATGGCTATGGTTTAGTGGGGAAATACTGATGGTGGATGAACGGTTGGACTGGATGATCTTGGAGGATTTTTCTAACCTTGCTTATTTGGTGATTCTAAAGCAACTTTATGTAACACTAATTGGGACAACTATAAGCCATTCAGGCATAACAACTTATCCTCTCTGACGACTGTTTTGATTTGATTTGTTCGATTTATATGCTGTTTTGCTTCTTAATTTCATTTTGCTGACGAAAAAGAATTATTTTCTAGGATAACAGACTTTGAGTCTAGTAAAAAATTCAGAAATTGATCCTTATGATTTCATGTGAAAGCTTGATATTTTCTGCGGAAGATGCTAATAGTTCTTTTTGCCTCCATTTTTAAAGGCTGTAAAGAAACAGATCTTTTTGAAAACACAGCAATTTATCCAATTGTTGACTGCAAGATTATGATCTTACTCTCATCACAGAAAATTAGAAATTGTTCTTTTGAAATCATTAAAACATAAATTGAAGGGAACCTCAGTGTTGTTTTTTTTTTTTTTTGCATGTTTCATTTTTTAAGGAGCAGCACTCTGCTGTCATTGGAGAAGTACTGATGAAGCTTTTCAAATTGTTTGTCAGCCTAATAATACTACATCCATAGGATGTCCCAGGACTACTTTTAGTGATCCTGTGCATAGCAAGTGTCTGCAAAGCAGTTTGTTTCAAAATCCTTTGCAATCTCTTTATAGCACATGACTAGGAGGCAACACCGGTGTTGATTTTCTATGGAGGAAGCAATATGTGTTTTGGGGCACAGAATCACAGAATCGTAGGGGTTGGAAGGGACCTCCAGAGATCATCGAGTCCAACCCCCTGCCAAAGCAGGTTCCCTACAGCAGGTCGCACAGGTAAGCATCCAGGCAGGTCTTGAACATCTCCAGAGAAGGAGACTCCACCACCTCCCTGGGCAGCCTGTTCCAGTGCTCCGTCACCTCACTGTAAAGAAGTTCTTGTGCACATTTGTGCAGAACTTCCTATGCTGCAGTTTCCAGCTGTTTCCCCTTGTCCTGTCTCCACTCACCACTGAAAACAGTCCGGCCTCACCATTCTGCCCCCCACACCTTAGATATTTATAGACCTGGATCAGGTCCCCTCTCAGTCGTCTTTTCTCAAGTTCACTCAGCCTTTCCTCATAGCAGAGATGCTCCAGGCCCTTCACCATCTTTGTGGCCCTGCGCTGGACTCTTTCCAAGAGATCCTTGTCTTTTTTGTACTGGGGAGCCCAGAACTGGACGCAGTACTCCAGATGAGGCCTCACCAGGGCAGAGTAGAGGGGGAGGATCACCTCCCTCGACCTGCTGGCCACGCTCTTTTTAATGCACCCCAGGATGCCATTGGCCCTCTTGGCCACAAGGGCACAGTGCTGGCTCATGGCCAACCTGTCATCCACCAGGACACCCAGGTCCCTTTCTGCAGGGCTCCCCTCCAGCAGCTCATCCCCCAACCTGCACTGGTGCATGCAATTATTCCTCCCCAGATGCAAGACTCTACACTTGCTTTTGTTAAACCTCATCCGGTTTTTTTTTGCCCAGCTCTCCAGCCTTTCCAAGTCTTGCTGAATGGCAGCAGAGCCTTCAGGCATGTCAGGCGTGTCTTCTGCTCCTCAAGGCAATGAGTGTTGTCCTTCCCTCTTGCACTGCAAAGAGCAGGAAGTGGTATAAAATAAAAATTAATAAATATCAATCAATAAAAATTAATATTAATAAAAACAGATTCTTCTGCATCTACTTCAACACAGACATCTAGGAAAATACAAGTACTAGATGGATCATCTAGCAAATTTTCATCTACCTGCAGGGGTCAAAAATCTCAGGTCTTTGCACTGTGTTAAAACCTTCATAATTAATCTAGATAAATATTTTACCAAGATATCTAGATAAATATTTTACCAAGCCCTGTACCAAGCCCATTTATTACATTTTTGCAAGGAGGTGCTGCAGTGCCATTAAGCCTAAGATCACTATGGGATTTATATATCTTTCCACTGAGCAATCAGGTTACTCCATAGCTGCTTTATAATCAGCCCATCTGTTCCTATTTGATTTACTTGCAGCTGTATCCTGAAAATCTCAGGACTGGGAAAAAGTTTAGGAGTCTATAAATCCATATACTTGTCTCCCATATTACAGGCAATCCTCTATACAATCATTTTCATGGGCTGATTAAAATCCTCTCCAAAACATTCGTTTGCTTACCTCCCCAGAGTCCCCAGTGAAAGAATGTTCCAGGTCTTTACTTCTTTGATGTTTGGAAATACTTTATCCAGAGTTCTTGAGCAGTTTATATTGATTTGTTATGTACAACTTGAGCTTAAATTATTTTTATTTCTCATTTTTAAAGGGAGAAATCATACTCACTGTTACTCTTCATTTTACAGACCAAAGCGTCTGTTTCTTTCTCCTTCCGTCTCTTAGGCTTGGCTTTCCACTCATCTGAACACTTAAGTAGCATCTATTCCATTTTGATATATCTTTCTGTATTATGGGTGATTAGAACTGAATGCAGATGAGGCTTCACTGGCACACACATGCTGATGCAAATGCTTCTCTATCTGTACTGAAAATATTTTGGTTAGTTTTTACGGCTAGTTTATGGCTCATCATCATGCTGTGACCACTTATTGTGATGATATCTTTCTCTGTTCTCACTATTGATAATGATGAGTGAAAAGCACATTTCCTTGATGAATCTGAACTGCTGGATGTGAAATGGTTCCCAACTCTACACAGTGCAAAACTTCTTATCACATTATACCTTGTTAATACAGCTGTATGGTATAGAACTTGCTTACACTCAACAGACTTCAAGAAAGAGCAGAGAAGCATCACAAGAAAGGTACATGCAGTACGTATGTAAATGTAAGCCAGTTTACATGTGTTTTTAACAACCAACACTGGCTGTGCTGCTTAATCATTTTTGCTGGGCATTGGACTTGAGATGAGTTCTAAGCTGGGGTTTCAAAGATATTTATGTTCTGGGTTCAGACAGATTTTTGGGTAGAAACCATAGTGCTTCCTAGCATAATGCAACACACTGCTGTTAGACAGAAAACTAGGTAATAGCCCAAAAAAGCTTTGGCAAAGCTGTGCTTTAGAGATTATAGCAACATAGGGTAAAATATCCCATTTCATGTTTAAGATACATGGAAAAAACACCCACTGCTGACAAAAAAAGCTTATTATTTTAGACTGAAGACCTAATCTTGGGAGGGATACAAACAGGTGAGCTTCATACCACTACACAAAATAAACTACCTCTAGAGCTGAAAGATGTCTGTATGGATATTCTTTGGCATTTATATAATAATTGCACCAATGGTTTGCATCCATAGGTTCTTTAGATTATGACTATTCCAAAATGTGAAAAAAGTTCTGAGCTTTAAGTGCTCTACTTTTCCCAAACACATTAAATAAACACAGGACAGTAATGAAGAAGCTCCTTCATACTCTCCAAAGATTTGGCTAACCCAGATCAACAAGAATTATATAGCTGCTTTCATTATTCATCAGAAGAGCACAGTGGAATGCTTTCAGATGTAAATACCCTTACATCTCAATAATCAGAGCTATATGCTTATATAGCTGTATTGATTCCTGGCTCGTTTTTCTCTGAAGTCTTGAAGGAAATCCTTGCAATTCTATCTTTCGCCCACACAGCTGGTGACTGATGGCAAGTCAGAGCAATGGACATGTCAAGGACTTCAGAGCTAAGCAGAAATGCAAAGTAAGGACAAATCCTGAAAAGGTAAGAAAACTAAGTTGAACTAGAAGTATTATAGATTTGAAAAAGAGAAATAGAGACATCCTATAAGTTTCATATTGTTCCATTCATTTTAATATTCACTTTCAAACTCTATTTTTCAATTTATTCTCTCTATAGCCTTGTCTGTATTATTCAATCTTCAGGATTTCTTCCTTTGTGCTTGATTGTGTGATAACAACCAAAACAAAATCATGTGCCTGCTCTGGGACAGTCTCAGTAATACTGAATAGTAGTAGAGGTGAAAACCAAGAAGAAAGACAGCGAAGGAGAAATAAGAAGCAAAGGGAAGAGAAACAAGACTGAAGAGAAAAAAACAACACAACAAAATAACAAAAATAACAAAAAAAAGAACCCCAAACAATGCTTTTATAACTTCTCCTTCATCTTCTTAAGGAAAAAAAAAACACAAAAAAAAAAAACCAACCATGAAACACCACCAACAACCACCAAAACTAACCAACCAAACCCCCTTCCCAAAGACAGACAAACAGAAAAACTCCAACAGAAACAACCCAAAGCTCTTTATAAAAATGTAGAAGAAATGAAAAGATTATATATGGTCTTCACCATTCTTTACAGACACGCTTCTCTCACTGGTAGAGCCTATTTTCTTTCACTTGAAATAGCTACATTTTTTCTCTTTAGTTTTTTAGAAAGGAATAGCACTGTAAAGCTCAGTGAATTTCTTGTAAGCAAGAATTCACCTGTGACAGACAAGCCAGATGTGTGTGTATCCAGTGTGTAATTTCTATATTAATAGGCTGTGTAATGATAGCTGCCAGAGTCAAAACTTCATGTGAGTCATCATTTATTATATATGGCCCTACTTTTGACCTATTCTACCAGAGGTTGCATTGTAATTTCAGATTAAGTTAAGAAGAGTACCAGGAATTTCCTGTCTATCTCAGTGAACAGTGATTCAATGAACTTGCAGTCCATCACTTTATGTCAAACAAGCTTTTGCGTTAATATGTTTTCAAAACATACAGAAAAATGCACTTTCCAGAAATGGAAGATGCTTCAAGTATACGTATGTCTGACTTCTCTTACTAAGACCTGTGTCTTACAATAGCACAGTAACTCGTGAGAAGCTTGCAGAGATAGATTTCTTCCTTCTGCTAGACTGAAGGCCTGGGATGGTTCACATACTCCTAGAAAAAATTATGGATACTTTTAAACTGAAATGTTAGCAGTGTTCCCCTCTGACCATTACCGAAATCAGCACTCAAAACACAGCAAAACCTCTGGAGCTCCAAGTTCTGGTTCTGCAGCAGATTTACCATTTCCTCAAGTCACAGCCTCACAAATTCTTAAAATTTTATTTTTTGGTGGTACTTTGTTATCACTGGAAATATGCAATTAATGAATTGAAGGAGCTGCATTGCACCATATGATGCTGCTTTCTCAAAGAGTTTGTCTGCTCAAACTAAATAGCAGAAGTTATAAATAGACACTGATAAATCACAGGATTGTAGGCAGCCCTCAGACTGGGGACACAAGCACAGAAATGCTCTGTTCCCAGTCTACCTCTCCATGAAGATGATGTAAAAACATCTTACAACAGTAGTTCCTCTGATTGGTATGAGCTGGAGGACCAAATCTCTGTGGGTGTAAATGCAAAGCACACACAGAACTCAGTGGAAGGAAACAATCTGCATCCAACTGGGGTGGCTAATGAAATCTGAAGTCCTGCACTCAAAAACATGACAGCCAATAGGAAAGTGATAAGCTGTGATCTGTAGGGGTTCTTGTGCAGCAAGTGGGAATCCCCTGTGCTAGCTAGTGGTGGCCATGGAGCAGCAGCCATGCTGCAGTGCCTGTCCCACGTGTCTCCTTGCAGGCTGGAGCAGAGTGGGTGGGATTGTGTGGAGCAGGGCAGATCAAATTTGACTCTTGCTGACAGAGGGATTGCCATTGTAATTGCTTCCTCTTTTCTTTTCTTTTTTTTCTCCAAGAGACAACCTAGGGCAATGTGACTCCCACTTCATCCCACAGCTGGACAGTTTGAATGATGAGCATTTGTGGAGGAAGAACACGCAGTCCATTTGCCTTTAATAGGGTCCCCTTGGTTTAAGTGCTGACAGAATTTAGTTAAATTAAGGCAATTCAGGGAAGGAAACAAATAGGGGAATAAATGGCCAGCCCCCCTGGGATGGCAGAGTTACACAAACAACAAACTCCTGCACAACAATGCTCAGGGCTTTGCTGTTTCCAGTTCAGTTTAGCCACTGGCAGCCTAATAGAATGAGCTCACTACGTGGTTCAGAGAGCCATAAAGAGGAAATAGGTCATTTTATGGGGCTCGCAATCTCTTGCAATGTAGCCATATGTTCTCTAGTGCAAATTTTCACTCAATTTCCTCCACTCGTGAAAATCTTTTCATCTTAAGAGGGATTCAAAACAATGTTTTAGTCTTAATTTATTACCAGCAGCTTTGAAGGAGTTAATATTTGTAAAAACGAGTCCAGACAATTGATAATGATTTCCTTCAGAATACAAGCCCTTCTGGTTGGCCTTTGGCTAGATTACAGGATACTGTGGGCCAGCCTTATATATGTCACTCATCCCCAGCAGTCTTCATCTCATTGTTCTTTTAATCCAATAAGCAACAGTAAGTACTATTTATACTATTACAAACCTCTGCAGTGCTACGACGGTGATAGTGCTGCAGCCTGGATTTCCCTCCATCTCTTTTCCCATTGCTGCCAGCTAAGCTCATGCCCACCACCAACAGCTGCCAATAAATTTTCCTCCATTGGGAAACTAAAAATGACCTCTCTCCTTTTCCAGAGGAGCGAGTAAAGCAAATTCCAGAGAATGTTTTCAAATGAAGATGCAGAAACCTGCCAAAGCCCTCAAGTCAGCCCTCTGCGTAACAACATGAGCACAGCTCAGGGGAGTTTGTGGTGCTGTAGTGGAAGCATGTGAAAAAACTGCTTTGTAAGGGAAGATGCTCCTTCAGAAAGATCAGTGCCTGAGTACTGCTTATGTGGAAATGAGCCATGATGCATCAAATACAAAAATAAACGCAGTTCCTAAGTCTTGTGTTATTTCCTGATGTGAATGAGAAAGAGAAGATCTCTGGATCTGCAGAATACTGGGAGGAGAGAACTGACATTTCTAAATGTGCTGCCCCCAAGGGACTAGGCTTGTTGTCCAGAAAAGAACAGTACAAGATGATGCTGATGCAAGGAGCTGTGAGTTATGATAATGCAGGTTGCATCTTGGCAGAATGGGTGAGATGCCAAGAGAGAACACGGCAGGCACAACCATGGGATGTACCAGCAAGTCACAGCGATGCCTGAGGACAAGGATCAGTGGACCTGAGCAATGAGCCCACCATATCCCCCTTTGCCACACAGACCTCAGCAGGCATTAGGGAAACGAATATCTCTACAACTCCCTGAAAGAAGGTTGTAGCAAGGTGGGGGTTGGTCTCTTCTCCCAGGTAACAGTGATAAGATGAGAGGGAATGGCCCTTAGTTGCTTCAGGGGAGGTTCAGGTTGAATATTAGGTAAAAATTTCTTCTCAGAAAGTGTGGGGTGAGGCACTGACACAGGCTGCACAGGGAGATGGGGGAGTCACCATCCCTGAAGTGTTGAAGAACTGTGGAGATGTGGCACTGAGGGATGTGGTTTAAGGGCATGGTGGTTGACAGTTGGACAAGATGATCTTAGAGGTCTTTTCCAACCACAGCAATTCCATGATTCTGTTATTCTATAAAGGCCAGTACTCATGCTGTCTGGGAAGCTGCTCCCCTCCCTGAGCAGTTTCCAGCCTCTTACATCCTCAGCTGTAATGATTTGGGTTGTGTATCCTTCTGACAGACTGCTATGCCACCGCATCATTTCCAAAAGCAGTGGCACTATTTCTGCAGGCTCTTTCAGATTTTATTCTGAGATCCCTAAGTGACCCACTGAGATGGCCTTATTCATCTTCAAGAATTCTATTCACATTTGCTTGTGTTTGGATAGTTCCAAGAAAGTCACTCTGTATTCAGTGCCTTAATTTCTTATAAACTTTGTGTAACTAAATGTCAGTCTGTACAGCTCGTTGCTTTTGATTTAATATACTGCTGGAGAATCTGGTTTTTCAGAAAAAAAAAAAAAAAAAAAAAGTAAGAGAAATGCAAATTGCTGTGCACAGCATTGAAGGGTTCACGTCGTTTTTGGAAATCCATATTCTGTAGTGATTTTTAGAAGTTGTTTAGAAACTTTTCTGATTAATGGATCAAGAAGATGATAAACATTCTTTTATTAATGCAATTTTATACCATGACATGGAAGAAAAAGAACCCTTTCTGCATAGCAACTTAAGAGAACACTGGAAAACACAAGCAGAGAAAAATACGCACGTTGTCTTAAGATCCCCACCCTCCTCAATCTTAGGGGTTGGACCCTAAGAGGTCCCTTTCAAACTCGGCCATTCTGTGATTCTGTGATTTACAACTGAGGACACTTGTAAGGCTTCAGAATTATCACTGTGAGCACAACAGCACGAGAGCTTGGTCAGCATTTAGGTTGACTCAACAGCAAGAGGACATGCATGTTAAATAACCTTGATAAATGGAATTATCTGGATTAAAGCAGGAAGGGAAAGGGAAAGGGAAAGGGAAAGGGAAAGGGAAAGGGAAAGGGAAAGGGAAAGGGAAAGGGAAAGGGAAAGGGAAAGGGAAAGGGAAAGGGAAAGGGAAAGGGAAAGGGAAAGGGAAAGAGAAAGGGAAAGAGGAAGGGGAAGGGGAAGGGGAAGGGGAAGGGGAAGGGGAAGGGGAAGGGGAAGGGGAAGGGAAAGGGAAAGGGAAAGGGAAAGGGAAAGGGAAAGGGGAAGGGAAAGGGAAAGGGAAAGGGAAAGGGAAAGGGAAAGGGAAAGGGAAAGAGAAAGGGAAAGAGAAAGGGAGGGAGGGAGGGAGGGAAGGGGAAGGGGAAGGGGAAGGGGAAGGGGAAGGGGAAGGGGAAGGGGAAGGGGAAGGGGAAGGGGAAGGGGAAGGGGAAGGGGAAGGGGAAGGGGAAGGGGAAGGGGAAGGGAGGGAGGGAGGGAAGGAGGCAGGAAGGCAGGAAGGCAGGAAGGCAGGAAGGCAGGAAGGAAGGAAGGAAGAAAAGATTTACTGCAACATTTTTTATGTTTTTATGTTTGTTTGTTTTTTTTTTCCTTATTAATTAGGAAAAAAAATGGAGGAAATAGTTACTTTTTTTGTTGTTTTCCAAATGAGTTATGATAACACAGACTTAGGGGGCTTCCTTAAGGAAAAGTTTGGAAAAGTTTATGAAAAGTACAGAAAATCGTCTTTTTTTCTTTTTTTTTTCCCATCTCCTTTTTTTTCCTTTTCCATCAACATTTGCGAGGCATAAACCTCCACAGCATTTTTCAAACCAACACTGGAATTGACAGGAGATGGAACCAGAGAACCACAGAACACCCCGGGTTGGAAGGGGCCCATAAGGATCGCTGGGTCCAATTCCTTCATGCCGCAGTTTACCACTCTTCGAGGTCCGGGGCTGTGCTCCGCGGTTACACAGGGAGCTGCCCTCACTTCTCGCTGCCTCTGGGCTTCGGGTGAGGTAGAAATAAAACAACTTTGGTGGCACAGCACGGAAAGGAACCACTTCCCCCCGCAGCACGCGGGGACCCATCACACCTCACAGCACAGCCGTCTATTCGCCACTCCAGCAAATGAGCGGCGGCGAATCGATAGCGGATCAATCCCGTTCGCGGTGTCACCCAGCGCGCGTTGCCGCCGCACAAAAGCGGGGAGGTGAGAGCCGAACGCTCACTTCGCAGCGACCCGCGGCGGAGCGCGCAACCTGCGCCTCTCGCCCGGCAGCACCCCCGACCCCCGGAGCGCGACAGCGCGGGGACTGCCGGTAGGTGGGCTGCGACTGGGAGAGGCAGAACGCGCTTTTTGGGGACGGGACCCACCGGGACGCGGTGCGGGACCCGCACGGACGGCGGCAGCTCGGCTCCGCCCGCCCCGCCGGGAAGGTGCCGGGGATGCCCGAGGCCGGGGTGGGGACTCGCCGGAGCCCGCCCGCCGCCTTCCCGCCCCCCCCGGCAGCTCCCGCGGAGCGCGGCGGAGGCGGGCGGAGCGCGGCGGAGCCCCGCGGCCCCAGGTAGGCAGAGCCCCGAACGGTTCGGATGGCTTCTCTGTGCGCTTTGCGGGACGAACGACCGGCGTGGAGAAGGAGGAGAAGGAGGAAGAGGAGGAAGAGGGAGGCTGCAGCTCGGTGTCGGGGAGCCCCGCTTCCAGCCGAGCGACGCCCGCAGCTCCCCGTCTCCCTCACGAAAGAGGCGGCCCCGGCGGTGGGCACCGCTTCGGCTCCTCGGAGGGGACGAGGTGATGCCGGGCGGCCGCTTCTAATGGGCTGTGCGGGAGCGGATCGATAGGGAACGTCTCCGAGTCTCTTTCACATTGCAGAGCTCTGCCTTGCCTTTTAAAAATGCATTTAGATAGAAAAATGAAGTCGGTTTGAGGAGCCGTGGATCACTAAATAGCTATGGGTGCAGAAATGGGAGAGAAGTCTCTTTGCATGGCCAATGTGAGGCAGAGTTACCGAGTTGGAGATAGTTTCCCTGATTTTAGATCTAAGTGGATCTTATCATAATAAGGACTTTTCCTAAGTGCTTCTGTAAGAGTGCAAATCCTCGCTGCTCCGTCTCTGGATTCCCAAGCAGTGTGAGCTAGCCTTGTGCCAATACTCTTTTTTACCTAACTGGTTATTCTGGGAGCTGCACTCTGAAGCACATTCAGCCAGGAGAGGTGAACCTCAGGATCAGAGTAGTGGCAAGGTATTGATTCCATTAGCAGAACTTGCAGATCTACCCTCAGATCCTTTGTAACGTAGTTGCTTTTGCAGAATTAAAGTTCTCCTCGGAGCATCTGTCTCTGGCTGAGGCCAATAGATGGCATAAGTTATTCAGACTAACATACAAAGAAGATCGAGGAGGTAGGAATGCACTTTGTACAAGAGCCTGAGTATTTGGTGCAGTGGTGACTTTTTAACTTTGTAGGTTGCATTTGCTGTCTCCTGCTGAGAAGCTGCCCATCGCAGTGATGTAGAGAGCAGTAATCATTTGTGATGAGAATTGACTTTGTTTTAATACAGAACTGCATCTTTCAAAACTTTCACTGTCCCTGGAGGTTTTCAAGGAAAGGGTAGACACTGTGTTTAGTGGTGTTGTTTAGTGGTATGGTGGTTCTATTAGATGATCTTAGTGGTCTTTCCAGCCTTTATGATTTTATGATCTTCTCCTTGTTAACTTATACTTGTCCAGTTTTCACTGTTTGGAAAGGTTGCACTTGGGGCAATGGAAGACAATTGGCAAACTGGGGAAAAACATCATGGATTATGTATCTGAGCTTCTGCTGAGACAGCACTGTGGATAGGCAAAGAGAATTTTATGTTCTGAAACTGGGTAAATGATTTATATGTGTGTTGGCAGCTAAATTATGATAAAAGAGCTTTCACTGGCAATATCTATACCTGGCTTTTGGGCGGTTCATGCTTTTGAAAGCTTTTATTTTTATAGAGGTACAGTATCATTAGTTTTGTGATTTTTTGTTGTTGTTGCTGGTGGTTTTTTTTCTTCTCAGTTGCAGGATTTGAAGATTGGGAAGGCTCCAGAAATAATATCATAGTATCATAGAATGGCTTGGGTTGGAAAGGTCCTCAAAGACCATCCAGTTCCAATATCCAAGTTGCCTGGTTGTTTGCCTATACCGGATGAAAAGATTTGCTGAAATTGATCTTAAAATAAGTGAAATCTATATGTATTGACAACAAAGGATGTTACAGCTCTTTTTGAAGAGACTTTCCTCCTTGAACACTGTATCTGGTGCTGAGACAACCAACAAAAATAGTAGGAACCTTTCAACTTCCCATTTGCGTTTGTGGACAAAGAAGCAGATATCAATAAAGGTGGAATTGATGCAGACTTCACTGTGATCCCTAGGGAAATACAGTCTAGATGTTTTCTTAAAATGTTCTTTATACAAACAGAGTATTCCTAAGTAAAGCATTTATTTGCTCACTCTCTCTAGGATCACAGGACAGGTTCAGCCTCGGAGCAAAACAAAGTTCAGCAGTGTCTGAGTTCAGCTGCAGGGAAACTCACAGGGAGACGGCTGGGCTTTCCCTGTCCTGAGCATCTGGCAAGCCCCCAGCACAGCCTGTGCTGGGCATGGTGCTGCCCTGCACTAGGACAGCCGCCAGTGCTGCTGCCACTGCATGCTGTGTGCTGGGAGCTGGGTGCAGCCCTTCCTCTGCCAGCTGAGCGCACTGAGCCCCACATGCTCCCAAGTGTAGCAAATGCCAGCTAGCAAGGAGTGCATGTGAAAGACAGATGCTCTGTGTAAGCTGACGTGAGCTGGAGTTGGAGCGAGCAGCAGAGTTGGGCAGCATCTTTCCTAGCAGCCTGTCCATCCTCCTGGTTACTTGCAAGTGGGTTGTGGCTAGGTTTGCTTATTCTCCTGGAATCCTTTCTGGCTCTGCCTAAGCTCATTTGTTTGCAGCATGCGTCCTAAAGGCTCTTGGTTTAAAGAACTTGTTTACTTGCTACTGGGGCACATATATTAAAAAGCCCTGCTCAAGGCTAATGACTAGAAACAAGACTCAAGTCTCCAAACTCGCATCATTCTCTGCTTTGCAAATTTTCAGTTACGGGATCCCTGCCAAGGACACATAATAAAACAGACCTCATGAATAAATGAAATGTATTCCACTAACCTGTGGATATTTTCTTCTAATCTTGCCATTGCCCTCTCTATATATTCTTCTTTCTTGTTCTCCTTCCATACTTTTCTGTTTAGCTTCTTTCTTCTTTTCTGGAATTTGCATTCCCCTTTGTTATTGATATCATCTTATTCCCTTGCTATGTTGCCTCTTTATTTTCTGAGTGGAGAACACCTGGGCATTCTGGTGTCTGATTACCCTTCTCTGGTTCTGTGCAGAGGGACAAATCCTCAGCTGAGATCCACTGTCACTGACCTGTTGCAGGCTCTGCACTCAATGGCTCTGCACCAAGTCATCAGCTGCACCAAGACACGACCCTCATTTGCCTTCTCCATTCTCCATCATTCATTCTTTGCTATACCTCATTCATTTCCTTCTGTGCCTGTTTTGTTTTCTATATTTTACTAATACTTCTTCTCTTTGCACTCTACTTTCCATTATATTTGACTCTGTTCTATTTTGTTGTGTCTTCTTATCATTCATAGCATATCTGAAGTCTGAACAGTAGTGTGCCAAACTGCTGTCATCTTTTATTTGTGGATAACTAATTCATTTTTTTTCTTAAAAAGAAGATTCTGTATATGACAGTTGTGTGTAATGGTTTTGTTTTGTTTTTCATTCTGCTCTACATTACATGACTTAAAATATTTATCTTGCTTGTCGAGGGAGAGGGTGTTGATTGTGGCTTTAATTTGTGCCAGAAGAGGTGCAGGTTGGATATTAAGAAAAATTTCTTTGCAGATTGAGTGGTGAAGATTGGAACAGACTGACCAAGGTAGTGATGGAGTCAGTGTTCAAGAAATGTGGAGATGTGGTATTGAGAGAAGTGGTTTGGTGGGATGGTGGTGATGAGCTGATGGTTGGACTTGATGATATTGGTGTTCTTTCCAACCTTAATAATTTTATGATTCTATGATTTTCTCTTCTCCATCTTTTTATCCACAAACTCTCCAGCTCATTTTCTCATCCTTCATAGTGAAATGCCTCACCCATTTTGCCTTCACATTTCTGGGAGGTCTGAGCTGAGAGCTCCGAAGTTACCCTCTTACAGATGTGAAGAGTTGGGAGATGGCCCATGGGGAGGCCCCGATGGCTCAGCTCTTGCAGTGCTTCCACCAGCCCTTAGGATTTCCTGCTGTTCTGAGCAGCCAGCACTGGGAGCTCTGGATAAGACTCTTGGAATAAAGGCTAATCAACGAACTTTTCTTTTTTTTCCCCCCTATTTTTGTAAATGTTTTGGTCTTGCCAGTCTCTTAATAAAAACAACAAAAAAGGCACATGGGCAAAACAGAGTGGGCTGCTTTAAGGAGGACTGGTTGTTTATCATGGGTTGTTTATCATTTAAAATAGAGTTTTGCTTCCCCTTTCTTTTCTCCAGTGTCGTGCATTCTTGTCCTTTGTTCATCAGTTCAGACAAGAAATTTAGATGCCAGCTGATATCTTAGGAGCTGGTTAACCATGCTATGTGTTTAATTATTCCAATGCAGTGCTGTTCTCACACAAGACTCGGAGCTCAACCTGTGCAGTGTGTGGCTGGCCTCCCTCCTACAATTGTAACTAAAAGCAAAGCAAAAACAGAGGCTTTGTAGCTTTGGGAATGCTGAAGTAGAACACACTGACCTGCTGTGTGACACTGAACAGGTCACCCCTCAAGTCTGATGTTCTGCTTCCAAAGAGTGAAGCTGAAGGCATCTGCCTCCCAGCACTTCTAAGTTAATAAAGTTCTACAAGATTTATGGACAGAAAATGTCTTGTATGTAAGTAGTCTTGTAAAACTTCATATTAGCAATTTTGATGTCTCATAGAGGGAGCATTTTATGTTTCTCTGTGCTTTATTTTCGTTTGAGCCTAACAAATTGATTGCTGCTGTTGATATAACCATAGGTAGGTTACCTGTGGGAGGCAGAGAACCAAGAAAAAATCTATGAACAGTTTTGGTTTGCATGGAGGAGTTAAGACACAGTCTGGGTAGTTTGATGATAACTGGGGACACTTCTGATAACTCTGTGCTTCTCTTCTACCCTTCCTTCCCTTGAATTGATGCTGTTTACAGTTAGCGATGCTAACTGTACAGGTTGCAGCTTGAAAACTGATGCTGGGGGAGGAGGTACTGCAGAAGTGACTCTCACTCCTGGCTTCAGTGGGAGAAGGATTGACCTCATAGTCTGTGAGATGCAGTGATTATTGTACAATATTACTTTAGTGTACAGTTGCTATCAGTTGGTGTGTTTATGGCCAGCAGGGAGAGGGATGTGATTGTTCCCTTCTTCTCTGCCTTTCGTGAGGCCCCATCTGGAGTACTGCGTCCAGGTCTGGGGCCTCCAGTACAGGAAGGAGTTGTTGGAGTGGGTGCAGAGAAGGGCAATGAAGACAAAGGGCTGGAACACCTCTCCTGTGAACAAAGGTTGAGGGAGTTGGGCTTGTTTAGCCTGGAGAAGAGTAGGCTCTGGGGAGATCTCATTGCAACCTTCCAGTACCTGTGAAGGGAGATAACAAGTAGGAGAGGAACCAACATTTTACATGGTCTGACAGTGATAGGACAAAGGGAAATGTCTTTAAACTGAAAGAGGAGAGATTTAGGTTAGGTATTTGGAAGAAATTTTTTACTTAGAGAGTGGTAAGGTGCTGGCACAGGCTGCCCAGAGAAATGTTATGGATGTCCCGTCACTGGAGGCATTCAAGGCCAGGTCAGATGGGATCCTGGGAAGCCTGGTCTAGAGGACAGCAACCCTGCCCATGGCATGTCTCCTCAAATTAGGTTGGCCAAAAGGCCAATTTGGCCTTTCTATGATTCTATAATTTAAGTTGTGGTGCAGAGGATCAGATATGTCCCGAGGAAGATTTATTTTATAGGAGGTTTTATTATATATTTTCTCTCTGCAGATATCTGAATCACTGCAACTGCTGTTGTAACTGGATCACAGTTCTGAAGCTGCTTTGTAATTTTATGAACTCTGTTTATTTCCAGTTGAAAGAACAAATAGAGCCATAAGTTTGGCTTTGATTTTAAAGATAGCCAAGCCACTACTGCAACCCAAATTTAGATCAGTCCTTGGTGTTTAGCACTAGCTAATGACAAGCACTGAGTGATGGCTTCAGCATGACATTTTAGTAATACCTTTTCCCTGAATGAGCTGCGGAATGGTTACTGCTTATTACACTCTTCTTAAGTTAAGAAACTTGATGTACCTCCCTGTCCAGCACAATGTTGACACTGAAAAGGACAGCCAGTGTGGATCAATACTGCTCTTTTAATTTATCTGTGAAACTGGTAAAAGTTTGAGCTGAGCAATAAGGATAGCATGGGTCCTCGGAGATATTTTATCTCTTTGTCTTCAGTCTGGAAATAGTAATAATGTTTATGGTCACATTTTCATGTAAAATGCTATTTTCAATGAGTTGTGCTTTTTCTCTTACCGTTTTCTGTTATACCAGGCACAAAACTATTTCCCCCCTCATTCTGATTAATTGGTTAGGATGACAAAAAGTGCAAGGACAAGCCAGTTCCTTGAGTTTCCAAGTGCATTTGACACAAGTAGTCTGTGGCATACACTGAAACCTGTGAAACTTAAAAGAGCCTAATGTTCTGGCAAGGCTGAATAGATGCCTTGTCCCTGGATGTGCTTGAGACCAGGTTGGATGGGGCCCTGAGCAAACTGACAAAACCATAGGACAAAGGGAAGTGGTTTCAGACTAAAAAAGGGGGGATTTAAAGTCTGGATATAAGAAAAAAGTTTTTTACAGTAAGGATGGTGAGGCACTGGCACTGCTTGCCTAGAGATGTTTTGTATGCCCCATTCTTGGAGACAACCAAGATCAGTATGGATAGGACCCTGAGCTCCTGATGCAGCTGCAGATGTCCCTGTTTGGTGCAGGAGAGTTGGATGGGGTGCCTTTAAGGGTCCTTTCCAACTCAAATGATTCTATGATTCTATGATCTGCTCTTGATTTAGTGGTTGGCAACACTGCCATGGCAGGGTATTTGGAACTAGATGATCTTTGAGATCCCTTCCAATCCAAACTATTCTGCAATTCTATGATTTTATAATTCTGTGCAATCACATGAGATTCCTCTGGCATCTCTGATGGTTGCTGGCTCTGGACTCATGACTTGGATCTCAGAGGCATTCAGGCATTTTTCTCTCAGCAATAAATCCTAGTGATTACAGCCTGTAGCAAGTGCTTATGTATTCAGATTCAAAGTCTGAACATTACAGGTCTTGTTTTCATCTGAGGTATTGTTAATAGAATTAAAACTGTATTGAGTACATGGTGAAGTGCTTCATTCAGATGTAAGCCACAAGAAAGGTAATGTCATTTGCCTTCTTCCTCCTAGTGAGTTGTACATTTGTTCTGCTGCTAAGGCCAAAAAAATCAAAGGGTTTTTGCTTAAAGTGGTGCTTGGTGGTGCTTTGCTTTAAGCAGCAGCCTATGAAGGGAAACTATCAACTGAAAACAAATGTGTATTGTTCTTAGTTTCTTCTGATGCATTGAATGTGCTTAATGAAATTTAATTCTTGCTTTGAAGCTATTCTGTACTTCAAGACTTCAAGACTTCTACTTCAAGGAAAATCTCTGAAATATGAGTTCTTTCAGCTGAGACTGAAGATGGAAGACACTGATCCCACAAAAGTTTGTGTCTGCTTTACTTGTGGATGTGGGTAGTGAAGCAGGAACATAACACTGCTCAATTTAACACAAAAATTGTGTTAAGCAAAACACTGATGGAAAATTTATCTCCTTGAGGGAGGATATGTAGTCCGGTTCTCAGATCTCTTTCTGGATCTGTTGGTAAATTGCTGCCACCCTGGCGTGGCTCCTTTGAAATTCTTTGTGCTCTTTGTGGGAGGCTATGAATTTGTCTAGCTAAAGTGTAACCCAGTCAAAAACCTGGGAAACCCCTTGTCTTTTTACAGTCCTCAGCAAAACCTCTGCTGATTAAGGATTTTGCCCAGCCATTTGTATGGGTTATCCTAGGCATTAAAAAACTGCTTGTAGAAATAGGGCAGGAGTAGGCAGGCAGGGAAGGGATGCTTCAGTCTACTGAAATTCTTTCTGATTTGGTTTGTTGTCTTAATTTGTTCTAAACTTTCTGCCATTGAATAGCAATGGTAAAAATTTCCTGAGTAACTTTAAAGGGCTCAACATTGAGTCGTGGGTTGAGTAGATGGTGATGCTGCTATGAGCTGTGTAAACACATTTGTTAGTGTTGCTAGAATGCAGCCCGTTCACACAGTGCCTCTAGTATTTCACAAGTGGTGCCAATGTCAGATATAATTTTTCATATGCAAATCCAAGTGTTAGTAGCTACTCAACACTTCCTTAAAAAAAAAAAAAAAAAAAAAAAAGATGGATAGTAATGCTGACAGGTACTGAGATGGATTGCGCTCATAGGCTAATGCTTATTCAGAGAAAAACTTATTTGCTGGCTATCCCATTTTTTTGCATGCAGGAACAATGTCTCAGCTATTTCTCTGAATAGTCAATTGAACACTTGTGCAGTGATGCAGTTTTATATCTTAGGCTGTCATATACCTGCTTCACACCTTTTCTGGCAAATATTTTCTGTTGTTAGATGCTATTTGAGGACAGCCAAGTTGAAGTAATCAGGACTGAGGTGGATAATACTACACCAATATGCTGAAAGGATGCTGTTAAAAGGGATTTCAGCTGCCTGGAGAAATTCCATCCAGGTTTCAATAATCCCATGCAGCAGTACAGTCTAGGGCACAACCAACATACCCAAATTGGAAAGAAAGAGCTTCTGGTTAGACAACAGAAAAAAAAAATCATTGTAGGAGGAATCATACATCGGCACAATGTATGCCCAGCAAGTTTGAGAATTCTCTGTCCCTGGAGATATTCAAAATGCACTTGGCCTTGTGCAACCTGCTGTAACTGGACTTGCTCTGAACATTGGGTCGGATAAGATAGCCTCCAAAGTGCCACTTCAAAGCAGATTAGTTTGTGATGCTACTTGGAAAGTCTAGGAGAGGGGAACAAAGTGATGTCCAGTGATGTCCAGTAGCAGAGTGGTGGACTAGAATCCACAGTCCCTGTGGGTTGTCTTTATCATATAAGATTAAATAAACATCTGTTAAAAATTGTTTAGGAATATCTGATCCTACCTAGAGGGATGGAAGGATTTGAATTAGGTAACTCTTCAAGGTTCATTCCTGTCCGAATTTCTGTAACTGCTGATGTATTACTAACACAACCATTTATTCATAAATAAAAAAGAGACATACTGATAGAAATATTGTAAGGAGAGACTATTTAAAACACTTTATCCCAAAGCTAGAACTTAGAATAGAATAAAACTAACATGGATTCAAAGGGAACAGGTAGTCAGTTCAGTAGTTTAGTGCAATGCCATCCACAGCTGAACTGTCCTTTTTGGTATTTTGATGCTGTGGCTAAGTACTAGTGAAAAAAACCTGAGGCTTCTGATGGACAGCAGGTTGGCCACAAGCCAACAGCGTACTCTTGTGGCCAAGAAGGCCAATGGTTTCCTGGGTGCATTAAAAAGAATGTGGCCAGCATGTCGAAGGACATGATCCTCCCCATTTACTCTGCTCTGATAAGGACCCTGACAGAGTGATGGAGCACTGGAACAGGATGCCCAGAGAGGTTGTGGAGTCCTTTGGAGATATTTGAGGTCCATCTGGATACTTCCCTGAGCGACCCGATGTAGGGAACCTGCTTGACCATGGGGTTGGACTCAGTCTCTAGTGGTCCCTTCCAGTCCTCACAGTTCTGTGATTCTGTGCGTAGATTTGTCATTGTTTAGAGCAACTGACTGTTGCAATTTGACTTTGTACACTTTAGAAATATTGTCTTCTGAAAAACAGAAGATTAGGAAGAGTTAATCTCACAGAGGATAAATGAGCAACAGTCCTGTGGTGTCAGGAGTCATCTACACTAAGAAGCAGAGGACAATTCCTGAGACTTCAAAATGAAGAAGAATGTAAGTTTTTCCTTACAATTACAAACTCTAGGATGGACTAATGAGTGGATATTTTGAATATTAAGGTCAGTCTTACTGTCAGTGAGTTGATTCTTATTTTTAACTCTCTGTTCCCCTTCTAAAAGGGGTTAAAAAAGACCTGAATTTCATCAAAATCCTACTTCCTTTCTTAACATGGGAGAATTGTAATAGCTGATTGCAGGTGTAAGTTGCCTTGGTGCAGAGGCTTGTGAGCAACTGATACTCAGATTGGAAACTCAGGAGAATCTTAAGTGGTATATAGACCTCTGCATGAGAGAAAGAGAAAATATGTCTAGTTGCTTACCCCATTATGTCAGGCCTAAGAGATTGCAGTGGTTGGATAGATGTGCAGTTTCTCATCTCTGCCAACACACTGCACCGCACTATGAATGTACAAGTGATATTTAGATTTTCTACTGTTTTGTTGTTATTTCTTTCTTTTTGTTAAGTTTATTTATTTATTTCCCCACTTGGCTATTTGCATAATCTTATTTACTCAGGTAACTAACCTTTCAAATCTCAGCTATCTTTATGAGTGAAATACAATGAGAATGAAGAATTATTTGTAAGAAGTATACCAATATACCTTTATTCCATAAAATTTCTCCTTTGGGGAAAAGTATCAGGGATCTAGGATCATGTATCCGGAGTTTCTGACCTTTAATGGTAACATAAACTACCGATGTGTTTTTATTGTACTTGTTGGAAAAGTTCTTGAATGGGAATAATGTAGGACTCCGCAGAAAATGAGATATGGAATATTGACTTTAAGGAAGGGAAACCTATAGAAATTGTGCTCCTTGCAGAGGTGCTTTTACCTAGAAGTTACCATATGCTGTTCAAATAGTACTTCTCATTTTGAACCTCTACTTCTCATGGAAGCAGGATGCCAAGAATATGACTTAATGCAGAAGATTACTGTCCAAAAGTTAATCTGGAGAGAGTTTCTTTTACCACCAAACTATAGCAATGTTGACTTGGTTCTAACAATGCCATGTGCATCTTCTCATCTTAAATTTTTCTGTGAACTTCAGCAATTAGGATAATACAGCTCAAGAAAATGAGTATCTTTTGCTCACTGTGAAAACTGACAGGTGTCATAATACAGCATTGTGACTACTTAATTGGTGGGAATTTACAGGTAGATTTTCAAGCAAACACATTTTAATCTGTCAATTTCACTTAGTTAAGGTGGATAATGGTCTTTTAATTTTATCTGAGCAGACTATAAATTGCTAAGCTGTTGGAAACATAGAGAAGTGCCAGTCTTGTTAAATGTCAGAATGCATGTTATCCCCAGGAACTTGTTGGGTTAGGATGAGGATACCTTTTTCTTTTTCTGACTTTTTTTTTTTTTTAATATCATCTTACAAGATGACATTCTGATAAATGGAATTCTTTTTATGTAAAACAGTTCAGACCACAAACCATGTTCCCAAGGAAGTTTTTGTCTTGTTGATGTTACAGCTGGCAGCTTTCATTTGCTCCTTTCTTATGCCTGCCCCTTGGCCTATACTCAGTCCTTGCCAGCATTGATTCTCACAGTGATAAACAGCCAAATTTCACTTTTTGGGAGGATTGATTTTACCTAATGCTACCCATACCCAAGTTAGACATCTTACAAGTCATCTGTGTTGCTTATCTAGTTAATATACAGAAAATTACTTTTCTAATAGGTGATTCACCACACCTGAAAGTATGTGTATAAGATCTGTGGGATGAACCATAGTCTGGAGTGGAACATTCCTATATTGTTGCCTATGTTCTTTCACTTTGAGTTTCTTCCTTGCAATGCAGTCTTGTGAGGAAAGTGACTTTTTTTAATGAAAACAATGAAAACTTTGTTTTAAAGACTGTTTTTTCCACAGGTCCAGATGTTGAAATGATTTTACATTTTATTGCCAGCGGTGCTCTTGGAAGCTGCTGTTTTCTTTCTGTTTTCCATTTCATTCCAACGATGCACAGGCATATGGTGCAAGTTCAATTTCTGAAAATCTGTTGACATAACGAAATCGAACAAGGGATGAATTTGACCAAGTAGGTTTACATGGTGGTAACTTCAGAACAATATTTGGCCCTGGAGACTTCAGCGCAAACTTCATTTACCTGAGGTCTTCTGGGAGGCTGAACTTAATCCATTCCAAGAGAAATGTAGCTGCAGGACTCAATTATTTTTCACTGCATTTTACTGTAATATTCTGGATAAAGGATGTCACCACTAATAGAATATATAAAATAAATTACAACTAAGCAAATAATTTAGCTGATGAATTTATCCTCGTTGCCTCACAGTGCATCCATATCCAAAGAATGGTTTCTTTGGATGTTCACGCTATGTGTGCTAAATGACTTACTTTCTTCTTTCACTTCTGCCTTCACAGACTCCAAATGATTTTGCAGTGAACTTTACAGAGTCAAATATTACAAAATGGAGTTGGGTACAGCTAATATCACAATGAGAGAAGTTGCACAAAGTAATATAGTATCTTTTCAGACTTAATCATGTGTGTTCAGGCAGTTATGACTATCCAGCTGACGGGCATTAACTTAAGTCATACTAAATGGATTTCAATTCAAACTTTAACTGTGATTGTTCTACTGTGTTCAGTGGGTCAGAAAGCATACATGGCAATTTAAGGTGGTGCATTATCCAAGTATTTGGTCTACTTAGTGTGGTTCTAAATCCCTAAGTGGTTTATGTAGTGAAGTACTGCATAGTCTATCCCACCATGAGTCAGTTCAACTTCCTTTCCTTTGTGCCTGGATAATCACAGACAGATTAGTGCTAACAAAAGCAGAAATTGTCCCAATTTGGAATTACCAATAGCTGAGGCACTAGCATAGTTAAATGTGCAGTATGTTGTAAAAGCTTCCATGTGGGATCTCACTGACTACAGAGACTTTTTGTAAAGAAAACTTAGAAAGAGAAACTTTCCTAATGAATAAATTTGTGATATGGGGTTCACATCCTCACTAAAAACCTTTAGGGGATTTGATCTCAAAGAGGTTGGAAACCACAGCTCTTCACTCTATGTTATACATCCATGGTGTAGCAATCTCAAAGGGACCATGTACATAGAATTTGTCCCTGTGGCTCTTCTTTTGTAAGCTTTAGGGATTTCACAGCGTGCTAAAACCCCAGAAATTTGCTATCCCTTTCCAAGCCAGACAATGGGTCTGTGGCCTCACCAACAATGTACTACTGCAGAAGCGCTGGCTAAAGCCCATCTCCATATTCGATTTGGAAGTGCTGAATCCTGTTGCTTTGTTTTTTATTCTAATGTTTATATCCTTTTCACACTGCTTTCCTTATGACTGGTTTTTATTTGGCCCTCGAGCTTAACATTTGGAACTTCCATTGCATGATTTTGTTGTTTTTTTTTTCTCTTTTTTAGCTTCTCAGAGAATAATGTTGATTGTTGCAATAAGCATCTTTCTTTCGTGTTTCATTTCATTTTCTATTCTATATAAGTTCTTACCCAGTAGCTCATCAAAACAACTGAATCAATTAAAGCAACCAAGTAACTAACATCTGCTATGTGTTTGCTGCCTCTGTAAGACTCTCCTAGAGCAAGAAATGTGTGCTTTGGAATGGTTAGCGGTTTATTATGTTATATATGAATACTGGTTTACAGAAGGCCAGATCAGAGAGGTTTTAATGATGTTCTTGAAGTGGAGAGCTGCAAAGTTTGTGCTAGCTCTGTATTCTTAGGAGGATCATGATGCAGGCTTTCCTCCATGAAAGCACTGTTTGAAGTGGAGCAGAGTTTTATCCTTGGGTAAAAAGATGAGTGAGTAAAGGACTCCCTTGAGTAGAGAGCATGTTGTGCTGGGAGAGAAGTTACCATTTGTGGTCTTTGCCCCAAGGCTGGTTGGGGCAAAAACTTGCTTTCTTTTTGTAATAGTTATCACTCACTCCCGATAATTTTAAATCTTGCCTGTTTTTTGTAGCAGTAGCTCACACTCTAGTGCTCTCCTCTGAATGAATTGCTGAAAGTGGAGTTTTACTCTCTGAAATTAATCAGTGAATAGAGCCAGCATGGTGTTGAATCTACTTTGACCTCCAGTTATCCCAGACCCTGAGAAATTTTAGGAGGAATTTATACTGATGTAAAATCACAACTTGGCTCTTGATCCTGATTGGAGCTAATTATCAGCTGATAATATCCTTCTGCCCTTCGTCTCTGAGTGGAAATCAGTGCTTTTATTTTATGTCTTAATCATTTGTAAAAGCTGAGCCTTGGGAAGCACTTGGAGCAACTGTGTTTTACACTCATTCTGTTAGCTAGTAAATACCTGTCTTCAAACTACATTTTAAGTTGTAAAATCACTTTTATGTACCTAGTTTATCATCCTGTAAAAACTGGCTGCTCTCCGTCTTGCTTAGTTGGAAAGCAGTGTGTCTCATACATTTTTGTTTTCAAGAACTTTATTTTAACTGCATGATAGTCTATGCACACAGTAGAATTTATGATGTTTCCAATTAATCTGGATTTAAGAAAAATGTTTAAAGGGGCTTGCAGTGTGGTTAAAAAAAAAAAAAAAGTGCTGTTTTTCAGTTTTCAAAATGACTTTCACTACAGAAATAAAGATTATTCTGAATACAAAAATGATTTTTCAGAATTAATTGACAGAGTAAATATTTAGCTGCAGCATCTTATGTGCCTGGTTTTTGAAGTCCTATAGGTGTCAGTAGTTGTTGCACACAAGAGGAATATCACAAGGTTTGCAGTAGCTTTGGTTTGACTGACACCTGTGAACAAGTATTAGGAAATACAGGCTTGTAGGATTAGACTCCACGCTCCTACTTACATAAGGAAATTGTGGAAAAACAATACAATGAAAGTACTGGAAAGAGAGAACAGTTCTGAACAGATCTCTAACAGTGCTTGTGGCAGTCCTAAAAACAAACCCTTGCATGTGAAGATGCTAAAGGTGAAGGGAATGAGTAGGTCGTGGCTTGGAATATCCTTTGGAACCTTCCTCTAAACACAACCTTGAATCTGTCTTAAATCATTCTTTGAAATGCTGCCATTGTAAGATCCTGGTGATCTATTTTCTCTGCTGTTCCTCTGTCTGGAAGGCACTGGAGTGGCAAGAAGACAAAAAAAGCCCTTTCCTTCATGGGTGTTGCAGGGATCATACAATCACCAAGGTTGGAAAACACCTCCAAGATCATTCAGTGCAACCCTCCACCTATCACTAGTGTTTCCCAATAAACCATCTCCCTTAGTACCACATCCAAACATTTCTTGAACACCTCCAGGGATGGTGACTCCACTGCCTCCCTGGGCAGCCCATTCCTGCACCTGACCACTATCAGAGAAGAAGAATGGATTTGCTGCTCCCCGAAATAACAGGTGTTTGCTGTCCACCACAGAGAAAAAGAAATCATTGCATTTTACAGGTACTGCACGATAGTCTCTGTTGGAGAGATTCAAATTCTGGTTGATAAGACTCTTGTAGTCACTTTTAGTTCTTTCTCTCTCAGAATGATCTAAATCTCAATTTCCTTCTTCTATTGGCATTTAGTAGAAAGTTTGGATCCAGTTTTGTTGAGTTTTCCCATTTCTCTCTTTTGCTATAATCAAAATATGATAAGGCCCATATTGCACATGAAACTTGACCCTACAATGAGACAAGGTGCTATTACCTTAATATAGGTCCTTCTACTGTAGGCTGGAAAAATTCTGTAGTTCTGTGGAACCTTTCCTCCAAGGCAAGCAGTCTTTTTGGATCCTCTTATGTTGTATGACAGACTTAGGATCACTGGAGAGTGGCTCCATCTCCATAATGCATCCAGTTCAAAGTCTTTTTTTTTTTTTTAATGTAAGAGAGAAGTCAGTTTTGCACTAGATGGAAATGCCTATGAAATTGCAAAGCAAATTACTTTGGGTGACTGACAGGGCTGGGCTGGCAGTGGTGTAGATGCAGACTTATCCCTGTTCAGGCTAGTCACAGTTCATTCATACCAAGAGAACAGTTCATCTCAGTCAAGCCTTCACCACAAGACTCCATTATTTCATCTTTTATGTAGAGGTACAGCAATAATCTGTAAAGATATCTACATGATATCTTTACAGATTGATGCAGTAGGCAAAGGAACTCATCTATTAAGACAAGTACCCAAGGCAGAATGAACGTTAAATTCTTTTGGCTGACTAAATAAAGGTTGTAGATTTATTTTTTTTCCCTTCTTGATTCCTACTTGTTCTGGTGGTATAAGGTGGGACTCATCCTTGAGATCTGGTGTCTGAACCATCCACCTTAACACTTACTAAAGACCAGGAGTGATTTCTATTTGAAGAATTTTCTTTAACATAGAGAAGCATTGATGTTCCTTTTTAATGTTTATGTACAGTGCGGTTGCAGACATGGCTCACACACCATGAACAAGGAAATAGGTACAACCTTCCATAGATATAAATTTAATGACCTTCTTAACTGAGTCAGAAGACCTCAAGGAGCAACAGAAAATATTCAGACTCAAATCAAAACAGATTTCAAATCTGAATAATAATTGAGACTAGTGCAGGAGACACTGAAAAATAGACAGGTATAGAAAATGTCAGTTCACTGAGTAGCTTTTCCAAGTCATTATAGAGCACCCAAACAATATTTTTGCATGATATGAATCCATCAGTTAGCACTGGAGGATTACAATGTTCTCTTGTCATAATTAAAATTAATTGTCTTCCCTATTAGATTGAAATAAATTAGCTTAGTACACATTAATTAATGTATAAATGTCAGAGTCAAAATTTTTTTATCTCCTGATGATCACAAGTCATATACAATCCCATGACAAGTGTAAGACCTGCCAGTTGCCTGAAGACTATGGTTTCTTAACAGGAATGCAAGAACTAAACTCTTCTGGAGAATTTAATATGTTTTCTAGTAACTATAACTGCATTTTTTAAATGCTATCTGCAGATATTCATGTATGTGCTGAGGTAAATTTTTTGTAGAAGTTCTATCTCTGGAAGTTTGTTTCCAGAAATGACATTTCAGCACCAGCTTCCCAGCATTACTATAGTGGCTGTATCCGTACTGTGGCAGAATAGGAAGAGCTTCTGGAGCTGACCAAGGTTGTAAGATTTGGGACACTCCAGGTGAGTAAGAACACAGAGAACAAAATGCAGTGAGGGAGTGCAGACACCCAGATATGGGCAAGGCAAAACTCTGAAGTCAGGGATCAGGAAGCTTCAAATGCACGTTTAGTATGTATTCACGAATACAGAATGCTCTTCTGTGGATGACTTCAGAAGGAAATGAATTGGTGTTACAACAGAAGTAATTGCAGTTCATGCTCATGTGGATAATGCTGAAAGTAGTGGATTATAAATTGCCAGCTCATTTAAATCAGTACAGCTCTACTGACACCATAATTGAGATGCCTGCTCTTAAGCTTTGCCCTAAGTGTTCTGATGGATTGTCAAGTTTTCTTTCTCTCAACCGAAGATTTCCAGCTGCACTGCAGTAAATCTATGAAGTATTAATGTCAATGTGATAGTAATGCAGAGACTGATTTACTAATAAATTAGGCATTCTTCCGCCACACTAGAAAAATTTGAAGAGTGCTAAACTTGAATCCATGGCTTTCAAAAAGCTGAGCTAAATCATCAAACTAAACCCACTTCTGTGAAATGCTTAATAATGGTATTCATAATTTTTGTTTTGTTTCATTTTGTTTTGTTACAGAATTTCATAGTAGTTGGAGATGGAAAAAAAGAATGTGTCACGAGAACAAAACTGAAGTAAATGATCTAATAATATTTTATGTTCTTTTTAGGTTCAATGTAATCTTATTGGGCACCAGCAGTGGAACTGTTCAAAATGGTTTATGGTGAATTTTTCCGCAGACCTGGCAAAGATGCAGAACTTATCAATTTGAATGTGGGTGGCTTTAAGCAATCAGTGGATCAAAGCACTTTGCTCCGATTTCCTCATACCAGACTTGGGAAACTTCTCAAATGCCATTCAGAAGAGGCTATTCTAGAACTATGTGATGATTATAGTGTTGCAGATAAGGAATACTATTTTGACAGGAATCCCTCCTTGTTCCAATATGTTCTGAACTTTTACTACACTGGCAAACTTCATGTCATGGAGGAACTTTGTGTCTTTTCCTTCTGCCAGGAAATAGAGTACTGGGGGATAAATGAGCTGTTTATTGATTCCTGTTGCAGCAATCGGTACCAGGAGAGGAAAGAAGAAGGTCCTGAAAAAGACTGGGATCAGAAAAGCAATGACAGAAGCTTTGACTCCTCCAATGAAGAATCATCCATATTTGATAAGGAGCTGGAAAAGTTTGATAATCTGTGCTTCGGTGAAATAAGAAGGAAGATCTGGGTCAGAATGGAAAATCCTGCATACTGCTTGTCTGCCAAGTTAATTGCTGTGTCCTCCCTGAGTGTTGTCCTGGCATCAATCGTGGCCATGTGCATTCACAGCATGCCCGAATTTCAAAGGCTGGATGCCAATGACAGAGAGATTGAAGACCCTGTGCTGGAAGCTGTGGAGATTGCGTGCATCATCTGGTTCACTGCTGAGCTAGTGATCAGGCTCATCACCGCTCCAAGTCAAAAGAAGTTCTGGAAGAAACCATTGAATATCATTGATTTTGTCTCTATTATCCCATTTTATGCCACCTTGGCTGTGGACACAAAGGAAGAAGAAAGTGAGGACATTGAAAACATGGGGAAAGTGGTGCAGATCCTGCGGTTAATGAGGATATTTCGCATCCTGAAACTGGCCAGGCACTCTGTAGGACTGCGGTCTTTAGGTGCTACTTTGAGACATAGCTACCAGGAAGTTGGACTTCTCCTTTTGTTTTTGTCTGTTGGGATTTCTATTTTTTCAGTTCTTGTCTACTCAGTGGAGAAGGATGATGACTCTTCAGAACTGCACAGCATCCCCGTTTGCTGGTGGTGGGCAACCATCAGCATGACTACTGTTGGTTATGGGGACACTTACCCAGTCACACTTGCTGGAAAGCTGCTCGGCACCTTATGCATTATCTGTGGGATACTAGTGGTGGCACTTCCAATCACCATTATTTTCAATAAGTTCTCTAAGTACTATCAAAAGCAAAAAGATATTGACCCAGACCAATGCAACAATGATCGCAAAGAGAAATGTAATGATCTACCTTATTTTAACATTAGAGATATTTATGCAAAAAAGATGCACTCATTCATTTCAAGCCTTTCCTCAGTAGGAATCGTAGTCAGTGACCAAGATTCAACAGATGCCTCCAGCATCCAGGATATGGAAGATGTTTATCACACAGCTACTTTAGATAATGGTGCAGGAAAATGAGTGGAATCACCTTCTCTTTTCCTCATTTTTCTTTTCTGAGTCCTGGTAAACATGGACTTAAAGACTTCAGTGAATTTATTAAGTGCATTTAATTCTCAGGGTACTTAACTCTTAGCCATATTTGGACATTCTTTGCTCTGAGGATGCCATACAAGCTTTGTCGGTTATAGGAGGCTTTAAAATATGCCTCATGTGGTAGTTTGGTTTTTACACAACAAGTGATATGTATTTTCTTTGAGGAAAAAAGTCAGGAAAACAGTTTTAAATGTGAGGTCATTGTTTCCTGCAGCAATATGATAGCTTACACAGAATCTTGCTGCTGTTCAAGTAGATGTATATTGCAAACACATAAAACCTATGGCACATCAGTGGAGTTTGTACTGAAAATATATCAGAAGAAAGAAGGAACTATCTACATGTAAAGCTGTGCTCACTAACACATTCATGTAATCCTGGAATTGGGAACCAACTTGGAACAGAAAATGTATTGGTACATAGTGTTCTTAATCCATGGCAGCATATTTATGAATTTCTTTCCAAAAGCACAATGCATTCTTATTTTGTTAAAAAAAATAATTCCATTGTGCCTATATTTTTCCCAGTGTCCCACCTCTAGCATGGACAAGCTCTGTCAAGTCCTGAAGGTTCTAAACCACGTGCACCAGGATGAAACTTGAGGCCTAAGGCCAGCCAGGAGCTTATTGTACCTTTTAGCCACCATCTCTGCCATTGCAAACCTGAGCTGTTTCAGTGCCTGGAGAGGATCCTGCTGTGGTTATGACTTCCTCGGAGGCTTTGTTTTGTGGGCACTGAAGTGAACTGCCATGGTGGACTTCAGAACTTACTGCTGCGTGCTGTCAGCTCTGCTCCTTTGCTGGAGGAAGTTGCCTCAGTGGGTAACAGCAAACATGAGCAGCATCTTGCTGCACTGGTTCCCAGTCCAGGGCTTTAATGCCAAGCATTGGAGATGTGTGGAAATGCTCTCCTGTACTATGTATTTCCCTTCAGCGGTAGGGTATGAACTGCATGTGGGCATGCATATGTTAACCTATTGCAGGTCATTTTCTGAAGCTCATCTGTTGGGGATGGCAGCCGTCCTGGCTTGTACTGTGGGCTGGAGCAGTGCTCGTGGCCTGGCAGAGCTCTGCAGCACTGTGTGTTCCTCTTCTCTCCAGGGATTTCTTATGCAGCCAGCTAATCCTGCTGTGCTTCAGGCTGCACTTTCCAGGGGTACGTGAAGGAAAAGCTGGCACTGAAAGCCCCCCAACCACGGAATGCTTAAGAAACTTCGGAACCTCAGAAGTCAGTAATACTTCTGAACACTCTTTTTTTTTTTTTTTTTTTTTTTTTTTTTTTGGTAGTAGATGCTGGGCAGTGAAGAATCCAAGCTACTGCGATGTTGATGTTTTGCTTAAAGAAAGACTTCACTGGTTTTTTGTTGTTATTATTGTTTTTTTATATCAATCTCTAATGGGCTGAATCCTGGTAGCCCTTAGTCAGTCTCTATGCAGGCAGATCAAACACAGTAGGAGTTGACTTCAAGACTGAATAAACCCAGACGGGAGCCCATTTCTAGCCTCTGCAGAGTAGCTCAGAGGGCTGTTTTTTCAGGTGTGTATCAGGATTTCTGTTGTAAAGTACATTGAGTTGCACTGATACTTGCTGAGGCACAGAGCTCCAACCTCTTTGCAGGTCAGTGAAACAAAAGAGAACGGGATGGACTACCTATATCTTGAAAAGAGGTGTTCTTCAGGAGGATTGTGCACCAGTATAGTTGAGACTATATGTGAGACTTGGGACACTTTGAGTTTTGCAGAAACTTCACAATTTGGATTATTATTGGCTGAGTGTCTTAAGGGTATGTGATGCTTCACAGGTAATCAAAATTAATTCTTCCCATTGTAAATGCAGGAAAACCAAAAGGGAAAGTTAGCCTACATGTGTTTTGTTCTTAGCGAACAGTTAGCATTACAAAGATGCAATGATATAAAATAATAAATATGTATGTGCATATGAATGTAATAGGAACCAGCAGAATAACAATATAAAAATTGCTCTGTCCAAAGAAACTCTCTTGGTGTAATCCATATGTAGATCATGTTGTTGAAATTTAAAAGCAATGAAAAAATATTGTAATGCAACAAAAACAGCAAGAAATTTGTATTAAACAGCTGAAAAAACCTAGTATTGAAAAATCTCTTTTTGTATATTAAGCATTACACAGAAATGGTACTAAACAGTTATTTGTCATAAATTGAACTACCTTTGATCAGTCACATAAGGATGTGGCACAAAGTTTCTCTGCCTTTTTCCGGATAAATTGACCTTGCACTGCGGTGAGGCATGTCTTTTAGACTGTGTAATAGGAGGGAACCCTTTTGCCATGCAAAGTGCTATTTTGATATCTGTGTTTTTCAGAAAAGGCTTTGTTGTAATCTTTCTCCTTTCCCATAAATGAGAGCAGGGTGTGAGCTGAAAGGTGCTGCTCTCAAAGCAGAACGTCACGTCCTGTAATGTGCAATGGTACGAGAAAGTAACACAGATCTCGAGTACCATAAAAAGCAGATGAGAGTAAGTACAGAGATGCTGGGTGGTCTTTCTGCTGGTGGAAGTTTTACTAGAAGAATTTTCTATCAAAAACTGAACATAAGTGTTGACTTGTTTCCTATTAATGTCCTTTTTTTGTCTAGAGTTGCGTATTATCAAGAAATAGTATCAATGGAAGGCAGATTATCTTTAATGCTTTTGTTATTCCTGTACCTTTTTCCTGTATGCTTTTCTCTTTAAAAATGCTGCTTAAATTCTCTCCATCCAGCTGCTGTTTCAGATAAAAAAGCACAGAAGAGGTTATGTTCAGACACGTGTCCCATTTTGCATGGGAGGGAATTGCTGGTCTTTAAACAAAACAGCTTCCTGGCACATCATTAGTTTCTTTGTCTTGATGGCAAACACCGCCCTTTTGCTATTCAGTTTTTCCACAGCAGCATCCATCCTTGTGTAGTTCTGTCCCAAAGCAGTGTAGGAAGGTTTATGGCCCAGCATGCTCCAGCTCATGCTGGGAGCAGCTCTGCACTGCCACTGCTCTCTGGTGTGTATTATAGGAGCTGAAAGGCAGATGTGGAGGTGTAAGAAAAGAAAGCTTTCTGAGTCCAGAAGGACATCTCTCATTCATCTGGCTGGCAGCAGGTAAAGCTTAGCTGAGGTGAAATGAACAAACAGTCTTGCTGTTTATATTGGCACCCTTTTGGGTTGTGCTTTTTTTTTTTTTTTGGAGAAAATGTCACATAAATCAGTGTGGCATAAAACAGTGGCAGAGCCTAAACACCAGCTAAATAAATGATAGCACATCTGTGCTAAGCAAAGTAACAAAATATCTGCTACTTGTTAAGTATAATTAGTTTCAGGCACCATAATGCAAAATATTAACTATTTAAAAAATCAAAGAACGCTGAAAGTGTCAGGCAGGTCTGTCTGGTAAGAGCAACATGCGGTCTCGTCTGGGCTGGGATTTTGTGTATTAATGCATTTATTAATTTCCACACATCCTTAATGAGCAGAGCAAGTGACAGAAACACTAAGCTGCAGAGAGCTTCTCTAATGTTTTTTGATTAGCTGACAGTGCTTGCGAAGCTGCTAATACCTCTTCATCCACAAAAGGACAATTCTCAAACAAAATCAAAACAACCCTGTGCTAGAAGTGCAATTTGTGTTTGATAGCAGTAGCTCAGCTGCAGTCGGTAAATACTGCTGTCTAGTGCTCTATAGCTGCAGTGCTGCTGCTTGTATTGCTGAGATGTTTATGCTCTGTCAATCAGGAGACAGCAGATGCCATTAAGCCATCTCAGCACTTTCCCACTGCACCATAATTGCAGTATCTCTTCTAAGCATTCACGACTTGCTGAGACTTTTTTTTTTTTTTTTTTTAATTTCTGTAAAGCTGTTGTTAATTTTTCATGATGGGCCTATGGTCCAAATATGATCTAGCAGAAGTCACTGTGTGCCTCTAGATAGAATCACAGAATATCCCAATTCGGAAAGGATCCATAAGGATCACTGAGTCCAACTCCTGGCTCCACAAACTACCATCCAAAAATCAGACCCTATGCCTGATAGTATTATCCAAATGCTCCTTAAACTTTGACAGCTCAGCCCTGGGGAGCCTGTTCCACTGCCCATGCCAAGGTCTGGCAATCAGTGGATATTGCACCTGCACATTCATTCTTACTTTTTTGGTTTTGAGGTGCTAGTTTTTTCAGGCTTCTGAATGTCACACACAGAGACAGTCACAAAACAGGTACAAATGTGCTTTTCAGAGTTCTCCGTTGTATGCACACTAGAAGCACGTGTAGGAATGTCTGTCCCATTGAGTGACTGGAAGTGTTTGGTATAGGTTAAAAGATTTTGCTATTTACTTCCAATCTGGATGTTTCCCTCCCACCCAGCTGAAAAAGGACAAACAGCAGTAATTCTTAGTTAAGGAGTAAAAAGCAAAGCTCCTTTGGCTGTTCAGTATAATTAGATTCAATATCAAACATGACTACTTCCTTGAGGAACAATCTACACGTCATTTCTTTTTAATTAATATATTGGAGAGGGAAATTTTTGCTTGAGATATTGGAAGCAATGCAGATTGAGGGCTCCTTCATCTCTGTACACATTGATTTTCCAAAACCTCATACACCAGTGGGACAGGGAGACTTTACAGGACCCCTGACAGGTCCAAACCTGCAGACCAAAGACCTGGTTGTGGAGGAGGTTGTGGAGCAGGGCTGATTGTGGAGGAGAACTCATCTCTGGCTCTGGCTTAAACGCTGTGCTAGGAATGAGCTCATTAACTAATTCTGTGTTCTGCTGATTAAAAGCAGTAACACGTGGTGACTTGCTGAAGTGATCTGCTTTCACTGTTTCTTTAAGACTTTTCACAGAATGACCAAAGAATGTGAATTGTAATGTAATAGCATTACAATGGTTTCGTGTCTAGTTATTCTCTACTATTTAATAGCATATGTACTGAGTTTCCTAGTTATTTTATGACATGCATTGCTGTTTCCACTGCACAGCTTGTTATAACTAGCACACAACTGTGCTGGAGATTGTTATGGCCTGATTTAGTGTCATTGTTCTAGGAGCTCTTTTGAGTCAGCACAGGCAAGGGCACCCTGGGCCGCATTCGCTTCCCCCAACTTCAGCTATTGTGTGGCTGGTTCTTTGGGCTTCCTTTGCCAACAGACAAAAACAGACCTCTTCAGGACACAGCACATCTGGTGTGTTCAAAGGTCCTGACTGAAAATGGGAGAAATGTCTCTGTTGGATATGCAGTAAGAAAGCAAAGCAATGGCCTGAAGTTGTGTCTGGGGAGGTTTGGATTGTATATTAGGAAAAATTTCTTCTTAGAAGGAGTAGTGAGGCACTGGCACAGACTGCCCAGGGAGGTCACCATCCCTGGAGGCATTCAAGGACTGTGGAGACTTGGCACTGAGGGACATGGTTAGCGGGCATGGTGGAGATGGGTTGGGATTGAAGTAGATAATCTTATTGGTCTTTTCCAACCTTGATGATTTTATAACTCTATGATTCTATAAGGATATATGAATTTGTTAGGCTAGATGTCTGTCCTTTAGGTACTGAAAGGTAGATGCGGTGCATTCTAAACCACTGGATTATCTACCAGTGCTAGACCATCACTGATGCTGCTGTCCTCCTCTGAGCATTGTGTGTGTAGGATGGACTGTGCTTCTGATACAGATCTCTGAACCTGGGTGACATAGAGACAGACACAGGAATTTATGCTGAAGTCTGAAAGCTGCTCAGTGTTAGCAGCTGGGTAAGCATTAATCCAGTGTAGCATTTCTGAAGCCAGCTTCCTCTGCAAGAATCTTTTCCCCAGAATCTTTGCTAGCTATCTGTTAGTCTGGAATAACCTGCAAGTTGAAGTTCAGCCTCCTGTAGTAATTAAAAAAATACACATAATAAAATACCAGAGGGAGCAAATTCGTGTTGGCAGAGGCAGGCACAATATGCTGACAGTACTTTTGCAACTCAAATTTGCATTATTTCTTGGCTTCCTGTAAGCTACATAAAATATTCTGACTGCACCATGTGTTATAAAGTCTATCCCTGTGCACTAATATAAATATAATAATGGAGCCAAATCCCAGTATTACAGCTGTGAAGCCAGAAAAAAATTCTGACCTTGAAGAAACTGCTGAAATATTGCTTGGCTACAACTGCTAAGGTTGTAGCTGTCTCAGTGGTGGGGAAAACAAGGGGCTGTGCACAGATGTCGATAGGTGGGCCTCCCTTTCCTCCTTTGCGGATTCAGTTCTGAGCTCCTGGTGGTGCTGAGGGAGCTGTGTGGCACTGGGGACCACTCCTGAGGCTGTTAAGTTTGTGGCTATCTGTCCCTAGGAAGGGGTGGGTATCAGTCAGAGAATTAGGTCTGCATGAAATAAATAGCACTTTGGAAGCTATAATATTATCACTGAATTCAATGTCCGTCCTCCACACCCTCCTCCCCATACCCTTAAGAAGCAACCTGGGAGAGAAAGCAGAAATGAGGGAGAAGCTCAGGGCACTAGTATTTAGTCGCAGCCATTTGGAGGCTGCTATTTGTTGTCTAATCCAAGTGCTTTTGGGGAGTCACAGGTAAAGGTTTGTACACAGAGTTAAAGCCATTCCATTAGCTGCAAGAATATATTTTGTGTTGCAGGCACAATAATTCTCGAGGGTAGTTTCTGGGTGTGATGCTTTTCATGCTGACTGGAATTTGTATTGTTCTGAAGTGTTAACATGTGGGTTGATGGTTGGACCAGATGATCTTACTGGTCTTTCCAACCTTAATGATTCTATGGTTCTATGATTCTATGTGCTATAAATCATCACTGCAGATTCTACCTCATTTCATAGAAACCTAGAAACTGTGAGCATGAGGGGGTTCCGTCAGTTTCTCTCGTCCAGCATTACTTTTGACAGCACAAATAATGTGTATTTCAGTGAACGGTGATAGAACAAGAGGAAATGATTTCAAGCTAAAAAAGGGGAGATTTAGACAGGATATAAGGAAGAAGTTTTTGAAGTAAGGGTAGTGAGACACTGGCACAGGTTGCCCAGAGGTGTGGTGGATGCCCTATCCCTAGAGACATTCAAGGTCAGGCTGGATGGGGATCTGAGCGCCGATGGAGCTGTAGGTGTCCCTGTTCAGTGCATGGGGGTTGGACTAGATGGTCTTTAAGGGTCCTTTCCAACTCAAATGATTCTATGATTCTGTGACTTCAGGCTGCTTTTTATCAAATATTTGAAGACCAACTTAGGTTGTTCAGCAGGCATATAGATATGTCTGGCGTCTAATTCTGGGTGGCATAACCCCAACCATAAAAATAACGGTCCTTCTCTTTGTTCTTTGTTTGTTTGTTTGTTTGTTGCCGTTGCTTTGAAAATGACTTTGCAATCTTGCATATTTGGATTGTGGGAAAAAGTGTGGTGAGTAAATAGCTCACTGTGCAACGAGCCAGCTTAGTGCTTGGAAGTGTGTGCAGGAATTCTGTGTGAAGCAGGAGGGTGCTGGTGTTTGGGGGCAGGGCTCTATGAGCCTCCTGGGTGGAAGGAAAAACTTTTTTTTTTGTTTTGCTTTATTCTCTTCCTCTAAATAGATTTTAGGAGGATATGGAGAAACAGTCTTGCTGTGCTGTGGTAATAGTTTTGAATGAGATGATGGGCACATTGAAGTTAAGGCTGTTAAAAACTAACACCAATTTTTTTAAGTAAGCAGCCCCATCCCCTGGGACAATCAGTTTTTATTCACCATCACAACTTTTGTGATAACTGTTCCAAATTTTATTTCAAACACAAAAAGAACATGCCAAAAACACAGCAATCTTTTTATCTGCCATATACTTTAAAGATTAAATTAACTGTAGTGATAGGTGTGGAAAGGGAAATGGCTGGTGGGCAGGATGTGGGGGGAGGCTGAATTTTTAGAAGTCATTTTGAAATTCTGCACTTTTGCCTTTGGCATCACACACTTTTTCATTCTTATTTCTCTTCCATAGTGACTGAAGAATCAAAATAAATAATTGAAAGTTAATATATATATATTTTTTCTGGAGATTCTTTTTAGACAGTTGAGCCCAAAGGAGAAAATACAGTGCATGTCATGTATAGTCAGCAGGAAACAGTGTTGCCAGTAGGAGCAGGCATGTGATCCTTCCCCTGTACTCAGCTGTCTGAAGCTGTGCTGCATGTAATGTGTTCAGTTTGGGCCCCTCACTGCAAGAAAGACACAGAGGCCCTGAAGTGTGTTCATAGAAGGGCAGCGAAGCTGTGAGGGGCCTGGAGCACAGGTCTGATGAGGAGAGGTTGAGAGAGCTGGGATTGTTCAGTCCAGAGAAGAGGAGGATGAGGGGAGACCTTATTGCTCTCTATAAGGATCTGAAGGGAGGTTGTGGAGAGGTGGAGGTCAGCCTCTTCTCACGTGTAACAATGATAGGAGTTGAGGGAATGGCCTTAAGCTGTGCTAGGAGAGGTTTAGGTTGGATATTAGGAGAAGCTTCTTCTCAAAAGGAGTGGTGATGCAGTGTAACGGGCTGCCCAGGGATGTGGTGTGGTCACCATTGCTGGAGGTCTTACTGCGGAGATGCAGCACTAAGGAGCATGGCTGTGATGGGCTGACAGCTGGACTAGATGATCTTGGTGGTCTTTTCTAACCTTGACAATTATATGATTCTGTGGTATATTATTATATGTTTTGAGAATGAGTTACAGTCTCATGAGAAGCATTTCTATCCAACATATAGATTCATGTAGGTATATATACTTGATATACCTTAAGTCACAAGACTTAAGTTCTGGCAGTATTCGATGAACAAAAGGTTAATAGAAGGGATGAATCTAGTTCTGTTCTAGCAGCTTTTGGTGAAGTCACGTGCTTTTTGCTTTTAAACTGCCTTTGCAAATGGGAGGCTAGTGATTTGGGTCTTTTGTATATCCAGATGTATACACACTGATTGGACAGCTGTCAAAGCATTATTATGTGAGCTTTTATAAATCTGGCACTGAAGGTAACCTCTGTTCCCCTACCATGCTGGCACTTGCTGAGGAGCTGCTGCATTACAGTGGTGTGTGGTGCATGCAAAGTGATCCCATTACACAACACAGTGTAAAGGCAGAATGCGGGCTCTTGCCAAGGATGCTCTGAGCTGGAAGTCAGTTTTTGTGAGTTTGTTTTCACAGTATTGTCACCTGCTGAAAACTTCTGTGTGCACCTCTTAATAAGTTTTAAGTCATCCCAATACATTTTGGGATATCCAGAAAGGGCATTGAAAATACCAAGTTTCATTGAAAACAAACACTCCTATGAGAGGGGAGAGTTTCCTCAAAGACTTTTTTTCCTAGCTTTTTTGCCCCTGGCACAGAAATAGGAGAACATAATGTTGGTGAAATGTCAGTGTTAGGAGAGTCTGTTTAGGACCACTGTGCCTCTGTATGAAAATAAGTGATGGAGGAATCTGGAAGCTAGGATAGGGAATCTGTTTGCAGTACAAATGAGCCATGCAGCATTTATACATACTGTGCTTGGGGTAATGGATGGAAAGATGATTTCTCTGCATCAGAGGTGGTTTTCTGTTGTATAACTGCACCATCAGCTGCAGCATTTTCTGCCATATCGACAACATCTTTCTCAATCTGATGCCAGTTTTTCCAAGGTCTTTGTGTTTGTAGTCTTGAAATCAGGAGGGAGGCAATGAGAGTAGCTGGAGTGAAGAGAAAGAGAAAAAAAGGGATTGGTGGCAAGAGCCGTGCTGCAATGATGCTTTGCTGGGAAATATAGTCCCCATGTCTTGAAACTTTTCCTCTCCTCTTCTCCTATAGAAAAACATGTTCCATGGAAGAGGACTGTGCCATAGCATGACTTTTGCTAACTTCAGTCTCCTTTCTGCTGTTCATTTAAAAGTGGGAGAAGCACTGTGAATGTAACCTGGAAGAATGGACAGTCCAGCTCACTCCTTGGTCTTTTTCACTCTGTACTTAGTATCATAAAATAACAGAATCATAGAATGGCCTGGGTTGAAAAAGACTGCAATGATCATCTGTTTCAACCCCCTGCTATGTGCAGGGTCACCAACCAGCAGACCAGGCTGCCCAGAGCCACATCCAGCCTGACCTTGAATGCCTCCAGGGATGGGGCATCCACAACCTCCTAGGGCAACCTGTTCCACTGTGTCACCACCCTCTGGGTGAAAAACTTCCTAATATCTAACATATTCCTTGTCTTAGTTTAAAACCATTCTCCCTTAGTAGTTTGTAGCTCAAGAGTTTTGGTAATACATTCCTCCCCCTCCTTTGGCACACCATGCATTAAGATATACAGTCCATGCAATGTTTGCAGCTACTCAGCAAACTAAAATAAAGAGTAAAGCCAATGAGGTCAGGAACAAATGCTTTACGTTCCGTTATCCCATGTGTATTTTCAGCATGTGGTTTCTTTAAAATGCGAGTGGCTTCACCGTCACAAATGTAGTTCAGCAAACAAGGTCACTGCAATAAACCTTGCATGGGATGATGACTTTTTTTTTTAACTTTTGGAGGGAGGAGAAAAAGAGAAGTGCATAGTGTGGTGAGAAAAAAAAAGAAATATTTGAATAATAACTCTCGTGGCAAAATATTTCCAGTTATTGGAGTGTGATCTTTGTTGGACTAAGTAATCAAAAATAAAGTATATATATTGAGCATGAAAAAGAAGAAAGGAAAGAAAAATTGCTGACTTTTCCTCTCTCTCACTCCTTTCACAGAGATTGAGATACTTCTTTGGCCAGTCAGATGATGAATCACTTGTTAATTAAGTGGTCAGAAAAAGTAGCTGAAAAAGGAATTTGGGATGTGAGAGAGCCTAGCACGGAGGAAGCCAATCCTGTAAGGTTTTGACACTTTAATTAAGAGAGATCTTTATCAGTGTGATGGAAACTCAGGTGCTGGCAGAGTGTGCATGCAGAGAAGATTTTTGTTACCATAATTACTACCGTGTTGGAGGGAGTAGAAGCCAATTCTGCTTCCATTGGGAAGCCTAGATTGCAGATATTTCCATAGAAGCAGGCATAGACTGGGAGGCACAGACTGAGGCTGGCTAGGCACATTGCTTTCATGGTGAAGAGCAGCAGATTTGGGCTGCAAAGGATTGGGATCTTCCCTTGTGGCTCCAGTTGATGTTTCATGTGATCCTATGCCAGCTATTCTGTCATCCAGCACTTCTGGTTTCCATCGTTTCTTTTGCTTCTCTTTTCTGATATTTAAACTATGTAGGACAGCAGTTTCCTCATCCTATACAATTCTTTCCAAAGAGGAGTGTTATGATAAAAAATGGGGTGGTGGTGTTGCATAAGACCTCATGTTACTATGAAAATGATGACTTCATGACTTCAGCTGTGGAAAAGTGGAAAAAAGTTGAGGTCTTGTTGGAAAAAACTGATTTTTGTTTTGGCCAAACTCTTTAAAACAATCTGTCCTTAATGAAATGTCTTTAATGAAAAAAAATCATCCCTTGTGCTGTCCTGTCATAGTTATATAAAAAGTAGTATATTTTTGTAAAGAGGACAATAGATTTTTGTTTGGTTGCTGAACCAAATCATTTGAAAGATCCATAATTTAAGACTCCTTGAACTTTTTTTTTCATGTTTCATTTGATCATGAGGGGTTAATTCTTTTTTGCATCTAATTAAATTTAGTCTGGTTTAAAATTTTACAAAAAGTTTCACAATGGAGGTTTTTTGTTTTTAAGAATATGTTGAAATGCAACATTTCAGCATCTATGGAAACAAGATGCTCTTAGAAAATTTCACAATGAAATGTGCACTGTTCCAAAATCCCTCCTGCCTTTTTAATTTTGTTTTTGTTTGGGTGTTTGCTTTGTGGAAAATTCCCACCAGCCATAGGCTGGATTCAGAAATAAAGTTAGTCTCCCCGTCACAGCCTTTTTCAATGAATTCTCTATTCACACACACACACACACACACAAAGTGTTCATCCTGTTTTAGTTGTATTCTTTTGAAAATGCTTATGTTCCTCACAGAATTCAGATAGAGCAAAAAATCCATGTTGCTTCAGTGGTTGCTGTAGATCATCCATTGCCTTCTGCTGTTGTTCATGATGTTCAGCTGGGGGTTAGTAAAGAAAAATGAATGGTCTAGTTGGTTGAGATGGGAGGTAAAAAGCTGATACAAGAAAATCATATTTTAAGAAAGGAGACAATTTTTTTTAAGAAATTTATGAGTGAGAGCTTCATTATTAAGCACACTTAAAAAAAAAAACAAACAACAAAACAACAAACCAAAACATGAAAAGCCTGGTGGACCCTGTCTATTCACCTGATCCTTTAAGGGAATCTAACTGTGAAGTCTGATCGGAAAGAAAATTGTTTTAAGTAGTAGTTGGGTATGTATGTTCCTCTGGAATAATTGGTGAATGCATTTCAAAAAGGACTCTTTCCAGTAAATAAACTAACATCAACCAGTAACTGGCTTAGTGACTGGTAAGCAGAAGTAGAGCACTGAAGTGGATAGATGGGCTCTGGATAGATGGGCTCAAGAGAGAAATTGTTCTAATATTATTATTTAATGTTCATGCTTTTTAGTCTACAGAAGAGGAGACTTTGACTGATAAAACTTTCCTTATACTTGTGAAATTGTGAAAGGTTTTTTTTTGTTTTTTTTTTTCCTGCATTATTTAGGGAGTTAGGGAGCCTGAGCTCAAGCCAGCAGCAGCGAAGATGAAGGGTTGATGATAAAAGTGGCTTAAGGATTCCTCCTGCTCTCTTGTGGCACCTTGCCCAGCCCCAGATCCAGCTGGTCATTATCTCAGTCACACTGACATAAATCTGTGTCAAGATAAAGGAGATTCCAAAAATGAGGCAGGTTTTAAAAAAATAAAATAATTCTCTGCTGAGTCACGAAAATCTGAGTAGTTGGAAGGGTGATCTGAGCCTGAGAAGTTGGAAAGCCCTGGATCATCATCTTCTTGGTGAAGATGTAACTCTTTTCAGCGACTCCATAGTTGTGGCAGTAAGCCAACACAGTATAATTTGTCTGTTTTCTGGGAATGGGCAAATTTCCTCTACTGAGGGCCTTAATCAGTGGCTTTAATATGAATTTACTGGGCTAGATGCTTGCATCACAAAGGCCTGAGTACTGAGGTATGAAGAGAAGACTTACAGGAGATGTGACCCAACTTTGTACGTTTGAATTTCAGTTGTAACTGTGGAGAAGTTGATATCCTCTGTGGTGCCAACTAATACTTCCCATGGAGGGCCTTCAGAGGTGAAATTGGGAATACATGTCAAAAGATACTGAAATGTCTTCCTAGGCAGTAAATTGATTCTTGAGGACATGAGTGGGGTACTGTGACAGTCTGCCAGGAGCAAAATTACAGGGCTACTCTTGCTTTTTTGCATATTTGCCTATTTTTTTCTTGGTAGGGCTCATTTGACAGTGTGAGCACTATACAGATCTGATTTATCTTCCCTGAACAACACTTTAAATGAAGTGCTAATATTTCCATTTCATGTCTGAAATTTCATTTCATGTCATTTTAAAAGTTAAAGCATGAAGCAGAAATATTTAATCTTCTCTGTGATCAGTTTGATTTGTTGGAAACACCTTTGCATGTAGCAGTGAAAACGTTTTTCTTGTGTGTTAAGTATAAATGTTATGGTATAGTTATTAATATTTTGATGATATAAGTAGAAGTGAACTGAACTATTGAAAAGAAATCCTGATCCTTACCTACATAAAAACATGTCATCTGAAGGAAGCAGCATGTTTTAGTGGCTGTAAATTAATGGTCTTTCCTAAAAACTTTCTTCCAAAGGAAATTTCAAAATCTCAGCCTTTCATTGTGATTGGGAGTGGTTTTTGGTTTTGTTTCAATTTCCGTGGCAACCGGAAATTTTGTTTGCTTACAGGCTTTGCTCACATAAATCTGATTTCTCTGGTCTCTTGAATACATCAGCTTGCATTTTTATCTCTGCTAGTACTTCAAACCTCTATCCTTAACCCTTTAACTCTGTTCAGTTCGTTGAAACTCTTATCTCCTTAAGCAAAACAGGTTTTCCATATTTTATTAATGCTTTCAGATATCATTTTTTTCAGTCTATCAATATCAGAAATATAACCACATTTGGATAGAAATTGTATTCTTTCCTTATAGGAGAATTGCTATATTTCAAATGAGTTCTAGGAAATAAATTTACTCCAGATCTGGCTTCAAGGTTGTGGAATAAAATCTTTGTACTGTATCACTGTAAATTCAGGACCTAGTTTTCTTTACTGTGTTTTGTTTCCATTAATGTATGTTATTGTGTTTGATGATGTACTGATTAGCCATTCCACACGTGTTCCTGAAGAATGCCTTGTGCATAATACGATTGCTTCACAATCATTGAACTTCGTACCGAAAGTTTCCTGCAGTTTTGAACAAAATATTTCAATTGGTTTCTGAAAAGATGTCAGAATTCTGTGTTTCTGAAACTTTGTTGTTCATGGAACAAATGATGAAATCCCATTGTATTTGTAGTGCCAATCTGAGCCTAGCCAGATTCCTTGCTTGGTTCCTCTCTGGCTTGGATGCATGCATTCCCTTCACTAGAGGAGAGAATATTTTCCCCAAAGCACCCCCAATTGTTTGGCCCTTTGTCATATATCAAAATAAGGCAGCACTCACAGCAACTGGACATGCAGATGTGCAGTCCTTCTTCTTAGCTAAGGAGAGCGGAGCCAGCACTCCTGATATGTGAGTTATTGGCAGCACGATAAAGCTCTGAATAAATTAGTGTAGGAGGTCAAACCTTTGAGCTCTGCTTTACCACCACAGTTGTTTGAGAACTTTACAGAGGAATAGAAAAAGATTATGTTCTGGGGATTGCAGCTTCTGCAAATGGCATCTTCAGAGGGTTGCTGATAGACTCCACAGGTGGTTCCAGCTGCTTCCTAACTTTATAGGGAATGGTCTGATGATAGGAGTTAACTTCATGTCCTTAAACATTAATAAGCTGTAGCATCCAGCATATTCAGGCAGTTATCTGCAGTCTTTTTCATTTATAGGTTTATTCTATATTTATTCATGTCTTTGGTGCAGTTGCTTCCCATTATGAACATAGATACATTATACATAGGCTTTGTTGATGCTGATATAATTGAGTTTTAAATTGATGTTGAGCTCTGAGTTTAATTATGACTTTGCAAACCTTTTTGCAAGTTCCAGTAAAACTGATCTGCATTTATTTTTGCTGTCAATGAAATATATCTAGCTTGTATTCATTGTTAGCATCGATATTTATGTACCTACATCTGACTCGTTTTTTTTAGCTGTTGGATCTCATTGCTTTACTTGCATGAATTATCTGAGAAAAAACTGTATAGGCTCTGCACTGTGGGAGGATTCTGTCTTCATATACTTGTGCGTGCCAAGCAAACCTGTGATGCTGCTCTGCTGGTCTGACAGTTGTTTTTATTTTAGATAAATATTTTTGAGACTGTATCTATTTACGATTTTAACCTCTTGTGAATGGTCACTGCAGGTCATCTCTTGTCTGGTACCAAAGTAATAGTTAATCATACAGGAAAGAGAGAATGAGGGAAACTTGATGATTTCTTCCTGTGGGAAAGCAAGCAATAATTTTTGTTCATTTTGAGCTCATAAATTAGTTCACTAGAAGCTACATTTCAGCCTATATCTTTGTAAATAGTCTTGTAAATATTTGAAATTACATTTCTGAATTCGAAGACTGTAAAACAAGATTTCAGCACTTATTCCCAACTTAGCTCAAAAAAATGTTCTCTTTAATGAACATAAGAAAATCACTTTCAATATAAAATATCAGCAGTGTTCCATATTTAAAGTTTATCCTTAATGAATACTGTGGGCCTTGGAATAATTGAGAATAACTTCTATCACAACATCTTTATTTCTTCTGGACCCTCCCATAAAAGCACTGTTAGGAACAGGGCAAATCCAAGGAGAGCATGCAGTGTAGCCACAGCCATCTCTGCTCTGTGAGTTTTAGCAATCCCTGAAGAACACCTTCCTCTACGCCTCCTGTTTCTTTTTCACATGAATAGGTGGGAGATGTTTATATAACCTCAATTTTGGATAGGTCCCATGTTCAAGGTTATTATTTCTGCAACTTATCTGTGCAGAGAAGTACATTAAAGGTAGCCTATGGGGCAGCCTGGCCTTTCCAGGGATGGGAGCAATAGCTTACCTTCATTCTGTCTGGAAAACAGATCTACTCAGTCTCTTGTCTCTCTTTTTTACAGAAATTTTTCTCCAAAGTCCTCCCTCACCATTTATTTTTCCTAAGACAACATGGGATAGCAGGACTCTGTTCAGTGCTAGCAAAAAGCTATTGACTTTTACTCTGTTACTGTGTGACTGTTGGTTTTGACAAAGTCTGAGATTTGTTTTATGTACTCAACTAATAATTTGCATACATCTGTAGCACCAGTAAACTACCTGGATTTTGGAAATGCTTCTTGTCCCAGTTTCAAATTGAACTGGCTCATTTTATTGGACATGAATGCACGTGGACACTTGGATCATAATTCCACTGCTGTGCATCACAACCCAACAAGAGATCTGTCACCCCCTGCCTACCAATCCTCTCCCAACCCCAAATCAAATGCTTATACTTCTCTAATGTAGCTGTCTGTCATCAGTTTTCCAGAGGCTATGTACAGTGTGGAAGAACCATGCAAGGATGATTGTTTGCATACATGAGCTTTCTTTGGGAGTACTGAAAATCAATTGCATTACTGATATCAATGAACCTCTCTTTATGCCCATTATTTGAGGGACGTGGTTAATGGGCACGGTGGTGAGGATTGACGGTTGAACTAAAAGATCCTAGTGGTATTTTCCAACCTTAATGATTCTTTGATTCTATTCTGTGATTCTTTGTGAGGTCCTTTTGGCAGGGTAGATATTACTAGAAGGAAATTTTTAGACAAGAGTTGGATCAAGCAGCCGTTTTCATTAGATAACTGTCATACTTGCAAGCTTAGCAGATGTTCCTAGAAATGGTCAAACTAAGCTGTGGAGTAAACACAGATTAGAAAGTACCCATGTTGGACACCTCTCTGACATGAAGGTAACACAAATAACTGGAGTGTTTGCTTTTCTTCTGAATCATGCAAGCTTTCTCCTTCTGATCTGTTTAAGTATGGAAGATGTCATAAATTGGATTATTAATAGTCTGATCCAGAGGGTCAGTGCTCATCAGTAGGCAAAAAATAGACAAAAAGTAATTTGAAGTATTTGCAGATGAGTTAATATATCTCGAACTTGTAATGAAGATTTGGGTATTGAACCTAGACACTTTAATGTTTTCCTTTGGATTACTGAATAGTAGTACTAAGTAGGACTGTCAGAGGTGATAGCTAAAAATACTGAACACTTACTACAAAAGTGGTGTTTTACAAATGATTTCTTGCTGTGCGTGGCCATCAAAAGGATTTTCCTCAGCAGTCCATGTGTTAGTACTCATAACTATAATTATTCAATAACATTTGTTTCTTGGTGCTGAATGAAGCAAGACATCATAAAGTAAAAATTAAAAACTTCTAACTGTAGTATCAGCTATTTGGAATACAACTTGTGCTTCACTATGCTGGGAAGTATAGTTGGCTGGCTTCAAAACTGAATAGATTCTCCCAGAAGATGGCAGTGCACCCACCTATGAGTAGTGTTCTGCCAGCTTTGCAGGCTGTAACATTTCTAGCTATTTTTTCAATATTTTGTGCAGTAACAAAACCAAGTATTGAAAGTTGGGTGTGGACACAAATGGCAGTTTTGATCCTGAAATTGGAAGTGGACAAGGTTGTTCCACTAAGCCCCTGTGTGCTGCATGGATAAGTAGTGGGCTGGACACTATGGAGCAGGCTGGCAAGTTGCTTAGCATTCTGCTACACCCAGCAGCGTGCTGAAGATCCCCTTTCCCCTGGAATGCTTCAAATAATCCCTCTCCAAAACCCACATTCATAACTTTAAACTGTATGTCAGATCTTAAAATGTCATTGCTCGCAGAAGTGGTACAACAGTAATAGTAAGAAATGCAGGAAATAACAGCATTTAAAACTTCGTCTGTGTTACTTTTCTGCTTCCCTGATTCTCAATGAAAAATTTATTTATTCAGATGGGGATCAATAGCATATGTTCAGAAATACCAAGACCAACTACTTCTGTATCAGCTCTAGTCTAAGAGCAATCAGTAAGTGCTGTAAGTGTAGGGATATTTGCAGTTTGAGTAGCATGGCAGTAGCTGAAGTGTAGATTTTCAAAGCAGAACTATTTAATCTTTCGGAAATGTATCTACTCCTTATCATTTTATTCATTTCAGAATTTCAGTAGGGAATGCTAATAACTTTTTAAAAATAATCCACATTAATCTGTAGCTATAATTTGCAGAAAACAAACAAACAAACAAACAAACCAAAAAATAACCAACAAAACATCCCCAAACATTAGCTCTTCTTTTGTGAACTGTTTATGCAAGTCTTTACATGTATGCACAAGCTCTTTTTGTGGTGTACCTGAATGAGATGTTTGTGAAGAGCAGAGGGAGAACTGAGGGGGCTTTATAAAAGCAGCAATGCTTACAGGTAAATTTTGGATCTCAACTTTGCCACTCATGAACTGTCACATACAGCTAGAGAATACTGAAGTATTTATTCTTGGCAGCTTATTCTGAAAAAAGTTCTGATGTGTCTTGTTTGCAACCATTTATTTAGTTTTCCAAGCAGCAGAAATGCGTTGACAGTGTAGGAAAAAAAAAAAAAAAAAAAAAAGTAAAATAAAAATTTCAGCTGTTTCTGTAATGTAAAGAAGAGATGAAAACCAATTGTGTGTTCTTGTCCTGCAGTCAAATATAATTGCATACTCTTGTATTATTATTTAGAAACTGTGGGTGCTGATTTTACTAAGCTAACATGAGCTGCACCATTTCCTTTGCCAAAATTAAGCACAAAATTTTTGTTGTTGTTTTCGCTTTCTTCCTGCAGTAATTCATGTGAGCTGTGAGACACATTAAGTTTTGAATGTCTAGATGTCAGCTCCCTGTTTAAAAGTGTGTTTGTTTTCCTCATTAAATGACCATCCTTAGCCTCCTGCAGGACTCATCTGTGATTGGATCCCTCCTGATTGAGCATAAACTCAATCGGACAAAATCAGCCTTAGCACCTAACGAGGCACAGCAGCATCTTCCTATTGAAGTAGCCAACAGACCTGTCTATCACATCCTTAATGGACAAAATCACAGTCCTTAAATTCAATAAAGGAGACGGTGAAAGATTTGATCCTGTCACTCATTCACCAGTAGAGACTGTTTTTCCAGTTCGCACCACCAGTTTCACCGTTGCCAGTTTCACCACCCCTGTATCTATTGGCAGCCATCCCTCCCTTTTGTCAGAAGAGGGCTTACATTAAATCTAACACTGTCCCCTTTTTAATACCTCACCTTTTTAACACGATTCCTCTGATGCCTGCACAACTCGCATTACTTGTGTGACTGACTAAGCTTTGGGGTTCTATGCAACTGCTCCCTACTGTGTGTTGGCATTTGCTGCTGCCACTGTGTAACCTGGATATTCTGTGATGTGTAGATGATACTGCTTGCTATTTCCTTGCTCCTTCTGTGTAAAATCTCAATAAAAGTGAGAATTATCACTAGTCAAACTGTGCAAATATCTCGGCTGACTATTCCTCAATAAGACAAGCTACCTCAGCACCAATAAAATGTTGACATTACTTTTTTTTTTTCTGCACAGTAGTATTTCTTAGTTAATTCTCCATCTGTAAGGTAAAAGTGGCCGTATGATTTGGTCCAGCACAATGCAATTCTGGACCAAATTCTGTGACCCTAAAGCTAGAAGATATTTATATTATAGGAAAAAAAACCTGATAAAAATGAAGGACAGATCAGGATATGTGGTTTATTGTAGGGTCAGTGGCTGTCAGTATTTTTATTTTCCTTTCCAATGTGCATGTGAATTATAAATAAAGCTGCTGTGTTTTCTATAATTAAGGCATTAAATTTAACCTCTGTCAAAGGGTATTGTGATTAAAATTGTGTGATTCAAGTTCTTAAGGTACTGAATTTGACCTACTTCTTTCTTCTACTGGAGTTTCATATATCTTTTGGGAGCTGAAAGGAACTTCATACACAGCCACTGTTGAAGAAGTTCAGCAGAGCAGCAAGGCAGAGTTAGAGGCTGAGCAACAGCCACAATTTCGTCTGTTTTGTACTTAATATGGATCATTGTCTTTGCTAAAAGCTTGAAGAATTCATTTCACGGGATACACTTAAAATACATGAAATACATTGGCTTCATTCTGAAAGCTCAGTCACATCTTTGTTGTTAAGATAGAAAAATGGTGAAAGCTGGTTGCAGACTTCATGTGATAATTAACTGCAATTAATAGCTTAAAGCTTACAGAGCTCCCCTAGGAAACAGGAGAGCCAAGTCTGAATTACCCTTCAGCCAAAGTGGGTTCAAACACGCCTCTCCCAGGCCAGCACACACCTGAAACTCATCCCTTTGATGTAACCATGTCCATGGACAGAAATTAGCAAGGAATAGTTCGCTGAGATGGATCATGTAGGGGTCCTACAGACACAGCTAGCATTTGACTAGTTTGCGTTGACTTGTCCACAGTCTTCCTACAATCCCTGATAGTGCTGTAGTCTCACAGTCTGCTGCTTTTCAGTATCTAAAGGGGGGCTGTAGGAAGGGGACAGACTTGTTAGCAGGATCTGTTGTGATAGAACAAGGGAAAATGATTTCAAACTAAATGAGGGGAGATTTAGACTGGATATGAGGAAAAAGCTTCTTATGATAAGAGTAGTGAAGCTTTGGCACAGAGAAGTGGGGATGCTCCATCCCTGCAGACACTCAAGGTAAGTCTGGACAGGGCTCTGAGAACCTGAGGGAGCTGTAGGTTCATCACAGGGCAGTTGGACTAAATGGATTCAAGGGTCCCTTTCAACTCAAATGATTCTATGATTTCTATCCCAATGCTGAACACCCTTAAGCATCTCATTACTTGGAATGTCTTGCAAATCAATCTTTTTATTACTGGTGAAATTCTAATATCAGTCTGGGTAGCCTGAAGGTCATGGGAAGGAAATCAGAACAGAACTGGACTGCCCTTTTTCCCTTTTTAGCCACATACTAAAAAAAAAAAAAAAAAAAAAAAAAATTCAAAAACAAGACTCCTAGGTGCTCCTGAAGGATGTTGTGGGGCTGCACGTATTTCATTTGGAATCTGAAAACAGTTCATTGAAAACAGCTAGTCCATGAACGTGGGTATAGATTTTGCTGATGTCTGAAGCAGAATTACGAAGGCAGACCAGTCATACCACGTTTCTTGACTATAGTCTCAGACTGCAAGTACAACACTATCATTAACAATCAGAGCTTATATTGTCTAGTGTTTACAAAGGACCTGGTTATGTTTGGGAATTGTCACAACTCTTCTCTCATTACCCATTTCATAAGCTCCTCCACCTCTCTTTTTAATTTAAGGTGCAGACATACATCTATTGTGTCATTTAGCCTTGGAATATAGGCAGTTTCATTAGTAGTACCTACCCAATAGACAGCACACTTCTAGTAGAGACCTGAATTTGTTCCTTTTCCTGACAAGTCCTTGTCCCAGGCAGGCAGGATAAGCTATTTCCACAAGGTGCTGACATTTCTTGAATGCAGTGTATGCATCACAAAGGTAAGATGTCAATAATTGTTATAGTGAATGAAGTTTAAAGAATACTCAGTTAGGTCTGTTGGAGGCTTTCAATATACTTCAATTTCTCTCATACACAGAAGGAATGCAAATGTTTCCAACAGAAGTAATCACACTGCAGTATTTTTAGATCTATGTAGCTCAGTCCTTTGGCTGTTTTAGGTTCTTAAGATCACTTTGAGTTTGAGCCTAAATCTTTAGGTTATAAATAATTCTCAGGTCAAGACGATTTATTTTTTTTCCTAGTGAATCACCTTCAGATTTGAATTAAGTACAGTTACACAGCAGGAGAAGGGAACATTGCATTGTTGGTAGAACATTTTTTGTCTGAATTTCTGTGTCAGGACATGCATTAAATTACTGCAAATGGTTTGATAAACAGAGTTTTCAGAAAATCCTTATCTCAGTACGAAATGTAAAACTCAGAATGTCATATCCATGACAGCCTTCTTTCACAATACCCATTTTTTCATATGTTGTGGCTATAACGATAGAAACTGGACCCAAACACTTTACATTGTATTGACATTTTTCATAGGCTAATAATATGATATTGATAATATTGAAAGGAGTCATTTGGGAAAAGAGGAGTTAAGAGAGAGACAGAATTTTTTTCATAATCTGAGAGGAGTTCTGCCGCAGAGCCAGTAGCAAATGTGTGTGGGTTGGGTTCCAAAAGAGTTTACAGATCTTTTTTTTTTTTTTTCAAATCCTTTTTTTAATATATAAGGCCATTGATACAGTGTTTGTGAAATAGACATTTTGGCCATGAGGCAAATATTTTATTTTATTAAGGGATTTGTTTAATATCACTATCTTAAGAAACATTTTATCTCTTCTTCCCAGAATTCGGAGTTCTAGAGTTCAGAGTTCTTCCCAGAGCTGGCTGATGTGGTTGCCAAGTCACTCTCCATCATATATGAAAAGCTGTGGCTGTCAGGCAAAGTCTCCAGGGAGTAGAAAAAGGGAAATATCACTTTCATTTCCAGGAAAAGGAGAAAGGAGGAGCCAAGGAACTATAGGCCGGTGAGCCTCACCTATTTGCCTGGGAATGTCATGGAACAGATCCTCCTGGAAGAGTCTTGGGTCATATCAACCATTGGCTACTAGCCATGTTCAAAGGGTTTTGTAGGTATCCAAAAACATTTTTTCTATCCCATTCTTGGAAGGCAGGAAAATGAGACAGAAAAGTGTCTCATTTTCCTGTGCCACAGAAACTCTTGCTGTCAGGATGGAATCCTTAGCCCTGGGAGAATCATTTGTTAACTCATAAAATAATTCTCAACTGTGACCTCAGATAGCAGCTGGAACATAAGAACCTGCTATTTAATAAGGTGAATCATATAAGATTTTTTGGCTTTTCCCTAAAAAGTTGCGTGGGAGGAGCTAACACCAGAAGATAAACACATGACTAAGCAGTATTTTCAGGTGCATCAAGAACTGAGAGGCTGTTTTTCCAGTCTCCTTTCCCTGTTTTCCTGCATCGCTCAAGGCAGGAGGTAAAAAAGCTTAGGTGGGGGGGGGGGGGGGGGGGAAGGTGCTTTTAGTTTGTTTTTAGTTTTTACTGCTCTCATCTATTCACAAAAGCAATAAACTGTATTAACCTCTCCACACTGGCTCCATTTTGCTCATGACATTAATTGGTGAGTGATCTCTCTGTCTTTATCTCAACTTATCAGCTTTTTCTTCATTAATTTTTCTCCTACTTTCCTTCTGAAGAGGAGAGTGAGAGAGCAGCGTGGTGGAGCTGAGCTGCCCAGCTGTATTAAAATCCTGTACCTTTATAGGCTCATGTGGGAGCAGTGCTTGAAGAGCTACAGCCTATGGGAAGCCCACATGGGATCAGTTCAGAAAAGACAGCATCTGATGGAGGAAGGACCCCATGGTGGAACAGGGACAAAGTGATGATGAAGGAGCAGAAGAGACAAAGCATTAGGGACTGGCTGCAGCCCCTTTTCCCTGTTCCCCTGCACTACTTTTAGTTCTCACTGCTCTTGTTATTGGTAGGCAATAAATTACAATTTTCTCACTTGTTCTCACTATGTTTGGCCTGTGACAGAGATTAGCTAATGATACCCTTGTATTTATCTCAACCCATGAGAATTTATTTCATGACATTTTTCCTCTTGCTTACTTCAGGAGGGAAGTGAGGGAGCAGCTGTGCGGTTCTTAACTGGCCACCAGTGTGAAACCACCACAGCATCATCCTGCACTGGTTGTATGCTAGACGCTCCTTTCACCAGAATTTTGAAAACCTTGCATTAGTTTTGAGGAAAATGGTATCTGATACATATAACCATGTCAGCAAACTTAGTGAGTGCACCATATTTGGCTAGCAACATGAAGACTGTGAGCAAATCTGTATTGGGATACAGCCATAGCCTTCTTGGGATAATGCCTTTTCAGTTGCACAAGATATAGTTCCCTTTGTAACACATCTTGCCTCTGATAGCACCACCCTTCTGTTGGCCTTTGGTGTTGATTGCATACTCAGATTACACAGCAACTGAAAGTGTCTGAAATTGATTTCAATTAAGATGCTACAAAACAAGGTGGAGAAGTCTTAAATTGTTAGAAACAGCATTTAATGAAACTTTGTTTTTTAGTAGTTTGCTCAAGGATTCAGAGTATTTTATCCTACATCTGTTTTCTTAATGGTCATTGTTTTAAGAACAACTCAAGCACCTAGAAAGTGTTCATCCCTGCTATCCATTCTGCCAGGCTAAGAGGTAAGTGCTGGAACCAGTAGGTATTTTGTAGCATAACTAAAGTGAGGCACTTCTAACTTCCTTCAAAACCTCACAGGACAATAGCATTTTCCTGTCTGTATCTTACTAGAGTTCCAAGAGATGGAATTAATTGCAATAAAAGATGCTGAGTTCCGCTGATTAAGAGTTCAGTATAGATGAGAGATAATTAATTAGCTTTTATAAAGTGCTTTGAAATCCTAGTGTGATTCAGTGGTGATATTTAGAAGAATGTGTTTGCTTCTTTCTCTAAGTAGTGTTTCCTTCAGTGTATTTTGTCGTTTCTGCAAATTTTTACGCACACGCTTACTGTTAAGCACATAAGATGTTTCTTTCAATTTAATTGGACTGTGTGCATTTGTGGGAAATAGAATTCCCTTTAGATACTCAGTAATTATCACTGCTTTTTGTATAGTTATGTAATACCATGTATTTATTAAATCAAATTAATAAAATTAACCATTTATTATTAGAAAGAAGCTAAATTTTAAGAATGTTTGCAATTATCTTGAATATCATATCCCACTTTCCTCATAGACGTATCAATTCTCCACTGAAAGCTTTAGCACAAAAAACCCAGGCTATTCCAAGACATGAGCATTATTTGTATTTGTTTATATTACAAAAGATCCTGAAGGTCTGACTCACAGACAAAAAGCTCTTTAAACTAAGCAACTATAATGCCAGAACAAATTGCATTCCCTGCTCGAGTGCTTCATAGGCAAGTTAAAAAATGAACCAAAACTGTTCATTCTTGGATAGAAGGGTGAAAGCAAGTACGGGTAACCTGGGAGGAATGAAGAGACATTGCCTTGATATAATTAATACCAGACAGGGACACCAAAGGCGAAAAGAAAAGCTTCTATAGGAATATCAGTAATATAAGGAAAACTATGGAAAATGAGTCCTCTCTGGTAGGAAATGAGAGATCAGGTTACCCTAGATATAGAGAAGGCTGAGATACTCAATGACCTTTTGCCTCAGTCTTCACCGACAAGTGCTTTAGTCACACTTCCCAAATAACAGAAGGCTAAAGCAGGGGCTAGGATGATGAAGAACCACTCACTGTGGGGTAAGATCAGTTTTGAAACCATCTAAGGGACCTCAAGGTGCACAAATCAATGCGAAGTAATAAGGGGTGTCCAAAGCTCCTGATGGAACTGGTGAAAGAATTTGTTAAGCCACTACCCATCATATTTGAAAGTCATGGCCGTCTGGTAAAGTTCCCCCATAATGGAAAAGGGAAAATATTCTCTCAATTTCTAAAAAGGGAAAAAGGAACTACAGGGTGGTCAATCTAATCTCTATGCCCAGAAATATCGTGAGCAGATCCTCCTAGAAACTAACAAGTTTCTAAGCAATTGCTAAGACATATGTGATGTGTGATGGGCAATATGGCATCACTAAGGGCAAAATGTGTGTGAGACAAATTTGATGGCCTTCTATGTTGGGATTACACCACTAGTGGATAAGGTAGAGGCAACTGTCATCATCTCCCTGGACTTGTGTGAAGCATTTGATATCGTCTCTCATGACATCCTTGTCTCTAAACTGAGGAGAGATTTGAGGCATGGACCTCTTGACGGATAAGGATTTGGCTGGATAGCACAACTCAGCCAATGTCTTGATGTCTAAGTAGAAGCCAATCACAGAATAACCAAGGTTGGAAAAGACCTTCAAGATCATCCAGTCCAACCATCCACCTATTCCCAATAGTACTCACTAAACCACGTCCCTCAACACAAAATCCAAACGTTCTTGAACACCAGGGTCAGTGACTTCACTACCTCCCTGGGCAGCCCATTGCAGTGCCTGACCACTCTTTCAGACAAGCAGTATTTCCTAACGTCCAGCCTAAATCTCCCCTGGCACAGCTTGAAGCCGTTCCCTCTAGTCCTATCACCAATTACATGAGAGAAGAGGCTAACCCCCAGCTCACTACAACCTTCCTTCAGGTAGCTGAGAGCAATAAGGTGTCCCCTGACCCTCCTCTTCTCCAGACTGAACAATCCCAGCTCCTTCAGCCACTCCTCATACGGCCTGTGCTCCAGACCCCTCACCAGATTTGTCCTTCTTTGAACCCACTCCAGGGTCTCAATGTCTTTCTTGCAGTGAGGGACCCAAAACTGGACACAGCACTCAAGGTGCAGCCTCACCAGAGCTGAGCAGAGGGGGACAATCACTTCGCTGTTCCTGCTGGCAACACTGCTTCTGATGCAAGCCAGGATGCCATTGGCCTTCTTGGCCACCCGGGCACACTGCTGGCTCACTTCAGCTGAGCATCAGTCAATACCCCCAGGTCCAGTTCCTCTATGCAATCTTCCAGTCACTCCACCCCAAGCCTATAGCGCTGCCTGGGGTTGTTGCAGCCAAAGTGCAGGACCCGGCACTTGGCCTTGTGAAGCTCATCCCATTGGTTTCAGCCCAGCTCTCCAGCCTGTCCAGGTCCCTCTGTAGGGCCTCACTACCCCCAGGCAGATCAACACTTCCAGCCAACTTGGTGTCATCCACAAACTTGCTGAGGGTGCACTCAATGCCCTCATCCAAGTCATCAATAAAGATATTGAAGAGGACAGGCTCCAGCACAGACCCCTGGGGAACACCACTCATGACAGGTTGCATTTAGCTCTATTCACCACCACTCTCTGGGCCCAGCCTCCAGCCAGTTCCTTATCCAGCCAAGAATGTATCTGTCCAAGCCACGGGCTGCCAGTTTCTGCAGGAGAATGCTGTGGGAGACAGTGTCAAAGGCCTTGCTAAAGTCTAGTTAGACTACATCAACAGCCTTTCCCTCGTCAACCAGATGGGTCACTAGATCATAGAACGATCAGTGATGATCTGTCATGGTGTGCTTGGTTGCAGTCATGGTCAATGTTTAGGCACTGGTATTGGGACTGACTCTAACATCTTTGTCAGTGATGTGAACAGTGGGATTGAATGCACTCTCAGCAAGTTTGGCAATAACACCAAAATGATTGGTGTGAGCCATATGGTAGAAGGAAGGGATGCCAGCCAGAGGGACCCTGATAGACTTATGAGGCGAGATCATGAAAACGAGGGCCAAGTGCAAGGTCCTGAACCTGGGCTAAGGCAGTCCTGAACTCAAATACAGGCTGCCAGAGAATGGGTTGAGAGCAGCCCTGAGGTTGAGGAGAAGCTAAATATAACCTGGCACCATGCACTTCCAGCCCAACCATATGCTGGTCTCCATCCAAAGAAGCATGGTGAGGTGAAGGACGTGACTGTCCCTCTCTAGTCCACTCTAGTGAGTCTCTACCTGATGATCAGAGGACTGGAGCACCTCTCTTATGAAGACAGATTGAGGGAACTGGGCTTGTTCAGTCTAAGAGAAGGCTCTGGGAAGACTTTATAGCAGTCCTTTCCAATAAAGGAAAGCTAACAGAAAACTGGAGGAGTGTAGTGATGGGACTACGGGTAATGTCTTTAAAAGTGGGAGATTTAGGTTAGATATAAGGAGGAAATTCTTCACCCTGTGGGTGCTGAGGCACCGGAAAGTAGATCAGAGAAACTGCCTCATCACTGGAAGTGTTCAAAGCCAGGTTCAATGGGGCTTTGAGAAATCTGTTCTAGTAGAAGCTGTTCCTGCCCATGACAGTAGGGCTGGAACAAGGTGAACTTTAAGATCCCTCCCAAATCAAAGCATTCTATGATTCTGTGATCCCAAACTCATAGTCAACATATGAAACGAAGGTAAAAGGCAGAAATTCTGCAGGCGAACAGTAAAGAAGATTGGAAGAACAAAGCAATCAGTTTCGATGATGCCTTCACTGATAAGGGAAATTTGCCATTGACACCAGTTCTGTGGGGACTTTATCGTTGAATCTGAAGAGTGTGCTTGGCATATTCACTTATATTTACATACTACTTTCATTTTCATAGCCTGAGATAATTTAGAGACCTCAACATTTTGATTATAGAAGTAGCTGTGGAATTGCATTAGAAAGATAACACTACATTTATCTGATGCTAGATTCCAGCTATAACTCATCTCATCGAAGTATTCTGAAATTTTAAATCAAGTGTCAAAAGACTTTAGCTATTTTTTTCTTTCTACAATGGCATGCACCATTGTAGAAATCACCAGCCCCCACCTAGCCCCCACCTTTAAAACAGCATTTTAGTTTTAAAATAAGAACCATCCAGCTTATGAACCATTGGCAAATAACATTTCTTCTTGATTGATTCTGCAACATAACTTCAGTTAAGTGTAGCATGACCGGTTAATTGAAAACTGCTTTCCATTTAGAATTCACTCTCTGCTAGTCAATGATAAATAATTATTTCATCTGGCTCATTTCACATAATAAACTTTAAACACTCAAGCCTGTCACTGACTTTAAAAGAGCAAAAGTATTATTCTGTATTCCACAGCTTTCTAATACTCTATTTTATGTTTCATTCTCCTCTTTTATGACACTTCTTTTCTTTTAAATTGCACTTATTCAGACAAATGGGTAAGACTGCATATTTTATCTGTGCTTCCTTATTTCCCTGAAGATTGTTCCTTATTTGAAATATATTAAAAAAACTGAGTGAACTCTTTGACTCAGCTATTGTGGTGCAGGTGCTATAAACCTGCGAGGGTACATTTTGTTTTCAGAACTGAAATGATCACGTTAGTATCTGGGAATGAATAGAAATGAACTATGCAAAACAATCAAGTTGAGAAACAGATGTTGAAAAAATGTGTATTTTGCATTATCGCCTTCAATGCTTCATGCTGGCCTAGAGCAATTTTCAAGTCATCTGAGATGAAATTATAGCTATATAAAATACCCTGTTAACATATGAAATGAGAAAATGCAGTTCTTTATATTGTATTTCACTTTGAGACTTCAGATTTTCTTCAGTACTCAGTGACAAGGTACAGGGTGACATCCACTTTCTGAACTTATCAGAGTTATCAATTCTTCATTCTGGAAATGCTCCTCCTGTTTGTATTTTATGATTAATGACTATGCTATAGGTGACATTTAAATATTTAAATGCATGACTGCAAAATTTTTATGTCTTATTTCTTTGCTTTTTGCTCTTTTTTCTTAAGTTTGCAGTGCAAGCATTTTAGAGACTTACCTTCAATTGACATTCACTCTCCAAGTAGCTTTATGGCATTACTGAAATTATTTACAATAAGATGCAATCACATACTGAGGTACTAGTTTTGTTTTACATTCACCTTGTTGCTGACAATTGGCAGACTAGCATGCAGAACAGGAATCTCAGCTCAGCTACTTGATTTAAGCTGAGTTGAATTTATGCGTCAAGAAAGAAAATAAAATATAAATTCTGATTCCTTAAGCCGTCTCAGACGATTTATTGTAACATATAAAAAAAGAGAGACTTTAAACTGTAATATGGTTAGTGATTTGCATTTGATGGGAAGAGATAATAGCTGAAGAGCTCAATGGAATGATATTCACATCATCCATTACATCCCTTTCTCATCCAATGTAATCAAAGCCCTATGTTCAGTATTGGGAATGTTATGACATTAAAGGTTGAAGAGAAAGAATGCTAAGCCCCTTTTCTCAGACATGGCATACTTCTGTTTTGAGCAAAATGTTTAACTTTCTTTTTTATTTAGGTACATCATCCAGTTTGCCTTCCATACAGAAAGAGGACCTTCTGACATTCAGGTGGAATAGATTAAAAAAAAAAAAAATGTCACAGTAACAACAAATTTAAACTACCAAGCTACCAGATACGATAAAATATTTTGGTAAGTAGATCTCATCTAGTTCTACATGGAACATTTAAAGTCTACACTAGGTGTAAAATTCTCCATACTGTTGCACCTGTCATAAACTAAAGGAAATTTCCATAAGTGGTCTTGAGCTATTACTGTCAGGAGCCACTCATACTGCTAGAAATATTTCTCTTTCTCATAAAAGTGATCATTTTATTAGAGGAAAAGTATGATAATTTTCTTTTTATAATCTTGAAACACTTTCCTTTGCAACTTTTAATGAAATCCCTGGCTACAAAGCAAGAATTTTGAGACAGATGCCGTTATGACAAAAATCATGATCCTGAAAATTTTTTAACTGGAACCCTGCAAATAGAGTAAAAGTGTGCATCAGTATATAAAAGGCATAAAAATACCTAAAATAATTTTAAAATATTCAGGAGAGATACATTTCTTGTTAATTCTACCGAGTGCTAGAACCAGTGAAGAGTAACATCTAGCAGTGACTCTTATTTTCTGTTAATCTTACTATTCCTACAGTGAGAAAAGAGTGCTCTCCTAGCAGATCAGAGCAGGGTTTAGATTGCTTCCTTCTGGAAACTTTTTAATACTGAAGAAAACTAGCTATTCTGTTTTCCTTTCTGTATGATGTAATCTGCCCAAGGATTTTGAAAGCCAGTATTTGTGACAGAAATCTCATATCTAACTGACTGCATATGAGGATTGTGTTCTGGGTTAAACAGATTTAAATAGAAAAAAACATAAACAAATGAGTATTCATATTTCAATAATGCATAGATGCCATTATGCTTGACCGGGCTTGCTCTGTATTAAGTGCTTATAAACCTACAGACCACAGCTACATAAGGACAAAAGATAAACAATTATACAGTTATTAATGAACAATTGGAATGGATATCCAGTGCCATAAAATTTTTTTGGATAATGAAGAAAAAAAGCAGCCCTCTGCACTATAACATGGATGTCCCAGATGGGGTGAAAAAAACTGATGTGGGGTGTGTGATCTCTGAGCACTCAAGCAGTGCTATCTTATACCTCTGTTTTACTCTTTACTCTGCCACATACTGTGTGGCACGCTGGATCTCATTATTTGTCATCAGGATTCCTCCTCTACAGGTGACCTAAGACTGGTAGTTAGCATATTTAACTATTAGTGTAGAAGAAGTATACTTGGTTTATACTTGTTTTGATAAGCTGTATTCTTGATGTGTTCTAGCCAACCATTCATCTTTTGCATCTATTAGCTCACCTCCTATAAAAATTACTCCAGAAATCATAGTCTAATGGATAAGTCCAATGTCACAAGTGCTTGGAGGGAGCTCAAAAGGAAACCTAACACCAATTTCTCATCCAGTATAGTAAATGTTTTAGACATCCCATACTTTCCACTCAGCTCATCCCAGGAGACTGTGGTTAAATAGCAGCAGAATAAGTGTTCCTAGATTAACTGTCTCCATTTTCAGACTGCATTCACATTTACAGGATTCACAAATTCAACCATTAGTCAAGAAAACATTGAAAGATCAGGGTTTTAAAAAGAAATCACTTCAATGTCGACATGAGAACCTGGAATTCCCATAGAAATAGATAAGTCAAAACACATAAATAATGCCAAACAGGAGCAGAAATTCAGAGTATCTTAACAAAGACATCTGGGCAGTAGGTTTATAAAACAGACTTCAACCCTCTTTGTATATTAGTGACAGAATATGAACACAAGATATTTAAATGTTGCTATAACATTATTAAAATTGCAATAAGTGAAGTAAAGCAGTTTTATTTTCTTCTTCATCTCAAGTCACTAATGTGAATGTGATTTTTCACAGTACTTTCAGCAGAGATTTACGTCCTGGCAGTGGAGAATCATAAATCATCTTGTGCATTAGAGCTCAGGTAGATGTCACAGATGTTTTTGATATTCTAGGTATTTCTAATATTCTAAATATTTTGGTCACGTATAGAAAAAGTCATATAAAAAATCCTTTACCCATTAAAATATCTATCTATCTATCTATCTATCTAGATTATCTAGATATTATGATATCTAGAGAGATAGATATTATATTATCTAGATAGATAGATATCATAATATCTAAATAAATAGATATCGATATCGTAATATCTAGATGGATATCATAATATCTAGATAATCTAGATAGACAGACAGATATTATAATGGGTAAAGGATTTTCTCTGGATAGATGGACAAATCTGGATGATGTAACCTCAAATCAAAGCCCAGTTAGAATAGGTATTTATTCAGCAATCAGTACATCCACTTTAATTTATTTGTATCTGTAGAGATCATTAAAAGATTGGCATTCTAACTGCTTCAAGTTGTTTTCACTGTGCAAGCTTGTCTATTTCTTTATAGTTATAGTCATGAAGTTTCAGATAAGTAGTATTCATAATCAAATATCCTCTGCAGACAACCTTATGCCTATCATTATTTTATAATAAATATTACTTGCACACAAATACTAGATAAAGCATATCTTCCCACTTCAGAACACTGAATAAGAATGGTTAAGAATGGAAAAGAATATTTTATTTTAGCTCTGGAATTTCAATCATAAACATATGATTGCCCTTATGTTAATCGTTGGTGACTTTAATACAGTTTTTTAAATTTTTTTTTTAGAATGTTGGGGAGTCAGTGGGAAATGAAGAAACCCCAAATCTAGTTCTTGTCCAGAATTTTTGTTACATGATATTGCACTTGGCATGTGTGCAAGCTAGAAATACTGTAGAAACAAGCACTGGTCTTTGACTTTTCAACTTTGCTTGCGTACTTGACTGTTTATTCTGCTATTTATATCTCAAAGTATGGCAGAAATACACAGTAAAATAACTTAAATCAGATACACTGTCTTTCAGCCTTTCTTACTTAAAAAGGGGAAAGAATCCCAGAAGTAATATAAATTGGAGAAGCACACATCTTTATTTTGCCCAACCCAGAATGCTTCAATCCAGCTTTAGCCTCTCTGATGCCCTCAACAGGACATGAAATTTTGGGGATCTATTTTACATTGCTCCCAGAATACAATTAAAATTTTGCAATAGAATTGCTTATGAAACTAAAAACTTTTTTTACCAAGAAAAATTTCTAAAGGTGTGGAAGAAACAAAGTGTTAGTCTAATGAACTCACCAGGACTATCCAAAAGATGGCTTAGAAGAGACTTTTCCTTCAGATCGTTATTAATGCATTATGTCTTCCACAAGATGGCTCAAAATGACTATGCTCAAATGTTTTGTTGTTGTTACTTGTTTATTTAGTTGTTTATTTGTTTGTTTGCTTATCCAAATGCAGAACCTAAGCATCATTCTTAATTTCAGGTCAAAATCTGTTTTCTTTGATCACCCAAGCAGAATGAGTTGGAAGAAACTGCTTTCAGATCCTGCCAGCATACTCTCAACGCTAAGGACTAAGATATTGTGAAGCTGGTCTCTTATGGATGGTTACTACCTTTGTTTTCTTAGTTTAACCTAAACATACTCAACATACACACTGTGCATTCTGAATCTTGCATTTCTTTCAGTTTGTTATTTCAGTGCAGTAACTAAGATGTCATTACCCATCCAATCAAAATTTAGTACCCCACTTTAAATGGCACCATACAAACGTAAGCTTTGCACAAAACTACTTTTTACCATTTATTCAAATTGATCATCATAATAATGAGTTATTACCTACCTGTGTGCTTCTGGAGATCTGAAGGACAAAGTTGCCCCTTCCCATTACTTCTCTCTTCCACATTCTTCCTTGTCTTTGGCTGTATTTCCCAATCTTTTTCCTTCTTGACTGAAGGATATCTTCATTCTTCCATTCAATCTCTGAATTAACTTAATGACAACAGCATTCAACCTTCAGCAATCATGAGGAAAACTACATCCAAGGATGTCTTTAATAGCAGAAGAAAAACTTCCTAATTTTCAGCAGCTGTTCTTAAAACCCCATCCATAAGTAGGCAACTAGTGCTAGCTATATGCAACATGAAAAAGTGATGCAGAGGGCCATGAAGTGTGTAATCACCTCAAGTGAATTCTGAAAATGAATACTGTTAGAATTTAAGATGTCAGCTGAGGAAGAAAAATGAGAGTCTGAAAACCTCGGTTCCTCAGATGCCTTGTTATCACTGATGAAAACTGCAAAGATGCCTAAGGCTCTGCTCTGCACACGCTTCTTCCTGTGACTGTCTTATCTGGATCCAAACTGGGACTCTTTCATTAACTTTCCTACTTAGAACCCTGTAAGACTTGATACAAATGTATCCAAAACATACCTATGATGTATCTATGGGAATGAGAACAACAGCTTTTATGAGACAAACTAATTGATTCACGGGAAAGAGAAGTAATAATCACTTGATTTGTAGTCGACCTAGATTGGATATTGTGAGTAATTCACATTGGGAATAGAGAACACCCCCCACAAGCTTTTATGCTGAAAAGGTTCAAAACCATCTATTGGAGACCACCTGAATTAGAGACAATCTTAGGATCTTTCAGATGTTTCCCATCTTTCTTGAAGCTTTCTTGCTGTGCAGCAAAGAACTGAAAAGTCATTGGACTAAACAGAACATGCAAGAATAAGCACGAGATTTTAATCCAAGATTTAATCAGGAAACTTGCCCAAAAAGGATGAACTGTGGATTCCTTTTCTTGTTCCAAGCAGAGTTTACGTACTAAATGTTAAACAGTTAGTGAATAAAATAAACAAACATGGTTCAGAGCTGGGACTGGAACCTGGTACTTAATCTCCAAGAGAGCTTTGCCATCACTTGCTGCGTTAGGTTGTTGCAGGCATTTTTCTGCAGAAATTTAGGGCAGCCACAAACAGAAATGACTTCTAGCTTGTCCAAGACTTTGCTGGGAAATGTGTGGTAACTATCAACTCAGGTTGATAGCTCTTCCCAGGCATGCTACAAGGGCTTTGTGTGCCCATCTCAAGGCTGAATCTAGCTCATGGAGAGCCAAGGATGCCTGCCCTCCTGAAACCAGTACTAACATCTGCACTAGGTATTAAGTGCATACAGGGCTGGTCTCTGTCATGGAGGCCAGCAGTCAGAATACTGCCTCTTCAGTTCTTTTTTTTTCCAGAATATAGTGCCTTCAGCACCAGAATATAGTGCTTATAGCAAAACTGCCTGTTGGGAATTCCCATAGGCCTACACTGTCTTTCAAAGCAGAAACCATCTGGGTGACTTTCAGTGCCAATTTGGGTCATTTTAACAGTTTCACCATGTAAGTCAAACTCCTGTGCTTGGGAACATTCCTTCGTGCTATTTAATTCATTCTTTTAAGCATAGCCAAAGTGATCTATCAAAGTCAAGCAGGAAGCATCTTGTCCTTTCACTAATCTGTTTTTTTTTTTTTTTATTCTACTAATCTTTTTGTGTTTGTATTTTTTTCCCCTCTGGCTGCAGGCAGTGTCCCTTGGTGGTTTCTACAGGGATAGCTGCTGTTCATGCAGCATTTTTTGGATGCAGAAGCTGAATGACCTGCACAGCTCAGTGTGTGGACTTTCAGGAGCTTCTCTGCAATACGGAAGCAGGAAAGCCTTCAAGAGAAAGAAATTGTGTGAATGCATCTGTGAAGCAAATTTCTTGTATTGTGTACAACACTGAGGTGCAAGTCTTCTCTTAAATTACAAGCTGTTTCTCCATGCATTGGCTGCTTCATAAACATGCTTAATGCTACACTGTTCCCAAGGGGTACCTGACTGACCACTGTAAGTGATAATTCACTGATCATTGAAACTTGCTTTTGTTTTCAGCACTGAATGGAAAAGATCTGCCTGGGCATTCCCGATCCCTCTACCAGTTCCAGCTGCATGAAATCCTTTTTAATATAATCTTAGTTAACAATTGAAGTACCCTGAAATAGCTGGAAAGTCTATTTCTAGTTTTGGATACCAAAATGCGCTAACAAATCTTCCAGTGTTCTTTGGCTTGTTTCCAACTGCTTGAGGTAAAACGGCCCCAGGATATTAGGGTATTTACTTACAATTCAAATAGACATTTAAGCACTGGCATTTTAGATCTTTGGACCCTGTGTACCAATGAAGGAATTTGTGTAACACATCATAAGCCACAGCTGTGTCATAGTGCAGAGGCACCAAGTCTGAAGTGGAAATTCACCCTTCATTATGCTCTGTGCTGGATTAACAGCAGGAGCTAGTAAGTCATGCACTGGTGCTCATGCATGCTTGAATTAAGAGTGAAATAGGGCATTCTGGCCCAGCAGTGACTATTGTTACCAGCTTCCTGTAGGTACTGTAAATCAGGGCAGTATCACCTCATTGTTTTTAATGAATATTAATTCTCACTGAGTCAGCTATGTGCTGGGCTTATCCGACATGCTTTAGAACTGCCATGTGTTCTGAACAGCAAATGGAACAGATCTTTCTTAAGGAAAAATTAATACTCTTATACTGCTATTCATTTGGATGTTATGTACAAGAAGAAAACATGTCAAAGAATAAAAGTTATTAACAACTTATTGCATTTCTCTGTCAACCACCTTACTGTTGAGAAGATATATACAGCTTATGGGTAAATCTTATGGATCGGCTGTTTGACAGGTGTGACAATGGAAGTTTATAAGTTTGTCAGTCATACTAGAGCTCAATTATTTACATAAATAAAAGAGTATTTTTGAAGTTCACCCTTTTTTGGCTATATTCTATAGATTACAGATCCCAGCTATACTGAGTTATGTATTAACAGCAATAACATGAACTGAGCACTTGAAAAAATGAAAAATAATCTAATAGCATTTTGGAAGTATACTTAAAATGAAATTAGAATTATAGTTACAACTTCTGTACCTACTATACAAGAACAACTTGGTTTCAAGCTTTACTGTGCCTTGCTATTCTAACTAGTATGCTGGTTACTGATGTGCCTTATTGTAGGCAAAACATAGAGCCTTTGTCTTTGTTCAGTAGAAAGGTAGCTGCTACCTCAGAGCAGACAGTGAGCTTAGATAGGAATGCCTTTCTCAGAACTGTCTCTCCTTCAGAACCTACAATTCTGTATTTCATCCATGTGCTTCACTGCCAGTTTTCATGAGACTTACATAAAAAGTCATCATGTTGATGTCTCAGTGCTGGGAGTGAAGGGCTGGCAGGCATGCAGCTTTGCATAAAGCTTTTCTCCATATTAAACTGAAAACTCCTGTTTTCTCCCTTCCCCTAGAACTCTTCCACTTAAAAAATAGTTTTTTGATGTGCATGTGCAGAGCAAACAAGAAGCGTTTGCTTAAAAAAAAGTGCAGTTGTGTGAATTTGAACAATGTGAGTTATTTTAGTCTGGTAGCTTTTATTTTCCCAGAAGCATGCATGGTGGGAAGGCCCTATGGGTTATGGATTGTTAGCTGCTCCATTTTGTTTTCTTAAATATCATTCTTGGCAAATCTTTAGTTACACCTAAAAAAAAAAAAAAAAGATAGAAAGTGCTTTTTAAATACCAGAACTTTACAAATTTATGAGAAATAGGTGAAGACATTTCTAATATTACATTATATAATATTGTGCATTTGCTACAACACGTCTTAAAATGGCTTAAATTGACAGAAAACAACACACTACTGATATGGTGGAAAAAGCTATTTGAATATTTACAGCTTCTTCCAAGTCTTTCAAGTGCTCGCATTGGCCATATTAGTTTCTCAGGGACGTTTGTCATGGATGTCCTATGTTACTTTCCTTTTGGATATGACAACTGCATTGTGATTTTTTTGTGGACTATTTGTAACACACAAATAGTTGTTTCTTTTTTTTTTTTTTTTGGGGGGGGGGGGTGTGTGGATAGTTTTTCTAAGGATGCAGCAGTTCTTAGGAGTAGCACAAAATCCTCTTTGACGTTTAACTTCAGAGTTGCTTAACTTCATCCCTCCAGATCAGGACCTGAATTTTAAACTCATATAGAGAATTATAAAGTTAACTTCCTATGATAAAACACATTTAAATGCAGAGAAAGAGCTTGAATTTACTAGCTATAACAGCTTTACAGCAAAGCTATAAGCTAATTCTCCTGTACAGTATTTTATAGCTTTGGAAAATCATAGAAGATATCAAGGAAATTTGTCACTTCTGACATTCAGAATACATCTCTCTTTGAAAGCTTTGCCGTTCTGTATATGTTGTCATAGGCACATAAGGTGTTTGAGCAGTAGCTTACAGGCAACAGAAAAATCTCTCCTGAGATAACCTGAGAGACAGAGTTATCTCGTTGGTGGATGAAGCCATTTCGTATTTACTAGTGCCATCTTCAATTACGTCTACTCAAATCCCATGTCAGTTTGTGTCATAAAGAAAACTGAGCCTTCAGTAAAAGGATTTTTTCACTTAAATTTGTAATTATAATTTTACGTTAAAAGTAGCTTGTTGATAAATGGCTCAAACATTTTAATAACTTGAAATTTATCAAAAAAAGGTTCTGTAAACAAACTGTTTTGCAAGTTTTGTCTGCCCTCTCAATTTCACTATATTATTTTAAATTCACACAGTGTCAATTAACAGCAACATTGCTAATTGAAGATAAATCCACTTTAAATTGAAATTGACAAATCAAATATAGAGGACGCATAAAAGTATTATAAAAACTTTAAAAGATAAACCATGAGGATATTAATTTATTTTCTTTAGCAAAAAGAATGTTCTTCACAGTTTCCATGTTTGGAGAATGTGGTTACAAAGGAAATGGATGGATGTGTCTCGTGTTGCTAGAAGAAAGCAGGAATTGGATATGTTTGCAGGCTGGGTGTTAAACTTACATTTATCCTTAAGATTTTCTATGAAGCTGTGGTAGAACAGCTACCTGTAAAAGTCATGATACCAATTTTCCTTGATATATTTCAGTAGCTAACAAAAAATGTATGGGATCAGCAACCCATAGCACTATGGTAAGTCTATATGTTGGAAGTTTTTGATGGTAAAGATGCAGGGTGAATGCATGGCTATGAACAGAAGCCCCTTAGCTTTTGCCATGTTCAGAAGAAAACGGCAGCAGAACTCACTATCTGGACTCTGTATCACCATGGAGCATTTGTGCTGGATGGACTACAGGAGTGAATCTGGAATTAGAGTCAGGTAGGAAAAGGATTATTCACTGAAGTCAAAGCAAACTGAAGAGAGAACGATTTGAGAATTAGCATCCAAAAGTTCCTTTTTACAAGCTAGTTAGGCAATGAACCAGGACTCCTAATTTTCTCCTTTTTAACAGAAGTATTTCAAATCTCCATCAGATGTACTCTGTCTTACTGCCTGCTCTTGCTAATATATCAAAGGAAAACCATGCCATTTTGATCCATTCCCACACATCTGCAGGGAAACATTTTGGTGCTTAACAGACTCTCTCACTCTAAACATCCCTTATTCCCCATAGTTTGGCCTCTTTTAGTTTCCATAAACATTCCTCTCAGGCTGCAGAAGCAGCAGTCAGCTTGGATATATGCACAAGCATTAGGGGCCCTTCCAAGAAAGATGCTCAGGAAGATCCCCTTGTTTGACCCTTTTGGTCTGGACCCTTTTATTCTCTAGTGAGTGCTATGATTTGGGATACTTCACTGCACAGCACAGGTTTTTCTTTACTCCTTTTTCTCTGTAGTTGTTTTTCTTAGCTTTTTTTCCAGGTCTGATGCAAAGTAATTCTCTAACAGACATACTTGTTCCTAGTACTAATGCAAGATAGACATACCAAACTGACATATTTGGTGGCACTTGGTGGCTGATTAATTTGTTTGCTGTAAAACAAGATTATTTTGTTTACACTGAAGTTTTAGTATCTCAGCTTTCCCCAGGGAAAGAAAGTAAGGAACAAGGGGGAAAAACTGGCAGTAAATCACACAAGGTCACTTACAGTTTCAAATCTTCGTGTCAGTGAGCCACAAACACTGATTCTTGGGGCAGGGAAGGCAGGGTGCCCCAGGGAACACTTGATAAAACATGCCTTTCTGGAGCAGGACTGTAGTTTGTCTCCATTTACTTGTCCTAGCTCCACAGAAAAGTTCAACCTTAAGAAATTTTAGGTGGAAACCTTAAGCGAAAACTTAAGGCTGAAGATGCAGAGAAGGGCATGTTTGAGGACTAGAAAGCAGAGGCTGTTTTAGAGCGTAATGCAAATAATTTTTACCTTTATCCTTAGTAGAATCTTTCATAAAGCCTTAATTAAACATGTTTTACTTTTAGGAGAGCTGCTGGTTTTTGGTAGAATCTCAGACATATAGTTGTGTCAGAGGTAGGACACAGTCATCATCACACAATAGACACGTCTGTTGAGATGTTGGTGGAGAGGGATAACATGGTTGGTGTTTCTCAGAGCAAACATCAGCTTAGAATGCAAGTTTTCTTCGATATTTAGTGTCCCTGTGGAACAGATAACACCACATTCTCCTTCCAAGTTCTCTACAGAGAGGTCTGATCTGTAAAATTATATTGTGCCCATCTTGTATGAATTCAGTGACATTCATCTGTTCTTTTCTGGAATTTAAATGTGCCAAACAGTTTACTGAACACCACTGAGCCCTTTTCCTCAACTGTCTACAGGCCTTGCAAAATGAGATCTTCTTCCATCTGCTTGATATGAAAGAGCAAAGTTCATAATATCAACTGCTATTGCTGATGCTACAGCATGAAAGGCTTGAGTTTTTGTGGACTTGTTAGATTTCATGGCCAGGCCAACATCCTAACCATCCTGTCTTAGGCATTTTTCTTTGTGCAACCTTCATCTTTGGGCTGATGAGGTCAATTTTCAGTTATTTAAAAAAACAACAACAACAAAAAACAGAAGTGTCTGTCAAGCTAGTATATCCTATTTAAGGGAAAAGCAATGGAAAAGGAGGTATTGATGAACAACATGCAAGTAACACCAGCTATATTCCAGGCTGCATCAAAAGAAGCGTGGCCAGCAGGGCAAGGGAGGAGGTTGTTCCTCTCCAGTCTGCTTTCATTGTACTCCACCTGCAGTACTGCATTTAGTTCAGGGGAAATAATGTTATTCAAACACTCAACATCTTGCAACAGTGGAGATGAACTAGTGTTCTAATGATAGAAATCTTTAGAATTAGTCGTAAGCTAAAGATGGGGTCAAAAGGTCAATCATTATCCTGTAGCTCTTAGCTTTAATTCCAAAGGAAGGGCATATTTCCAGACTGCAGATAACATTGTGTAACCATCAATGATAAATTATGACAATTTAATAGTAACTGCCTTAAATAGACCACCAAAACCAAAATATTCATAAATGTATCAAATGAATAGCGTCTGTCAGAAATATGTCAGCCATCTATTAAACTTCTGTTACAGTTCCAGCACTGCCAGAAAGCCTGTGAGAATTCTCAAAAAAAGACAGTGCAGTCCCTGATGTTCTTCCTGAAATGACTGACCCATCTTACTGAAAACATTTTAAAAATAACTTCATGATACATAAAAATAATTGCTATCATTGACCTAGCAGCAACATTTAGAATAGCCTTGAGGAATTCAGCATGATAAACCCTTAAGACTGCTTGGAAAATTTTCATCGTGAAGAATTTTCAGTGGAATAAAAGAATAGTTTTCTTTCAAAAATGGAAAACAAACAAGTTTGCCAGCCTGGTCTGTAATACATAGTTGTTGCCAGTGGAGTAACGTCTATGATCAGGTCACCCATTATGATAAATTCTATCTGGATGGAGCAAGATGATCTTTAAGGGTACATTCCACCTAAGCCATTCTGTGATTCTATGACAATATGATGATATTCAGTCTTCACACCGATATGACAATGATTTCTTTTTAAGTCTACGGTGAAGTTGTGGTCTAATATCTTATGCTTTCTCTATCAATATTTAAAAATCTGATTTAATTCCATCAATTCTGTTTTCTCTGATTAAAAAAAAACCAGGCGATTCATCTCATACTCAAGTCAAAACCCCTAAATGCTGAAAATCATGCCTTCAATTTTGATATCCTTTCTAAGTTAGAAGATTAAGCTGGGGATAAACATACTGTCTGTGGTACATAAAACATCATTTGCACTAATGCAAAAATACTTGAACGTGTTTGTCACTTGATTAGTACATCAAAATGAGAAGAGCCACGAGGACTCACGAGGAAAAGAATTGCAGTTTCAGTCATGATTTTAATCTGCTTTGGTATTCTAGGAAGTATTAAAACTAGTATTGGCTTTATACTCAAATGTTAAACCAATTTGGTATCACGATCTATGCTACCTCTCAGAACTCTGACTAATAATATTTATGTATTGTGAGCCTCAGGAAATATGACAACCTTTTCTAGATTAACCATTACTTTTAATCTGAAGGTGAACAAGTCCTTAGTACTTGATGAGATTAACCCACAGGTACTGAGGGAACAGGTGGATGAAGTTGCAAGGTCACTATCCATCATATTTGAAAGGTCAGGCAGTCTGTTAAAGTTTCCACTGACTGGTAAAGTGAAACATAACCCCCACGTTCAAGAAGGGGAAAAAAAGAGAATATAGGCCAGTCATTCTCACCTCTGTGCCTGGCAAGATCATGGAGCAGATCCTCCCAAAGGCCCTACTCGAGTATATGAAAAATAAAAATGAGGTGATTTGTGGTTCACCAAGGGCAAGTCATGCCTGACAAATTCGGTGGCCTTTTACAGTGGATGATGAATAGCATCAGTGGATAAAGGAAGAGCAACTAATGTCCAAACCATTTGACACTGTCCCACATGACATCCTGGTAGCCAAATTGGAGAAAAATAGATATAATGGATGGACAACTCACTGGATAAGGAACTGGATGGTTGCACGAAAGCTCGAGAGCAGCCCTGAAAAGAAACGTTTGGGGATGTCAGCTGATGAAAGACTCAACATGAGCTGGCAATGTGTGCTTGCAGCACAGAAGGCTAACCATATCCTAAATTGCATCAAGAGAAGTGTGATCAGCAGGTCAATGGAGTTGATTCTGCCCCTCTACTTTGCTCTTGTGACAACACTACCTGGTATACTATGTCCAGTTCAGGAGCCCCCAACACAAGAACGACACAGAGCTGTTGGAGTGGGGCCAGAGGAGTACAATGAAGATGATCAGAGGGCTGGAGCACTTCCTCTACAAGGACAGGCTGAGAGAGCTGGGACACTTCAGCCTGGAAAGGAGATGACTCAAGGGGGATCTTATCCAATACCTTAAGGGGGCCTACAAGGAAAAATGTTTAGGAACTTTTTGGAAGGGTATGTAGTGACAGGACAAGGGAAATGGCTTTAAACTGGAAGAGGGTAGATTTTAGACTAGATATTTGGAAAAAATTATTTACTGTGAGGGTGGTGTAACACTGAAACAGGTTGGCAGCAACGTTGTAGAAGACCCCACCCTAGAGGCATTCAAGGCCAGGCTGGATAGTCAGCAACATGGTCTAGTGGGGGGTGACCCTGCCTATATCAGGGGTTTGGAACTAGGTCCCTTCCAACCCAACCATTCTATGATTCTATGACTAAGACTTGCCTAACTTGGAATCCTGAACTGCATTATGCAGCATATTTCATCCAGGATAAAATTAGAACATACGAATTTCAGAAGTCATGGAAATTGTTTGGAAAAAGTACAGAATGCTGACTTGTCATTAATATCAATGAGCTTCAGTTCTTCTATTAAAAAGAAGACAAGACCTAGAACACAGAGTTATAAGATGACACATATATAACATTTAGCCAATGTTAAATTTATTGGTGAAATATTTTATAATCTTTGGTAAACAGTTATAATGAAAGAGAAACTGCACATCTAATGGCTATCTTAAAGAAGGCAGTGAAAATAAACCTCAGACATTTTTGTACATCAAATGTACTTTAGAAAGTTATATAGTAGCCTACAGGGAAAGGGATGCAGACTATGAAATGATAGCAATGAAAAACTAGGAGACAGGGGATGCTCTATAATGCTAAATAAAAAAACATGTATTTAGAGTAATGAGTACTCTATGATGAGAGATTTCACCACTGTCTATTTAATGGCTTTAAAATATTAAAATGCAATAAAACTAAGAAGGGCAAAAGTATTTTAAACATAAGCCTATTGATTATAAACCCAAATGCTAAGGTATTGTGCAGTCAGTCCAGAAGCAGAAAAGGATATGGAAGAAGAACATAGAAGTCTTTAAAAATGATCGCTTTTGATTGAAGAACTTAACAAGAAATATGGGAACTTATGGGTGGTTTCAGATTTTTAGGATAATTCTTTGATGCTGATTGGGAAAAAAAAAAACCCTGCTCTTCTGAATGCAAGTGAATGAAACAACAGACAGCATCTTGATTCTCTCCTATAGGATTTTTTAGTTAATGCTTGTCGGCATATCACCCCTTCTTTTTATTTTGTAGGAGGCAGTTCCTTGGTCTTGTTCACATTGTGATTTTAACTTTGATTATTATTATTTTAATTTGCTATTTGTTTTTTTTACCATATCAGACTGAGAAATATTTTGACTTGCATAGATTCTGCTCCTCTTTGTTCTGCAGGCTTATATAGAGAAACCTTTGCTGTTTCCAATAAAACAAAACCAGTAAATTGCAACCTCCTCTACGTTAAACAAAGCAGAAAAGTACTGTTTTCAGGAATTTGCAATAGGTTCTTCCAAACTCATCATGCTATTACAAGCTTTGAATATTGGTTTATTTATTGAACTTGCTCCCCCATACTGCTTAGGGTTTGGTGTGTTTTAAATTTTTTCCCACTAGAAGTGCATCATTCACAGTCAGTGCAAAAAATGAAAATGTGATTTTCTTTTTTTAACTGATGGATGAATGATAGACTTTTCAAGGGTAGAGAGATGCTTTCTATTTCATTGTCAAACACAATGAATTTCTAGACCTACAATGTAATAAATCTAGGGTGTGGCAAGTAGAATTTAACCATGTAGTTAGAGGCAAGCACATGGTTGAATGCTCTGTTAACCCAGAGCTCAAGATGTTTCCAGAGTAAAACATACTGTGCTTAAAAAAGGGGAATAGACTATTTGTATTTCAAATGTTTGTACAGTGTTTGAAAAGTGTTATTGCATTAGCCCTGTCAGAATGACTTATTTACTGGCTAGTCTTCTCTGTATTATTTTTGCTTCTGTTTACAATTTGTTCATGTCCTAAAATAACTTACTTACAGAGTCAATATAATACTAATTTTATGCCAATTATTTCTAATTTCAAGCATTTTCTTATCTGATTAATGTCTGGTTGGCCCATGCAGCATCCTATATTCTCTTAATGCTGAACTGATGCAAAATACCAGTGGTTGATTGTGATACATGAAAACTGTAATAACGAGTGAAACTCAAGTCTGTCTGCAAATCTTTGTACAAAAATTACATTTCCTACCATAAGCAATGACGTGATCCCATTGGCTGTGTCAGTAAATTTGGTCTAATATGTCTCATTGTGTTTCCAACAGCTCTGGTCCTTAGCTGTGCAATATGTGCTCAATTCCAGCAATCTATGAAGATGAGACCTGAGTGGCATGATCCACTGGAGTGTCTTGATTTGTTTTGCGAGAAATTCAGACGTATGAACTGGGAGAAGATGATGGACTTTTCTAATAACTCTGTTGTTCTGATCAGGGCTCTGGAGATGTTACATCTCTGATGTCCGTGTTGTTTGGAGAACTTCATAACTGAAGGGACTCAATCAGGTACAGATATCAGCACAGTTGTGGATGTTCTGAAATCACATCAGGGCTTATATTCCACCTTGTGTACTCTGAGCTCCTGCAATTTAAATGATACCTAGCTGGTTGAAGCTGGCTCAGACGGACCTGACCCTACTGGCTGCAGTCATGGCATCACACACCTAATCAGAGTGCCTAGGCTTGAAGACCTAGAATAACGGCTTGACACTATCAAAGTCAATGAGATATTGCCATTAGTTCTATATGTCTTCATAGCCAGAAATCTTTCTAATTTCACCCCTATTAATGCTAATGTCAATGCAAAAAACTTGGAGAAACTGCCTGTTTGCATCACTACATTAAATCTTTTGCAGTATTTGTTTCTTCAGTACTGACTTTACTGGTGTTAAGTTATGCCCACTGTTCAAAGTGTCATACTGGAATACAGTTAGAGATTCTAATAAAGTAACTCAGAAGTATTTACTCATTTTCTTAATTTTTTTTTTTTTCCATTAAAAGAAACAGCCAATCAAAAATCTCTACTTGGTGCTTCAATAACTAATGTAATATTAGACACAATTAGGAGAATTTCTTGAGCAGACTTTACAGCTTATAAGCACATAAACTGTGTAGTTATTTTTGGGAAAAAAAGATCCAGTAGACTTTAATCAGCTGAAATGCTGTTCACTTCTATGAAAAAAAAACAAACAAAACACAAATGTCTCAGGTACTAGCTTTATCTTGTAGACTGATATGCATATAAAGAGGGGGTGGAAGAAAAAAAAAGGGATTGTACACACTGCTTCCTGCTTAGACAAAATGTCCTCGGAAATTGCTCATTTAGAAAGCTGATTATCTTCCCAAAATAAAACTCGGAAGATAATATACCTTTCAGACTTTTTTAGACAGTGCCAAATTACACTGATAATGTAAATTCTGTACATGCAGAGACAACATCTTGTTTGACCAAAGAAAGGCTGGAAATTAATGAAGAGTCTGTGTATGTTTTCCCTGGTGGTCTGAGTCGGTTACCTTGCTAACAGTGTTTAATCTTTTAAAAGTAGAACAAAGAAGCAAAAATTTCTATTCCAAACAGGAAGCACCAGTGCCTTCATCATTCACATCACTGTAATAACAGCAACGTAAGTCAGCAGCAGTGTGTGAATGCTAACCTGGGAGCCATGAATCACAGCTCTCAACTTCTTCAGCTTGTGCTTTCAAAACTTGGTCTTTTTTAAAGTACCTTTTGCATGTGTTTGTTCTGTGAGTTCAACCATTTCTCTTTATCCTTTGAAAAACCATTTCTTTCGCCATGGAAAATTTTCCCTTTGAAAGAGTACATAGCAGCATTAAGCCAAATCAAACTTTTTTTTTTTTCCCCTCATTTTTTTTGATCAAACACTAGTTGGAGACGGTTACAATGCAAATACTTGAAGTCTCATTTCCATCTTTGCAGTCAGAGCATTCTTAAAAACAGCTCCAGCTCCAGGGAAACAAGCTCATTTCTCTTTATTCCTTGTCTTGAATCTCAAATGAAAGATAAACAAAGTAATAGCTTGCTTAGGAAGAAATTGAAACACATGTAATAAGCAGAAATGTTCATATTCCACAAGATAATTCACATTCTCATATCTAAGATAAATATTTACTTATGTCATCATTGAGAAGAATAGCAGATAAAATGCCAACAAGCTCAAAATTCTTTTATAATCAATACTCAAATCAAGTAATTTAATAATTAAATTACAAATGAGCCCATGTTTGAGGGAGCACTCAAGGCTGTGCAGCCATAGTGGTTCTTGCACAACATTATAACATAAAAGAAGGGCTGCTGGGAACCAAGTTTGTTCTTTTTATTGGCAGCACCAGAATTCAGTCCATTCTGAATGCTGGTACTTGTAGCCTCGTAGAGATGTTATCAATTCTGGGAACTCTGCTGAAAGAAGGATGTTAGCACTGCAGTGGTTAAGCCTAAGCCTGTCAAATAGCAATGGAGCTGCCTATTTGGCCATTTAATTACAGCCTGACCATGAAGATGGAAAGTCCAGGGGAAACCAGGTGTACTCAATGTGCAGCCCAGATCCAGCTCCCTGCGGGAAACAATCTTTACAGCTCGTCATTCATTTTATATATCAAGTTTGAGTGTCGTTTTTTTTTTGTTTGTTTGTTTGCAAAATATTGCATGTTCTGTCAGTAGGTAAAAATTCCATTTTCTTCAAGATTTTTTTTTTTCCATTGATCACATTAGAAGTGGCCACACCATCCTTTAGCTGTTTCACTTTTGCTCAACACTTTCATTTAGATTGATATTCCCTTCTTCCCTTCGGTCCCAGCACAGTGATTGCTACTATATCATACTTGGGCAGATCTTAAGCAGTCTGTCAGGACTCCCAGATCTGTATTCAGATCAGTTTTATTTTGTGCTTTAGCTAGACTCCAGTTTATTCCAACATCTCAACGGCTGCTTTGAAATACAGCATATTTTCTAAAAAATTTCCTGTGTATCCAGCCATTTCATGAGAAAATTCTGAAGCAAAGCCAGGCGAGGGATGTCTGAGATCTAACACTCCTGCACTACACTTTTATTTTTTGATTTTCAAGGTACTGATCCATAGCACTTCACAGAGAGACTTCAGAGTATCACAGCTCTGAAGTACCACTCCATACAATTGCCTCCAGGATGAGATTTACCAGTACTGATCTATTCTCCTGCACCATGAACACATTTCAGAAATACATGTCTTAGTTTTCAGACAAAGTGACCCCTGGATGATGAGATTTCGTATTGCTGGAATAGAGTGCCTAATATGCATGTCTCTTTTTGGACAATTGTCTTCGTGCCATTTCTCTTTATTGTAGAAGACTGATACATGCTGAAAATCCATAGCAGCATGTTAGTATTCCCCCTGTGATAGTATACTTAAAAATAAAGATATTGTAGAGTACCAGACAAAATAAAACAGAACTTTTGTCTGTTTTTTTCTTTTCTTCAAGAAGAAAGTCCAGAACTCTCAGTGAATCATCACTTCTGTTCTAATAGTTACATGTAACATTCGTCTTTTCATCACATCTTAAACGTACATTTGGTAGTAAATTTTTTTGTGTGTGCTTCTTTTAAATAGAAACACTAAAATATGTACTTTTAGATTTCCTTTATCTAAAATTCCAGGCCCTATACATTACCAAAAAAACAACATGAATTCTATTCAATTAAGTAGAAAACATATCTTGAAATTACCCATGTATTTCTAGAAGAAGAAGACTTGCTGAGCTGAGCATTGTACAGGAAGATTTACTGGATGTTAATTTAAAACCCGAAGTTCAGATCACAAAGCAAGAATTTCTAAATATTCATTATGGCCCTCTAAATTGCACTCCTTCCATCAAGGTTACACAGTTTATTAAATATTCATAAAACAGAGTACCAAAAAAAATTCTAATTGCAAATAAGTGCAATTGATGTAGATTGCATTATTTATGATTCCATTTGTTAAACTAAGACAATAGAAATTGATGAAAGACATTAAGTGGACCAAAATCTAAGGCAAATTTGGTACAGAATCAGGTTTTTTTCCTCTCTCAGTTTTTGTTTTTTTTTTGATTGATAGAACTTCTTGTCTATAACAATAACTGTCAAAAAGACTGATTATTTCTGTCTGACTTAATGAAATCATAATTCCCATATGACACAATGCCACTACAAATGCACAATAATTTGTGATTAATTATTATTAAGCATTACGTGCCATTAGAAAAAAGTTAATAAATGGCTTTCCTGTATTTAGGGAGAAGCTCTCAACATCAGACAACAAAGACTTTATTACACTGAGAAGCAAAGTTTGAGCAGTTGTGTCTCCTCTGCACGCTGGGTAGAGAGGAAACATCCTCCTTAGTGGGTGACCTCCAACTAACCACAATTTAGTGTCATCTGGTAAGAGTGATGTTGGGACAAGATACTCAGATCATCTGGGTAAACCAAATAATGATCAACACTTCTGGATGCTCTGCTCAGACCTGTGGCATGCACATACTCTCCTATTCCAACAGCTGTGTTGTACAAGACATTTTGCTGTGGTAGGATTGGGTGACATTCCTCCAAAAAAATACAGAGGGGAATATGATCAGATGTCCACATGATACCTGAAATCCAGATGGAGTTAGATGAGATGGACTCTGACTTTCAGCTAGCTGGAATAAGCCTTACTTTAAGTAAGGACAAAAAATTGTAGGACAAACATAAAAGTACATGCAACAACAAGAAAATGTAGCAGCATAAACCATTGTAGCTGAACAGTCTATTTGTCTTTAGATATGATATACATCTATAGCCAAAAATACAAATGTTTGATATCTCCAACAGCTTTTTTTGTTTCTTTGCTAAAAGTATTTATATTTCTGCCTCTCACTTTTCTCTATAAGCTTTCATAGATAAAGATCCAAATCCATCATTTCTGTTAGGGAATTACTGATGCGTAGAGCTGTGGAAGGCAAAGGTCTTTACTGCAGCAGGAGCCAAACTTCTTCTGCTACATGGAGGATGTCATGGTCATGACTTAGGTCTCTGTATGAGTTATCTTGTCAACTAAAAGGGGTCCAATTTTTCACCAGAACCCTCTGTATTTGGAGATTTCCTCCTCCTGACAGCCCTGTGACCTCACAGTTTGGAATTCAGTTCCTAATTGAAAGATTCCTAATTGTTTCAGCAAACTTGTCTTTCTTAGCTCCAGTGAGTGATTAAATACCCTTTCTCTTGCACTCTGATTTTTTCTTGCTTGCTTATCTACAGCTAATTCTGAGTTTCCTGTATGACATACAGTACAATACTATCTACTTAATGTTAGACCAAGAATACAACTTTCAGTTTCCTATGCCAGCCAGGAGCATGTAAATTAATAGCACAATATTTCTTCTCTTTTTGTTACCTTTTAATTCCCATGACTAAAGTGTTTAAGAATTTCTAATTAAGAAAGATAATATACTTACTGAAACTAATAAAGAGTTCTGCCACAGGCTGCTACAGAGATAGCAGCAGAACTGAAGCTCTAAAAGAATATTAATTTGTCCTACAAAATGAAGATTGAACATTTCTATCATGCAGTATTTTATTGACCCGTGCAATTATCAAAGAAATTGTTGAGATTATGAGTTCTGAGTGCTACTCACACTCCAGTAGGCTCTGTGCAGACCACTCCACCTCATAGCGTGTGTCATAAGACACAGGCTGGCCTCTGCTTTTCATATGTACTAATGAATGCAGCTGTGACATGACCAGAAATTAATTATCATGATGATACTACAACCTCATACAAGTGGGAAAAGTTTGAACTGCAAGAGTGGGAAAGGAAATGAACAGGAATTGCTTTTTACGTTGTGTGTTTAGAACAATACGAGGCACAGGGACAGAACAGAAAAGACTTCAGGATATGTGAAGGCTAAGGAGCCTCTTGGAAGCAAAGTGCCTTGAAATTAGATGCCGTCTTATTATGTCCCATGTATGTATTTAGAGAAATGCCAGCTGAGAATACTTCACTTAGATCTGCAGTTTAATCATCTTTCTGGCTTCTGCAATGTTGTTATAAAAAACTGCTAGTGGGAGTCAGTTATGCACAGAGGCACATCCCTTCTCTCCTGACAGCAAGCAATCTGGGGACTCAGAGCATGGTACCTGCTTTAATAAAATTTTGGATGATGGGACAGAGCAGTTTTGGCTTAAAAGATAAAACCAGTATGTTAGCAATGTAGTGTCAAAACATACATCCAGACCCTTTATTCAGGATGGATTCTAGGTGAAAATTCTGTATTTCATAATCTCAACTGTTTAAGTTTATAATGTATTACAGAGGGAGTTATAACTTTTTACATTGATTTAGGACTTGAAACTTGTAGAATTCACAATTCCTTTTTAAATTGTTGCAAAACATTTTTAAACCATACAAATGCAAAACAACATTTTTAGGACAGGTCTGGGTTAACTAAGTCACAGAAATGTGCAGTGATAGCCAGCCTTGTCTTAGGTAAAAAAGAACCATAAACCAGATGGAATATCAAGCACACATGAGGATTTCTTTAAGGTAGAGCTGAATCCTGCAGAAGGTAAATGGATAAGTGAATGCCTGTGTGCATTTTTAATTGCAGCTGTACTTGTCAGAGATTTACTGACTCTCAAACTAGCAGCACAGAACTTATTTAATCAAGCACAGCTACGTTTAGAGTGCTATTGTCAATTACTCAGATGGAAATTCGGTGTACTTAAACAGAGTGATGCTTAATCTCTGATACAACTGAAATTTCAGAGAAACATGAGATCTTTCTCATTACATTTCTGTCTCAGAAGAGGAGCTCTCTTACTCCTACCAGAGTGGCCTATTTCCCTACCAGAGGAAATAGGTGCCATGTAATTTACTAAGGAGAAACCTGTACTATTCTGAAATATGTCTCACAACCTTGGCCAAAAGTATCAAAGCTTCATCCAACTCTGTTTAATAACCAGTGCTTTTTTCCCCAACAGTACTGTAAGTCTTCTAAAATTAAAAAATAGTACGTAAGTAATATAGTTGAAAACCATTATTTTTTTCTCCTTAAATCATCAGTTTTCCTGCCAAAAGTTTATCTGAATGTACTGCTGAAAAATAAAAAAAAAACAGGGAGTCCTGAGGATGCCAACAAGGACCGAGTTTCTAAGTGTATTTGTTAAGAACAGTAGAATTTTTGACCTTCTGAAAATACTAAAAAGATATAACAAAAACCAAACAAACAAAAAAACCAACAAAAAAAAACAACAAACAGTTCATGAAGACAAAAATTATTCAGATTTGTACTAAGTTTTAGATGCTTTAAACTTTAGTATTTGTGACTTTTTTTTTTCCATAACACATATAGAAAAGCATGAAGACTGATATTTTTACACTTTCTGCCTGTCAGTCATTTTTTTAGATTGAAACAAGAGTTGTGTTTGCTCCCGAGTCCTCAGAAAACTTTGATTTTCTTGGTAAAATCAGCAGGCTGCTGCTCATTGGTAACCACACTTATCCCAGGAATTCAGAAAAAGATTTAAACTCTGAGAAAATACCAACATATGGGGATTTAAAATCCCCATACATTTCCAAATACATTTCCAGTCCTTATTTTTAAAACGGTAGTGAAAGGTGAAGGAGATAAGGAACTGAAAGAGAGAAGGTAAGAAGGTGGCTAAGCCCATGTTGAGTCATTGGAACGCTCAGTGGAAAAAGGAAGGAGAAAGGAGTACATGTTCATTTAATGAATGAATGCTTTTTTTTTCTATTTACTGTAAAATAAAAAGACTGCAGACTCATGTGAGACACTCCAAGAACTTTCTGTTCTGTGACTGCTATTATGTTGGTAGTGCAGCAGCAAATCTTCAACAAGATGGATCAAAAACAAGTACTATGCATCATATACGAATATACATGGCTAAGATAGAAACAGGTGAAATAAACTTTTTGAAGGAGTTATCTGAATATAAAGTGGAGGAGGATCTAAGTGGAAAGTGTAGTTGATGACCCGGAATCCCTGGGCATGCACAACTGTTCTCTTGCTGACCTAGTGCCAAATACTTTGTGATTTGTATGGAAAGCATGTCCATCTAGAAGCTGCTTGGAGGGCTCAGGAAATCTTTCCGATGAAGAGGAGCTGATGATTTGCACACTCTACAGTGGAAATGCAGATTCCTGGAGGATTCAGAATGATGAAGAGTACTGACTATGTAACTGCCTCCACAATGGAACTCCAAATGGATTTTGGTGTCTGAAATGGCAGTGAGATGATTAAGAGGAAGCCTATTTGTCTCTTCTCTTCTGTAATGTGGAGAATAAATCTGAAAGCTTTTCATTAGTGGTGGAAGGCACTGCAGTTATGATGATGAATGGAATATTCCCAAGATCCACAAGGCTTGCATAACCAAATGGGAGCCCAAATCAAAGGTTTGGTACATACAAATATTTTTCTATACCTGCAACTTTTACAAGAAGTGTAATTTGACTGAAAGTATTGCATTGCTTTCCAGATAGGAGAATTTTGATTGACATTCCTTCCTCTCATCTTTAGTTTCTTCAATTGTTGATCAGTAAAGAATGCTAGCAGTCCAAGAATGGACTGGTGAGAGCTGGTAATTGTTTTCCTGTTAAGAAAAACCACATATAACATTAAAGGTAATCTCTGAAGTTTGGGAAGTTTTGACTTCACTGGGATGAATCCATGGTTTAAGGTAATAAAGTCAATTTGGGTCTTATTGAGACAGGGAGCCCTAACGCACATATGTTGCTCACTGCCTGTTGTCTCTAGTCAGTTGGGTGTTCAGACTGTGAAAAAAGTTCAGTTTTCATGTTAATGTGGAGTAAGGGGTAAAAATCACATTGGAAGATGTAATTGTTTAAATATAAATGAGAAGAAGAATTAGTTTTATACTAATTATTGCTGTGGTGAATAATGCTTCTGGAAGTCAACCCAAGAACTTCTCTGTTTGCTGTCTGCTTCCTTCTTTTTTATGGCAATATAAATGTCAAGTTTTCTTAGTGCTCCTGCACTGAATAATGCTGAAGAAGACATCTGGCAGTAAACAACTGACCCTTCAACCATTTCCCCCATCCTGGGTGGAACACATACATTACTTTTCCTTTTTTTAAAGAGATTAAAATTTTATGAATAGTTGAGTGATAGCAATTTAAACCAAGTAGTTTAAGACTAATTTTATTAGTGCTTATCCTTCTCTGCATCTACTTTAATATTCATCTATTCATCTAGTATAATACCTCTTGGGAATATTTCCTAACAAATGCAACCTTCCAGACTGCTTCCCAGAACTACGTGGAGTAGAGTTTCTCAATGTGGACCAATTATGTGAATTGCAGAATATGGATGACTAACTTCCAGCACCTGGAATTAGAATAATGGAATTGTAGAATCACCAAGGTTGGAAAAGTCCTCCAAGATCATCCAGTCTAACTCTCCATCTAGCACGACTTTCCCATTAAACCATGTCCCTCAGTACAACATCTAAATGTTTTCTGAACATTTCCAGGGACCATGACTCCACCATCCCCCTGGGCAGCCCATTCCAGCACCTGACCAATCTTTTGGAGAAGTTTTTCATGTCCAACCTGAATGTTCCCTGGTGCAACGTGAGACCATTCCTTCTAGTCCTATTACTAGTTGCATGGAGTAAGAGGCCAATCCCCACCTCGCCACAACTGCCTTCAGGTATTTGTAGAGAGCAATAAGGTCTCCCCTGAGCTTCCTCATCTCCAGACTAAATAATCCCAGTTCTCTCAGCTGCTCGCTGTAAGGCCTGTGCTTGAGACCCTTCACCAGATTAGTTGTCCTTCTCTGTACACAATCCAGGGCCTCAGTCACGGTCTTTCTTGCAGTGAGAGGCACAAAACTGAACACAGTACTCGAGATGCAGCCTCACCAGAGCTGAGTACAGAAGGATGATCACCTCCTTGCTCCTTCTAGTAACACTATTTCTGATACAAGCCAGGATGCCATTGGCCTTTTTTGGCCACCTCGGCACACTGCTGGCTCATGTTCAACTGACCGTCAGCCAACAACCCCAGGTTCATTTCTCTACCCAGTCTTCCAGCCACTCTGTCCCAAGCCTGTAACATTACCTGGGGTTGTTGTGGCCAAAGTGCAGGACCTGGCATTTGGCCTTGTTGAACCTCATCCCATTGGCTTCAGCCCAGCAATCCAGCCTACCCAGATCCCACTGTAGGGCCTTCCTACCCCCAGACAGATTGGCACTTCTTGCCAACTTGGTGTCATCTGCAAACTTATTGAGGGCGCCCGCACTGACCTCATCTGGAGGGGAGACCTCATTGCTCTCTATAACTTCCTGAAGGGAGGCTGTAGTGAGCTGGGGGTCGGCCTCTTCTCTCGTGTCATTAGTGATAGGACCAGGGGGAATGGCTTCAAGCTACGGCAGGGGAGATTCAGGCTGGACATGAGGAAGTATTACTTTTCAGAAAGGGTGGTCAGGCACTGGAACGGACTGCCCAGGGAGGTGGTGGAGTCACCGACCCTGGGGGTGTTCAAGGAAAGGCTGGATGTTGTGTTGAGGGACATGGTTTAGTAGGAGCTATTGGGAATAGGTGAACGGTTGGACTGGATGATCTTTTAGGTCTTTTCCAACCTTGGTGATTCTATGATTCTATGATTCTATGATCAATAAGATATTAAACAGGACAGGCCTCAATACAAACCCCTGGGGAACACCACTCTTGACCATCTTGATTTAACTCCCTTCACCACTCACCGGGCCCAGCCCTCCAGCCAGTTATTTACCCAGCAAAGAGTGCACCTGTCCAAACCATGGGCTGCCAGCTTCTCCAGGAAAATACTGTGGGAGACAGTGTTAAAAGGCTTTGCTGTAGACTATGTCAACAGGCTTTCCATCATTTGCCAGTGGGTCACTTGATTATAGTCTTGCTGCTTATCATGGTTTATTTAGTTTTGCATATACCATACAGTACATAACTTAAGTCCAGATCTTCAAGATTGGAAGACAATTCCATCCATATTCCAAAAGAAATTTTTCAAATACATACGGACAATAACATCAAGTCATCTTGTCTGAAAACATAAATGGAAGTAAGGATTTACAAGAGCAACTGTAATGCAACCAATAGTAATGTTACCCTGAAGGGCTGTCCTTGCTAAGAAAAACTTACAAATATGTGTTCTTGATGAGATCTAGTACCATATTATAGACCCATTGGTAACAGGAGCAAGTCTGATGGGTTGCTGTGGTGTGACATGAACTCTGGGGGTCACAAAACCAACCTCTTTATGTCATTTACTTTTCCATGGAAGGGCTATGTTGCTCTTTTTATAGTGCCTTTATTTTATTTTATTTTATTTTATTTTATTTTATTTTATTTTATTTTATTTTATTTTATTTTATTTTGCTGCTGCAGTTCTTTTTCAAGAGTCAGTTTGTGAGGCCGCTACAGAAATTCTGGGAAACAGCACTGTGACTTGATGACACAGTCCTTAAAGGATGATAGTAGAAATTTTCTTCCATATATGAAACCATGAAATATGAGGAATAAGGAAATAGGAAAACTCAAGTAAAAGGGAAGACACATATAATTGTCTGTGCATATGTGAGAACAAACCTCTAGAATTTCTCCTTTTATCTGTCACTCATCAATAAATTGTATCCTAATGTAGCTACCAAAGCAGATACTGCATGGGATTCTTCTATCTCACCCAGATCCAGTGGGCTTTTCTACAGGAACAGACATCTGACCTGAACCCGTTATTGTGATTTTTGCTGTTATTATCATTATTGCTGGTTGTTATTATCATTATTAATGGAAATATACTAGACTGAAAAATAATGTTATTGTACTTGAAATATAACCGAAACCAACATTTCCAAAATAAGCAGCCTAAAATAGCATGAGCTGCTATCTGCATCTTTCAGAGAGAAGCCAGGAAGCCAAAATCTGAAGTGTCTAGGTTGCCAAAGAAGATAATTGCCCGGTTCTTTTAAAATGTGGGCTAGATGGAGAAATGCATAAATAATTTTTATGGCCCTTTCTTCTTTCTGCCTTGCTAAGCAGAAATATTCCACAGTCATTGAATACTCTTTTCTTTTCTTTCCTTTTTTTTTTTTTTTTTTTTTTTTAATGAACCTATTCATGTTTGTCTTCTGAATAGACTTCAAGGAAAGTTATGTAAACTTTCAATGACACTGAAAGTCTCTGGCTGTCATTTTGATTCATCCCTTAGCTAAAAATATAACGATGAATATGGAAAAACACATTAAAACGGACCATTTTGACCAGAAAAAGTAACTTGTCAAACTCTAAACTTATCAGGAGAGAGTGTTCATTTCATTCAAATGCGGAAAGGAAAAAAAGTGTTTAAAATATATGAAGGAAATTATTTAAACTTTTAAACAATTTCCATTCAAATCTGAAACCACTGAAATGAGAACTGATTTGTTTGTTGGATCTGAACAATTTTTTTTTCTATGATGAGTATTTCATATATATGTTAAAATTCATCATTAAATTTTAATGTATATTAAACTTACATTTTTTCGCTAACATACAGTGCAGAAGTAACTCTGGCATTTTCATAGGAGTAAGTTTTCTGAAGCCTCAGCTGCTGCAGAGCTCAGAGTACTGGTGCTGCAGAGCACTACGCCTGACCAGCTGAGGCCATGCTGCATCTCTTCCCCTTGGAGAGTGCACAGCTGGGATTACTGATGTGGGTAAATGCTTATGGAGTGAATAAAGATTGCCCAGCCTTAGTCCTTGTTGTATTCTCCACTCTAAGTCAATCAAATTAAAATAGAACCTACAGATCTTTTCTACATGACAGAACTGCACGAGAATTGTTTGCATAAACAGTTTTCCATGGGGATGATTGAAGAGTTACGATTAGAAGAAGATTTCAGAATCAGTGCATAAAAAACAAGCGGCAGGAGCCTTCTCTTCAAATCACTGGAAATGACAATTTTTCTTTCTTTCTGGTGACTGTACCAACAAGTAATTGTGTTCAACTGCTGTTAATAGGCTGGTGAGAGGAACCATATACAACTCCTGCAGACAAACAGATTTACCTGGTAAGCCTGTGCAAACAAGTCAAGTGTTTTATTGCAATTCCTGAGCCTTCATGAAAGATTCAGAGGCTTTGTGCAAAACAAAGCCCTGGAAATAGTGTATGTCTGTGAGCATGTACATCTTGGGAAAATTTATATATTCTGTTGTAATCAGAATTTAGAGGCTTTATATATTGATTCCTCCTTAGGACAGCCTTTCCTGATGTTACAGAGAAGGTTTTTGGTTCAGCACCGGCCTGATTCAGCACACAGGTCACACACTTGCCTTTATATTGGCAAAGCCTGCTAACACACCAGCTGGTCTGGCTGATGCTCACACAGTTGCTAAATCTGTTACAATGAAAGAAAAAAGAGCAGGTGGCAGGGACTCCAGAAGACACTGACCTTATCATCAGCAATCTGCGGGAAGCATGTTTTCAGGACTGGATCGTGTTTAGCCTGGAGAAGAATCTGGGGAGACCTCATCGTGACCTTCCAATACTTGAAGGGAGCATATAAACAGGAGGGAGTACGACTGTTTACATGGGTAGATAGTGATAGGACAAGGGGGAATGGTTTTAAACTGAGACAGGGGAGGTTTAGGATAGATCTTAGGAGGAAGTTCTTCACACAGAGGATGGTGACACAATGAAACAGGTTGCCCAAGGAGGTTTTGAATGCCCCATCCCTGGAGGCATTCAAGACCAAGCTGGATGTGGCTCTGGGCAGCCTGATCTGGTGGTTGGTGACCCTGCACATAGCAGGGGGGTTGAAACCAGATAATCATTGTGGTCCTTTTCAATCCAGGCCATTCTATGATTTTGTGATTCCATGATTCTATGATTCCCTAAGTCCTATGTTTAGGAAGTTTGAAGAAAACTTTGCATTCAAAAATCCTACCTAGTTTGTTAATACCTTTGTTGTTTCCCACAGTGTACGTGCCATGTCTTTGCACTGCCTGCCATGAAACACTGCTGCCACCTGATGAAGGGTTTGAGAGAGTCAAAAGAGGGTGACCATTGAACTGATGTTTTACGAGCTAAAAAGACAAACTGCACTTGCAATTCCATGTTGCAGGTCAAACCAGGACCTGCACTGTAAATGGACTCTCTTTTTAGCATTCCAAAGAGCCTTCTACATCTCATAAGGCAGAAAATGTAAGAGGCCTTACAAATCTGGCTTAAATGAAATATTTTAATAACCAGAATGGAAATGAAGCACAACTATGCTTAATAGTGCATGGAGTTTTCTGCAGAGCAGAGATATCATATTTCAGTTCGAAAAAATAACTGTAGAACTGAAGTTTCACAATCATGAAGTCACAGAGATGATGAACATCAAAATGATGTAGAACTATATGTTAGTTCCTCTAAATAAAAAAACAGCATCAGTTGTTGATCTTAATAAAAGCAGTGGAAGCACAGAGGAAGATATAAGCCTGGAAGAATGAGAGCTGGGTGTGAAGTGAGCTGGTAGGGCTGACAAACTGCTTCTGCATTTCAAGGGCCATTAACTTATTATTGAATATAACATGGCATCTGCCTTGACATCTGGCTTTTCAAATTTATCTCTAATGACCAGGGAAATTGAATTTAAATTCTGCAGCTACTGATAGGTGCTCTTGCTAAAGGATAAACCTTAAGGTTATTTATCATACAGGTGAAAAAACAAGGCTGTGTTTTCTTGACCTACTCCTCCATCCCCTTAGAATTATACTGTTAAAGAGCTGATATTACAAAAACCCTTGTAATTCAACATGCCAGTAAGCTTTTTTTTTTTTTTTTTTTTTAATGTCTGAAATCAAAGGACTGTTTTGTGGATAAGAGTAAATTCTAATAGAGACTGAAACTGTAATCCTGCTGCTCGATGTGGTACTGGAAACTTTACAGCATCTCTTCCTGGTTTTCCTCACAGTTTGAAAATCATTTATTTTTAAAAGTGTAATAATTCAATTAATAAATACTCTTTCATGAAAGGGAGAGGGAGAGGGAAAGGGGAAGAGGAACAGAAAAGGAGGGATGGACAGTTCTGATGGCCATCAAAAAAGTCAGTTTATTAGAAGACACGTGAAATAATGCTCTTCATCTTTCAAGATGCAGACAACTTCACATCAGCTAGCCTTAATTTCAGTAAGTTATGGAACTAAAATTTCTAAACAGTAATTTGTCTGAATGTCTGATTTAGATAATTAACATGGGCATAAATTCAAAATAGAGGAAAGGGATAAAATTACATGTCTTTGAAAGCTGGAAAGAAGATCTTATCCTCCTACCTTAAATTTAATCAAGCAATCTGATTCAATCTTTAAACTTTCTGGGAGACCTCACTGTGGCTTTTCAGCTCTTGAACCGAGCTTAGAAGCAGGAGTGAGGCTGACTTTTTACAGGGTCTGATAGCAATAGAACAAGGGGGAATGGATTTAAAGTAAAAGAGGGGAGGTTTAAGTCAGATATCAGGAAAAAATCTTTGACTGGTGAGGCACTGGCAAAGGCTGCCCAGAGAGGCTGTGGGTGGCCCATCCCTGAAGGTGTTCAAGGCCAGATTAGATGGGGTTCTGGGCACCCTCATCTGGTGGGTGGCAACCCTACCCTGGTAGGGAGTAGATGATCTTTAAATTCCCTTCTGACATAAGCCTTTCTATGATTCTTCTGTCAGTGCAGTCTATGCCTCTGAAGCCAATACCCAGTGAAAACTATGCGCACAAAATCCAGATGTGTGAGCTGTGTCATCACAGCAACAGTTTCACACTTGATTACTAGATGCTGGCACAGTCTAGAGCAGCCTCAACCTCATTTGTTGGATTCATGAAAGTTTCCTCAAGGCGGTAGTAAATATGAATGCAGGAGGGCATATCTGAACCTGAAAGAGGTGAACGTGGTCAGAGCATGATTTATTTTCCTCAGCTGACAATTTGTGAAAAATAGTACTTGGTAAACATAGGATATGCATAGAATTTCTCTGTGGCTGTGTCACATGTGAATATTAAATGTGTGTGGTTTGATTATTCCAAAAGGATATGATATTTTTACTTTCTCATCCACAGATACTGCTAGATAATGACACAATACTACTCACATAGCACTTCTTTGTGTTCTTTCTCTTCCTTGTTCTATTTTTGTCTTGTTTCATAGAAGAATGTTTCCAGTAGTGACGAATTTTGAAGTGGAACATAATTAGTGTGCAATGTTTACATATAAAATTTCACATCTAAATTGCACAAGTTACAACTGCACTGGCATTCTAATTGCGTGGTGCACTAGGCTCCAATATCCTGCAGCACAAAGCATTAGTCAGCATGGAAAAATGTGAGTATATTCAACTGCAGAATGTAAAACTAAGAATACAGTCAATAAAGTCAATTAAATGATGCGCTGTCTGCAAATGGATGAATGTGAGGTTTTACTGCAGACCATAAAGTTTCTCTATGCTTTGTATCACAGAACATGTCTTTTTAATATGGAAGATCCTTTCTGAGGTTTAATGTGCTGAGAATAATGCCATTTTATTATGTGACTGCAGTCTCTTTTATTTGTTTGATGGACCAATGTCCTTCAAATGAATATCTATCTCACTAAAGACAAACATAGACTGCTGCATCCTTCATGCTTTGCTTATGGCAAAGCAATTATACTCAGCAGAATACAGATTACACTACAGCTGATAGTTTCCAAGTTTCAATTGCACATCAGTAGCAATAATTATATATTTATTTTTTTTGCCATAGATTCAGTTTCTGGTTTAAAGCTTCTTCCATAGCATTTAATGATATTATTCAAGATGATTTTGATGAAAGGAGAGATCAAAAACTCTCCTTAAAATATGAGTGCATCCAGCAAACTTTAGATGATATCTGCCTATGCCAGAGCACATTAGCCACATTTCCTTATATACTGTAAACTTTATCCTCTAAAACATTTTAGACACTAAAATACACTCAAAACAAATTTTAACTCAATTTCAAGATAGAAAAGAACAACAATTTGGTCAAAATTAACATTCTCAAATTGAAATTCAAACTGTAAACTATAAAACCATTAAATGCACTAATTGATACAAATGGATACAAACATTTCACCAACATCCCCTAATTTACTAAAATCATGGACAGAAGCAGTTATTTGTCAGAAGTGCTTTATGCTCTTCTTTATAGGCAAGGTGGTATAAAGTTATCCTGTCTGTGTCAAAACCTATTTGAAACTGCAAATTGAGCTCATGTTTACATGTAGCAGTTCAGAAACAGCTCTGCCTATTGTTCTGCTGTTTCTTGACTTGATTGATCAGTTCTTACTGTTTGTTCTGTCTGGATCTATTTTGATTTATTTGGATTTGATTCTTTTCATATAAGCTTTATGCATCGTCAGAACCAAGTCATCTTTAATAGCTTTCCTGATTGACTGGACAAGAGTCTTAAAAGACAGATTTAAGGTTTTGAGATAGCACTGGCATTCAAAGTTCACTCTATTCACAACATTTGCCAATCTTTTCACATGCTAGGCATTTCTCTACATAACTGGCTATGTGATATTTAGCCCCATTTTCAATTATATTACTTTTATCCATATTCAGAAGTGGCAAATTCAAGACTATGCAGACAAACTCAATGAAAAATGTATAAGAAAGAAACCATTCAAGTATAAAATGGCTCGTGGCTCGGCAAGGACCTGCTGGGCATGCTGAGGGCAAAGAAAGGTGTGTACAAGCTCTGGAAACAAAGGTATGTCACCTGGGAACAACACAGGGATGCTGTCCAAACTTGCAGACATGAGATCAGGAAAGCCAAGCCACAGGCAGAACTGAACTTGGTGGGGGATGTGAAAAACAATAGGAAGACTTTCTACAGGTACATTGGCCAGAAGAGACAGCAAGTGTACCTCCTTTGGTAAATGTAAAAGGAGAATTGTAAAATGTAAAAGGGCGAAGAGAAGGCTGAGGTGCTGAATGAGTTCTTTCCCTTGGTCTTCACTGGCAGCCAGGATTCCAGTACTTCTCACATCCCTGAGCCCTGCATCCCTAAACCTCTAGGTGGAGATCGGGGCAGTAAATCCCCCCCCACTGGGAGGGCAGAGCAGGTCCGAGACTGCCTCACGAGACTGAATGTGTACAAGTCTATGGGGCCAGATGGCGTGCATACCAGGGTTCTGAAGCAGTTGCCGAACCACTCTCCATCATATTTGAAAAGTTGTGGCTGTTAGGTGAGGTCCTGGATGACTGGAGGAAGGATCACATCACTCCCATTTCCAAGAAAGGGAGCAAGGAGGACCTGGGGAGCTACAGACTAGTGAGTCTCCCCTCTGTGCCTGGGAAGATCATGGAACAGATCATCCTGGACAACATGCTTGATCACATGAGGAATTAGTATGTGATCCGAGACAGCCAGCATTGCTTCACCAGGGGAAGGTCATGCTTGACCAATCTGGTGGCCTTCTGTGGTGGAGTGACAGCATTGGTGGACTGATGTCATTTACCTGGACTTGAGCAAGGCCTTTGACATGGTCCCCCACCACATCCTTATCTCCAAATTGGAGGGATGTGGATTTGATGGGTGGACGATCCGATGGATAAGAAACTGGTTGAAAGGCTGCAGACAGAGGGTGGTCATCAATGGTTCTGTGTCCAGGTGGAGGCAGGTGACGAGCAGGGTCCCCCAGGGATCTGTCTTGGGACCAGTGCTCTTTAACATCTTTATCAATGACATCGATGACAGAATCGAGTGCACCCTCAGCAAGTTTGCTGATGACACCAAGCTGAGTGATGCGGTTGACACAGTAGAAGGAAGGGATGCCATTCAGAGGGACCTTGAGAGGCTAGAAAGGTGGGCCCGGGTGAACCTGATGAGGTTCAACATGGCAAAGTGCAGAGTTTTGCACTTGGGCTGGAGAAATCGCAGGCATCCATACAGACTGGAAAGAGCGGTCCTTGAGAGCAGGCCTGCAGAGAAGAACCTGGGGGTCCTGATGGATGAAAATCTTAACATGAGCCAGCAGTTATGACCTTGCAGCTGGGAGAACAAATGGTATCCTGGGCTCCATCAGAAGAAGGGTGGCCAGCAGAGACAGGGAGGTGATTGTCCCCCTCTACTCTGCTCTTGTGAGGCCCCATCTGGAGTACTGTGTCCAGGTCTGGAGCCCCCAGTACAAGAAAGACAGGGAGCTGTTGGAGAGGGTCCAGAGGAGAGCCACAAAGATGATCTGGGGACTGGAGCACCTCCCCTATGAAGACTGGCTGAGGGAGCTGGGCTTGTTCAGCCTGGAGAAAAGAAGGCTGCAGGATGACCTCATTGCAGCCTTTCAGTACCTAAAGGGAGCCTACAAACAGGAGGGAAATCAACTCTTTGAAAGGGTTGATAATGGCAGGACAAGGGGAAATGGTTTTAAGTTGAGGGAGCGGAGATTTAGGTTGGATGTTAGGGTGAAGTTCTTTACTATGAGAGAGTGGTGAGGTGCTGGAACTGACTGCACAGAGAGGTTGTGGATGCCCCGTCCCTAGAGGTGTTCAAGGCCAGATTGGATGGGGCCCTGGGCAGCCTGGTCTAGTATTAAATGTGGAGGTTGGTGGTCCTGCATGTGGCAGGGGGTTGGAGCTTCCTTGAGGTCCATCCTTGAAGTCCCTTCCAACCCTGGCTATTCTGTGATTCTGTAATATCATCTAGAAGAAGGGCTAAAATCCTCAGTTATCATGAGCTACAAGCACACAGAAAATACAGCATCTTTTCTTTTATGCTAATGTTTATACATGATTGGGCCTATGGCAGATTACAAAATGAAATAATCTCATTTGCATTTCAGTACGTGAGATGGTGTCTATATTCAATGTATGTCCACTTAGTGAGGTTCCAGAGAGAGCAGTGCCATGAGACCATGAGAATACTTGTGCTGACAGAAGGGATAAGCTAGGCAGCCTCTGCTTGTGCTGTTAGTCCATGCTTGCTTGAAGGAATCACAAAATTATGGCCTTAGATTTAGGAGACTACATAAAAGAGCTCTCTCTATAGATACTGGATACAGAAGAGCTTTCCACTTTAGAGTAGTGGATGCTTACATTTTACAATGTTTTTAGATCTTACTAAAATCACAACTGATTTTAATGGTATGTGCATTTCTAGATCTGTATGGCCTTCTTGAAAATGTCTCTTTTGATAGAATCTTCAGTAAAATAAATATATTTTTAAACAGTCTCCTGGAAAAAAAAAATAAAGAAAATTAAAAAATCAGCAACTTGATGTCAGTTTGGATTCCTGGGACTGCAAAAAGTATTTTTCTGATTTCTGTTGTCATCTGTTCTCATAGTGATCTGTAAGAAATGAGAGATGCAATTAGCCAAGCATGGGGAAAATCAAATTGCCATAATCAGAAACCAATCCTGAATGTTGCAACTGTTCCAGACAGCAATCAAATGAACATAAAGGGTATAGACAAAAGAAGTTCTGGTGTTAAAAAGGAGCAGAGTAAACTAATGTAGGTGAATTTGTCAGTTGTTTGCTGCAATCACGCCAAATAGAAATACATTCTTTATAACTCTGATCTCTCCAGTATTGTGCTTGTTACTGATTATGAGGAGTAACTGCATGGTGAACAATTCATATGTAGAAATACAAATGTCTGATTAGTTTCAATGAGCTCTGTGTGGGCCCAAAGGCTGTGTTCCTTAGAAGAATGTATAGCACAAACTGATCAAAGCAGGAGGAACGTAAGCTTTGTTCTACTCAGTTGTATTTGAGTTTGATGTCAAAGGGTCCTGCAAAGGTTCTGCAAGCAGGTTACTCATTTCATTAGGGAAAGTGAAAGATGATAAGATTTTACATAGGCAAATTATTAAGGTTGAATTACATCTTCATGGAAGAGGGAACTTACTGTTTCATTTAGAGCATTTCTCTCCCCATTCCAGAAGTAGGATAGTAGGGCAGTGATAGTAGGATGTTAGATACAGAGAGGGTTATTGATTCTCACCTCTTACATTTGTGCACAACTACTAGAATCTTTTTTTAAAAATCAAGTATCTGTGATTGAAGTGTAATTTATGTAGAAAAGTGTACCAATCTTTAATGTAAGTTTCATTAAAATAAGTCTTCCATGTCCCATGTTCCAAGTTGGTTAAATATCCTCACTCCTAAAGTATGACTGAACTTATCCAGTGTCAGACAAGCAAATTCAGCAGTATTTGCTAGGTGCTTTCTGAATGGGAGGCTCTTATGTAACCACATTTATTTTTCCTCTCTTGGAACTTTACATGTTGATGCTACATTTGTTGTTAATCATGAATCCAAATGACTCTTTCTTAAACATTCTTGAATTTCTCAACTTTCTGCTTAAAGCTGAAGATATAGGATACAAAGCAAGTATTTCAGTGAGTATTCAGTCATCGCTGTGACTGTCCCTAAAATAAAGGGATGCTCTGCTTGCTACTTCCTCTTCATATTTTTCTAGTTTTACCAGCAAGATTGTATTAAGTCTGCTCTCATCCTTGGCAAATGGTTGAGGCTCGCTCATTTAACAAGAGATAAATCCATAAACTGTTGGCAAAGTTTAAATTATAAATGCCTTCACAGATGACCTTTATGTGCCTCCCTGAAAAGTGATTGCTAAGCAGTCAGCATGCCTTCTACATTATTTACTTCTTAATCTCACAGACCTTATCAGTAATTATTTCTTATTTCCTCCTGGCTAATGATAAAAATATATAATCAGCTCAGGTCAAGATCCAGTCCTTGTGGGAAAGCCCTAGAAATGCATCTAGCCATGGATAATTTCATTTACAGTTATACAATGAAAGTCACCTGCTAACTAAATTACTTCATGCATAATATAGATTTAATATGGCTTTATTTTTAAATACTAAATATTATGTGATTAACAGTGGCTTGTTTGCTGGTAAACAAGAATTAAATATTTTTTGTAAATTTCTTTAATAAATATGCTACTCTAAGCAAGTCATTGCCATCAGGCATGTTGCCAAATGTCCTTAAAGAGTCCCATCAGTATTGGTGAAAGACTATTTTAGTCACATTAATAACTTTATCTGTGTGAACTACTGATTTTATATATACATATAAAGAAGTTTGTTTTTATAAGCACTAAATACCTAAACCAGAAAGGAACAAAAGCAGATCTTTCCAAAGAACCAGATGTTTGCTAACATGGTTGGCATGCGGTTTTCCAACCTGAGCTTTGTGCATAGTGACAAGGGAGCCTGGGACAGCTCTGACTGTGCAAATATTCAAATAACCAGACTCTGGTATTTTTTTATGATTCATGACACGTAAGTATGCTCTTCTTCCCCTTGATTTGTTAGTGTACAATATGAATTATTAAATTCTGGTCTGAAAAAGCTGTAAGGCACTGTCTTTTCATTGTTTCCTATCTGTTTGCTATTCTTCTTCTCCATCATGTGCCTATGGGAATCCCTTCACTTGAATCATCTGAGGGAAAGGAAGAGTTGGTAGCTCACAGTACAAGTAATGAGAGTCACTGATTTATCATAGAATCATAGAATCATAGAATGGTCTGAGTTGAAAAGGACCACAGTGCTCATCCACTTCCAACCCCCTTCTGCGTGCAGGGTCACCAACCAGCAGACCAGGCTGCCCAGAGCCACATCCAGCCTGGCCTTGAATGCCTCCAGGATGGGGCATCCACAACCTCCTTGGGCAACCTGTTCCAGTGCCTCACCAGCCTCTGGGGGAAAAACTTCCTCCAATTATTTAGTCATATAATGTGTAAGTCGAATCAGCAACTAAACAGAAACATCCCTGGCATGATGGAATACGTGAGAGTAGAACTCCCTGAGGCAGAGATTATGTTGACTGTCCTGAGGTTCCCCTGGAGTTTACACAGCTCAGGATGGATATTGTTTTCCTCCTGATTTGCTTTTCTTTCTGTCAGTCTATTCCTCAAAAAATGGCAAGCGATGCTAAATTAATGTGAATCCAGCGATCAAATCCCCAGTTAGAGAAAAAAGCAAAGTTTCATTAAGTAATTGCACCTCTTAAACAAGATGGCTTGTTGTGGGTTTTCGAGGTTTAGCACAAAAAATATATTAATGACCTTACACAATATTTAAGACTATATAATGTGAATATAGTATTATGCTAATAATATTACATGGTGACTTCTCTGAATCAGTCCAAAGAATGGGATTCATCAACTTGCTTTGATTAACATTTATTTAACCGATCTGAATAAATCCCTTGATCTCTTGTCCACTATCATTAGTAAGGGACACATATTTCCAGAAGGCAATTCCTCTGACCCATCAGATGGGTTTCAGGATGTTACAAATCATTATCAGAATGTACACATTTATTCCTGTTTAATACAGAGGGACTTCAGGCAACTTAATTAAATACTAAACTTTGCATGCTAAAATAAGTGCGAGCAAAGGCCAACAGTAATATTAAGCAATTTCTTAGCATCAGGAATAGTAATATTCTTTACTATAAGACTTTTAAAAAGTTAAAATTTCTATGATCTGATTTTCTTCTAATTAAATTTTGCTGACTTTAAAAATACAAATAAATTAGTAGCTCCTAGGATGTGCTGCTGCCAAAGCCCTGGCATGCTGAGTGTTCTTCTATGGCCCCATATGTTAAAGTTGCATTTATAGTTTTGGTGAAAGTAATACTTTTAGGCTGAATGGAATCACAACTTGTTTTCATGCACAACTTCTGTATGCATGCATTTCAAAGCAAATTGTAATTCATAAGCCAAATCTGCAGCCTACTAAAATTGTAAAGGTAATTACTCCTGGAGTGAAATTTGGTTCAACTCTGAACTTAAGTTTTCTTGAATGAGATCAAGGACAAGTCTCTGTACCTTCAGTCTGTGTACCTTCAATCTCACAAAATGAGTTATAACTCGTGGCTTCCCCATTTGTCAGGGAAATGGTTACAGTATTGAAGAACAAGAAATTGTGCTATTACCAGGGATGCTCAGAAATTTCAGAGCAATATATTTGATCAGAAAGCGTTAAATGACAGAAATAAAAATTACACCCAAGAAAGGATCAGTTTTAACAACACATTTTTCAACATTCTGTTTCCCTGTTGTGTATGAAGTGTATGGACAGATCTATACACTCTATTCCATTGAATTAAACTATTAATTAGGGCACTGACAGGCCTGCGGTCCATATAAGCAAGCAGTCTTGCAGATAAACATAGGTTTATCAAATTACAAGTTTATGGTTACAAGAGGCCTCTGGATGCCATCTTTTCCAATATGCTACTCAAAGTAGATTGCTCAGTTCCTTAACTATGGCTTATTTCCTAGAACGCTCTGGGGATAAAGATCATGTAAGAGTAAGATAGTTCAGCTAACTTCTTGAGAAGGTGAAAGAATTTAGTGATACAGATACAAACCATCTATGCCAGGTTGCCTCAAAGTCAGAAGGCAATCCCTGAAGTATTGAATTTACGAAGTGTATTTCTTCTTTCAGCTAATTTTTTTAAAATTTCTGTAAAGAAAGATGCGTGCATTCAAAAGGTATCTCATGTCACATGCTGTAGACAAATACTTTAGAGCAGTTTCTACCTTGCATTCCTTGTTTTCCCCCTAGGATACCAAATGGATTTGATTTGAGTGTTGGAAGAGTAAGGGGTAAGTTGCTTCTTCAGGACAGATCACTTTCCTGATATCTATGTTCATGCCTTCATTGAGCATTGCAACTTCATTACAGTTATGAATACTGGCCCTGGAAGTAACTATGCTCCTCCTGAAAAGTGTACCTTCTGGTGAGATCTGTATAGCCCCTGTCTAACCAAAACACTTAAAAGATAAACACTTAAAAGAATAACCATAAACCAAAATACTCCACAAAACATTTTAGGAATTGCATATTACAACCCTTAGGACATAGTTATGATATAAAGACTGTTCTGAGTAGATTTTCCCCAAGTAACCTTTTCCCCTGCAGCTTATCAACAGAAAATGATATTGCTTTCTGTTCCAACAACACTTTTAAATTTTTCTCTTTTTACAGTCTGTTTGTCTTTCAGCAAGATGCCACTACATCAGAAATATGAGAAAGGAAAAAAGGCTTATAAATCAAAATATTACCCAACCATAAAAGTGTATCTTAGCATAACTGATCAACAAACATGCAATGAATACACTGTTCTGTTCTTACTGAGCTATAAAAAAGAAATCACATTTATTTCACTATTGGAAAACATGCTATAAAGAAATAAATCAGGTACACACAGCACATTCCCCAAAGGGAAGTTCTTCAGGAGAAAGAATCATCAGAAGTTTGCATTAACCAAAGAAACAACACAGTAACATTAAAATTGTCAGTATAGATGATGTATTTCCCCGACTTGTAGTTAATACTGATATTATATGTACATAGTAAAAGAGAACAAAAAAGAGAACCAAAAAGGAAAATACTGTTATTTCCTTAAGCTTTGGTATATAGAACAGTAAGGGGGCTGAACCAGGCTTTGAGCACCTGATGGAACTGTAGGTGTCCCTGTATGTTGTAGGGGGCTTGGACTAGATGGCCTTTAAGAGTCTTTTCCAATCCAAATGTTCTGTGATTCTGTGATCTTGTGCCTGAAAGCACAAACTTTCTATGAATGCTAGAAGGTGACTGTGCATTGTAGCAACCTCTACACCAATAAAGAAAAACAGGACTAGATTTTTTGGCATGATGTGGCAGTATTTGGGCTACAAAACAAAGATACAGAGATGCTGACTGTAAACTGTCTATGGAAATTATTCCTGGTCCACACTAACCGTGATTTGTTCCCATGTATCGCCTGGGGGAAATGAGTACCCTGGCCAGAGGGTCATTGAGGCCAATCCAACAACATGGTAAGGCCAGGAGCAAGCTACACTGTTTGTATCTGCACCATCTTGCCATTTAATGTAATTCTACAAACATATAATCATGGTGTATTCAGGTCTGCTATGTTTGGTAAAGCTTGGAAGTAACGATAAGGTGCTTCCGCTGAAGCCCGTGGATTCATTCTAAGACAGTGCATTAAGAACTGATTTGAAACAACAGTTGATATGAAAAATATTGATTACCTGTTAACCTTTTTATACGCCCTCTGAGCAGAAATGATCACATGCCAATCTTTTCATTTTCCTCTTTTTTTTTTTTTTTTTTGAGCTGCAGTTAAGCAGTTCTTGACTATCAATTATAATGAAGACAGAAGAAGATGAGGTAGATAATTGAATACGCATTATTACAGAGATTGAACTATACTGTGGTTGCTACAGTGGGCTGATTCTGTAGGTTAAATTGCTTGATAGCTTTTTGTAGCTAATGATTAATGATAGGAACCTCTTACAGGATTTCATTTGTGGAAGCATTAGGGACTGTTATGTTTTAGCAATACTAAAAGTTGTTCCTGCGATGCAGTGGCTGAGAATTCTTACAGGAAACATCAAACAATTTCCTTTGTTCAATTCTACTAGTGCACAGTAATTGTTCTGTGAGTAGTTCCAAGTATTCTGTAATTCTTAATTTACTGCTTTGCTCTTAGAGAAATTGATTCCAAGCTATAATTTATTTAACTACATGTGCTTTTATGCATTTAATGATCTCTTTTCCTCTTTTTCCTCTTTTTTTTTTTTTTTTTTTTTTTTTGGTATTTTAACAAGCAATTTATAGTTTCTCATTTGTTTCCTACCTGCAAAATAGAAGGCCAACAAAAGGGCAGGGGAACAATGAGGGCTCATCCTTGTGTGCTGGCATTGCAGCTACGGGTAAGCAGATTTGCTGCTAAGCAGCCCCACTGAGGGAAAGACAGAATACTCCAAACTCAAGTGAAAGATGTTCCTAAAGGTCAAGGGAAGCAGAGGATGATTGACATTAAAACATTCTCATGGCTGTGGCTGGCTTAGACTCAAGGATAAATGATTTGTGTCAGTCTTAGACACATTTTTCAGATATAGTGACTTAAGAAAGTTATTTTATGAAACTATAAATAAATATGTTTTGGCATAATTCTTGGAATATTAAAGACATGAAAGACAAATGCCACATATAATTGAACAAATTTGTTGCTATTAAAAATGTAGAACTGTGTAAAAGATTTAAGAAAATACCTCTAAAATGACAGTAAGACAAATGAAAAGTAATTCCGCTAAAATAAATTAAAAGGCAGGTCCAAAAAATGTATTGCTGGGGGAAAAAAATAAAAACAAAAGAATTCTGTGCTAGCTAGGGTTACTTCTAGATCAACTACATCATTCACTAATTTCAAGAAACAGACTGTGAAGAGTACAGAATTTGGGGGGAAAAAACATCAACAACGAGTGTGCTGTGAGTTGGCTTTTAGTTAATTTGAAGAGTTGCATCTGCCCCTCCAGATTGATCCATCTTGTTGGATAGGATTACGATTATTTAACAGGCTGGCTGGAAAAGAACAATGAATAGGATGTGGCTGTTTTTTATTTACTAGGAGGCATGGTTATCTTGGCATCGGTAAGAATTCCCGACTTACTCATTGTGTGTGATTAAATACGTTTGCAGATATTAACACTGTAGTTCTGAGGCATTCTCCATTGCAATGAGCAGAGCCAGGTACAAAGCGGTAGAGGAAGATGTTATCATGTAGTCTGCATATACTGGCACTGCACTGAGTGCTGTGGCTGAACCTGGTGTAGACATACCTGGGAGAGTTCTACTCAGGTGAGCACTGGTAATAATTTTGATAAAAATGAAATGATTTTGAATTTTAATGAACATTTGGAAACACTTGGAGTCCCCTGTAAAATGGTACGTTGCTGAATGATTTTTGTTATTCTCACCAAAGTTGGTTAGGATATAACTAAGATAGCAATCCATTTTTTCTGTAGACAGTTATCTAAGACATGAGTATCTCTTGCATAGGTTAACATTTCTGTGCATGTGGGGAAAGGGAAATATAGCTGTCTTCCATTTCTTTATGAATTCACATATGGTGTTCAAGGAACATTAAGGTGTGGTACTGAGTGACATGATTTAGTGGGGTTATATTGGTGGTAAGTGGATGGTTGGAGTGGACAGTCTTGTAAGTGTTCTCCAATCTCGGTGATTCTGTGATTCCCATTTCTTTATGACAAGTTGCAAGAAATGTTATGAAACTTTGGATCTGAGTACAGCAAAAATACTGCATTAAAAAAACTGGCAATTTTCAAAAGGTCATCATAGCACATTTGTTACTAACAGCTGCTAAACACTTGCTAAGCTGAACTTTCTAAGTCTGTAAGTATTCCTCAGTTTGTTTCCTAAGAGCTGACTTAACATTTTTTCTATTATCTAGTTGTATAACCCTACAGAATGTTTGCTGAGAAGTAGAAAAAATCAGACTCAGTACATTCATGCTCTGCATAATAAGTTCACTATTCACTGCAGAATAATAATATTCTGGTTGTGTATCTCACTTTTTTTCCAGAAAAGAACGCATTGAACCAAAAGTCTGGTAATGAAGGAGGAACTGAAGAGGCATACATCTGCTGTCAGTGACACAATGATTATGATGAGAGTAGGATATCTCTACTGCAGTAGCAACTGCAGCCTGTAATCAAGATTGGGACATTTTATACCTAAAAATTAGAGAAATATAGACATATATACATTTTTTTCATAAAAGGAGTATAATACTCTCTTCTCTAAATCATAGATTTATCAATCAGAGCTCTATCTGAAGTGTTTTTCTTCTTCCTTGTTGATGTTCAGTAACTTGCTTGGTTTGTTAGGTAAAGTAGTTCTTGGAAACTGTGTAAAACTTTCACTTTATTCCATTGGTTTCAGTGGATATTGGGTTTTGATAGTGAGTACTGAATAAATAGCCTGGGAAGGGAAGTTCAGAAAAATAAACAGTGTTAATATTTTGAGTTTGAATATGAAAGATATGAAATTATATATGAAATGAAAGGTGTTGAGAAGCCAAATAGGATGTCATGAGAAGTACAATCAGCCACAAGAAAAAAAAAAAAAAAAGAGGGAGAAAAAAAAGGAAAAAAAAATAGCATTGCATGAATTGAGATGTAAAAAAAAAAAAAAAAAAGAGAGAGAATATGGTTATTAGTACAAAAGATTGTGCATAATTGATATTAAGGGAAAAAATGAAAAACTGCTACTTTTCCTCATTACTTCAAATGAACACAAAACTAAAAACTACAGAATTCCAAAGCTTCTATTCTATTTTTCATAACTCATTTGAAAAATACTTATGTTGTGGCTTCTTATGACTCAGATACTGATTTTTACATTTTAAAAACAAGAAAACATGCCTGAATAATAATTATTCCATCTGGTCAATTCTTAGTGACCTATGTTTGCACTGGACAATTTTTAGAGTAGCTTGCACAACATGTACTAACCATTTGAAATCTGTGCACCTAATCATCAAGTCTGTTTGAAATGAAATTGATGTGGTTTCATTTTCATCTCTGATCCCATCTCAATGTATTTTTAAAGCTAGATTTTTAATGAAAATTTATCTGTTTAATTGAGCTTTGATTCTGAATGATTTTTTCCAGCTACTTTATTACTATCATCTAGTGCACATTGGTTTAATGTGCTAAGAATTGTACAGTTACAAGACATTGTGAATTATAAAGAAGTACATAATTATTACTACAAAGGCTTCTTTCCTTTAGGTACTTAAAGGAAAAGTACTGCTATACTTTTGTTGGGGGATAAAGGGAAGGGGAGGGAAGAAGGACAATCAGTACTTAACATTTAACCCTGGCCTACTGCAAAATTGGGATCAATCTCATCTATATCAATAAAGTGCTAGGGTTTTTTTTAAATACTGAAATTTATGTAAAAATGAAAATGGCATTCCCTTTTAATATAGAAATGCATATAGATGTATTATGTCTATAATATAGGCATCTATTCAGTGCAGTGTTGCTGTTTCTGCAGCAAGCCTCCCTGTGCTCTGCAGCTTTGAATAAACAGATCTTCCCCCATATATTGTATTGCTGTTCATATGTTTACATAATAAATACAACTGAAAGAATCTCACAACTAAATTGAAGTCATAGGCCTTTTCGCACCTGTGTAAATAGAGTTTGAAGCAGAGTGCAGCCATCAATATTTATGCAATATGAATTCAGGCAGGGATAATTCTGCCGATATATCAAGTAGATGTGCAAAAGGAGGGAATGAAGTAGTGTGCCCACTACTCAGTTCTTAAGTGCAGAACCAATAGCGCAATTTTAAACCTTGGCACAGGATTTGGATGTACAGCTGATGTGAAAGGAGCGTAGGACAAAAAAATTGAACTTTTGCAATGGAATTTTTTTGCTTTGTAAGAGCAGGCTTGCTCTGCATTTCAAGTACAACTAGACCAACATGAAATGTTTTAGCTTCGTCAGTGATTTTGCTGAACCAGAATAAGAATCAGGGCTTTGCTGTGCAATGTACACACTCATAATAAGCACATTGCCATCATCACGGAGTTGCAATCTGAGCCTGGGGAGCTGCAGGAAAACTTTGCTATGAAAAAGGCAGCTGCCAAGAGCATAATCTGTAGGATGAGAAATTGAAGGTACCACACACCTGACTAACAATTTTTCTTAAAATCACAGAATGTCCTGAATTGATAGGGACCCAGAAGGATCACTGAATTCAATTCCTGGCTCAGAATGGGACCACCCAAAATCCAAATCCTATGAATGTGACTGTTGCCCAAACACTCCCTGAACTCTGGTGCAGACCCAGTCCCTGACCCCCAGCTGCTCTCCCCTGGCACAGCTCCATGCCGTTCCCTCGGGCCCTGTCACTGTCACACAGAGCAGGGCTCAGTGCTGCCGCTCCATTCCCTGTGAGGAGCTGCAGCTGCCATCAGGCCTCCCTCAGCTCCTCTGTTCTGCGCTGAGCAAACCAAGGGACCTCAGCCCCTTCTCGTACAGTTTGTCTTCTAGAACCTTCACCATCTTTTTCATGGAGCAGCTTCCAGGAAGGATCTGAAGAAGTGACAACAGGCTAAGGAACATGGAGCTCTTCTTTGACCTTTGACCAGCCTTCACTTCAATTTTAATTGCAGATCTGAATTCCCATGCCGGGAGCAAGCACTTATTGTTCACAGCAGCAATGGGCTGTGATTACTGACCATTTCAGCGAACCTAAATGTGCTACTTATTCTGCATACCTACTGGATCCCCAGTGTGTGTAAAGGAATTGCCAGCCCCAGCCCCTAGGGTGAGATGGTGACCGCACAGCACAGACTAGAGACAGACATAAAACAGTTAATGTGAAAGGATTGCTTATAGAGGCCTTGAAATACAGCCTTGGTCTCAACAGCCAAGAGTTTTGTAACATCCTTGATGCAGGAAAGGTCCTGTTGTGTGTTTTTATAGAGTTAAGCACAATAGGTTCAGAATATTGACAGGGTTTTTGAACATCAAGTTAAAAGCAGGAATTTGTGCTTGGACTCTAGCCACAAAAACACAACAAAGCTTTTCCTTGACTGATGTACAAAGCAGCTCTTGACTACTGAAACTGCAGAGGCAATGAATTACAAGCTGAAAATGGACTGATAGATTTATACAGTTCCTACTGTTTCGTAAGCTTTAATCGTAGTGTTAGGTATTACTCAGTGACTAAAACACACTCCTTCATCTCTCTTCCCTTAAAATTCTGGTAGAATCCTCTTCTTTCTTTTTCCCAGTAGCCCAAAGGTCAAAACACTTGTTCATATAAACCTTCTGCTGCCTGATGGAGTCTAAAGCCATATAATATTTTAGGACAGAAGCAATAAGTTTTATGTGGATTTACAGAAATGGATGCTCTCATTCTCCCAGGGGCAGTGTTTTACGTGCCATAAATCAGCAAGTGCTCCCTGGAGCCAGGCTGCAGTATTGAATTCTTTGCTTCAGGTGGAATGTTTGCTATCAAACTCTTGTTCACTACAACTTAAATGTTTTGCTAAATGTGGAAATACTCAAGAGGAATTCTGAGTGCAGAAAGCAATCTTGCAATATCACTTCCATGAAACTTCTGTATCATGCTTTGTCCAAGAATTGTGTTAGAAGATGGAGGAAATTCCTTAGATTGATAAAGTCACTTAACCACACAACTTGCTGGAAAGTAGTAGAGCATACTGGTGAAACCTAATCACCAAGCTGCCCTGTTTTTCATCTGACTTCTTAAATATCCTCGTCCATGCTCAGGGACATGATTTTCAACTTGATGAATAAAATTGTTATACTTACTGTAACATAGAATTGTTTATTTAAAAAAAAAATATATTATTCAAAGCTGCATATGAAAAAATGGCTCATATTAAAGTATCAGCATTAATAAATATACTCTTAATTGGCTTATGACATTTTGGACAAAAAACACAGCTAATGAATGTGTATATGTATATGTATATGCATATATATATGTATATGCATATGTGCTCATGCTTTCCTTTCTGCTGAGTGATATTACTGTTAGAGATAAAAAAATATATACCTGCTATATCGTTTTAGTACTTCATTCTCCTAGTTCATTTTCTGATTTGGTGCTGAAAACATGGTAATCTCATATGGTTAGTATAGTGCATGTGCAAAGCATTTCTAAACTACTGTATTTGTTAAACCCAGCATCACCTGGACATGTTAGATTCATTATATATAATTTTATATTTATTTACATATATAGAATAACATGTAGCCAGGAATAAAATGTGCAGATCATCTGGATGGGCAAAACTACAGGACTGTAGAATCACCAAGTTTGGAAAAAATTCCAAAATCATCCAGTTCAACTGTCTACCTATCACTATTATCTTCCCACTAAACTATGCCCCTCAATACAACATTTAAACTTTTCTCGAACACGTCCAGGGACGATGACTCCATCACCTCCCAGGGCAGCCCGTTCCAGCACTTGACCAATCTTTTGGAGAAGATTTTCCTAATGTCCCACCTGAACCTCCCCATGTGCAACTTCAGGTGATTATCTCTTGCCCTATCACTAGTTATGCATGAGAAGAGGCTGACCCCCACCTCATCACAATCTCCCTTCAGGTAGTTGTAGAGAGCAATGAGGTCTCCTGTGAGCCTGCTCTTCTCCACACTAAACAATCCCAGTTTCCCCAATCACTCCCCATGAGACATATGCTTCAGACCCTTACTAGCTTTGTTGCACTTCCCCAGACGTGCTCCAGGGGGGCCTCAATATCCTTATTGTAGTGAGAAGCACAGAACTGAACACAGTACTTGAGGTGCGGCCTCACCAGACCACTATTTCTGATACAAGCCAGGATGCCATTGGCCTTTTTGGCCACCTGAGCACACTGCTGGCTCATGTTTAGCTGAGTGTTGACCAGTACCCCCAGGTCCATTTTCTCTACACTGGCTTCCAGGCACTCTGCCACAAGGCTGTAGCATTGCCTGGGGTTGTTGTGGCCAACGTGCTGGAACCCGGCGCTTGGTCATGTTGAATTTCATCCCATTGGCCTCAGCCCGGCTATCCAGCCTGTCCAGATCCCTCTGTAGGGCCTTCCTACCCTCAGGCAGATCGACAATTCTTGCCAACTTGGTGTCATCTGCAAAATTCCTGATGGTGCACTCAATGCCCTCATCAATAAGAATACTAGGCAACAGGCCCAATCTCTGAGGAACGGCACTGAAAAATATGTCTATGATGGGGACTCTGATGATACACACACTGGACATCTCCATGTTTTGTCCACCACAAGCTTAAACAGAAAGATATGGTTGTTTGCTTGTATGAGTGATGAGTCACCTTTACATCTCTTTCTATTGACTACTAGTTTGTGTCATGGAACTAATGTGGAAGACATGTTTGCTCTTCCAGTTCATTCCAGGTAGTGATCTGAAGAGTGAACACAAACCAAGCTAATTCAATAATTGGGATTAACTCCACCAAATTTGTTCTCTTTCAGTTGAACACTAAATCTAAGCTCTCTGGTTAGCTGAGAATTTGAATAGTAGTAGAGGAAAATATATTCTTTCGTAGGGGAAGAGTACAATGAAAAACATTTAATGATTTAAATTTGTGTGCTTTCAAGTAGATAAAAAAGCTAGATGACTCCTTAGATTAGATACACTGACTTCCAGACATCAATGCTGAGTGAAATGAATTTATTATCAGCAGAAAATAGTTTTGGTTAGCAATTTCAGAGGAAGCCAATACTTTCCACGTTATATGTTCTGCAAAGTGTGTATCTAAAATATAAATTCTAATAAAATCCAATTCAAAATCGAACTTGCTGCCCACAATTCTTTGACATAAATCAGCTCTGTAAATGTATGCAAAACAATATTTTCTGGTTTGAAAATTAACTCTGCACACTGCAACAGAACTATAACAGTTTGCATTTTGTTGTACATATTATAGGTTTTTTGTGAGTTGTGAGAGCATTTTAGCCAGAGCATTTTAGCCAATTAGGATATTTCCCAGTAGCATTAAGTAAAAGTGAAGTTGTGTTGGTTTTACTGGTATTTATTTTGACTTCTGTGTGTTATAAAAAAGATAAAGCTTTTCTTTTTTCCAACAAATTGCTAAAAAAATGAAGCCATTATTTACATTAAATTTTCTTCTAAAAGATTATTTACTGGTAAACTTAATGAAAACTGTGAGTAAACATGAATAGAAATTTTTACAGGGCTTTTGAAATGAAATGATATGAATGCTAAATTACATTTGGTGTTGGTAGTCTGCTTTTGCTGTGGGAGTTTCAAAAGTTTGGAAAAATGTAGTTGATCATTGCATACTGCTCAGTATCATGAATAGCTCACACACATTGCCATTTCTCTGCTTCTACTGTGGGTTTCAGGATATACACATCCACATTCACAGAATGAGGCTAGTTGAGAGTATGTTAATATATTCTATGCCCAGGTGTGCAGATAGACTATGAAGAAGGTAGCCAGCTACCTGAAGTCCTAAGGCTCTAGTATAGCAGTACATTACTGCAATGAGGTGTCAGTGAGTAGAAATATAGTCCATATTCACTCTTCATGTTGTTCTTATTTTTCATTTATCCAGGAGTTGCTTTTTCTTCATCTTTATTTTTTCTTGGAAGCAATAATAAATGCAAAATAAGCACCTCCTGTTTAACGTTTTCATGGTGCTGCCTAGTTTATCATTGTCTAATGTCATTCGTATATCAACAAATGCAGTATACAGACACATTCAATTGCTGAGGACAAGTCTGTGACAGAATGCAATAACTCTCTGTCAGTTTTCTCCTTGTCTATACCTGTTTGTCTTTTGCTGTCACAATGTGCTGTGGATTGGTGGGGAGCAGGACTCCACCTGTGCTGTTTACATGGATAGAAGACTTTCTGATTGCTTGGAAAACTGGACTTTTTTTTTCTTCTCCTCCCCATAATTGCTTCATAGAAACAGAAGCCTGTATGTTGGTATTCAAGTTTTGTTGGTCAGCACAGAGAACCCACAACATCAATCACTCTGCTGCTGTGCTATCTACCCTTTCCCTACCTTGTGCTTGAAAACACTGTTGGATAGAAATGCTTACTTATTCAAGGGAATGTGACTTATAGAGAGTCAGTAAGCATCCTGTAAGAAAAATGACTGATAACAGTGTCCACTCTGCTAGCTTCAGGTATCTTCCCAGTTACAGCAGAAGTAAACATAAACACCGCAATACAAAGTACATCTTTAGTGCAGTAGGACAGCTTAGGCATTGATGATACTATTTCCATTTGAATTAATAATTAAAGAAAGAGTTTGCTGCAGATGAAAATCTGATATAAACATCTTCACTTCTGTTCACTACGTGAAATTAAATTTCCAGTGGCATAAACGGGCAGAACTCCAGCACTGAGGTGGAATTAAACCAAGTGGCCTAACGTGAGAACTGAGCCCTTTTATTTTCCTTGTTTTGTGCACTACACAGTCTTTTTAGCACAGCCTTTACCAGTGGGTCATCAACTGAGACTAACATACTCAGCAGTCTAAAACAGGATAAAAAGTATCTGCACTGGCTGATTTATAGCTATGTTTTTTATCTGGATATTTTGGCTGTTTAATTCTATTCTAAAAAAATCTCAAAAGCTTAAAGACCACTTATCTGCAACTTTTCAGTTTCAGAGACAAAGTCAAGTTTTAGTTCAAATACGAAAAAAACCTCATATATTATTCTCCTCTAGAAAACAAAACAAAACAAAACAAATAAAAAAAACCCTTTTGCTTTCATCATAGGGGTAAAAAGTGAATTAAGAGTCTATGACAACTTGTATATCAAGTTTGAGATGATGCAGGCTTAAATGGCTGAGTTATTGACCTCTGAAAAATGGAGTTTGTAATGGAAATACTGACAGACTATAAACTATAACTCTGCTACTGGGGAGGGAAGAGAAGGAAGATTCTGTAATTACTAGTACATAAAAATTGTTCTACTATTGCTTTGATGGATTAAAACCAGACAAATCAAATGCAAACATGTCATTTCAAAAGCCAAAGCTGCAGTCAAGTTTGTGGATACCATGAGGTATATTTTTAGCCTTGCTTTGTACCCTTTCTTGTCACACCCTTGTGACTTCCCTGAAATGCTTAAGCAGAGTACAGTAGCCAGCAGATTTCTAAAGGTTTGTGGAAATTGATATTTGGCTCCCCTAAAATTGTATGGCACTGACTACAGCAGTGAAAAGAAAAAGACAGAAGTGCTTCATATGGGAAAGAAAAGCATAATCAAAAAATAATAAAAGCAAGCAAAATAAGTGATTGGAAGAGGAAGAAAAAGGATTGGGAATGAGGTTGTGAAGGAAACAGTGGAAGTGATTAAGAAGCTCAGACCAGTGAAATGATGGAGATGAATTACTGGGAGTTAGACTAATTAGTAGAGGACAAATGGTGCAGCAGATTCAAAAATAACAATCTGAACTTCTATTTCCCACAGTGTTCTCTATATAAATAGGGACACTAAGAGAAGGGAAGGACCTTTTCAACCCAGAACTGCCACCGTGAGGAAAATTTTCCTTCCAACAACTGATGGGAATATTGATTTCTTCTAGAAATCCACATTAACTCATTTGAGTAGAGGAGAAAAAGACTAGCACCCATTACACAGCATATTCTGGTGATTTTGGACTGGATACATCTTAAAAGTAGCCGTTGCAAACATGATGAAAAGTGCTGAAAAGGGACTGGATTGACAAATCACTGTTCAGTATGAGAAGATCTTTTGTAAGTAGTTGATAATTATTAATCTTAGACTCCTGATCCTAGACTTTAGAAAACCTGCAAAAATATAAACTTTGAGTTAGAAAAAGCATGCCATTTGACTTGTGCCATTTAATGGACCTTTGCATTCCTATGCATAAGGAATCTACCCCAAAAGAAAAAAAAGTCATTTCAAGTTGAAAAATTCTTTTGAATCCTCATATGGATTTTTTTTTTCTTTTAAGGATTTTTTCCCCCACATCCTTCTAGGTTTTTAGGCAAGCAATAAAAACAGAAATAAAGAAAAATCTAGAAATAAAGAATTACTTCAACAGTATCCATTCTTTTGTAGTAAAGTTCTGGTCAGCTGATTTCACACAACACTGAAAACTCCCAATGCTTACGAGTACAAAGTCTTCACTTCTGCTTGAAGGACTCTTCAAGACACAAACCACTGGAGAATCAAACTTATTCTCTGAGAAATCATCAGATACTTGCCCTGTTGTTAAATTTGCCTTTGCGCTTCCACCTCCTGAGTACGTAATTACAGTCTAACCAAAAATAGCTGATGCATGTTATGATGTTGACAAGGTTTCAGAGAAGCAGAGTTGTTTGTTTTTTTTTTACTCTTGTCTATAAGTAGCATGTTGTCTTCTCTATTGCACTAGTACAGATATTTTAGGAAAAAATATATGAAAAACAAAACAAAAAGCTGAAATCATAATATCAATAATAAGAGTAGCAAAAAAGGAGGCAGCTTACATGAATAGATTCATGTGTAATTTCTAAGGATGAACACTGGCTTTAGGTAAGCCATATTCCTCCAGTGTACAGCAGCTACGTGTGGGTCAGAGATCAAAAGGGACTGACCACTCCCTGAGAAAAAAAGTTTTTCCTTATGTCTAATCTAAATCTTCCCTGGTGCAACCTGTGGCCATTTCCTTGGGTGCTGTTTGTTGCCTGGGAGAAGAGGCCAAACTCCTCCTCATCACAACCTCCCTTCAGGAAGTTGTGATGATGAGACAGTGACTGTGGGGCAATAGGAGAAAGCAATGGGGAAAATCAAGGGAACTACTTAAAAGGAATTTAGAAGTTATCTTTCAAGTGACAAAATCAGCTGAACTGCCTCTATACCAATGCATGAAGCTTGGGAAACAAACAGGAGGAGATGGAAGCACACGTGCTACTAGAAAACCAAAATATAGTTGTCATCACTGAAACCTGATGGGATGATTCCTATGATTGGAGCGTGGCCATTGACAGTTACACGCTGTCAATGTTCAGAAGGAATAGACAGGAAAGGAGGAGAGGGGGCTATCTGTATCAGGAATGGAATAGAATGTGAACAGCTGTCCCTAAAGAACAGTCATGAGCAAATTGAAAGCCTATGAGTGACAGCGACTGAGGCAGCAAAGGGAGCCTTGTGATTGGTGTCTCCTACAGGCCACCAGACCAGGCAGAGCCCGTTGATGAGACTTTCTACCTCCGACTACAGGAGGCATCCTGATCGCAATGGCTTGTCCTGCTGGAGGACTTCAACCACCCAGACATCAGCTGGAAAAGTAGCACAGAGAACTGTAGGCAATCCAGGAGGCTCCTGGAATGCACTGAAGATAACCTCCTGAGCCAGGTAATTGACAGTCCCACCAGGGGATATGCATTGCTGCTTGCCAATGCACATGGACTGATTGGTGACATCAGGATTGTAAGCTGCCTGGGCTGCAATAACCATGCTACAGTTGAGTTCATGATCTGGAGGGATATGAGACTGGCAAAGAGTAAATTCTGTGAAAGTTAATTTCAGCTCTTCAGGGAGTTAGTCAGCAAAACAACTTGAGAAACTGTCCTCATGGGTAAAGGGGCAGAGCAGAGCTGGCAGATCTTTGAGGAGTCTTTCCACAGGGTGCAAGAGCTCTCCATCCCTAGGTGTAGCAACTCAGAAAAGGAAGGTAAGAGGCTGGCGTGGCTGAACCGGGGCAAGCTGGTCAAGTAGAAGATACACTGGCAGTGGAAACAGGGACAAGTATCACAGGAAGAGTATAAGGAAGCTGCTAGATTGTGTAGGGATGAGGTCAGGAAAGCCCTGCTTGAACTAAGCTTGGCTAAGGATGTCAAAAAGAACAAGAAAGGTCATATTTTCACCCACCAGCACTCCTAAGTACTTCTCAGTGCTGTTCCCAGTTCATTCTCCACCCAATCTGCAATTATGCTTGGGATGTCCCAGTCAGCTGCAGAACCCTGCACTTGGATACAGGGTGTTCTAGCCCCAGGCAACCTTCTATTTAGACATATGGAGACTCATCCATGGAGGACCTTGGTATTCTCATTCAACAAAGAAAGGACTTCTGCTTCTGAACAAACTCATTTCATTTTGTGCATTCTGTGTTGATTGGCATTTTCTCACTGAGAAATGTATGATGTCTTGAGATGAGTCTTTCCCCTAGTCTGTTATTAACCCCCTTATTTTGGCAGAAAATGCAGAAAGGAAATTTCTAATTTAATTATCAATTTAGAGTTTCAACATAGTAGTAATCGTTAGTTATGGGGCAGGGTATCTGTCACAAGGACAGCTGTTCAGTGACAAAAGAGTCTTGGGATGTTCCACTGTTTGTCAATACTGGTTTAAATTTTCTGAATTCTAGGGTCCCATTAAAGATTGGAGTAAGTCAGAGCAGCCCTGAGACAAGAATATGTGAGGCTATTTTGGCTGGTAATTTGTTTTGTCTTTTCTCTGATTCTTTTAGGGCCACAGCTGAGGTTTTAAAATCTTAAAGTTTGGCCAAAGCAATTGTTCCTGCAACTGTGTGTTTGCAAGGTTTCAATAAATGTCAGTGGTGCAGGTGGAAATTTGAGAGTGAAATTCATTTAAAGCCCGGACTTTGACTTTTCAAGTGAAAATCCTTACAGGTTTTGCTGTTTTGTTTGCAATTTATGATACTCTGAGCAAAAAATCCCAACCAACCAATCCACCAACCAACCAAACAAAAAACCAGCTCATCCCTGCTTTTGTTTTCTGTTTGCTTTAATTTTCTAAAGGCCTCCATAAGGACCCATGCATCCACAAGAAAATCCAATTATACTCAAAATGAAGGAATTTCAGGCAATCTATCAAAAATTTCATTCCCTTTTCCCACATATATATAATTATTACAGTTCTCCTAGTACTTTCCAAGCCATTCTCACTGTAAAAAAAAATGAGTTTTGTAGCATGTCCTAGTGAATACTGCATCTGCAATGCTTGATTTCATAGACAGAAGAAAATTCCAAGGCTATGGCATTCCTGCAATATGTAACAGTTTTTCATCTGAATTTTTCAAATATCCAGGAGAAGTTATCATGAGAAAGCACATTTTTATTCTGCGTTGCAGATATTGATTTGCCCTGTTACTGATTTTTTCTTTTACTCCTAATCATCAGCCTACATAGAACTTGGTTATAAGCTTTGGTGTGCACTGTAAAAAAGAGCATTTTCAACCTTTAACACTGCATGAAATGCATGAAAATTTAAAAGATGTTGAATGATGAGAAGGTATTTCATAATGGTAATACCTTTTTTTTATCCATACCTAGGAAATATCATTTATTCTACTTTTGAAACCAATCTGATAAAAAATTTACATTTTCACTCAACATTATTTTCAACTTGCAGTATATTTCACCTAGTTACTGGAAAAGTACTTCTTCATTGACATCCCTTGTGAGTTGAAGCAGAACTAATCAATCGAGTATAATAACAAAAAAGATTTATCAGTTCATTTTACTCAGCTGGAGAGATTTTGTGGTTAGGACAGAAAAGTTTTAAATGGAAAAAAGTTTATTATGGCTATGTTCTGAACTAGACTAGAGGTGTAAAAGCTTTTGACAATTTGTTGACCTGTGAACTGTGGCATCCAATTCACTGCAGATGCATTTAGACCTTGATTTATTAAAAATATACAAGTAAGGGTTGCTTTTCATGTTGGAGTCGCCAACAAAAGTATTTCCTCCGGAGACATCCTCAGGCCTTACACCTTGCTGTGCTATCTGGGAGATGATTCCATTCTTAAGAGATCCATGAGAATCTTTCTACTGATGTAAGAGGTGTAACTCCCATCAGCTCCTTAAATCAGTGCTGAGTGTGAGAACCTACTTGTTAAGTTCAAAGTGAAGTCAGCACAACTAAAACCAGTAGATGATGGCAGTAGTTACTTTTGGACCATGCTGCAACTTTGACAGGATAGAGAAATCTTCTGGACATGCTTGATTCAAGACTTGTAATTCGTGAGCAGAGTAGTATCAAGAGTTATATTTCTTCTTGTAGACAAAAACAGTGTTAGTATATGCTTTCTGGTTCTGTGGGCAGAGGTGATATAGTCATATATTTATTGACTGTCCTGGTACTCAGGACAGGGTGGCTGCAAGCACATTGCCTCTAGGAGTGATCTTTGATCTCTGCCAGTTTCCAAGTTGTATACCTGGGGGCAATATGGGACACTGTCCATATCAAAATATTGCATGAACTGCTCTATCAGTGCGAAAATAAAATAACCAAATTGCAGCTCTCAGACCTCTGCCCCTTCTCTGTTTAGTTTATTAATGGAGATTAACTAAGAGATCCTGAGGAGCTGCCTTATAGGAGCAGCTGTATGCAAAATCTTTGTCCTTATTTTACATCTCCATGGAAAGAAATGTGCCATGTTAGGGTGGCAGCATGGACACATCACTGAACTGTGATGTGGAACAATGCTGCTTCCAGAGCTGGCTAACCTGTAGCATGGGCAAAGCAAATACAGGGTCACTCAGCCTGGCTTTCTGTAGGCATGTTGCTAGAGAAGAACAACCAAGTGAGAGATGTTTGTGCCTATGAAGCTGTTAAGGGTGGAGATGTTTGTACGTAAAGAAATAGCACACACAGTTGAGATGACATGTCTCCCAGCTGAGATCAGTGGAATTATTTCTGTTAGCCAGTGGTGAGACTGAGTTCAAACATTGGCTTAATGTAGAGTTGAGATCTAGGAGAAAGTTGCAAAATGCCCCTAGAGACAATGGGCAGCCTAAATTCTAACAGTGTCCCCAAATCCTTAAGAGGAGAGTTATCATAGAAACCAGAATTCACTGCAAACAACAGCATTATATTTATTGTATTAAAGGCAAAGAAACACTAAGTTTAAACATCATTCTCCTTATTCACTTAAATTGTAGTCATCAACTTTCTTCAGGTGTCTTGTTTCAAGATACTGGATTGTGGATTGTGGATACTACTTCATTTCCTTGGATCAAAATAAAACAAAAAATATTTTAAAAACTGCCAACATTTCATCTTAAAGTAGATATGCACGCAGAGCAGCAAGATTTGTAATGTACTTATTCCACACAACTTTTGATAGATTTAAGAAAGAAAATCATGAATATGAATATATATGTGCATATGTAGTCCTAGATTGTAATTAAACTCTGTGATGCATTGGTCTACCATGGGCAGTGTTCTTCATGGAAATCTGTACTTAAATTTGAGAGCACAATATTCATTAATTGCAAAATGTGCCTTTCACTGAAGATAGTTTTTCATCCGTTTTCAAACTGGGTATCTGAATTTCCTTGAGAGATTTTACTCTTACAGAAAGTGCAAGCATGAAAGAAGAAACGAAAGCATACTTACAGATTTCTGGTTTTTACTCAGTAATTTTTATTTAGGATTCAAGACAAAAGAGTCTGTGATCCTCTGATCACATTCACAGAAGTTGATTCTGCTTTCACTGAGCCCAAGTGATGTGAATTAATAGGAAAAGACAATATGTCCATGTGCTTAAGACTCACACTAAATATTCAGTACAGCTGTCAAAAACATCAGTACTAGATATGAAGCCCTTTTTAAGAAGGGGAAAATTACAATGGACTGAAGTACAAATCACTTAGAGTTAATTGGTAATATTAAGTGGAAATCAGTAATAATTGTCTAATTAAAAATATATGATTCACCTTTTAATGAGGAAAGGGGAAAGAACTGCATTAGATGTATAAAAGAATTTATATGATGCAGGACTACTTTTTTGTCAAACACTAGGACCCAGGTAGTATCCAAATAAGAGATCTGTGGGTCACAAATATGGACATTTGCTCAGCATCTTACTACCTGCTGAGGGCATAACATAACTTTAAGTACCTAAATAGCATTTCGTGAATTCAAAGTACTGATTCGAAAATACGGTTTTATGATCCTCATTCTATTTGCCATCCACTCAGTACCCAGTGCAAAAGCCCTGCCAATGCACTGTGAGATAATTTAGTATCTGATCAGTGAATTAAATGTTCTTATTGCTATTTGAAAGACTGCTTATGCATAGTATAGATGGAAGAAAACTATAATAGCTCCCTTAGCAAAAGCTAGAATCTCGGTCTTGCTCTTTGTTACCTCCCGATGCTCGTCTCTAAGCCGGGTATAGCTCAGCTTATTTTGCAAAGCAGAATTGCTGGAGTAGATGATATTTTACTGTGAAATAGTCAGATACAGTCTCCTGGTAGGTAGAAAATACAAATTTACATCCTCTTTAGTTTGAAGAGTCATGAAGCCCAAGTATAAAAATTCATTTGGAGGAAATGTTTTAGCCAGTGAATAACTGAAATACAAACATCCTCACAGTTGCCAAATAAGAGTAGCTCTGAACTCTCTTTAGAAAGGTAAAACTTAGAAACCTAAATACAAGAAAATATCATGAATCCTGATCTCCTGACATCTGCTTTTCTTTAAATCAATTTTAGCACCTGCATTCATCCTATGGGTTCATCATGATCCCCCGTAGCTTAATACGAAGTCAATAAACACTACAGACTCAGCAGCTTTTGTCGTCCATATATTAAGGTATCACATTATGAGTTCAATTCAGCATCTGTTTCATTTGTAGAGCATGCCTGTATCCTTGTCCCCTCGCAAAGGTAAGAATATCTTGGCTGAGATTCAGGCACCTCACTGGACATGTCTGTATACACTAGAATGTGGTGATGGGCCTCAAGCTGAATTTGTAGAGGGATGAGTCTCCTCTGGGATCTCTGATACTTCTGCCAAGGATCTAGGATATTCTAAATAGCACTACACCATTTTTATGCACGCAAGTAGTCCTCTGCTGTGGATATTTTTGAAGGTTTAATAATACCTAGTAAATTCATATAGCAGATGTGATAAATTTGCTAGGACTGAGTATTATTTTTTTCTAAAATTCGCATAGAAACATATTTTTTTTCTTACTTCCCTGAGTAAGAGATGAGAAAGAGAACCTCAGAAAAAGGAGTTAAGATTTTTCCTGTCCTGTACAGTGAAAAGAACACAGCCAGCTTTTGCTAGTTGGTGGAAACCAACCATCCAACTACAACACAAACACATTCAACTCATTAGTCAAAAACAAAACTGAAGTTGTCATGTAAAACACTTGTGCATCACTTCTCTCCCAGAATGTTTTTATGAGGCTATCTACGCTCTGTACACTTACAACTCTGGGCTGCCTGCATCTCCTATTAATTCAGCTTTAAGGGAGTACTCACTCTTGGGGCGTTAAGAATTATTATGCAGATTTTTTAATAGGAAACAATACATCATAAAATTCATGCAGGGGAAAGTCTTTGTTGCTGCAGTAAAACTCACACAAGAGAGAACATTTCACCACCGTTCCCTTCAGATATTTTGTCACAAAATGAAGCATTTGTTTCTACACACAGGCTTGCTGGATGAGCTGGCCATGCAGATTGCAATTGTTTGCTTGCTCTGCTTGGGCATGAGGGACACAGCCCTGTAGTTGTGCTCTGGCTGAACTCTAAGTGCCTCTCTGGCATTACTCCCAGCAGTTTTGCTCCAGCTAAGCTCTCAGGACCTGACCTTGTGGAACAGCCTTGTTAAACTTTTGGGGAATCAATGGAGGAAGCATCTTTGCTTTTTAACTTCCTGTGAATGAAAAGCAGGCATAATGCATTTTCCCTAGATTGTTTACTTGTTCTACTGTCCACATTAAATCCATTAGGCTTGCCACTCCCTATTTGTCACCTGATTTTGGGATGAGACAAATGTTTTCAATGGAGTCAGTACAAATGGCAAAACCATGGAAGCTGACACCAAACTTGAAGAGAGAGGACCCTTCCTTTGCTTCCTGACAAAACAGCAAAAACCTTTTGGATAACCCACAGTGACTTCATCTGTGCCTCTATCTATGCACACGTGTGTAAAATACTTACGGGCAAATATTTTCTGGCTACTTCACAGAATTCACAGAATCACAGAATCATAGAATTGTAGGGGTTGGAAGGGACCTTCAGAGATCATCGAGTCCAACCCCCTGCCAAAGCAGGTTCCCTACAGCAGGTCGCACAGGTAGGCATCCAGGCAGGTCTTGAACATCTCCAGAGAAGGAGACTCCACCACCTCCCTGGGCAGCCTGTTCTAGTGGACTTGAGTCTGTATGCTAATGAGGAGTCATTTAGGCTGCTACAGAGACAACTTTTATCCTTATATTCTGAAGAATAAACAACCTGCAGTTCCTTATGAGTATATCTACCAATTACCTGTCTTGTGAGGAAAATAACTTCTAAAAAATTTGTATGCAATCCACTAAATAAGATTAAGCTACCGCAGCACAAGGTGCGACTGCAAAGTATAATGCTTCCCAGCCCTCTGTAAGCTGTTGTACCTCCTCCAGAGTAAGGCACTGAAAAGTAATCTCTCCCTCACTCACATCTGCTGGCAAGCAGCACGATGAGTGGAATTACTCTGAAAGATGTAATTAATCTTGTAATGTGATGTTCTACATTCCCATTCTGCCAGAGCTTAAACTCTTGTTACCTTATGTACATATAGTTCTGGTACATGCAGTCCAAAACTATGATTTTTAAGCCTTTTATTGATGGAAGGAGAGCACCAAGTTAAGTGAAAAATCTGCTTTTTCCTCATTTCCAGTGTTGAAAAAATGTGTTTCCTATTCACATACTCAGGATGAAGCACAGCCTTTAAATCACTTTCTTTCCCGTATCTTCAATAAAACTTCCTGAAGATACGCTATGAGATTCAGGTCCCCATTCTGTGCCTCTCAGGCTTGACACCATAGGCAACCTCAGCTCACTGGAACTTATTTTTACCTTTATATTCTGAAGTTTGAGAATTTATTTCTGTCACTGCTTCACTTTTAACATGTAAGAGTTTACTTGTGGTGAAAATGGGTGAAGTTTAAATTGCTAAAAGTGATCTAAATAGCTAATAACTGATCCCATATCAAATTCATTTAACATAAGGTAACAGAACAATACTAGATTATTGATAATGAAAAGGAAGATTTTTGATTCAAGGGTGGTTGTGGTAATCCATGTGCTTTAGATGGAACGCTGAATTCAGGCAACTGTGCTGTTAATGAGTCTGCAGTGCTTCTCTCTAAAGCCCTCTTGAATTTCAGTGAGTCTATTCATGCACTCTTTTTATTTTAATCATGGAGGGAGTGAAGAATCTAGCTCTTAAATTAATTATCAGTTTTATTAAGCTTTTCATATGCAAAGCCTGGGGAGAATGTCAACACCTTAGCAAAACAGTAATCACAATAAGGAAATTGCTCAGAAAAACATTTATGTTCAGGTTTTGGTTCAATTTCAGAAATAAAATCAACTAATTCAATCCCTCATCACCCCTAGTTGGTGACTCCTTTGCATTTGAATGAGGAATATATGGATTCACCTTCATTTAAAATCTCACACAGCAAAATACTTGATACTGTGTGGCAGGAATTGTCATGGAAGACTTAGCTGACATGGTGCCTGCTATATTGCCATTGGCAATGATTTCCAATTTAATTTTAAATTATCTCTCTTCATATAAGAACAACTAGATGTCTGGAATGGAGCAAAAAGGTAGTCCATTAGGACTCACATAAATAAAGCAACAATAATAATAAAATAATGAAATTACATTATGAATACATGCTAATAACAATCACATCTGTTTATTAACATGATGAGTCCCAAGCAATGCTCTGTATATGGGCTTGGGAACTTTCCTAGGTACTGTTTGAATTCATAGAATCATATGATCACCAAGGCTGGAAAAGACCTCCGAGATCATCCACTCCAGCCATCCATCCATCGCCAATATATCCCTACTGGGGATATAAACCATATATCTCAGTACAATATCTAAATGATTCTTGAACATCTTGAGGGTTGGTGGGTTGCCTCCCTGGGCAATCCTTATGTTCTTTAATAAACGAACTGTGTTAAAAACATATGATTTCCTTTGAGATAATGCTCAGAACAGCAATGGGAGCATCATTTGAATCTGCTGAAGTCAGTAAGCTGAACTTCAACCTTTTCTTTTGGTGAGAGTGGGAATTATCAGCATTTGGGCCATTCATCTCAGCAAAATTACTGCAGTTCTGTAACAGTGAGTAAGTACCTGCACTTACTGTGCATGCCATGAAATTGATTTTTACCTTTGATAGTGTCTCAAGTCTCAAGTAAATTATTCACCAGGAACTTGATTATTTAGCAATTGATCACAATTAATTGTTTATCCCTCCAAAAACAGTATTGATGCTAAAAAAAAAAAAACAAAAACAAACAACAAACCAAAAACATGTAAAAGCTCCATTTCAAAATGAACATAACATAAGCCATGTTTGGCATATCTCAGTCTGCAATGCTTTTTCAGGGTGACTGATGAGAATATCTGACTGTATTTTAAATTTTGATAAGGAAATACTTTATTACAGTACCCTACGACTAATTTAATACACATGTTTACCTTTATAGGCCAATATAGGTTTTATAATAGTAGGATAACATTTAGACATGATGATCAATCAGTAGTATTTAACATAAGCACAGAGAATTGGATAGCTAAGAGTTTATGGTACCATATTCCAAAACAAGAATAAAACCCTGAAACTTTTATTTTGCCTAAACTCTGCATTATTCTGTGTGACGTAACTTCAAGAATGTAGCCATTGCTCTGTAGATATTTTGTCTCTTGTGAAACAAATGTCATTAAAGACAGAGAGCTTCAATTTAGAAATTCTCAAAGCAAGCAGTTGAGATATATGACAGATTCTAGCCTGCTCGTAAAACTCAATGCAGTTCAATATCAGAAAATCCCATGGATTCCTGCAACATTTAAGCTGAATGTAACCTTTCCTCCACATCAGTACTTAAAATGGAGAAAGGTCTCTACTTAGAGCTAAATATTCCCCTTATTTTTGTTGGCAAATAGTGCATGTGTCAACAAGGCAGACGGGCAAAAATATCTGGGAATCTAGGAAGAGTTTGATTATGTTATGCTCTCAGTTTATTTTGCTTTTAGTTTTCACACTAGTCTGTTAGCAATAGGCCATAAATTATATTAACCTTCCTACCCAACACAGTAATTAGTGAGTGATCTCTCTGTCCTTGTCTCAACCCATGAGCATTTCTTCTTTAGATTTTCTCCTCCTTCCCTTCTAAGAAGGGAAGTGAGGGACCAGAATGGTGGAGCTGAGCTGACCATCAATACTAAATCACTGTACAGGTATAGATTCAACTCTGACATTCCTGGAGCAGAGCATTTCAATTTTTTTTTTTTTTTTTTTTTTTTTTTTTGGTGTTCAAGAGTTGGTAAAGTTCCTTATCTACTTTGTGTCCAGAATGTTCTCTAACACTCCTTGAGACAGTATATTGTGTGGTCTGCAGAAATCTGATGGCAGTAAATGCAGTATTCATGGTTTCTGTATTTTGTAACATTCCAAGTCAATGTCAGCACTCTGTCCATCAAATTCTTCCTGAAATACTCAGAAAAGCAGAAAACTAATGACAGTAACCTTCAGTCCCTTTATACAGAAAGGTCAGCTGAGTGAACATTACATCTTGTAGTCATTATTTCATATGTCCTTAAAGAAATGAAAAAAAAAAAAGGCTAGATAAAGGCTAGATAAAGCTAAGTATTTCAATGTCACTGCCTGTATTTACGTTTGGTGGTTTTGTCATACTGTTAGCTTTTATAGCACACTTGTCCTCCACACAGTACTTTATGTAAGAACTGAATTGTATTATCCCAGTTTTGCAGTAAGATGAGGGAAAGGACAGATAAGTGACCTGTTCAAGGCTATTTCTTACATCACAGGATGTAAGAAGTGCCCCTATACTTTCCAAATGCAAACCTTTAGCCAGTGCTTCCCCACTGTAACACAATTCACTGCATTGTTCTCTTCGGTTTTTCAGCTGTTCCTACTGAAGTTAAACGTGAAAGTTCTCTTGCAAGAAGGGAAGGGAAGGGGAAAATCCCTAAATTCTGAACAAATAGCTAAAGAATCTGGTTCATAATCTTTCAGACATTTGTGAAGAGACCCTACCTTTCTTCCTTAGGTTAATATTTGGCTTAAAACATTTAATTTAGGAATTTATGAGACTTCTCAAAAGTTTTTTTTTTTCTTTTAGCTTAATTCTGCAAGGAAGAACAATTCTTACAACATTCAAGTGATTTATTCATGATCTAACAAGGCTTAGTATGACAGAGAACTAGAGTCCAGCAGTCCAAATGATTGCAAAATCTTTTTAAATAAATTTGCCTTCAATTTGCAGTACTCTTATATAGACACATTTTTTAAAAATTGAAGCTTCAGTCTTGCAAGATGGATCTACGACTTCTGGATTGTTAAAATTAGAAGATGCCTAGGAATTGTCAGACATCTCGGGACCATAGGTGGAAAGCACTGACACCCCCCTCCATTCTTGAACTATAACTTTCTGAAAAACAAATGGATTGTTTCCCTGAGGGCTCTTGAGTTGTCCAGTCTGGAGAAGACCAGGAAGTGACCTCACTGCTCTCTGCAGTTCTGTGAGGAGGAAAAGCACAGGGCGGTGCTCCTGTGAACTGATGGGATGACAGGAACAGCAAGGAACTGCACCAGGGGATGGTCAAACTGGGCACTGGGAAACACTTCTTCTCAAATGTGGTCAAACACTGGTAGATGCTTCCTAGTGAGCTTATTGGTTCTCTGTGCCTGTCAGTGTTCAAGAGGCACGTGGTTAATGTCCTCAATAACATTCTTTAACTTTTGGATGGCCCTGAAGTGAGTCAGACAGTTGGACTTGATGATCTTTATTGGTCCCAGCTGAACTAGTCTATAAAACTTTGAAATTAGGGAAAGCTTTTCCACTGGGAGAGTAGTGCAGCCCTGTAACCAATATCCAAAATGGTCTATGAAGTCTTTAACCATGAAAGCTTTTCAAGACTTTGCTAGACAGAGCCATAATTGACCTGACCTAGTGTTGTCACTAGTCCTGCCTCAAGTGGAAGGCTGATCTATACGACTTCCATCTCTTTGATTCCACAAATAAGACAAATGGTAGTTTCTTTTTCACTGTTGTTTTTTTCTATAGCATACTTGTATTTGATTTTCTTTAAAATGTCTGAATATATTTTTGACAGAGAAAAAATGGTTGGAATTCTTGAAAGAGCAATTATGTGTATGAATAAAAATATGAACCATAAATATGCAATACTAACAGACTTCAACTTGGGAAGCAATCCGGCTCTCACTGAAGTCTGTGTTATAGCTCTTACTGACTTCTCTGCTGCATCTGAGCAAAAGTAGAAGGACTTAACACATTAAAAGTCACCCTAAATGGACATGTAGGTAATAGAATTTGCCCTCTGAGAACACTGTGAAAATATATTTAATTATTTGCTGTGCCGTCTAGTGAGCTCCTGACTAGCTATGGAACATAACTAATGAAAGCCTTCCAGGGAGCAGAGTCTATACTGATGTGAGACTGACCTATGTGTGAGTGGCCTTCAGTAAGCCAGCCACTACACACTTCAGCCTTACTTGTGCCAGGGTCATAAAAATATTTAATAACCATTTGTTTTAATTGGACATATCTGTATTTTATGATCCTTGCATATATTGAAACTGTAATTGTGTTCTTGGGGGAATGGCAGGTAATTATATTAATTTTTACATGAAGCGCACAGTAGACTTTTTGTAGTTCATGAAATCCCACTCAGGGCCCAAACCTAAATATCCAGACTCTATTAACTTTGTCTCTAAATTAACTCTGTTTTCATCCCACTGCCATAAAGCTTTCTCAGCTCAGATTTGTTTATGGAAATATTTATAAACTGTAATACTGACTGGTCAATGGAACTGCAATTACTTTTCAAAATGTATTTGAAGTTGTTTTGATTGATATTGTCAAGTTATTCTTACTCTGCAGACACATAAACAGTTTTAACTTGAGGGTTTTAATTTACAAAACAAAACAAAACAAACTATAATAAAATAGAACATTTTGGTCCAGGCCAAACAATGATTTTGAGCATTGAGGCATCTAATTTTTAGGCCCCTGACTTGTAGAGAACTTGAATTGCAGAGTTGGCTGCCTGAAGAATGAGTACTGAATTGCAGTTCAGCTCCTCACACAGTAAGAACTAGCAGTCTGGAAGTCCTATGCAAAAAGCCAGGAATCATCTTCTAGCTGGAGAGGAAGAGTGAGCACAAGGAACATGGCTGTAGTCCTGTTCATCCTTCTGTCTAGGAGTTAAGCCCCACAGGAGTTAAGCCCTACAGGAATAACACCAGCAACAGACTGTTAGCAACATCACTGCAAAATAAAGTCCGTTAGCTATTTCCTACGTGGATAAATTTTATGACTTCAGCTGCATAGATTTTGGCATGAAGTTCTCAATTAATTATGTTATGTTGTATTGGCAGCAGAACTGGCAACAAAGACTTCATATCTGTGTTCTGGAAATAAGTCACTTGAGTCTGAAACGTAGGAGAAATGGAGACTGGAGACTAGACTGTCATGCAGGGACCCTTGATTCATGTTCTTTGACAGGTGCCTAAGGTACTGAGCTGTAGAGCTGAATGACATCTGCTGAACTTCCTATTGTGATATGTTCAACTTCTCTGCTTATATTACATGCTTAATGTAAAACACTCCACATCTTCTTTAACTGCATATCAGAGAGAAAAGGATCTATGCTGACATTGAATATGGGGTTTGAAGGACACAAATCTCCATGGGGTTGTGGTTACATAGATCCTTGAGTTAAGTTAAAATATTAAAGGGTCTTTTCCAAGACTTCTGCATCATTTTGGGTCTATGGTGCATCCTCTGGCTTCTATGCTGTATCCTATGGCTTTGATATATATTTTTTTGCCTACTCAATACCTTAATGGAAGGGGGAATAGATTTAATGACCTTTAAGCACAGCTTAATTGATACTCAGGCCTCATTTTCCATGTCATATTTATATAGCTAATCATGCCTGTGTAGTTATTCAGTACTCTATCACTAGACAGGAATAGGAAATCATATTTCCCAAGTTCTTAACTGGGAAACCCAGCAACTCATTTTAGACCTTAGTTTACTTTTACTGTCTCTGAAATTTTGGGCAGTGTTAGCCACTCATCAGCTGCAGGCATCTGGGTTTCTTCCCACCCACACCTCTCTCCTCCTCCAGGCAAATTTAGACTATGTAAGACAGCTTTTTAAAAATACTATCTCATTTAGTTCTGACAAAGTCTGTGGTATACTTGGAAAACTCCTCTGCAACCTTAAAGGACAATGGTGTACTGCATAAAGGTTCTTTAACCTGTTTCTGACAGTGGCCAGTGGATTAGAAGACATGCTTTAGGCTCTAATTTTAGATTTAATCTTCCTAAGCATTATTTCAAATACTGATATTGCTATCATCTTCTGAAGGGGTTGTATTCCAGGTGATGCAGGGAAGCCCTGAGGAACAGTGTGGGGTGCTGGAAAGACAAGCAGGGCAAGGCAACAGATTTGCATCCAGCAGCTTCCAGTACCATTCATCATTCAACCCTGCATTTTTCTGGTCTTCTTAAAAAAACAAACCATGGCTTTTATCCTCTATAGAGGCAGTGCTGACTGCTCAGTCATCTGGGCTGCAACTCTTTCTCTATATATTTAATCAATGTTTTCTATGACACAAATTATTAAATATTTCTTCTGATAATGGAGAGCTGGAAGAGAGCAGGAAAATGAACAATGAAATAATCACCCAGTTGTATTTGGAAATAAACAAAATTTTTGCTAGCAAAGGGTTACTGCTAGGAGATCCAACTCAGTTTTTTTATTTGTGTTTGACAAGTTTGTCCCATTCTGGTACTGGAATTCATCCAAGTATTTCCATGACAAATTCAGGTGTAAGAGTACATACATCAAAAAGTATATGAGAACAGGCTGTTAATGTTGAGGATGCAAGATTTTACTTTAACAAACTCATGAAGTAAATACCTAAGTGCTTATTCATAATAAAGAACTATTTTTAAAGTGCCTAATAGATGCTAAAAGTGGCTTAATAAATTGCTTGACATTTATAGGTCTCTTCTGAGGAGTCGTATATAAATGTCTTAACTAAGGTTTATCAGTCAAATACACTTGCATCTACATGTGAAAGAGCATATAAAAATAGATAATCTTTTCAATTTATAAAGCATAAAAAATTACATGCTCGTTGTTTGCCCAGACCAAATTCTTTAAGCCACATCAGAAGAAAACTAGAATATTCACGTTTAATATTTCCTTTTAAATGTTCTCAGAATTCATTATAATTACAGTGTAAAATGTGAGAACTCCAAAATTTGTGATGTTGATCTGATATTCTGACAACCCAGAATGCTTTTCAAAATGTGAAGCTGATGCAGCCTCTACCTGGATGCATGATCAAGGAGGTAGCATTAACTCATCACTCAAAATGGACAGTCAGGATGAACATTTGGGAAGAGAAAAAGGCCAAGGACATCCAAGTAGCGTTCCCAGTACTAAAAGATCTCAAATGTCCTAGGAAAGCATAGCAGGCCTTGATATGGTGATGTCTTTTTGGGTAGTACCACTCACTGAAAGCAGATTTGTCCCCATGTTGGCACATCCATCTACCAGATCGTTAATTTATTCCTCTCTATGCAAAACACTTCCATTTCCCCTTGATATGAAACAGAGTCTGCACCAGAGCGTATTGTTCATTAAAGTATCTAAGTATGTGCTTAAGTCTTGATCCTACAAGAACTGCGTATAAAACATCCGTGTAATGTGCTGAATGGAAATTAACCATCCTAATATCTTGAAGAGTTCATCTGTAACCTTCTGTTCATAGTACAAATTATCAGAGAAGATATTTTATACAGTCGCTAGCTAGGTCAGCTATTTCTGTGTGCTCTTTTCTTCAGGCTTTGTGACTGAATCTATATATTTTTCAAGCTCTGTTCAAGTTAGTCACAAATCTTAATAGTGAAACTGCATTTTTGATTTAAATCTGCATGAAATACCTATAGTGACATGTTTTAAGAGTCCCATGACCCAGAAGAGAGTGTGCTTTATTTAAAGAATATGCAACTGTCGTAGTTAACATATGTAAATCCAATATTAATTCTCTTACAGACTTCATAACCACTAAAGTATTATCAAATATACTTTTCATATCTCCTCGTTTTCCATAATCTAGCTATACAGTGAATTAACTGAAGCCATGAATAATTCCTGTATAACCTCAACAAAGAAAAATAAGAATTGTGTAACATGTATTTCTTCAGAAATTAGCATTTTTCTGCCATTTCCTAAACAGTATAAAGTGGAAAAAAAAAAAAAAAAAAAAGGCATACTTTTTTATATAAACCTATCAACTATTGAAAAAAAAACACTTGTGATTTCTTAGCTGGCGAACTTTGGACCAAGTATGACTTAGTTTTTTAATTTTATATTGTCATCACACATTTAGCAGACTAGCAAATTACAGAATTGCAAACAGGCTCTTTTTCTTTGCAATTTAAAGTAGCACACTATCATGATTTAAGAAGAGACAGTCTGATATTTGGCAATAAATGTTATATTAGTGCAATCACACGTTAAGAAGAAAGTAATCACAAAGAAACACATGGAAAGAGAAGAGGAGCTCAAGCTTCAGTATTATTATTACTTCAATAATCAGAGGAAATTGGGAGACTACAAACAGGAGAGGAGTCAACTCATTACAAGGATAGATAATGGCAGGACAAGGGGAGATGTTTTTATGTTGAGAGAGGGAAGATTGAGGTTGGATGTCAAGGGGAAGTTCTTTACTATGAGAGTGGTGAGGTACTGGAACAGGCTGCCCAGAGAGGTTGTGGATGCCCCATCCATGGAGGTGTCCAAGGCCAGGTTGGATGCGGCCCTGGGCGGCCTGGTCTAGTATTAAATCTATGGAGATTGGTAACCCTGCCTGTGGCAAGGGGGTTGGAGATTCATGATCCTTGAGGTCCCTTCCAATCCGGACCATTCTATGGTTCTGTGATTACTAAGGGTATTTTTTCAGTAGTGAGATAAACTAAAATACCTGGTAATATGATCAAAGAAATTTTTCTTCAAATGTTATATTCTGCTCTGCATTCAACATTGTAAAAGGATGCCAGCAACATGACATTTAGGATTACCAATCTACAGATTTCCTGAAGTTCTTTGATTACTTAGCATTATTTGTATCACTATTTTTCAGACAAAAGGATTTGTTTCTTATTCTTTGTGACCATTATTTACTATAAACTTTATTGCAGATGACTTCAGGAGCAATATTATTATTATCAGAAAATGTATCGTTCTCAAGGCTCATGAGCCCAGCTCCTTGCCTTCTCCAGTGATTTCCTGTGGGGAGAAAGCCTAAATGCCATATGCTGAAGATGGGAAGCTCACAACACATTTTTGACAGATGACACTGGATTTTGTGTAAGCATAGGTCAAACTTGAAAGGAGCTGTAAAGAAAGTCAAATTCAGAAATCAAACTTTTACTGAATGTGAAATGAACTCTTCAATGAATTTGCTGAAAATAGGGAAAGGATTTATGTAACTGCAATTTAGTGTTGTCTTTCACATGCATACTATTTTCTTACCATGTTTCTGCTTTTTCTAAAAAGAAATCACCTCTCTTACCAGTGAAGGAGGAACATTTCTCAATTACACAACTTTCACTTGAATGTTAGCCATAATCAACAGGTTTGCCAGAAAAATATTGGTTCCTAAAAAAAGCATTTTTGCTATTTGTACTTGCCCGATTCCTTCTGGGCATCCAATTTCCAAGTGTCTTTCACAGTACTCTCCAACCACGTCTTACCATTTGAGAAGGAAATGCAACAAAAAAGATAATTTGTCTTTATTTAATTTTCCAAAACACAGAAACTTAGAAAATGAAAGAAGGTTGACATCAAGACAAAGGAAAAAACGGACTCTTTCTTTGCATTCATTTTGTGATACATATTTCGAAAGCAAGAAAACAGTAAAGAATGTGCAAAAATAAAGTTTTACTTTAATAATTAATTTATATTTTTCATTCTTGGATTGTTGGTGTTTCCTTCTTTCCTTCATTTTACATTAATTCATTGGAAAAATTTCTTTCAATGAAAAAAAAAAAAAAAAAGAGCTGTACCAGATACTTTCTGCAAAAAAGTCTTCATTCTTTAAAAGGTCAAAAATGCATCATTTAAAATGTCACTGATTTATCAAGTTGCTAAGTTAGAGAATATACCACCCCACAAATTTTAATGTTCAGCATTCAATATAAACTGCCAGGATATGGGAGAAAACAGAAAAGATCAATAATTATACAAAGTATGGGAGATCAAGGACATCGGTTTATCACTTAGGGTTTATTTTTCCAACTGTACTGGCAGCTTGAATACTGAAACAATTTATCCTGGCCTTTGCTGTGAATAATGAAATTTAAAAGGGGAAAACATGCCTGCACATCTAAGAAATGTGGCTCTTGAAATCTTGCTTTTTTTGTCATTATTTACGTTTTTGCTCAAAAGTGAAATATGTGACAGTTTATGAGAACCCACAAAACTAGAAAAAGTAATAGTGAACACATATCTACCTCATGTTTAATTTACCCCACTGCAACAACAGCTTGAATACATGGAAACTTTCTACATCTATGCTATCCTTGTAATTGATCTTAGTCCGCAAATTCAATGAAGTTTTGCTGTCACTAACACGTTTCCCTTTTGAAGAGGTTGCTAAATTCATGCACATTTATCAGCAGTACAACACATGCACTGAGACAGCTGATTTAAAAAGAAACTTTAATTGTATATGTATTCATTTGGCAGTTATTCCTTTTTCTCAGCCCCCTGTGATCTGTGAGCTGGGCAGTACCTGCACTGGCAGGATTTAGCATCCCAGCTATCAGTGTGCTGGTTTTGTGATGAGATCCTTGCACAGAAAGACAAAGAGATGAAGGGAGTGCATGAGGAATGGCTTTAGCTCCCATCCCTAATTCACGCCAGTGTAATTCCACTGTTCCTGTGAACAAGGCCTGAGTTTCCAGGCTGTGATGAAAACTTCCTGTGAGAAGAACAAGAAGCTACCTTAAGTGTGAAACTCATCATGTTGTAGACTGTTGAATATCTTACACATCACTACAGTGTAGCTTAATTCTTATTTTGAGTATCTACTTCTATATTTCCAATTTCCAGCATGAATTTGTATGCTACATTTTGTAAAAAACCCCTATTTTTATGTACATCAAATCTGCTTTTACCTTTCCTCCTTGCCTTCAGCTGTTTCCAGAATTGCTCCAACTTCTTCAGTCCTTCTCTTTCACATTCCTGTAGGAATCATCAGGGTACACTGTCTCACATCATACAGGTGGAAGCGCATTGCATTTTTGAAAATCTATTGTTTTTTTTAGAGTCATTTTCCATTTAGCTTTACTGTTTGTCCTGAAGCACAGAAAATATAAAACTTTCTGATCTTTTTTCAGCATTTAGTGACCTTATTGTGTGTGTATGTGTGTGTGTGCATGTCATATATTTACCCTTTTTTATCCACTTAGATTTATGGTTCCTGTTATTCTAATCAAATTAAGGCACAATTTCAATTAGCAATTTTTCAGCTTAATATACAACAGATGGGATAAAATTAAAGCAAGCACCAGAGTGCCTACATAACATATCCCGTATGCTGGACTTAATAATGCTGTATTTCTCAAAGCTGTTAATCTTTTTTAACAGTGGACAAGAAATTCTGCAAGTTACTGTTTAGCTGCATTTAGGCCTCCAAAATGCATTTTAAATCTACATTCAGCTCTTTCTATTTTCAAACATGCCAAATGAAGAGAGGCATGATGAATGAAAGCAGCAACACAAGTTTCCCCAACACATTTTATGCAACATATATTCCCTCACTGAAATTAATTTTTGGCCACAGGATGGACAGCCAGTGCAATGCTGTTTTCAGGCTGGCGTAGTTTCCCTATTCACTTATACGAAAGGAAATACTAGCATGAAAACAGAACTCTTGCTCTCTCTTGGGAGAGAACTATCTCCACAGTCCAAATAGGTGATTGGACAAAACAAATATCACATGACCTCTCACCATATGAACTTAGAAGTTGATAAAGAGTAAGGAGAAATAACAGGACTGGGCTCTCCTTTTTCTCCAATCACACATCTTTCTCCAGTAACAGCCCTTTCCCACTTTCATGATGTACCAACAAATGATTTTTCTCTCTCCATCCATTCCTGTATCCTTGCTGCTTTCCTTGGGCACTGGAATCCTTGTACAGCAGTTCTTTAGTCTGATTTTTGGACAAGGTGATAGAATGCATCTGCACTTGTGCTGATTTTCTGGCAATGTATATTGAATGCTGAAATTTAAAAATGGTGGGGAAGCAAATTCCTTGACTGGGGCTCCAATTATGTCGTGATGTTCTCATTGTTACTAGTACTTACTTGGCAGAACATGGAACATGTTGGAAAAAGGCTAGACAATATGCATTTTATGCAGTAACTATCTCTAAGTGTAAACACTTTTAATCCTTTATGCTCAAAGAACCATCAGAATTGTGGTAAGAAGGTTGCAGAAATATACTGTGCAACTACCTGAACTTCCTCATTTTTTCTTTTACCGTCACAGCTTTTCGAAATGTGGACTGTAGACACAGGAACTGTTTAAAAATTAAAGAGGATGCATTGTAAATGCAACTGTAATGTAAAAGCAGGTAACATCTTTATTTCTGTATGGCTTTTTTTTTTCTTTTTTTTTTTTTTTCCATGTTATATTTAAAGAGAATGTGTTTTCACAAATATAATGTTTCTTTGCAAGCATCTAATAAAAATATCTCCTCCTCTTGTTTTGTCACTTTCTTGTGCACTGCTAGGAAGAAGAAGCATGAAACAGAATTATTTATGAGACTTTATAGGGATCTTTTCTAAATTGCTTGTTTTTCTAAGCCTTATTTTCAGCCTTTGAAGAGTGACTAGAGTGGGTAGAAAGGAGCTCTTAGGATCTGGACAACGAGAAGCACAAAATACATGAACACAGATCTTCAGAAGGATCAGAAAGATACTTTTGTAAATAAAACCTATGAAAGCTTCTGATATCACCCCGTTGAACTAAATAACACAGACTTGTTGTCTTAAAAAAGGAAGCATCACTTTGTGTTTAGGTGATTAGCAGTATCACCAGAAAAACAGACTTCCATGGGCAAAGCCTGGACAGTAAAATTTCCTTCTGTCTCAAATTAATGCAAGACAATTTGTGCTAATTTAATTGCACCTGACATGTTAGTTGCTGAAGGTTGATCAAGTGCAGATATCTCAACACAAAGTATTTGTGCTGCTGAAATCCGTATCCTACTTAGAATGAGAACAAAGAGTAAAACTGAAAAAAATATATGAGATACAAATATTTCTGTACACTCCTTTTTTTTTGAAAAATCAGCTAACAAACACCATGAGGAGAATTTTTTTCATTAGTGTTCTGCTAGAGATAATTAGTTTTAGTAAAGACACGGGGGATTAGATCAGGTAATGTCTGTTTTTAATGATGATAAATGAACTTTCTATAGTTTACCTTTTAAAAATATTTATCTACTTTGATAACTATCCAAGACGAAAACTCATTTCAGTTTAAAATCTCTTCATCCCTTTGCACTGATGGTAGCAAGAGGATGATTTTTTTTTTCTAGAAATATCAAAATATATTGCAAGGATTGCACATACATCATAAATTATTTTAGTCCATTACCCAGCCAGTATGCATCCTGATAAGAAAATATATTGTGGCCAAAAAATAACAGGCAGCTTGAGCTTTGCATCAATTGTGAGAATTATTTTTCACTTGCTGTACAGCTTTTCTAGCTTTCCTGGATGCTATCACAATGTTGGCAAAACGAAGATACAGCCATAGTAAAATTGCCAAGAAATGTGGAAGAAAACAAATATTTTATATTAAAGCAGTTTATATATTTTGATATATTTTGTGCACAAAACACTTCTCAATGTAAAGCAGAAATAAACTTCAAGCTTTAAAAGATTCATTCATCAATGCTAAGGGCAGATTATTATTATTTTTTTTTTGCTAAAAGAAACACCAACATTTTTTCCAGTAGTTGTTGTATACAATCCAGAGTAGTTTTACCTTTCTTGCAGACTCGTCTTCAAAGTAGACTTAAATTATCCATTTTACCTATCATAATACTGCTTCTTCTATTCTAACTTAAGTGGTGGCAATTATTGACATAGCAGTTCTACCAAGCTAATGTGTTATAACTTAAATGCTCTCTTAATGAAGAAACTTAAATCGAAGAATAAAGAAATTTTACACAAGAGGAGAGGGCTACTAGCTGGTGGAGATTGTAATCATAGCTTAGCACTGCCAAAGCAAAAAGGAAAAGCAGATTTTGATAAAGTATGCAAGTTTATCAGGTAATCACAGTCCTTTAATCACTGAATGGCAGTTGTCATTTCACTGAAAAGTAGAAATTCTGCTGCACGAATTATTTGAATATTAGATAAGACACAGAGATACACAGGTCTACTTTTACATGATTTACATCCTTGTATAATTTTGGTACTTGAAGTGGGGGGAAAAAAAGAGTTTATCTAAATATATCTGAAATTATGACCAGTTTCAAATAAAACCCAAATTATTTGTAAAAGGGAAGAAAATTAGTATAGTGAAAATTTATAAAAAAATGCTTTTTATTTTCAATTTTGAAAGATTATGTATTTTTCCTTTCAGATGCATCTTTTTGAGGGTTTTTTTGAGGATTGCAGATAAACAGAAAGAAAATTAACGATTTTCACATAATTACAGGCATTGTTTGAATATGACTTGATCTAGATGTTTTTTTCTTTTCATAGAATCATAGAATCATTTGAGTTGGAAGAGACTCTTAAAGACCTGTAAATCCAACTTTCCTGCAGTGAACAGAGATACCTACTGCTCCATGAAGTGCTCAGAGACCCGCCCAGCCTGACCTTGAGTGTATTCAGGGATGGGGCATCCACTACTTCCCTGGGCAACATGTGCCAGTGCCTGAGCACCCTGACAGTGGAAAACTTCATTTTTATATCCAATCTAAATCTCCCCTCTTTTACTTTGAAACCGTTTCCCCTTGTCACGGCACAGCAGACCCTGCTGAAGAGTCTGTTCCCTTCTTTCTTACAGCCCCCCCATGTCACTATTAGGTCTCCCTGGAGCCTTCTCTTCTCCAGGCTGAACAACCCCCACTCTCTCAGCCTTTTCTCCTAGGGAAGGTGTCCCATCCCTTGGATCATTTTTCTGGCCCTCCTCTGGATGCACCCCATCAGGTCCGCATCTCTCCTGAGGACTCCACATCTGGCTCCATTACTCCAGGTGAGGCTTCAACAGCACCAAAGTAGAGGGGCAGGATCACCTCTCTTGATCTGCTCGCTACCTTTGATTCAGTTCAGGACACAGTTGGCTTTCTGGGCTATGAGGGCACACTGCAGGTTAATATCCAACCTGCCATCCACCAGTAATCCCATGTCCTTTGGACAAATCTGTACTTTTTGACAAATCCTTACACTCTCCCATTTTGTACTGACGGTGGTGGTTGCCAAAAACACAGATGTAAAACCTCACACTTGGATTTACTGAACTTTATGAGGTTCACCTGGGCCCACTATTTGAGCATGTTTCAGTCTTTCTGGATGGCATTCCATCCCATGGATATGTCAACTGTACCACACAGCTTGGTGTCTTCTGCAAACTTGCTGAGGGTGCACATGACGCTACTGTTGACATCACTGATTAAGATGTTAAAGAGCTCTGGTCCGAGTTCTGACCCCTGAAGGACACCACTTATCACTGATCTCCATCCAGACATTGAGACATTGACTACCACTCCCTGCGTAAATTCTCACAACCTCGTCCATCAAACACTCAACCTGTCAAATTCATATATTTCTAATTTAGAGAGAAGGATGCTATGGATGACTGTCAAATGTTTTACTGAAGTCCAGATAGATGACATCAGTTGCTCTTCTCTTGTCCACTGATACAATTAAGCCATCATAAAAAGCAACAAGGTTGGTCAGGAAGGACAAGCACTTGGTGAAGCGGTACTAGCTGTCCCATATTACCTTCTTCTGTTCCATGTACCTTAGCATAACTTCCAGGGAGATCTGCTCCATGATCTTCCCCAGCACTAAGGTGAGGCTTACAGGTCAGTAGTTCCCTGGATTGTCCTTTCTACCCCTGTTAAAAATATAGTTTTGTCTTTATATTGAAAAAACATTGTTCACTTATTTTACCTCCCTTTTTCCTCTATTTTTTTTTTAATCCTGATTAAAAATTATATTACTGAGTAGTTTGAAATCTTACCTTAAGTCTGTGTTTCCACCTCTTCTGACAGTATCTTATCTCATCTGGATTATTCACATTGCATTTTAAACTGTCATTAGCAGTGCTGCTATGTGTGTGAGACCTTAGAAGTCAGTTTCTGGTTTAAGATGTGTAATGCTCATCTGCATGAGGTAAACAACAAGCTCCATCAGGGCAATGACATAAATTTCAGTGGAATGCCTAGCCAACAAAGTTATCAAATACTCCTACCTTATTAGCTTACCTAAAATGCACAGCAATTTGTCTTAGCTCAGTGATGAGGTAAAGTAATAACAGCAAGGGGAGGCTCATGGCTATGTGAATAGATTCTCTCCTGAAAGACTGTTTACCCAAGGTGAACTTCTGACCTCATTGAAAGTGACAGCAGAATGCCCATCAACCTTATCTGTAAAAGAGCAGAGTTTGAAAAATGTTTATTTGCTTTTGAAAGTTATGGAGCTGCTATTTTTCCAGGGCAGACTCTTTCAACATTAGCACTTTCAACATTACATTCATTAGATTTAGAACACTGAAGTTCTGGCACTTTGTTAGGATTAAACCAGAACAGCTCATTGATTTTAATGAAATTTAAGCAAGTTTAACTTGTTCCTATGTTAGAAAAAGGGGTGCTATGCACTAGAATAAAATGTTTTTATACTGGTACTGATTCTACATTTCAAATGTATATACATACCAAGGCATGGAAAGAATGGAACTGGAACTGGAATTGTGTTGTTTTGGTAGATTTATCTTCCAGCAAATCACATATACCAATGTGAAAACAGTGATGGCCATACTAAATATTAAATGGGACCATTTAAATACATATCTGGCTAAATGAATCTTAGCCATAAAAACAGCAAATATAAAAGCAGTGTTCTGAGTTCTCTGTAGTAAATCCTTGCTGCCCATGATTGTACACTGCCATATGTAAACAGTCTGCTTTCGAAGGCAGGCTGGGAGCAGAAGAAAAGCTAAAGGTCAGTGCAAGTTGAGTAGTAATGGAAAAAATTCCACTGTAGTGTAGACAGCCTGTGCCACCCACTTCCTCATCAAAACAAATCTTCAGCAGTGCAGATGTTTGCAGTCGGGTGACGAGATAACATATACGTGGATTTTATTTAGTTTCACAGAGATAAAGAGAGGGAAAAGAAAAAGCTATGTTTAAATAATCAGGATACCTGTCATTGCTCCTTGCAGTAAAAGAAAGATTCTTTGATGGCCTGTGAGCTTTTAAGTACAAAGTTTTACAAAGCCCAGTGAATAGTTCTGAAGTAATGATCCAAAGATGAATCATTATGAATTTTAGTGGTGACCCACTAAGGCCAACGGTGGCCTTGGTCTTATGCATGACTGAGTCAGATGATCATCTGTCATTGTGTAATCTCAGAGGTATCATTCTGTAAAATGTTTTATTTTCCAGAGCAATTATATATTCTCCTCTCAAAACCTGTCAAAGCTAAAAACTAATCAGAGGGGGAGGTGGGTTGAAGGGGAGAGGTGGGTTTGAACGTAGGGCTAGAAATCAGAAAGCAGTGTCTTAAGTCTTCACTAAGATCTCAGGGGAACAGTCAATAGTAACAATTCCGGGAGGTATTTTATATTGAGTGGTTATATGCATTGTTATTTGCTTAGTGTCTCTGTGATTTAGTTTTCTACTTCTAAATTGAGAACAGATAAAGAGAATGTTATGTCTTTTTATCCATGTAGCTCAACTACGCTATTTGTCATAAACAACTTGTGCATTAAGGTTAAACACATCTGCATGCATGCTGAACTGGCATATTAAAACCTTAATGCAAGATTGAGCATGCTAAATTTCTGGACTCCCTGAGGTATTTCTTTCCTAATTTGTTTATATCATAACATATATTTACTTTACTATTGAGTTATTACATATTCTGTTAGTAAAACTTCTTAAAGTAGTATTTTAAAAAGAAAAAGCCAGTAAAAGTCCATTTCATAAAAACCCTCAATATTTACATTTATTTTTCTGAAATGCCATGTACCACTTATAGAGCTACACTTATCACAAAACAGCATGTACGTATAAAAAAGCAGGAGACTGTGTTTCACACTGCTATGAAGATTTAGGTAAGAAATGAAAGAGCTCATAAACATGAATAATGGTAACAACTCCGTTTTCACCTTGAGTGTCAAACTGACACTTATTGAAAGTCAAAGGCAAAATTCAGAAGACATTAAAAAAGCCATTTTAAAAACATCAAATAACTGTTCTAAGTTCTTTATCATGGAAGACATTGAATTGAATTACATCTAGGAAAAGCATAATGATTACTTTTTACAATAGAAAGATATTCAGAGACAAAGTGCTAAGAAAGTGAATCTCAAGTTATCCTTTTTATGATTTTTAAATCTTTATTTTAGATTATGTTTGCAAATATTTAACATTTTATATGATTTTGTACACACAGTTATAATACATGTATGTTCTGTGCTTACTTATAATCATAGAATCATAGAATGGCCCGGGTTGAAAAGGACCACAATTTCAACCCCCCTGCTATGTGCAGGGTCACCAACCAGCAGACCAGGCTGCCCAGAGCCACATCCAACCTGGCCTTGAATGCCTCCAGGGATGGGGCATCCACAACCTCCTTGGGCAACCTGTTCCAGTGCGTCACCACCTTCTGTGTGAAAAACTTCCTTCTAATATCCAACCTAAACCTCCCCTGTCTCAGTTTAAAACCATTTCCCCTTGTCCTATCACTGTCCATCCTCTTAAACAACCATTCCCACTCCTGTTTATACACTCCCTTCAAGTATTGGAAGGCTGCAATGAGGTCTCCCCAGAGCCTTCTCTTCTCCAAGCTAAACAATCCCAGTTCCCTCAACCTTTCCTCATAGGAGAGGTGCTCCAGCCCTCTGATCCTCTCAGTGGCACTCCTCCGGACTCATTCCAAGAGCTCTGTGTCTTTCTTGTACTGGGGACCCCAGGCCTGGACACAGTACTGCAGATGGGGCCTCACAAGAGCTGAGTGGAGGGGGAATGTTCAGATTAATCAGGCAGGACCTTGGTGAAGCTATGCTGGTTATAACGTCACCTCTCTCTGTTCCCTAAGCTTTAGCATAGCTTTCTCTGGTACAGAGGTGATGCTGACAGGTCACAGAATCACAGAATTGTAAATGTTTGGAAGGGATCTATAGAAATTACTGAGTCCAACTCCTTTGCTAAAGCAGGTTCCCTACAGTTGGTCGCATAGGAAAGTGTCTGCATAGGTCCTTCATAGGAGACTCCACAACTTCCCTGGGCAGCTTGTTCCAGTGCTCTGACACGCTCAGTAAATTCTTCCTCTGTTTGTATGGAACTTCCTGCATTCCAATTTCTGCCCATTGCCCTTGTTCTGTCACCACACACCACTGGAAATTGTCCATCCCCATTGATTTGACTCCCACAATTAAGGTATATATAAACACTGATGAGATCCCCTCTCTGCCTCCTCTTCTCCAGACTGAACAGTACCAGCTCTCTTAGTGGTTCCTCATACGTGAGACACTCTGGAACCCTAATAATCTTTGTAACCCTCCACTGGTCTGTCTCTAGAAGATTGCTGTCATTTTTGAACTGAGGAACCCAGAACTGATCACAGTACTTCAGATGAGGCCTCATTAGAGCAGAGTAGAGTTAGAGGATCACCACCCTTGACCTCATGGCATCACTGTTCTTGATGCACCCCAAGGGTACACATCCAGCTTATGGCATGTTATCCTGCAGGATTCCTAAGTCCTCCTCAGAGCTCATTTAACGCAGGACATCCCCTAGCCTGTACTGGTGCATGTAATTATTCTTCCCCAGGTGCAGTACCTTGCTCACGTTGAAGTACAACAGATTCATCTCTGCCTAACACTCCAGCCTACCCAAGACTTGCTGAATCTGATGTGTCAGCTGCTCCTGCCAGAATCAGCAAATGTTTAGAGGGTGGACTCTATTCCTTCATCATCCAGAAACATCTGGATCATGAAGTATTCATTACTCTTAGAGAACAAGGAGGCCTTTGAGGAGCTGCCGGCTTTTGCTACCATGTTGGAAGTGAGGGTTGTAAAAATCTGCATGGACATCCAGCACATGGATTGTCTTTCACGTCGCTATTGCCTCTGCAGAAACACACCACCCACTGCCCCAGTGTGCTCACACCCACTATTTGATCTCCATACATGTTCAGCTAGCATTGATGGATGTCAGTGGGTGCCATTTTTTCAGAGGAATTCAGTAACACACTTCTGCTTCATCCACACTTCAAAGTCGCATGCCATTTTTTCAGACTGCATCACTGCTGCCATCTGTCACACACAATGAAATGCAATATAAAATTCATGGGAACATTTAGCCTCTACCGCCGTACCACCAACATTAGCATCTGATGTCCTGCACCACCAAAAAAAACCTTTACTACATTTACTACAACCCTTGTAGTAAATGTAAAATCAAATATAGATGTATTTGTGACTATTCAGAAAATTATCACTCTCTTATCCTGAGGGACATAAAATTTTAATGAGGGCTAAAGTTTTCTAAATGTTGGTTGGATGACCGAGAGAAAATAACAGTGCAGAACAGGACAGATTTGTCAGATATGCTCAAATATCGAACCATATTTTCAAGATGCGCAAAGGTAAGTGTTGAGTGTTTCTAGCTTTGTGGTCAGATTGATGACCATCCGGTAAGTGCTAGGAATTAATCTATACCATATGATAAAATCAAGGTCAAGGTGCATTGTTGTTAAGCATTAATTCAGTACTTAGCATTGTGAATGCAGCTGTATTTAACTTGTTCTATAAATATTATCCTTAGGTAACTTTCCACAGAGCTTTCTTTAGCTATCCCTTGAGAAATATATTATGTGAAAAGTAATCCACCTATCAGAGAAGAAACTAAGCTATTTTTATCATTAATAGAGAGCTTCAATGAAGTCTTCCTAGATAAGTTACCAGTATGTTAACATTTCTGATTGCGTAGTACAAAGAATATAAAGCATTAATTTGATACTGTCAGTAATTGTCCTCTAATTTCTCTTCTATTACTACCTGGTGAAGTCACAAAAATGCATTCTTTATGTAAGCGAGTAAGATTTGCCTTTCTGGTCAAGACTTATCCTTAGTTTTATTTACAGAAATGAACATTATCTGCTCTAGAGTAATGGATGCTCCCAGATATTAGTGAACCAAAAGACTGGGCAGATGTTTTGTTTCTCAGGAGAGAACATTGCTGCAGTAATTTCACTGAAAAAAGGGAAAAAAAAAAAAAAAAAAAAGGGAAAAAATATGAATCCATTGATGATATTAGGCTTTTAAGAACTTATGAATTTTTGTGTACCAGCTCTTAAGGCTTTCTAAGTTAATAATCCAAAAGCAATGAAGAGTAGAAATAAATGCTGTAATGCTTTATAATCTTTCTCTTAGCAGCTCATAATTATGTTCCTTCGTTGCTTCAAGTACATTCTGAACACTTTCTATGGCTAGTATAAAGGCACCATTTTTTTTCCTCACATAAAACTCTAAACTAAAGCTAATTCAATTCACTTTGGAAAGCAAAGAGCATAAAACTAAATAATTGGATGAAAAATCAGGGACTGTTGAGTGATGAGTTCCTCCTTGCATTAGCATCCATTTTCTGGCTTGTAAATTCTTTCCTCTTTCAGTCTTGTAATTTTATTGGAGTTATTCAGATTTGGTAATCAGGTTTTTGAATATCACTTTATATATTGATCTTCAAATCAAGATAGATTTTTAGCATGTTAGCTCCCAGTGTGATCTTTGAGTGTTTTTTGGATGCAAGTATTTGTAAAAAGCTGCCACTTAAAAAGCTACTTTGAGAATATTAGCTCTAAATTCTTTAGAATTTGTATTCTCATCAATTCAGTGAAACGTAAAACTAAATGTGAATTTTGCCAATCATAAAAATTAAAAATGATCTAAATTTTGCTAATGAAGGCCTGTTCTTGAGTCAGAAGTTGATCCAGAATTACAATATTCTGCTTTCCCAGAAGTTTCCTTAGGACATCCTCTTATAAGGAAGAATGTGAAGGAGGGTTGAAAATGGGATTAAAATATATATTGTTAGATTTAGACACAGGTACTGTGGATGCATTTTAGAATATTGTGCAAGTCACTCACCCCATCTTTTTATGGCAAAAGATTGCATTTAAACGACAGTATATTTACAATGGGATTGATACATTGAGTTTCCATGCCATCTTTGATGTAGTCACTCTTTCATACATTCATTTTGCACATGTTCATGAGGAAAATCTAATGAATAAAAAATTGTTTCAAAGGATGCTTACAGTGTTTTGATTATTTCACAAATGCTTTAATAAATGAAGCATCTTAATACTTATGAGATTCTTTGCTGTACAAAGACAATTTCTCCAGAGTTTTTGAGCATGCTTTACAAAAGTTTGTTTTTCTGATTCTGAGACATAATGCAATGGAGCACAACATTAATTAGAAACAGGGATGTTGTACTATTCCTTGGCACAGAAAGATCTTTTTTAATATAGAGATGATATCATCACTATAGTTCAGTACCAAAAATGATTATTGCTTCCCTGTTTTGACGTTTCCTCTTTCCAAGCTGGAGATGTATTTTGTCTGTTGAATATCATATTGTATAGAATCATAGAAATCTTAGAGTTGGAAGCGACCATTCAAGGTCACCTGGTCCAACTCCCATGCTATGAACAGATACACCTATAGCTACATCAGAGTGCTCAGAGTCCCATCCAGACTGAGTTTGAATGTCTCAAGAGATCTCTGGGCAACTTGTTCCAGTGATTCACTATTTTATTATGAAAAACTTTTTTTCTTATGTCCTGTCTGAATCTTCCCTGGTTATGTTTGAAACCATTTCCCCTTGTCCTATCCCAACAGACCCTATTAATGTGTCTGTCCCCTTCTTTCTCATAGCCCCCCTTTAGATACTGAAAAGCTTCTGTCAGGTCTCCTTGGAGCCTTCTCTTCTCCGGGCTGAACAGCCCCAGCTTGTCCTCACAGGGGAGGTGTTCCATCCCTTGGATCATTTCTCTGGATGCACTCCAACAGGTGTATATCTCTCCTGTGCTGGGGTCTCTACATCTGGATGGATTACTTCAGTTGAAGTCTCACCAGTGCTGAGTAGAGGGACAAGATCACCTCCCTCGAGGGATTCTGGACTTCTGGCTAAGGGGAGACATTATTGCTCTCCACAGGTACCTGAGGGAAGGTAGAGGGAAGGTAGTAGTGACCTTTTCTCCCAGGTAATAGTGATAGGACAAGAGAGAATGGCCTTATGTTGTGTCAGGGGAGGTTCAGGTTGGATATTAGCAAGCATTTATTCTCAGAAAGAGTGGTAAGGAATTGGCACAGGATGCCCAGGGAGGTGGTGGAGTCACCACTCCTGGAGATGTTTAAGAAAGGTGGAGATGTAGCACAGAGGGACATGGTTAGTGGGCATGGTGGGGGTGAGCTGACAATTGAGCTAGTGGATACCACTGGTCTATTCTATGATATTTTATGTCTGAGGAGACGTTCCCAGGTACTGCTGAAAAATAAGCTGTAGAGAATTTCTTTCAGTGGATTTTAATTTTTCAGTCATATGCACTGAAACATAGGGCAAAGCATCTGGTCATGTTCCGCATCCAATTCTTAGAGAAGAAAGATTTCCTTCAGTTTAAACAATGTTCTTTATAAACACTGTCATCTAAAGGATGGTTTGTATTGCAGTAACAATGCAGTTTGCTTTATGTTTAAATAAAAATCATACTCATCATTTAATTGCATACAGTTAATGAAGTTATAGCTTGTAGTTCCATAATTATCCAAATCTTGGAAAATGGAGGTGACAGTCTGGAAGACAATCAAGTAGTGTTGATTTCATGTGTGGCTTATGTTGCCTTTAGTCTTTTTTTATTTTAACACTGTAAGCTTGGCCAGCAGTTAAATAAAAACTATTACAAATTATCTGATTTTTTTTTTTTTTTTTCTTTTTCATTATTTTTACTTTGTAACTGTTATTTTGTTTGGAAAATAGAATGAAAAGTAGAGATTATTTCACATCAATATTTGCAGGCAATTTTTTTGACCAGTCAGCTTTACATAGAGTTGCAATGTAGGCTTGACAGGTGCATATTTTACTCCAAAATTCCATGGGGAATCGAGATTGGGATTTTCCAGATGCTGCTGCTGGCTTTATAACATTTGTAGCATAATGAAATTAAATGACCTTTGTTAACTGCACTCTGTGTGGAGCACACCTGGGATTTATAGAACAGAACAGGCACTGCTGAAGGAACTACTTTTGGTGTTAAAGCATTGAATCTGGAATAAAGGAAAGCTCTCTCGTGAACTCAGCAAAAGCTGCAAGGTGATTTCTGCTCCCTCCTTCAAATTCTACCAAATCTCCTGTTGTTGAGTTCACTGTTCTCAAGTCTAATTGTTAATATGTATAATTACTTAATACTTCATTAAATAAATGAAGGACATTCTCTTATCCTTCTGGAGCCTTTTTGAGATTCTTGTTTGCTTGTTTGTTTTCTGAGGGTTTTTTAAAATTATTTATTTTGTTTTGCTTTGGATTTTATTTTCTTTGTATGTGTGCATGTATGTGTTTGTGTTTAGGAACAGATGCAATCAAATATAGTTTTGATAAGAGTCAAATTTAGAAACAACACTAACATGCTAGGAGTAAACATGAAAAATAAAACACATGAAAGACCCCACAAATAAATAGCACCAAAAAAGCAGAGAAATTAATTTTCAGATATCAGAAGGTCAGAATCTGAAAAAATAAGTACTTTTGTACTTTTACATCTAACTCACCTCAGAGGCTGCTTTCTGGGGAAGAGTACTGCATCCAATGCTTGCGACTACGTTGTTTTCTGAGCTGCACGCCCTTCAATGTACATAGACAAAAATTGCTCACAATCTAAAAGTCTTTTCTGTTTTCCTCATATTTTATGTCAAGTTTATTTATAGCCAGGTCATCCTAATTGATGTACAAATTGCAGAGCTTCAGCACACTTTGAACGTTTTGTTATATTCCCAAAATTGTAGGGATTATCAAAACTAAACATGAAAGGCCAGACATTCTCAGGTATGCTGTTACAATGTCTGAATATAATTTGTACTGAACATTATAATTTGAAAATATTTTAAATGTAGAAGACAATGCCAAATATATTAATGGCGTTCTTAAAATATTTGTAAGCACTGCAGAATTATATGTGTCTTTTTTTCTGTTTGTTTTTTATATCTCTAAAATATGATGCAAGGGGCGTCATAGAACTCCCTTTATAGCAAATTCACCATATTTAAATTAACAAAAAGCTGTGATTATTACAATATATATGTTTTCCCTTTTCAGTTCCTCTTGCACTTCTGTTTTTTTTTTTCCTCTTTTAAGTCAGCTCAGTATGGAATTCCCTGGATTTTCTACAGATACCTTCAGCTTGCTGTTTTTTATGTATTCTGACTACATTTTCTTTTCATGTAACTGAAATATGTTATGTATCTGTTTATTTCAAATTTTCACTTTCATTTTCTTATTAAGGATGTTTGCATTTTAGGTACACTTTATTAATTTCTTAAATCTTGTCATTTTTTCTTCCTAACTTAACTCCACTTAATATGCCCGACTTTTGGACATTTCTATATCCATTGCTTCCCTTTCATTAAATTTTACTTGTAATCCTTATAACCATTTGCTATATCTATCTATCTATCTATCTATCTATCTATCTATCTATCTATCTATATATGACAATTGCATTCATTATTTACTTATTATATATATAATATATACAATATAATTATATTATCTCTTCTCCTCTCAAACAACTATTGTTAGTTTCATAAGATATTGTATTTGGCATTTCTGTTGTCCTTATGGTTTTTAGCAGTTATTAGCTGCCAGAAGAGATAGTTGAAAGAGGGTGTCTGATTTGGACTGGTTTAAAATTGATGACTTAGGGCTAAAAAGGCACTTTCAATGACAAAGCAGCCATATGGTGCCTGAATGGAGATACACATTGCATGCGTTTAACACCAGTTTTTTTTTGCATAGACTTCAATGTATTTATTGTCTTCATAATCACTACAAGAGCTTTCTTGCAAGCTGTGTTAAACACTAATGTTTTCTGAATAGATACCATGGCCAGAGGATAATGTTGGGGTCACCAAGCCCTTCTGTCATACTTGTACTCTGAACTAGGTATACAGATAAAAACAAAATCAATAAAATCAACTTTGTGTTTAAGGAGGGAATCTGTATCTTTGGTCTGGTGATATAAATCTGTTGTTTTTGGGAGACCTGTAACTGCCTTGGAACACCTGCCCTGAGATTTTCCTTTGCTTATGGTATGCTTCCTTAAAACCGAATTTCGTTTGTAGATGCAGAACTCAGCCAACTCAATAGTAAAGCAGAGATGTTCAAACAGCTTCTCAGTTACATGATCTTTTCAGATAGCATGGTTCTTGCCTCCCTAGCACTATCTGCATGACTAATTTAATCAAAATTGAGACAACTAATCCAAATGATAAGTTTCTGAGATGGGGGAATTCTGCACACATGAAAATCTATCTCATCTTCTTATATTCACCTTTCCTTTTCAGTGGGTGTTTACTTTTTGCAGTTTTCAGTAATTGGAAAGGTCTTGGTGTTTAGAGCAGAAAAGAAAACAAAACAAAATAGAAAACCACAAAGCCACAAAGATCTCAGACAACTGAAGCACAGACTCCTGATTTTTGGCTAGTTCAGATGTCTCTTTAGGCAAGCAAGTTGCACCAGAATGAGCAACAAATATATTAATCATGTCAGAATTTCTTAAGTCAAAAGTAATTTTGAAAACATAATCTAACAAATCAAATCTTCAAACTTAATTTGCAATTATATATCTCTCTCAAGCAGAAAGCTCCACACTTATTTGTCAGATTCCAGGGGTGAGCATAGGTGAAATTTGGCCTAAAAAGCTGTTGGCTGGCAAACTGAGGAAGAAAGTAAACAAATATGCTGGTCTTGGCTTTGGGAGTTATAGGCATATTTTAAATAGAATTGCCTCTAAACACAGCTGCGAAACTGAATCTCTGATGTAATAAAGCTGTCTGGTTTATGGCAGACATACATCAGCACTGCTCTGATGGCTCAATCCGTTAGAATCACAGAATGACAATAACTTCTTTGTGTATTACAAATAAATCATTGCTATCACTCAGCATGTTTAGATAAATCATAAATCATCTGTGTGAGTTTTGCTTGAGAAATATAAAGCTCTTTGAGTTCAAGATAATTTAGAATTAATGGAAAAAATGTGAAGACTTTATCTATTTCCTTGATCAACATATTTATTTCACTCGAGGGACTTCAATAGCTACATGCATTTAGAAAATTAAAGTCAGAAAGCTAACACTTTAATGATTTTCTCCTCCTACATCCAAACTCATCAGCAAACCAGTGAACTGTAAGAGACTTTTAAAAGGAGAAAAGTATCTCTTTTAAAAATTTTATGCAAGACCCATTTGCTGCTGTTTGAATCCAAACAACCTTACTCTAGGTTGGAGTTGAAAACATGATGATTTTTCAAGGCAAGAGTTCATTTGCATTTATATTTTTCCAGATATAAAAGTGGGGAACTGTTTTACCTCGGTTTGCCAATGTAGTTTAGTTCATTTAAACGTCTGTGTTCATAGTTATTTCTGAAGCTGTCAAAACGGATTTGACAGATGTACTTTTTAGGGCAAAACTTTACTTGGATCCACAGCTCCTGCTCACTCCCTGTTGATATATCTATCACTACTGATATATCACTTCTCATGTGGTAAAGACAGGACAGGAGGTACAATACACAATATATGCAAATATACCGATGCAATTATATGTACATACAGTTTTCTGTTAACTCACTGAGAAGAATGGGGGAGGGGATACTTGTCGATAGAAATTTAACAACTTATGCATATTCAAACAAATCTAAGGTTTCTATTTAGAATCAGAGAAGCATGGAATCATAGAATGGCATGAGTTGAAAAGGACCACAATGATCATCTAGTTTCAACGCACCACTCAGCTTGGTGTCATCTGCAAATTTGCTGAGGGTGCACTCGATGCCATCGTCTGTGTCACTGATGAAGATGTTGAAGAGCACCTCCCCTAAAAAGACACACTGAGGAAGCTGGGCTTGTTCAGCCTGACAGAGGTGGCCTCCTTGCCACCTTCCAGAATTTAAAAGGGAGGGGAATCAACTTTTTATTCAGGTAGATAGTAATAGGACAAGGAGGAATGGTTTTGAGCTCAAGGAGGGAAGATTTAGATTGGATGTCAGGGGGAGGTTTTTACAGAGAGAATGGTGAAACGCTGGAACAGGCTGCCCAGATGCCTGATCCTGCTGTGGATGCCCTGTTCCTGGAAGCATTCAAGACCAGGCCCCATCTGGTTCTAGTAACAGACCTGGAAGTTGCTGGCCCTGCCTGTGGTAGGTGAGCTGGAACTCGATTATCCTTGGGGTCCCTTTCAACCCAAGCCATTCTATGATTCTGTGATGCTATGATTCTATGATCTACTACTCCAAAGAATCGGATTATATTTTGGGATACCTATGAACTTTTTTTCTTAAAAACAGAGCTATGCCAATTAGATGTTACATTTATGTGATGTGAATTTCTTAGACTTCTAGTAATATAAAAAGTAGAACTAAGTTAAAGGTACAAAAGTACCAAAAGAGGATTTTTATTTTAGAAGTTAGGACTAGATTATGTTATACAGCACTGACTTAGTGTATGCAGCAAGTCTGTTCCTTTCATCACTGTTTTCAGTCAAAATGAAGTGGGTCACAATCTTTAGTTTAGAGCAAAGTAGCAGATCAACATGAGCCTAGTCACGAGTTTAAATGGGCAGAGCTCCCATTCCAGCAGAGAAAGCCAGAAAAGAGTTGAAAGTTGTTGTATCCAAGTGGAACTCTCAGCTGGGTAAGTGCGGCTGGTTTCCAGGTTCATTTCAATTTGCTTCTCAGAGAGTCTGGGATGAAATTGGAGAATGAGTTTGTGTTGTCAGCATGCTCTGACTTGGACAGGTATGGAAAAATTGGTTTAATCAATTAAAACTAGACTAGAGCCCTCAAAAATTCTTGCTACAATTCTGGGTGTGATTCCAGTTGCAAATTAGCTCTTGTTCCCTACAAAATGCAATAACAGTTTGAGAAGAACCAAATTCCCAAGAAGGTTTACTGAGTGATGAGCAAAATGAAACTCAATAGTTATATCCCCTTACAGCTGCAGTATCTTAGTCATCCCTGATTACTGAAAAAGTAGATTGCATTTATTTCTTTGTATTTATTTTTGTATTTATTTCTTTGTATTAATTTTTGTATTTATTTATTTTTGTCTTTGCTTATTTATTTATTTTTGGGATGTTACTGGAGATTTTGGGCCCAATCTTGCATCATTAAAGGCTGGAAATGCTGGTGGTGGGCACCTGGGCCACACTAATTACAGGTAGCAGCCAAGAAAAGTGGAGAGGGATACATTACAGCTTCAAGGGAGAGTTGCTGTATTTTACTGATCTGCATTAGTCAGGACTGGCATCACTACAGTGGAAAGAGCTTTAGTCATTGATTAGCATCTGTAAAATAACTAGATTGTTACTTTCTAAGCATGCTTTTGGAAAAGTGTCTGTAGTGCCATCTGCTGACTACTAATGGTCAAAATATTTCCCAGATTTTTCTCCAGAGTTAGGGATTGGCTACTACAGTGCATGTTACTGAAGCTCGCTGGGAAATCTGGGCTGGTGTGATTTAAAAGCTGAAGGGATTAGAGCTTTTTTGTCTGTTTGTTTCATTTTCTGTAATTCAGAGTTTAATGTGAAAGTCATAACAGGACCTTGAAGTTGAGAATCACATTGAACACATCCAGTACAATGATCCTGCCCATTTTGTGCCCTTCTTGATTATCTGCATTTCTGAACTTCTTACAACTGCCTTTGAGTTTTACTTTTTAGAACTGAAAATAAGTGAAATCAAAGTAGCCTTGGAGAACTATGGAAAAAATACAGAAGGAAGAAGAAATCTCCAGTATAGAAACACTGAGAAAAGAGACATGGCAAATTTATGAGAGGCTACAAATATGAAATTGAACCACTGACATTTCATTAGCAGAAAGAAATATGAAAGTGCTTGCAGTGAATATATTAATATTTTTACTCCTCAGATTAAGACAAACCTGAAAGATAGTTTTGGCCTGTGAAGTTAAACAACAAACTTTTGGCCCAAGATTCACACTCTTATTTGGAAGAGGAAGTAAACTGGGGACACAACATGGGATCCGGATTTGACTCTCAGCTGTTGGCTTCTATTGATCATCAGAATGTAGGTGTGTTATAGATTGTTTCTGTGTCAGCCAGCACTTTTCCAGGAAATGGCTATGCATGTTTAGGACAGCATACCTAGAGTTCATCCAAAAAAAGAACAATTTTGTTATTGTTTGAGGGAAAGAGACTTAAACCATGTGGATGTGAAATCTTCTATATGGGGTGGTCATGAGCCAATGAGTGGTCTCTAGACCATATTCTAAACAAGTCCAGAACATAATCTGTTTGTTTTGTTTTTAATTGTATTTGATACAATTGGGACTGTGGATATTTCTAACACTGAGAAATAACTGTCCATGACAGATTTAGAGTGAAAGAAAATATAAAGAATGGAAAGAACTTGGTGACTATTGGTATAGCCTTCTGAGTTTCTCTTGATGGTCTCAAGATGGCTATATTAAGACAAACAAACAAACAAACAAAAATCAAGATTTTCTTGACATCAAGTACCTATAATGCAGAGACAATTCTTTGATGATAAAAAGGAATAAGGAAAGTATTAAAGTTACAGGGTTATTCACTGAAATTTAAACTAAGATGCTGATTAGTGAACAAGTTTATCTTATGTTACATAGTTTATCTACAGTTATATTCTTGAAATAGTTTTGCTACTGTCAGTTTAGTTTGGTGTTATAACTTTATGCTCTTTAGTATTGTCTACTCTAACTGCTCATGACAAGGATAATTAGATGAGAAACCATTGCTGGGCTCCATTTCATGCAGTACACCAGTTTAGGCTTTATATACAACATCCAGAAATAAACCGCAGCAGAAAATTAATACCAGATAACTTTAAAGAAGCATAACTAGAAGTAAAGTCTGTCTGGTGTTACCTGCTGTTTGGGGATTCAGGCTGTTCCATATTACATGAGGTTTTATTTTCTTTTCTGCTGATCCCCAGCCTGCTTCACTTTGAAGAAATCTGTTTTTCAGAAGTTTGTTTTCCTTTTTGCTGTTGTTTTATTTTTATTTTATTTGTTTAATGATTACATCTAATAGACCTGAATAACATACAGTAACAACATAGGGTGCTCACTTTTCCAGTACCAGCTGACAATATTGAAGGTTTTTTTTTTTTTTTTTTTCTGAAGGTCTTATTATTCTGTAGACTCAAGTAAGCCTACAGATTCCATGTGGTTTTGGGGTAGATAAAAAGTGACTCATGGTTAGGCTGTATTGTAGAAATCCAGGGTAGGCTATTTGCAACTAGCTGGATAGCTGGATGCCTTGCCTTGACCTTTCCTAAGCAGAAACTTAAATTCCCTTCTTCAGTATTTATTGAATGTACCCTCTAGAGAGCCTCAAAAGCATGGCTCAGTGTCCATAAAATGCAGATAAGATATGACTGTGGACTAAAGCTCAGGCTTGTAGTGGGAAAATGCTGTAGACAATCTCACTTTTCTTGATGCCTGTATAAAACAAACTCTTTTAACAATGTGCACTTCTTTGTTCAAGATTTTCTAGACTTATTTATTAATGTTATATTTTTGGAAGTTTCGATTGGTGTTTATTTATTGGATTTTAATGGTCTTGCCAAGGTTATAAGTGCTCCAGCAGGGGGACTCATAAATTATTTTCTTGCTATTGCTGGCTTAGTGTGGCTCAGTTGAATAAATTTAAACATGATAGTGACATCTGGCAATTTTGCAAAATAGAGCCCATTAGAAGTCACTTCTTTTTAAACTCTGCCTCCCCAGAACAAACAATTGCACTATTTAGATCTTTTTAGCATATTCATAAACAAGATTCACAATAATATTGTAATATTTATCCTAAAATGAGGTGGCATGTGCGTGAACGCATATAGAGTATGCATGCATATTTGTACATTCATAATTTTGTTTGAGGAGTTAGGATAGTTTATTGTCTTCTATTTGTGCTGCAAATATTATTTCTTGGTTTCAGATTTTCAAAATTGCTAACATTGGTGCTATACATTATTTGGATAGATTAATATTTCAAACATCCAGTGCCATATTAAAACTAGACGTTCTCCATTATATTGTGACAAATAATGCTTGTATTAAACCAACAATAAAAAGAGGAACTGCACAGCTAATGACATACATGTGCCATAAACTATGACTTAATGTCTTATATAAGGAAATTTGTAAGATACATCTATCAAAACTGGCAAAACACAACCAGAGTATAATGCCAACATTACTTCTATTTCCTTTTTTTTTTTTTTTTTTTAATTAAACAAAATGTTTGTTGATTTGTATGGTTTTTTTTTTTGGGGAGGGAGAGGGGTGAGGTTGGTGTTTTTTTATAATTCTATTTCATTATTTTTTATTTAATTTTACATCCCGAAATTATCTTCCTGTCACTTGCAATCAACAGGACTTCTATCTTTCCAGAATTTGGTGTGCAGTTACTCATCAATACCTTTTGAATATCTTTAAGGTTCTTGACCATGCTGTCTCCCTCAGTGTGAAAGAGGACTGTATAACAGCATACCTAAAACCTTTTTCAAGTATACAATTATGCAATCAATACTAAAGAAATGCCTAATGGAAGTGATGCTTACACCCAGTTCCTGATCAAAATAAATAATTTTCCTGATCTTGGTAATTTTTACACAGGACTTACTCTAACATCAGCTGTAAGTTCAAAGGATAGGAGCCTGTTCTGTTCACTGTCTTCATTGACGACCCAGATTGAGGGCATCAAGTGCACCTTTAGTAAGTTTGCAGATGACACAAGTTGGCAGAAAGTGTCCATCTGCTGGGGGAGTAGAAAGGCCCTACAGAGTGATCTGGATGGACTGGATCATTGGGTTGAGGCCAGTGGGATAAGGTTCAACAAGATTGAGTGCTGAGTCTTGTAGCTTGGGGCTACAGATTTGGGGCAGAGTGGCTGGAAGATGTGCAGAGAAAACAGATTAGGGGTACTGGTCGATGCTTGGCTGAAGATAAGCCTGCAGCAGCAGGGAGGTACAGATTGCCCTTCTGTGCTCAGCACTGGTGAGTACCTTGAGTACTGCTACAAGAAAGACATTGAGGCCCTGGAGTGTGTTCACTAAGTGTGTTAACTAAGCTGGTGAGGGATCTGGAGCTAGGATCTGATGAGGAGCAGCTGAGGGAACTGGGATTGTTTAGTCTGGAGAAGAGGAGGCTAAGAGGAGACCTTATTGCTCTCTACAAACACCTGAAGGAAGAATGTGGTGTGGTGGCGATTGGCCTCTTCTTCCACATAACAAGTGATAGGACTAGAAGGAATGGCCTCAAGTTGAGTCACTGAAGATTCAGGTTGGATGTTAGGAAAAACACTAGGCAGGTGCTGGTATAGGCTGCCCAAGGAGGTGGTGGAGTCACCATCCCTAGAGGTATAAGAAATGTTTATGTGTTGTACTGAGGGAAGTGTTTTAGTGGGAAATATTGTTGGTAGACGAAAGATTGGAGTGGATGATTTTGAAGCTCTTTTCCAACCTTGATTCTATGATTCTGTGTGGTGTTTAGCTGCCTACTTTGAAGCTATAATATCCCTTGGGTTTGTGCACAGTAAGAGTAATCTCTAAAATATCTAGGTAAATTAGATATTAGTGCTAGAACTCCATGTTTGCATGAACGCTGTAGATTATCACTTGTCCCCTAATTATACTAACCATAGAACATTGCAGTACTTCTTAGTGAGCTAGATTTAAAAGTTGTACAGGAGGTGCAATGAAATTCTGAATATGAAAACTCAAACTATCCAAGGTAACTGCCCACAGGTTGCAAGCTATTTTCACAGCATCCCAATGGATGACTGAAAATATAGGTTTTTCTGTATGCCATATGTTAAAATCTTCTCAAAATTCTTAAATGCACTTCCTGATCAAAATGATTCAGCTGCAGTTCTCATGTCTTTTCTCTTCTTGACACATATGGGAAAAAGCAGCTAAAATAAAAATTGGCTGGAATTCTATGCTTCTGTTTTGTTTTTAGCAGAAAAATAAAAAATACTAAAAATGCAAAATGCCATGAATTTGAATGAAACACTGCACTTCGGTGTAAAATTACAGCTTTTCCAGAAATGTATGTAGAACTGTTCAGTCAGTTGAAAGACTGATACATCTACTTGTTCTTTTCTCTGAAACAAAAATAAATGTTGAAATGCTTGAAGTAAGTTATTTTAGCATAAGATTAACAATGCTAAATACATTTCCTGTAAGGATATTATATGTTTTCTATATGCTAGCATGATAATGCTAGAAATGCAAGGAAATATCATAAAAAAGGGTATTACTTTGGGGAAAATGAAACTTTTTATAGGAATACATATATTAGTTCAACAAAAACAGAATCATCACCCAAAAGTAAATCAAGAGGAATAATGCCCCATAATAACCATTGCCACAAGAGACTGAATATTCCCTTCAAATATAGTGCTAAGACTTTGCTTCATTCCAATAAAATTTTTGACTCTTCATTCCTCTGTCTTTTGGGAGCATGTAATAGTATATAAAAATTTTTGCTCCTGCTAGGTCCAGGTGGAAAAGTGGCTCTAGGTGGTGCTTGGCTTGACGGTATTGCCATCCATGCATGGAACAATAGCCTAAGGACAGACAGATTTTTCATAAGTTAATTTAGTGCTAGATTTCATAACAAGCTGTTGCCAGTCTTTTATAGATTGGCTGCTGTTTAAAACTCAGACTGTCCTTGAGTTTATGGCATAATAAGACAATGGAAAAGGTTGTCTTTAAAAATCATTTTTCTAGGATGTTGATGTAACACTGCAGGTTACCAACTCCAAAAATAATCTTACAACACAGATAATTTTCTAGAAATCATCCCACTTCACCAAAGGGATGTGAATCCACCTTACTGTGTCATGGTTCCAATAGTATATTATTATAAAAGCACAACTTGCTGACATTACCTGAGATAGAAGATGGAGAGTCCGATGTGGAATCAGTTTACTCTTGGAGCAACTTTACACAGGCTTCCGAATATTATTAGGACATACATAAACATCAGTCTCTAGCTCTTTGCAGTTGTTTTAGGGATTGATATACTGCTCTGCTATAGCTTTTGAATTTCAAGAAAAAAAATCTGCTAAGCAAGGTTGGAGTTAGTAGAAATGGCACAAATCACACAGCAGTAGGTGAAATCCTACAGTCCTCAAATATTATGGACAATATATATAGATAGAAGTGAATACTCAATATGAAATTACTCAGTACAGAAATTTCTTGAAGGACTATGCTGCATAAAATGTGCATCAGCCAATTATTAGATAGCTTAAATCTAGGTCCTGGAAATCTCTGATGTCCATACAGCAAGAACGAAAAAGTTTCAAATAACATTTCTTCTGTAGATTGTAAAACAGCCTTTCCATTTTTTAGTGCTAGTGATGGCAATGGTGATGAGGAGACGGTTGGACTAGATGATCTTGTAGGTCGTTTCCAACCTTGTGATTCTATGATTCTATGATTCTATGATTGCTGTGCCTTAAGAGAAAACGGAAGCCGAATCAAAAATCCCAAATTTACAACTGCAGCATCATTAAAAAGAATCTCAAAATATGTGATCATTATGTTTTCCTTGCCTTATTGCTAGGTAGCTGCTCTTAATTAATTTCACTGTGCATTCAGAAGTATTTCATTTATACTCCTAAAATAAGATTGAGCCCATTACTACACTCGTAGAAACATACTGAGCCTCAGCAATCTGATCCATCCTTTAAATGTACAGAATATGGAATTTTCTTAATGCACTGCAGAGAGTATGGATGGCCTTTCTAGGCATTCTCCTAGCATTAGTGGCAAGCCTTTAATTTTTATTTGGGTACTCTCCTGGGATGAGCTGCCTCAAGCCTGCGTCTTTATTTAGGCTTTCTGTGAAATGTCACTAGAGAAATATTTGCTTGTTGAGAGAATCCATATTTCTTGACATACTCTGAAAGAAGAAAATGAATATAAATTCAGAGGCTTTGACATCTACACACTTCCATTTGCAGACCACCATTAGTTCAGAGATTTCCTCAGAATACAGGCATCAGTCACTTCCAAAGCCCACTTCCAATAACTATATCTCAAAAAGAGATGTGAAATTCACAGAAATGAAAAGTCATTTCCAAGTCTGATAAGATACAGTTTAGACTAAAATCACATATATAGAATATGTTCTACATATGTATGTCCTTCATATGAATGTGGATGACACTGCACGATTACGTATGGTGTATTTTACCCTACAGGTTAGGTAAAGCCTCATCACATTTTGCTCTATGTCTTAAATCCCTGAGTGCAGGATTTTTTTTCCTAACAGAAAATGCTAAAGACAATTATTTTTTTTGTTTGTTTGTTGTTGCTGTTTTGCTCTTGTTGTTGCATTTGTTTATTTGTTGGTTTAGTGTCTTGTTTCTAACTGTGAATCAGAAGAAATTAAAATTGCAGTATCGTACCAGATTGCCCACATTCTGGGCTATTTATTTTCATCACCAGTACAGGTTGGGGGATGAGCTGCTGAAGAGGAGCTCTGTAGAGAGGGACCTGAGTTTCCTGGTGGATGACAGGTTGACCATGAGCCAGCAGTGTGCCCTTGTGGCCAAGAGGGCCAATGGCATCCTGGGGTGCATTAAAAAGAGCGTGGCCAGCAGGTCGAGGGAGGTGATCCTCCCCCTCTACTCTGCCCTGGTGAGGCCTCATCTGGAGTACTGCATCCAGTTCTGGGCTCCCCAGTACAAAAAAGACAGGGATCTCTTGGAAAGAGTCCAGCGGAGGGCCACAAAGATGGTGAAGGGCCTGGAGCATCTCCCCTATGAGGAAAGGCTGAGTGAACTGGGTCTGTTCAGCCTTGAGAAAAGAAGACTGAGAGGGGACCTGATCCAGGTCTATAAATATCTAAGGTGTGGGGGGCAGAATGGTGAGGCCAGACTGTTTTCAGTGGTGAGTGGAGACAGGAGAAGGGGAAATGGCTGGAAACTGCAGCATAGGAAGTTCCGCACAAATATGCGCAAGAACTTCTTTACAGTGAGGTGACGGAGCACTGGAACAGGCTGCCCAGGGAGGTGGTGGAGTCTCCTTCTCTGGAGATGTTCAAGACCTGCCTGGATGCCTACCTGTGCGACCTGCTGTAGGGAACCTGCTTTGGCAGGGGGGTTGGACTCGATGATCTCTGGAGGTCCCTTCCAACCCCTACAGTTCTGTGATTCTGTGATTCTGTGGTCAGGAAGTACCAGCTGGTTGTCTATGCTACCAGCTACACAATGAAAATGTCCTGGACACAAGTCCATGAGAGGCCCAGATCTAACTTGAGCTTTTCAGTTATAAATGAGATACATGAATTCAATGTGGATCACTCTCAATCCAAGCAATTGCCATGATCATTTCTTAACTGGGGTCACCCATGAGAAACAGCCTTCGTTCCATTGCAGAGAAAAATAATGATGCTTCAAAGGATGGGAAAGACATTTTCTTACAGATCTGCTTTTACAAAAGCTTGATTCTTAATGTTTTTAGTAGTATTTGTTTAAGCTTTCTATTTCTATAAAAATACACATGCAGATATTGTGCCTTTATACTATTTAATCGTAGTATTCCTTCTGTTAACCTGCACGCATATATGTGTATCTTTTGAATAGAAACATGCATAACTCTAAACTAAAGAATGAATGCACCGATCTTTCAAATTCATTGTAAACTGGATAATGAAAGAATGTAAACTCAGCAGTTTTCCATACTAAGATTAATTAAACAAATCTTCAACAGACATCTTTTGGATTTTTATTAATCACGCCATCAACTCACTGCCTAAAAAATTTTTTTTGGAAAAACTGTTTTTGGGACTGTTTCTCAACAGTTTTCCAGCCAGAATCATATCTGTACAAAAAGTTCAGGCAACAGATAGATTGATGTAATAAATAATAAGTAACTGTAATTAAGTATTTATAATGTCATAGAACTACATCAGGAGAGATTTAGATTGGATATGAGGAAAAAGTTCTTCACCAGAGGGTGGTGGGCATGGAGCAGGCTCCTCAGGGCAGTGGGCCCCCAGCTGCTGAAGTTCAAGAAGTGTTTGGACAATGCTCTCAGTCATAGGATTTGATTTTTGTGTGGTCCTTTGTGGGTCCAGGTGTTGGACTCGATCCTTGTGGGTCCCTTCCAGCTCAGGCTAGACTATGACTCTGATTCTATGATTCTACATTTTCTATAACCAGCCTCTTCAAAGGTACTTTAAAGCATTCACAAACAGTTCAGCAGCCAAATATTTGCCAGTGTTTTACACTGAATTTATCACTTTTGTTTCTTAAATGTGTCTTGGAATGATAACAAAGGAAATTGTGTCAACTGAAGTTACAGCATCCCTACATGCTCCATATTGTTCTGGTTCATATCCTGTTGCTCCGCTGCTGTTCAATACTGGGGAGTTCGATTTATACGGAGAAAAAACAAAGCAAAACAAACATGCAGGATATTAAGCTCCTTGGAAACTCCCTATACCACATTAAACTAATTACCAGTTCAAATGATAATTAATTCCTGATGCCAAACTTTTAATATCCAAGTACAAAGCATCTCATGACATAAGAAACATTGTCATGGTAGAACAGACTCAGCTTGGGGCATTTAAATACTAGCGTAATTCCTGATTCAGATATTAAGAAACGAAAAAGACAGACTCTTATACAAGTGGGGAAAACACCTTTCCTTTCTTTCCCCAGGCTGTACATATCTCTGTACTCTCCTCCTCTCTACTTCCTTGCCTTTACTTAACTTGTTCTCTCTGTAGGCTATGCTCAGGCCCACCAGAGGAGGGCTGCAGGAGGCTGTGGTCAGTACGTATTTCTTCCCCTTTTCTTCCTCTTCCCCTGTCTTCAACCTTCTGCTTTCTAAGTGAATATCCTTAAATTAGAGAAATTGGGAAGAATTGTTAAGAAGTCGATAACTAACTCTACTAACTGCTGTTGCTAGTCAATATCTTTTGTTGTGCACTTAAAACACGTATGGTGAACAGGAAAACAAAGGATTTTATTAGGCTACAGAAGAAGAATTGGTCGTGCTGGGGTGGGAAAAAATATTAATATGGTCTGCATTGAAGATACTGCTTACAGGTTAAACGTTATCTGGAAGGTGTCCTGTTGTTAACTGATACCTATACACAATATATAAAAATCATAAACATTCAAGTTCTGTTAAACATTTCCCTTTCCAAAAAATAAAAGAAATAAAAAATATATATTAAAAAGGAAAGCAAAATCAACAGGATAATTCTATAAAAATCTGAAAATCTGATCCTTTAGTTTGGTTGCATGAATTGGCTAAATACAACAAAAACAGATTTTCCCCACTGAGATTTTTAAACACTCTGAAGTTGCATACACAATTTCACAACACAGTGCATCTTCAGGACCTGTGAAATAAATTCCCTAACAGCTGATTTGTGGTAGAATGGATGTATGTTTCAGATAAGAACAACCAAGATTTTTATGACAAACATCAAGTTTTCCAATTGTGGAACAAAAAATGCCAAGTTCCTGTGCTTCTAATTAATGACCAATTAAATGATCATCAATGTTTACATAGAAAATTCTAAAATGCTGGCATGTATTAGAAATAGAGTATTCTTTATTCATATATTTTATGCACCCTGGGGGACTTGCGTTGGCATAGTGTAAATAAGGCTCACTGCAGTGTAGCGCTCCAAAGCGCTCGTTTGTGTGGCTGAGACAGGAGCTGTGGGTGGCTGCTCATCCCACAGAGCAGAGCAGGCAGCAGCAGGAGGTAAGGCTACCTTTGTGTGACAGTACCTTTAGCCACATCAAATAGCTTTTTATTGTCTTTATTTCCTCATTTTGAGACCAAAGGTGCCCTCTAAGTACCGAGCCGCTGATTTTTGGCCTCCAGAAGTTTTCCCTGTGGACACAAAGAATTAATGAATGGGAAAGTTCTGTTGAGTAGTCAGATAATAAAGGTTTTCATGAAGACACTTGAGCTGGGGTCATCTTGTGTCACAAGGGACACCACTCAAATTAAGCTTTTTTTTTGCCCTGGTTAAATTATTCACAGAAAGATTATTTGCACACGTATTTCAGTATTTTCCATCAGCAGCAGCCCAGTGCTACAGTTTCAGTCAGTATTCTTTTTGTAGATTGCTTGACTTCAGTGTACTTTGGGAAGCATTTAAGCTTATGAATGGAGTTTTATTTTATGATGTTCATCATAGAAAGGTGAAAAGTACGTTGGATAAAGACAGCAAGCAGTTAGAACAGAAAGTTAGAGAGGAAGAGTAAGAACATATAGCAAGGTATAATTCATGATCATTGCTCAAGCTGATGATGCTTATGATAAGGTATAATATAATCACTCAGCAGGCTAAATGCAATAATGTAATAACTCAGCAAACCTAAGCATGGAGATCATAATCTTCCTGTTTCATATAGCTAATTGTATTCATAGTGCTATTCACTGTGCTAGTTAATGCACCCTGGACTCCACCGATAGCTGTCCAGACATCCAGGCATAAAGTATGTGTCTTGAATATCATCCATATATAGATGTCCAGGGAAGAGAAAGAACAGAGCAAGCATATATATTTCCTCCTATGGCTTTTTCAACAAAAATAATTTTAAGCTCAGGTCAGCTGTGAATTTAGGACCTGATACAGAGATCATCCAGATAAAAAATTCCACTAATTGGAAGTAATATTGCTGAGACTTATGGAGAATTTTAGTCTCCATTTAATTCTCTTATTCCATTAAAGGTGATTTAGTAATTAATGAGTAGTTCTCAATAACTGTTTTTGTAGGTCCTGATCCTGTAAGTACTTTGAAGGTCAGCATATTTTTAAAAGGCTATTTCAAAGTCCTTTCCCTTGAGAAAGATATTATTTAAACAGTGATCCATTTTATTAGGCTCAGAGAACAACTTCATTAGATCCTTTGGTAGAGCAGTCACAGAAATATTAACTTAAAAATGCAGTGTATCATAATTATATTTTTATGGGGAACATCAATTAATTTGATATCTTTTCTATGTATTTGTCACATTATTAGGACAGCTAGTTCCAAAGCCAGCCACATCTAAGCCAAGGATTTTTAAAACTTCACATACACTTTAAAGCCATTCCCCCTTGCCCTACTGCTATCAGATCCTGTGGAAAGTTGATCTTCCTCCTGTTTATAACCTCCTTTTAGGTACTGAAAGGCCGCGATGAGGCGTCTCTGGAGTCTTCTCTTCCCGAGACTGAATAAGCCCAATGTCCTCAACCTTTCTTCATAGGAGAGGTGCTTCAGCTTTCTGAACATGTTTGTGGCACTCCTCTGGCCTCACTCCAACAGCTCCATCAGCTTTGATGCAATAAATGAGAGCCACAGACCATCAAAGTTCTAGTTTCAGAATCCAGGAATTTAACCAGCTGCTTTGCAGGCCACTCTGGTGGCATGAAATATGGAACTAGCTTGAAGCTTCAGATATGTTTCCATATTTTTAGCTGCTTGCTGTGATCACTTTGGTATTATACATCTTACAGCTCAGACAACAAGATTTTCATTCAGAAATGAATTATTTTCAGGCACTCAGTATACAGGTGGTGGGAAGACAGAGGCTGCTCTTGGTGCCATGAATAAACCAGCAGCACTGGACTTTTCAGGGTTCTGATGCAAGTAGCATTTACTTTGCACATCCACATGCAGCAGGTTGCCACTCAGTAAGCAGAGAGCTAGGCACTGCTTGAAACAGGGCAGTAAGGCACTACGCCATGGGTGTCCAGCCTTTTGTCTTGCTTGGGCTGCATAGGGTGAAGAAGAATTGGCTTAGGCTGCATACAAAATATATAATGTAATTAATGTATATAAATAAAAGACCATTTTTTATAAAAAAGTAGTTTTGATTAAAACATAAAAAAAGAGAGCAAGAGAGCATAAAACTAGCAGGTTGAACATGTATGCTACAGTGCTACTCAGTGTGGTTCAAGATCAAAAGTAATTGTTTTGTATTTATAAAACACTGGTTGTGCATTTCAGTGCTGGTTAGGAGGATTATGGTACTTTGTTAAGTATTTTAGCTTTCTTTTTGTCTTTTGGAAATGTGAAGGAAATTAAAACTCCAAAATAAAAAGTATTTCCTTGTACAAAACTTATAACACAACCTTCAGTCATTGTCTTGATAGAAAACATAGATAACACTTGATATAAAGCAGCTGAGAACACTTCCAATCACAGGAAGCAGCAACAAACTGTGCCATCAATTCTGACATGCTGTCATATTATTCTTCCAGTATATTTTAGTAACGAAGTTCTCAGATTATAATTTTTTCTTCTAACCCTGTGAGTGCTGTCTTTCACAAAAATAATTAAGCAGCAGTCTTGTTTGGAACCACTTGTATTATCCTGATTCATTTTCTTCTCAATATCAGTGAAAAGTAAAGACCAGCTGTTATCTTCATTCTGCAAAGCAGCCAGCCATCTGCCATCTTCACTGTAATAACAAAACTTATCTGCCTCCAGGTACATTTTCCCTAATGAGAAAAATTCGATTGTGGACTTTTACTGTGTGATATCTAAGTCAGGAAGACTATGACCTCATATTGGCTTTGAAGGTGCTATTACAATTAAATAATAAATACCATCTTAACATCCCTAGTGTACATTTTGCTAAGTGAAAAACAGCCCTATCAGATGGTCCACAGGCTTCGCCCTGAAGAATTTTCTATCTAGAGACATAAAGTAATCATGGATAAGGAAGATGACAGAAAACTCAAGCAGTGCTGTTGGGATATGATTTCTTTGGATTTGTTCACTTTGATATTTAAATACAAATACCCCGTGTTTATCCTTATTTTATCTTTATTTATCTAACCCAGATAAATGGAATTTCTTAATTGTAATGGTTCTGATGCTAGTGGTCACACAACAGAGTACTTTCCCTTCATTGTCAATTTTCTTTGACGTTTCCAGAAAATGTCCTTTGTACAATTGTAGCATTAATGAAGTAGTGGAAAAGAGCAAACATCAGGGTTCTTATTACTAATTCCATAGGAATTAGATGCTCTTTATGCAGTGGGATCAGACAATTGCTGTGTTATACCAGAATGCTCATAAAATTCACAATTTCAGAAAGAAATGAAGTACAAAGAAATACCTCATCCATTGCTCCACTAAAAAGGTCCTGAATTCTTCATGTTGCAACGTCAGATGCATAATAACAAAATTCCAATGTGTAAATGCATAATAATTTTGTTTAGCCAGCTAATTTTATTTTTTTTTTAAATGTTTATAAATCAAGTGACAGCAGGAGGCAACAGCACATTCCAGAGAAAATGCAATTGCCATAGATAAATGTTCTCTTCAGAAACTGCCTTTTACCTGTACTGCCAAGACTGTATTTGTCAATTCTGGCAGCTTAATTAAAAAGGTTGGAGTTCAAATTCTTTGCAAACTTATATCTTTTCATATTGACTCAAGTGCGTCTTTCATAGAAATCAGTGCAAGTTACATGTCTAAAAACAGTTTCAGGATATGAATCCAAGTCTTAAACATCATAGAAACTAAACTTTTTCCATTACCTACTGAATACTTTCACTTTTACTCCTCTGGCCTAGATGTAATTTCACCCATTACTTCTATCCCTTCTCTAAAAACCTGTGACAGAGCAACCCTGACATGGTCTGTATGGGCAATTTCAGACATCTTTTTGCCTTAGCCATGACACAATGCTACTAAAGAAAACAGAAGTCTCTATTATCAAGGAAAACTCATATTTCTCCTATGGAACCACCATTTTGTTCATTTAAATGTGGACTGAATAATAGGTTTTTTTGGTGCTGACAAATGTTTTAAATTCTCTTGTCTTCAGGTTGGATGCTAGCAAGCCTTAAAGAATTTGCTGCTTAAAGTTAGCGCAGAGATGTTCGTTTTCCCCCTCCAATGATTTTCCCACGTTCTAGGAACCTTGATCACTCCTTTTTTCAATACTCTGAGATGTAGCCTTCAACTTTCACTAAGGCTTGTAAAATCATTTATAGCTGGACAATTAGGAATCAGAAAAACATGTATCAAAAAGATACATCAGTATTAGCCACAAATCTTCAAGACAGGAAATCCACAGAAGTGAAAACATTTTAAAAGTGCTTTGGTTTGCCTAGCTACTTAAAAGTGCAGAATGCTTTGGGTTTTCAAGGAACTTTGAAAGTCATCTCATCATGAGTCATGCTCAAATAAAAAATGATGTTAGACCAGGTTTGTGGGCGTCCTCTCTCTGCTCTCCCCATTCTCCCTCTAGCCCTTAAACTACACTGATACCTCTATTGGAGTCATTCTAATATGCTGATAGGCTTTTTGCACGTGGGAGCCCCAAAATGCTAGTGTTGTCTTAACTTGACTGCTAATCTATGCGTCAGATATTAAGTAATTAATCACTTTCATCTTCTACTAAAAAAATAAATAATTTTATGCCAATTTCTATTACTTGAACTTCATATTCATAAAGAAAATATCAATTATATTTTGTGAAATAGTTCCTCTTTGTAGGTGGGAAACAGTCTGTTATCACATTTTCCCTCTCTGTGTGGACTGCATGGCGGTAGAAATCTGGAGTATTGTTCTAAACAGATATTAGAATTTAAAAGACAAGATTACTACTGAAGTAGACACGTAGTGTGACTTAATTTGTGGGACAGATTTTATAGATAGATCACAACAGATGCCAAATTTCTACATGTCTTATAAATCATTCAAGGAACATTCTTAGAGAAATCCAATTAATTTCTAGAAAACAAAAAAAAGCATCACTTTTATAAGTGCAAATTAATGAGATTCCTGTAAGCAGAGATCAAATAAAATCATTCCAGTGTAGGAGGCTTCTAAGAAAATCCCACCTGGCAACTGCATTAAAAAGCATGAATGGAGTACTGTTTAAAGACAGGTTGTGCAGTGCTGATCTGCCTAGTTGGGTCAAACCACAACATCTACTTGACAGATGAAGCTGAAGAAGACCTTTCTTCCTTGTTAGCCTCAATTCAAACTATTGTCATGTGCCAAGGAAGCAGTTGGGCAGATAGCCCAACTGATAATATTTTGCCCATGGATCATTGGATGTGAAACCATGCTTCAAAATCATTGCTTCAAATATTTGACAATTATGAGCAAAGTGAACAGCACTGCCTATAATGGCATGCAATACATTTCAATAAAGCTAGTCTCCGTGTGGAGACTTTCAAAGTTATTATCTTAAATAAAATGCTCTGTGAAAACTGAAAATTTTGTAACTTGTATTGTTCAACTCACTAAATTTTTGCAGTATGTTGTTGTCACAGAATCTCTTTGTGCATCAATCTAGCTAAGATGTACTGAATTATTTCCTTTATTTATAATCAGTGTCAGAACTGCTGTCACTTATTATCACTTCGAATTTCTCTATGCCATTTTATTTGTCATACCTAGCAGCTTCCCTTAGAATACCCACTGATTATTTTTGCCGTGTCTGCCATTTCTTCAATACTACAACAATTGTCCTGGTTTTGCAATATTTTATCATAAAATGCTTGTATTTCCCACACTGTTTTTTCCCCTCACAATATTCTTTTTCACTATGAGCTCAGATTTGTAAATGACTATATCTAACACACAATTTATCCACTCTTACATTACATACTCTGCACTCCGATAGAAGTAATTAATGGAGCCAAAACTATCATTAAATTGAGCTGTAGAACCAACATTTGCAAGTGCTGAAATTAACTGTTTTGTACATGGTAGGTAGCTAATGCTGTCTTCTACACTTTTATTCCTCCCAGTCTCAATTTCATTGTTAATAATGTGGACAAGGATCATGGAGGGCCTTTGAGACTGAAGGAAGAACTGAGGTACACACAATGGAGCTCAGTTGGATTTCTGATGCCTTATGCTTGATGGTTTGTCTTATTTGTCTGTCTTTTTCAACAAGAGGTTCAAGCTATACATTAAAAATTGAGTCATGAGAGGCTGAAATGCTCAAGAAACCACAAAGCAGACTCATACTCTGCTAGGACGTTCCCCTCTGATGCTGGGCTGGAAAAACATATTAATAGTGTAATACGGATCATGTATGCTAATATAATCTCTTCTCTAGTGCTTGTTTGTGTAAAAATGTTTTGACATTCTCTCCTTCAGATTATGAAATTACCTTGGCGAGATGCAGGATATCAAGACAAAAACAAAATGTGTATTGATTCATAAATTTCAGCCAGTAGTCAGGTCTTGATTTTCACATTAAAATTTCCTTCCTAAATTCACCTGGAACAAATCTCTACCACTAGGAACTGAAAGATGAAGCACTGATACAATTTATATCTTAAAATGTCTTCTCTGACAAGCTGGAACCAAATTCATGCCCAATTAAGTCTTTCCATGGGGAGACATAAAAGATTAGTTCTTCTTTTTACACAGCTGGCACCAACTGCTATTGCAAATTACTGGGAACAACTGTACTCTTGTCCAATACCAGTAATTTGTGACCATCTCCCACTGGCCCAAAGACTTTAAAAAAGTTGGTTCTTCAAATGTCATTAATTAAGTTAATTCTTCACAATGTAAGGAAAAAAATCAACAGTCTATTCTAGGGAAGAAAAACAACAACGAAAACAAATGTCAGAAAAATGCATTCAATTCTTTCTTTAATTGATCTTTCTCAGACAAGCCCAGATGAAATTCATAGCCTCCATTAATATTGCATTGTTTTTGACTGATTCCACTTAAGCATCTCATTCTATTTTACTTTTACTTTACTTATTACTTTTTTCCCTGAATTAAAATCATCTATCTGTTTTCAATTTCTCCTATAATTTCTCACTAGAAACCACACTTCATTTTCCTACTGTCTGCTATTACGACTACAGAATGAAAAGTCACTGAAGCTGGTCTGGCCTTTCTGTATCCATTGCTTCAGAACAGAACTGGGCCTATAATCCTTCAGGAGCTGCACCAGCACAGGTCCCCAAGGGCTGCAGCTCCGGCCCATAGCCTGCAACTGTGGGGGCTCTCTCTAGGGTTTGGCTTCCTTCAGGGCACAGCCACTGTTGTACCATGGGCTCCTCCGAAGGATGCACATGATCAACAGGATCATGTTTATTTCTTGTATCTTCTTAATAATTATTCCTGTTTCTCTTTCTTTTTACCCCTTGCCTGAAGGACCTCCTCAGATGTGATATTTCCATCAGTTTGGTGAAAGGCAACTTCCACACAACAAGGAAAAGGCAGAACTCCCTTTAGGATCAAGTCAGTTTAATTAGGTTGCAACTTTAATTATGAATATGATTCAGTGAGCAATTATGAGGATTTTAGGATTAGGTTCCACCCAGAGTCAGGTCTAGGTCAGTGCGGAAGTACCTGAAAGTTCCTGACTTGTCATTCCACCTGCCAAGGCACAGACATTGGCAGTGCATGCATGATGCCTCGTAGACCATTTGCAAAAAATAAAAATAAAAATAAAAATAATTGAAAATACTGAACATTTTATTATTTTATTTTCAGAATAAATGTGGAGACTATCCTCTAGACATGTTTTTCACAGCGATGCTCTGGTTCAATACATCTCTCACAGAAGATATCCCAGTCCTTGGAAATGTCATTAAAAGTGAGAAAGAGATACAGGCAGAGATCATTCTCTCTTGTTACAGTTTTCTACTCCAACAGAACAAACACCCAGGAGAATAATGGGTGTGGACATAATGATTTGAAGCAGAGTTGCAATTAAAGAAGCAATGAACTGAGTGCTCTGTTAAGAACACATTTTTTGTTTGCTTGTTGGTTTGTGGGTTTCTTTTGTTGTTTTCAATATTTTTTTGTTGATACCAAACGACCATCTATGAAGTAACTTGAGCAGAGGGTTGGCCTCTTCTCCCAAGCAGCAAGAGATAGGGCAACAGGGAATGGCCTCAAGTTGTGCCAGGAAGTTCAGGATGTATATTAGAAATAATTTATTCTAGAAAGCATGGTCAGGCATTGGCACAGGCTGCCCAAGGAGGTGGTGGAGTTGCCATCTCTGGAGGTGTTTAAGGAAAGGGCAGATGTAGTACTGAGGGACATGTTTTAGTGGGTAATTTTGGTGGTACATGGTTGGATGGTTGGACTAGATGATATTACAGGTCTTTTCCCAACCTTAATGATTCTACGGTTCTATGAACTACGACCATTAACTTTTGATATGAAAGGTCCAAGGTTATAGCAAAATGTATTCTGTAAATTTTTGACGTTGTCTAAAGCAGAAAGTGATTCTTTTTACCTAAAGAATGCTTAATATTCCATTCATAGTACGTCAAATTATGAGATTTTCAAATACAAGGGAACTTGTCCTGCCACACTATTGTTTAGGCATTAGCCCATAGAATCACAGAATGGCTTGGGTTGGAAGGGACCCCAAGGATCATTGAGTTCCAACTCCACTGCCACAGGCAGAGCAGACCTCCAGGTCTAGTACTAGACAAGGCTACTCAGGGCCCCATCCAACCTGGTCTTGAACACCTCCAAGGATGGGGCATCCAGCTTTCTGGGCAGCCTGTTCCAGCACCTCACAATTTTCTCCAGGAAGAACTTCCCCCTAACATCCCATCTAAATGTTCCCTCCTTGAGCTTAAAACCATTCCCCCTTATCCTATCATTATACCTCTCTTTATATTGCATTTTGCCCAATTTAGTGACAAAAGTCAGAAAATTTTTTTGTATCAGGTTATAGTAAAAATCCCACAGTGAAATGTCAATTGAGTATTAGGCTCTTCACTTCTCACAAAATAACATTTAAACTAAGCAATATATTGTGATTCAATAAATTATTTATGTTTGGTGCCAAATTTTTTTAAAAACAAAATCTTTTGAGCAAATGAGCATTCCCTGTAGTGTAGAAAATACCTCATGAGTACTTTATACTGTCAAAAGTTCACTACTAAAATTTCATTTTATTTCATAAATTTCCTTAATAACATCTCTCCATCTCAGAATATCTCCAGTCTCAAATATTTGATGCCTTTCTACTCAGCTTTAGTATGGGTCTTGTCTTGTCATTCCTCTGATTTCCCCTCCAGGGACTTGGTAAAAGGAGCTAGAGACAGTGTTTCTCCATTTTTTCCACTAGTCACATAGGCTTTTTTTCTTTTATGTTTCTGGAATTTTGTTCATTTATTATGTTAATAACTTATATTAGTAAGTTATTAAAGTAGAAAGAAACTTTCCTGAAGACAAGTGCAAGTTAGATTTATCAATAATGCAAATAGATTTTTATCCTGTTTGCTTTGAAAATGGCAATCATTAATTCTAGTTATCATAAAATTATATTGCTGAAAATTGATGTCAAGTAATTCTTTAATTGGAACCATAAAGCATCCTCATAAATCTCAGAGAAAATCAAATTGCAGTCATTGATTTCCATCTCTCTGAAACATAATATTGTAATTCAGCAGATCGTTTTTAATTGTAGAACAGTAGTTAATTTAAATACTATTAAATCTAGGAGTCTTTGTATAATACAGTTAATGTTTCACAAAAGCAAAATCTACTCTAGGAAAGCCATTAACCTCAGAACCATTGTCCTTAAGTGATCAGAGCATGTAATTGCAAAGTCTTTTTCACTAATTGTAACATTTTTTTCACTGTAGATGAAGGGGTACTGTTTTATATGACTCCTAGCTGAGGTGAACGCGCTGTCTCGTTTAGGCTATCTTTTGTTAAGTCCTTCTAAATAACTGATAAATATTAATGAACATCCACAATATTTTTCATTTCTTTCGCTGTCATTTCACCATATAAACACTGAAGTAGACTACAGATTAATGCCTAATCGTATTTATACCAATAATTTGTAGCATCTGTTTAAAAAAAATAAAAACAAAAACAAGAACATAAACCAATAATGATTTAGTAGAGCTTCTAGAAGAATTTAACATTCCATGGAAGATGCATAGGAGAAGAGGGGACAGCATGGCTAAATATAAATCCCCTTGGCACACAGGCCACTGGAGGCTTCACACTGCAGTGTACAGTACTCACTTGTACACTACAGTCATGTCTTTCCTTCATGCTTTGGGCACTGTGATTCTTCTTTTTCTAGAAGTTTAGAGGTTTGTACAGCTGCAATTTAGCATCTGAGTAATTTTTCAGCGACACATAAAAGATCCAGGCCCTTAGCTGCCGGAGAAACATGTGCTATTTGAATGAGATCACTGTTGCCCATCAGTAGATGCCAACAGAGGACATCTGGACTATCAGTAGGTTGAAAAGTTGGTGAAAATTCCATCACTGTTTCAGAAGCCCACCCAGAGTGCTTTATGGAGTAACACATGCCTCTCCATTATGGCAATATCACTGCAGCAGGTCATGAACAGCCATCCAGTGGGACATGATGAAATGCTGGCTTTGCAAATAACAGAAGAAACTGAAAAGCAAATCTGCCTTTCTGCCTTTTTTTTTTTTTTTTTTTTTTTTCATGACTATACCAGGAACTAGCCTGTTTGTTTGCCCCATCCTCAGTTTGGTAGTTGACTGTGATCCACAAAAAGCTACAAATCTTTAGAAATCATTTATGAAGACTAGAAAATCCCCATTTCTCTCGGGTACTACTGTGTTTATGTCCCAGCCTCACTGCTGTTTTATGTTTCATGTTCCACTTGGAGCTCATCAGTTATTGATGAGAATAATTTATACCCGTTTTCTGTGCTTACACACAGCACCTCGATTCTGAAATGTACTTGAAGATCTACAGATGAGAAGAAAGCAGTTTCAAAAGTACAAATTAGATTTTACTAGCAGTCATTCATGTGATGAACCAAAGAAGCAGGTTGACGGATAGCCTGAATTATTCTAAGAAAAAAGTACTATTTTTCTTACCTCCCTTTATACTTAGGCCTAATCTTATATTTTGCCATGTACTTCTCTGTGCCATATAATTATCAACCAGACAGGGGAACAATATTTAAGTGACACAGGTAACTATCATTAGAGGCACCACAACAATCTGACTTTCAGTTATTGTTATCATTTACACAATTCTGCTGCCTTTTAGTGCCTTGTGAGCTTTTTAAATTTACCTCTTGCTGTTACCACTGATAGTGAAATGATTATTCTAACCAAATTTATGAAGCTGGGAACTTCAACTTACCTATATGCTGCCTTTCATCATGTCATTGAAATTTTGGTAGCAAGTTTGGCTGTGTGTCAGTTGGCATCAATAGCATAACTCATTCATCAAGCTGCAGAGATTAAGAGAAGTGAAAACATAATTTAAATGTTTAGAAATATAGCAAGAACAGAAAAAGTGTCTGCTTTCATATTCTGGGAACAATGAGAGATTAAGCACTGTAGGATGATTATTCATGTCAACGACAGATGAGTTACACTCTGGTGACTCCCATGAGATCTATTTCTGCTTCAGAAGCTTTGGAACAAACCAGTTCCTGTGGGCAAACTTTCTTGTTCAATATATATGAAAGCTGAGGGGTCTATTTACTGCTCAGATGAGCTCATGTTGCCTTGGCTTCACTAGAGCAGAAAAAGGAGAATCCATACCTCTATGGCAGCTATTCCAACAGCTTGTTCTGTTATAAATTCTTCTGTAAGTTGCACAAAAAAGCTATTTTGGCATCAGGGCATCTAATAAGTAAATGGGGTACATAATAAATAAATGAAACTTTAAACTTGAGGAAAAGAAGAATTTCTTCAACACAGCCTATTCAGACAGGTAGATAATTCATCTAAATTCATCATGCTGTCAGCTAGTAGAAGACTATTACCTTCTCTCCTAGAACATAACACATGGAAATATTTGTTGTTCAAAGGACATATTAAGGAAAAGAGGTGACTAAGGACATTCTCTCACTTATCACAAGTTAGTCTTGACTAGCCCCTGAGGGTAATAAGTGTCATCACTAGACTCTTTCTACTTGTGTCTCACTCACAGTGAGCCTCTAAACATCATGCTTTCTCTTACAAAGTGAGCACTAGACTAAACTCCCTTTCTCATTGAAGTAGGATTTCACTAGAGAGCACTACAGGTAGTGATGCTTGGAAGACAAAGATGTTTTCTACCCCTTTGAAGTATGTTTCTATACAGCTGAGAAACACAGAGAATTAAACTTAGATGTAGAAGTAGAATTTCTATTTTAGACTCTTTTCAGAGTTCATCAAAGTTAAGAAGGTACACTGCTATGACACCAGCGAGATGTATTTTCCACAAGACTTTCACAGTATTTACTCTGTCTACTTGCTGGCAGCTTTATTATGTCAGAACACAGCTTTGATTCTTGAATGGAGTGACTAGCATCAGCCCATGGACAGTCCAGGCACTCAAAATCCTGCTCAGCAGAGCCAATGGAAATTCACTGCTGTACATCAAAGCAATTTGGCCTGAGGGAGTTGGGTAATATGCTGGCTTATCTTACCTTTTGATGTAATTAAAAATCACACTTCTGAGAATCCATTAATGACACAACAGAGATCCCAAAGGATGGAAGTCATTATACGTACGAATTACGCTCTGTCATCCTCAACTTCAGCTATCATTAAAAAGACTTCTTGGATCTTCAGAAGATTCAGACCACAGTGTGACTCTCTTTAGTCACAATCCATTTTTTAAGTGTGCCCTAAGGAAGGACTTTTCCACAGTAGTCCAAACATTAAGCTAACCATAAAGCAATTATTTTGTACTTGGAGAAGCCAAACATTGCCTTGATTTACAATTTGTTAAACTAAACTAATTTCTCACTAATTTTCATTTTCTATGATGAGATTTTATGGCCAAAGTTGCTGCAGATATACAATTGGAGAGTAAATAAAAAGGAAGGGAAAATAGGAAATATCTTAAAAACTAATAGAGAATTTTTCTGGAAAGTGAAAGGCAACAGACAAAAACTCAACAAACCAGACTTGCTACCAAAACTGCAGTTGAAAGATACATCAATGATAAGGAGAACAGCTCAAGATCAGAGTCTAAAAGTTTATTCTACACACCTAGCCAAGATTATCGTTCTCTGTTTAAATATTCAGATTTAATTAACCTCTGTTAATTATTTCTTCTATCTGCATCCCTTTTTGAATGATTTTATGTCCAGCAGACAGAAAACCCAAACTTCATGTTATGGTTTATTTAGCAGTTTTGTGAACTTCACTAGAAGTTTAGACAAGATTATAAAACAGACTTCCACTTAAGTAACGATGTATATAGAAACCACATTTGGCTCAGAAGGATCCTAAAGTACAAATGTTTGGATACTGAATATGAAGGGTAATATATATGTCCATGTTTGCATTCTTCCTTAGACAACCATTTCAACCGTTATCATTTTTGAATGGACTGATATTTGTCTTGATCTAATAGAACTTTTCTGTGATAACAGGGAGCACAGAATCACTTTATTAGTAAAGCTATGAACTATAGTGGATGCCTAAATATTGCTATTCAGAGATAGGCCTGTTTTAATCTGTTATTTCACTTCAACTCCCTTTGAAAGTTGTCTTTGCCTTAGCATGCATTTAGGCACTACCTGGGAGTCCTAAACAGTATTAAAAAATGCTAACCAGGAATAATATTTGCCTTAAGCCAACATATATTTAATATCAATCTTTAAATCTAATTGCACAAATATAACATAAAAACATTCTTAATTAATCATGCAGGCTATAATGCAGTAAAACAAATTTAAAATGGCTTCTTCTGCATGACTCATCAATAATACCTGTTCTGGAGAGGCCACTGTGCAGGGTCGCCAACAAGCAGACCAGGCTGTCCAGAGTTACATCCAGACTGGCCTTGAATGCCTCCAGGGATGGGGCATCCACAACCTCCTTGGGCAACCTAATCCAGTGTGTCACCACCATCTGAGTGAAAAACTTCCTCCTAAACCTTCACTAATAGGCACTGTGATGAGCATAACTGGAGCTGATCACTTTAGCAGTGAGGCCAAGAGTTCAATGGATTGAGAAGATTCCTCTTCAGCCCCTGCCATGATCCGCAAGGCTCATCGAAAAAGACTGCAGTCAGACAACTGCTGCTTTCACTTCCTTCATTCTGAGAACATGCAGAGAATTTCTGTCTCCAGAGATATCCAAGTGACATTAAAAATCAGGACTAAGATAAACAAACTCTGTGTGCCCTCCAGGAATCCAAATTGAGTGATTAAATCTACTGAGAATCTGGACAGGCTGTAGATCTGATAGATTTGGGCTTTGAAGGGGATTCAAACAGTGGTCTCTGTAAAACTTGGAAGAGGAGCTGACCAGAAAGAACAATTTATTGTTTTGGTAACTTGAGATCTTGAAGTATAAATCCAAACACACAACACAGTGAGTTGTCAGCTCATCAATATATGTAATAAATCTGGAATGGTTCAGATTCCAGATTTTACAGGGGAAATGTATTAGCCATTTCTCTGCAGTAAATATGTCAGTGGCACAACAGTGAGAATTAAAAAAGATTCTGTATTTGTCTCAAATAGGAATGATGCTGCCCAAAAAAAAGCAGCACACATCACTCTTCCCTCATGATCAGACCTCACATTATCTTTCTGGAGTACCTCAGAGACCCTTGTTTCATTATTCTTTTTTTTTTTTTTTTTTTCTTTCTTTTTAATGGGAGGAAGCACAAGAATACAATCATCTCTCACGAATAAGAAACGGCATTTAGAATTAACCTTAAATGATTTACTTCAGTAGAAGTTTTAAAATATTCTTCCCACCCCCAACCCCCCCAAAAAAAACCAACACCACTTCAAATGCATTTTCTTACAGTGAGTAGAATCACTGAATCACAGAATGGCCAGGGTTGGAAGGGACCTCGAGAATCATGAAGGTCCAACCCCCGGCCACATGCAGGGCTACCAACCTCCACACCAGGCTGCCCAAGGCTCCATCTAACCTGGCCTTGACACACTTGAACACCTCCAGGGACGGGGCATCCACAACTGCTCTGGGCAGCCTGTTCCAGCACCTCACCACTCTCTGTAAAGAACTTCCCCTTGACATCCAACTTCCATCTTCCGTCCCTCAACTTCAAACCATTTCCCCTTGTCCTGCAGTTATCAACCCTTTCAAAGAGTTGGTTCCTCTCCTGTTTGTAGGCTCCCTTTATGTACTGAAAGGCTGCAGCCTTCTTTTCTCCAGGCTGAATAAGCCCAGCTCCCATAGCCTGTCTTTGAAGGGGAGGTGCTCCCCTAAACAAATACACAACAGGGATTTAGTGGAACTTATGTGAGCCAGAGCCCACACCTTTTATTTTTTATTTTATTATTATTATTATTTTCTGTTAAGTGATGCAAAGGGTAAATGTAAAATTAGTAGAATTTTCTTACCATGTTTTTAATTCTAACTTCTCCCCCGAGGACAGTATCTCCCTTAGCTTTTTATTCAGAAATTACTAACTACAACTAAATGAATTTTCCCCTCATCCACCAAACTTGGAATGAAAAAAGAATACTGAAAAACCCATGTAGTGCTGAAAGCATGTTTGAAAAGGATGAAATTGAGAGAGCTCTGGAGTGAGAGCTGTATTCTGCTGCCCTCTCCTGTCACTGTATATCATTGCATTATAGGTTAATGGGTAAGCACATAAATGCATAAAACATCTCTCTTTTTATGGAGCTGTGCAGCTTGTTTCAAAAGGTCCTGTGAAATCAGACCTTTCACAAGGTTATTTTGATTTAAATAGTAGATTAATTAAAGCTATGAATCTGTGTGTGGTTCTATGCTTCTGTATTTTGAAGAGCATTTAGATTATGAAGTCTTTGAAAAACTTCAGGTTAAAAGCCTCTAGATGTAAAGCCTCTTCATAAAAATAAATGGAACTTCTGAAGACTCCAAGGAGTCCACAATTTAACCTTCTCTGTAAATAGCATCTTAATTACATTAAAAAATGATGAAGTATTCCCACTGATTGATTCTTAAAGAAGCAATGAGAGTCTCTGAATATCGAAAGCCTAAAATATATCACCACTTTAAAATCCTTTCAAGATCCTTTTACCTTGAAGCTAACAAAAGAAAATTGACTTGCTGGTTTTCTGCTAACCACATGAAAAAACTCAATACCTCACCCCCCCCAAAATCCTACCAGTATCCTGTCTGGGAGTCTTCAGTAAAATAAAACAACTTAGAATCTGTAAGGTCTCAGATATGTCTGTCTAGATTTTCAAAAAAGAAATGAATTTCTTTATTTTCATTTGAATTCTCTTGTGATATATATATATATTGCAGCTCTTTAGTAATGGGAGAAAAACTCAGGAATCACTCTGCTAAGAAACAATCAGTTCTTCTATAAGCTATATTTCTGCTGTATTTCTGATCATAGAATCATAGGATGGTTTGGATTGGAAGGAACCTTGAAGATCATGCAGTTCCAACTATAGCAGGGACACCTCCTGATAGACCAGGTTGCTCACAACCTGGTCTTGAATGCTTCCAGGGAGGGGGCACTTACAGCCTCTCTGGGCAATCTGTTCCTGTGTCTCACCACCTTCACAATAAAGAATTTCTTCCTGATATTGTCTAAATCTGCTCTCTTCCAGTTTAAAGCTATTTCCCCTCACCGTGTTGCTACATGCCCTTTAAAAATGTCCCTTTCTAGCTTTCCTGTAGGCCCCCTTCTGGTACTGCAAGGCTACTATAAGGTCTCCGTGGAGTCTTCTGTTCTCCAGGCTGAAGGACCCCAGCTCTCTCAGCTTGTCCTTATAGCAGAGGTGCTCCAGCCTTCTGATCATCTTCATGGTCCTCCTCTGGACCCACTCCAACAGCTCTGAGCCCTTCTTGTGCTGGAGGCTCCTGAACTGGACGTAGTATAGCAGGTGGGATTCTCACCTGGTAGAGCAAAGTAGAGGAGCAGAATAACTTCCCTCAACATTCTGGTCACACTTCTCTTGCTACGACCCAGGACACAGTTGACCTTCTGGGCTTCAGCTGCACACTGATGGATCATGTTGAGTCTTTCATGAACCAGAACCCATAAATCCTTCTCAGGGCTGCTCTCAAGTCATTCTCCATCCAACCTGTATCTGCTTGGGATTGCCCCAGCTGAGGTGCAGGTCCTTACACTTGGCCCTTGTTGGGCATGAGCCCGCCTCTCAAGCCTGCCCAGGTTCCTCTGCATAGCAACCCTTCCCTCTAGCATGTCAACTGCACCACTCAGCTTGGTGTTGTCTGCAAATTTGATGAGAGTGCACTCGATCTCACTGTCCATGTTGCCTACAAAGATGTTAAATAACACTGATCCCAACACCAATCCTTGAGGAACGCCACTCATAACCAGTCTCTACTTGGACATTAAGGCATTGACTGCAACTTTCTGAGTGCAACCATCCAGCCAATTCCTTATCTAGTGAGTAGTCCATCCATCAAATCCATTTTTCTCCAACTTGGCAATGAGGATGTCATGTGGGACCATATCAAATGGCTTGCACAAGTCCAGGCAGATAAAGTCAATTTCTCTTCCTTTATCTACTGACCCTGTAACTCATAAAGAGCAAATGAACCCCACTTGAACTTTTTGGTACATGGTTATAGTTAGCTTGACTTTACCCAGAGTGAATTACATACATAATTTGGCAGTTATCTGTTCTCCAGTGTACATGAGAAAAGAAACTCAGGTTAAGTCTATTAACTTCGGGACTCTGTTCCAGAAGCATAGTAGTAGATAATGACTCAGATTTCAGATTTTGTGTTCAGACTATTGGATTGCAATGACTAATACAATTATCTCCTATGCAAAAGTAGGATAAGAAAAAGGCTTTCCCTTTTCATCATCAAACATGCTAGTATAGACAATGTCTATATTCCTGCATGAAATTCAAATTCACAGGTTTAAGAAAATGATTATATTTTACATACAATGTGTTATTTACTTGTAATGTAAGCTTTTGGATAGTACATCCTCTTTAGATTCATAAATTTAATCCATTGATAATCTTAGAGTTTATAAATAATCCTCCTGAAAGTAAACCCCATCATAAACTATGTATATTGCACAAAAAACCCACATGAATAATGAAACCATCGAGGCTAACAAAACCAAGAAAAGAGTTCATTATGTTTTTACATAATTATTTTTAATCCCACTAAAGGAATTATTCAGAAACAGTAAGTACTGAAAATATCTACAAACTGAAAATGAGAAGAGCATGGGAGGAGTTACACAGCGCAAGACTACCTTTGCTTCTGAATGTCTTTCTTGACAGTGACTTATTCTGACTGTAAGAAATTGGATAGTGATAGGACAAGGAGGAATGGTCTTAAACTGAGACGGGGGAGATTTAGGTTAGATTTTAGGAGGAAGTTTTTCACACAGAGGGTGGTGACACACTGAAACAAGTTGTCCAAGGAGGTTGTGGATGCCCCATCACTAGAGGCATTTAAGGCCAGGCTGGATGTGGCTCTGGGCAGCCTGGTCTGGTGGTTGGCGATCCTGCACAGAGCAGAGGAGTTGAAACTAGGTGACCATTGTGGTCCTTTTCAATCACTATCCATTCTATGATTCTATGAACCCTCCTCTTTAGTTTGCACCTCATTTTCTGATTTTTATGAGTGCTGTCACGCTGTGGAATTGAGATGACTTGATTTTCTCCACTACTGTTTATGAAGATTTCTTTACTTCTAGAATAGATAATTCTTTCCCCCTGCATGTGAAGAGATTATATAGTTATATTTGTGTAACAGTCATGGAAAAAAACCTGAAGCACTGCACCATAATTCATAAGAGGAAGGCAGAAAGATATGTATTGATAAAAATAGATATAATATGGTAATTTTAACAACAATGACAGTGACTTAACAAGATTTGAAATGGCCAGATATACTTGGCCATTTGCTACACAGAGGGTGAGGGTACAAAATAAATCAAAGATGAATTCATAGTGAAGCTGGTATGGATTAAAAAAAATAAATCACTTACTGAGGATCTGTCAGCAAGGCATCACCACATTGCAGGTGAATTTCTGTGCAGGCATTAAGTAAGAATGTGTCCCTTCTCAAGGGGAGATTCTGGTGTGCAGACAGCTGCTTGCCAGAACTCTCAAAGGGACTCTGAGGCTGCTTACTATCTATGGGGTAAGATGGCTGACTCATCATCATATGACTTAGAATTAAATCTATTGAATCAGGTGTCTGAACATCCAGTTTGAGGCAATATGGTGGTCATTAACTGTCTCTGGTGAAAGCCTGATTGCTGTCAATCCCAAGGACAAGGACTTTTGCACCTCCTTATATGTGCTATGCCTGGGGGAAAGCAACCAGTCTGAATGGGGGAGCAAGGAGTGCTCTGTCACAGTAACCAGGATAACTTCTAGTAGCAAAGGATAGATTTTGGTCCTGCTTACCTTAAGGAAAAATCCAGTGGAATTATGTTGGTCATGTTTCCTCTATACCATGTCATCTGTACAGAAAAGCAGAGAATATTTCCTCCTGTTCCTATTGGCTTCCTATTGTAGAAAAAGAGCTGGACACCCACCTGCAGGATAAAAGTGCTTAATTCATTTAAGGAAATGAAACCCATTCTCAAGTTTCTGGTTTGTGGACTTCAGAAATACCCACACTACTGAACTTTGTTAATTTCCAAGCATCCCAACTAATAGAGAATGTCTCCAGCCTACACTGATTTCCAAAATGTGATGAGTCTAGCCCTATGGCTCAGAAGATGCTAACAAATAGGTGAAAGCCAGTGTGCAGAATTAACAGAATTCTCATTCCTACTACGATCTTCAGATGAAGGAAAGCCACATAATACGTTGCATCTTCCTTTAATTCTTCTTGAATTTATAATTTGTGCCTTCTAAATAAGACAACTTATTCTGATTAAACTAGATTTACTCATATGCTGAGTTTCTACATATTAATACCAGTGTAAATGAGAGAAAAGGCCAGTTTCGCAAACACTTCTTTTTTTGGGGAAATCTGCCAAAATTTCCTGTGTGAACTGAAATCAGGATGAGGTCTGTTGAAGGCAATCCAAATACCTCAGTGGGACAGCAGTGGAACATGAGAACAGAGTTTGTTAAATGTGTTTGTTTGTACCTGAAGGGATGCATCGTAATGAGCAATTTTAGAATGTTAGTTTTCAATTCTTTGAAATGGATTTTTCTTATGTAAGAAAACCTTTCCAGTTGTGCCAGAACGGTTATACTGCTGCTAATACTGCCTAACTCATTATTTCTGAATTAATACAAGAACTTGGGGACTGGCCTGTGTACAACCATGGTTTTCAGTCCCTAGTAACAATGGCACACATGTTCAGTACTGAGTATCCATAGAGTGCCTCAACATTGTGATATGAGAGGATTTCCTGTGCTAGAGTCGTTCTGTGTGTGACAAGATCAATGCTGTGAAGTGTGACCAGCCCACTTCCTACAGAAACCCCACTGCTGGCTTGTGGATCTCATAAGAAAAGAGGAGTTTCTGGGTCCTCTAGACCCTTGCTCTAAAATTGCACTGCTGTTTCAACTTACACCGTTAGGACTTTGGTAAGAGAACAACCTCAGGCAAACACCACTAGATGGAGATGTTTTCTCACGTTGTCCTCATTTGCTTGCACTACCAGGGGCTTTGCAATTTCTTAGTGTATTTCTATTTTTCATGGCTGCACGTTGAGAAAGGAAAACGAGTAACTTTTGTATATAAGAAAGCCCCATGTGTTTGAAATGTTTGCGCATCACATTGCACATAGGAATTAATGATGTCTAAAGTTTAGTTGTTTTGTCTGAAGGTACTGAACAGATGTTTTTACACAAGTAGGAAAAAATATATGTGTCAAACTATGAGTTTCTAAAGCTTTAGACTGTCTTGTCACCAGTTAGAAGCAGAAACAGATGATACATGAAATACACAGGTATAGTTGTATCTTTGTGACAGAACATCACAGAACACAATATTCAGTCTTTTCTACGAGTTTTACTGTCTGTCCCAAACTTCACTGTCAGGGCTTGTTTGTGCCAGTAATGAGAAAGAAGGGTGTGTATCTAACTCCACGTGGAGAAATCATCTGCAAATCCTTGCTGGCTCAGAAGCAAATTGGAAGTGTAGACGGCAAATTTGTTTAAATATCTATGGAAAAAGGCTTTATTCAGTAGTATGTAAAAAGTAGCATTTTACAGTGTAGATGCTTCCACTCTCTTCTTAAAAGAACATGAAACGTCTTTACTACAATGCTGTGGTTGAATTCTCTAATTCTCATGACTTTTAAAATACATTCCATTATATTAAAGGCTATGAAATAGTAAAACAAAACAAAAAGAGGGACAAGAACTGTATTGTACATTTGCTCATTTGTAATTTTCCTGAAATCAGTTAAATATTAAGCTACTAAAAACTTGTTTATAATGTGTTGTCCTAAGTCAGCAATTCCTGCTGAGTCAGAAGCACCTGGCTTATAAAGCTAAGCTTAAACATGGGTGAGTAAATCTGGGCAATATATAAAAACTCTGGAGTTAGCACATTCGAAACAGAAGCTTTAAAAGTAAATGTTTATAAATCAACTGTCTAAGTCAAAAGCAAAAACAATGATTTTTATTTGCCTTGTAGAACAGGGAAAGTTACTCCCCAACCAACTTGCACAAAGGCAATTTTTTAATATAGCTCAATGTATTTATGCATGGAAAAACTGCAGACCAAAGTTAAGCAAGTAACATAAAAACTCCTAAGTACCAATTCAGAAATACTTTGACACCAGTTTAACAGTTGAATAATTCAGAAGCATGTTTGGACAAACACAAGGTAGGGAATGACCACACAGCGAACAACAACCAGCCAGGGGGATTTTCATCTGCTGTAAATTATGCACAATTTAATTAGAGAAAAATTATGAGGTCTAAAATGAACATTTTGTACCAATTTATACGATGTTTATTAAGCTTTCAGCATCAAAGACTGCACACTCATCTTTTGCAGGGACACTTGTCTTGTTTGTAAGTGTTTATTGAGGTATACGTCTGTGCTGTGATTAAACTCTAGCTTTGCTGAGTCTATTATGGCTTGTATTGCATTAGAGGTCAGGTAAAAATGCAGGGAGTGTCCTGGCAAATGAGGTGTTAGTGTTCAGATGGTACATAAAGGTAAACAACTGACACATCACATTATTTTGCAAATAACTTTCTCCAATTTCGAAAATTCTTTTTAAACTCTCAGTTTTTTAGGGCCAGAAATTTGTTCTGAAAGTAACCAGACTTCCACCTATTGTTAGCATCAGTATCTGAGGAAAATAATTGTGAAAGAAGTATAGAGGGATTGTGGTAAAATGATGTAGCTGATAGGTAGCAACAGGGTAGAAGACATTCTTGTAAAAGGTCTCAGAAAAGAAAATCTTTCAGTAGTTCCTTACATTTTGTAGTAGCAAGCTGGACAAATACGCTTCTTTTAAATTTGAGTTTAGGTTCCAGGATTGGCTCCATCCCTGAAGAACTGCAATATTTGTAAGGAGTGTATGCATATATATATATATATATATCTAGGTGTGTACATGAGGATATATGTTTATATATATCTGACTACACAGGCCATATATTAATAGGCCAATCTGTTGAAACAACACAAACATTTCAATTCTATTTATATTATACATCAAACTTTATCTTCAGTGTGAATTACTGCCTTTCTGCAGTTCCCAGATGTAACCTTCTTTCTCTCAAAACCAGTGATGAACCAGGTCTAAGCTTCATTTAAGATTGCATTTCCATCAAGGACCCGTTGTGCTTGTCAGAGACCAGGCATATAACGGAGTCCAGAAGGAACCATAAGAGACCAAAGGACAGAGTATACTCATTTGAGTGTATCTGGCTACAGCATGAACTTTCAGAGAAGATTAATTGAATCTGGAATCTGCCTGTCTTTTAGAGGAAAAAAACAACTGCAAACCTTTCCTCTGTGATAAAGACTTTGCTGTAACTGGTGTTCTACATACAATATAAATCACAACTCCACTATACTTTTTTTTTTTTTTTTTTTTAAATCCCATTCCAACAAGTTCTGTATCCTAGTAAGGGAGAAGAGCAAATGGCCAAGAAATTCTGTAGACATTTTGGTATTACCCTGTTTTATATGGCAATTTCTGAGTAGAAGATTGACTTCCATACTACAGAAACTTTGTTTTGTCTGTTTGAAAGCATGTATTGGTCACATATACAAAGGTGTAATGTGAGGCACAACTAAAGCTGTGTATCTGAATCTAATATAGAATAATTTGGCACATTCATTGCTCTGGGAGGAATACTGAATGACATTTTAAATTGAGTGACTTGATAGCATAGATATGTACGTGTATATATCCCTAATCTGTAGCACATTATATACAGACTTCGGAATAAAGGTAAAAGATGAAACATGAAAGTGCATTTATAAAATGTAAAAACAGAAATACAGAAATAATGCACTTTTTTTTTCTTATTATTTTCATCTCACCTATGTTTGAATTGTACAATCTACACAGAAATGATCAGCACAGAACTCCTAAGCTTGAAGATAATTTCCTCAATTCATATCTGGTTAATTTCTCCTCTTTCTACGGAAGGTCACAAAACTGGCCGATTGTTTCAAATTGTTCCTCTTGTTATGACCCCATCAGGATACTGAGAATTTGACAAGGCCCCAAATATTCATTTTGGTTAAACTGCGTTTCCTTCTGGCTTGTTCCTTCTCTTGTAATGGATCTGCCCACATTGGCCAACTGTAGCAGAGGTTCAGGATATTAGCTTACCCGCTGGCATGTGATGGATCAGACCAGCTAACTATTTAATGCCCCTTACCAATGTGGTTGACTTCACCTTTCCTGCTTCATTCTTTATTTCATTCATTTTATGTACACTATTTTCTACCTTTTCTTTGGATCACGGTTCATTTTCTCATCTGATTAAAAGTGTGCATAGCACACTATATTTCATGTTTGACCGAAGATTTTGGACTTCTTCTTCATACAAACAACACTGATCAATTAATTGCTTGTGACACAAGATTACCAGATTGCAAATTAACCTTTGATTGCTGTTTCTGCTTGTTCTGTTTCTCCCATATAATCAGATATAAACTTATTCTCACAGCTATGTAAGAAGTTTCTCTTTTTATGCTTTTTCTAAATAAATGTAGAAGCAGATAAATTTTAATCTCTAAGTAAAGAATATTTGATGACCCTTGAGAAATAGAAAGAAAACATCCTTGACACCAGGACCTGAGTCTATGTCATTGAATGATTTATGGCAAAGGGAATTCACTTCTGGAAACTTTGAATCCATTTCAATGTTCTAAATTTCTACTGTCCCTTTGGAGCTGACCTATTAACTTTCCTGCTCCTCTGACGTACTTTGGTGCAATCATTCTACTCACCCAGCCAGAGGGAGTCTGGGCAGCACTTTGTTCACCCGGGTACAGCCCTTCTCTACAACTGTACTAGCAGGACTGTTGTTATGTGTCAGAAAAAATTTACTGGATGGTGAGTGGAAAGAAGACATCAAGCTAAAGAAGCAGAATAATGTAGAAATTTTTTCTTATACTAGTGAATTAAACAGGAACATTTTCTTGGTCTGACATTTTTGGACTTGTCTTAGCAACAACTAAATGCCCAAATGGGGTTACTCTATTTAAAAATAGGTGTATTCATATGCCATCATAAAATAAATTGACAAGCTATCAAGAAATATTAATGAGTTTCTGAAGAAAAATGTCGCTGAAAGGTTGTTTTCTCTTCTGAATAGGATTCATAAGATGGGATTAAGAAAATGATATTCTCTTCATCTAGTCTTTAAAGCCTTAACCTGGCCCAAGATTTAAAGGTCTGACTCTAGAAAGGTGCCTCTTCCTCTATCAATCTTGATCCAAAAAGAAGCTACAAAGGAGGGGAAAGCAGGAACTATATAAATCCAGCTAGAATTGCAGTGAACCAGAGATTTCATGTTATGTCTTGTCCACATTAAATTTCCTCTTCTATAAACTGAGGACTCAGCAGGTATGTCAGGCAGCCAGATTTCTGAGTGTTTATCAGAGATGAACATTCAGACATTTGGGGATCCACCCTTCATAACCCAATATACAAAACTGCTGGATGCTATTGTAACCAAAGAAATATATTTTGTACCACTGAAAACAATGCAACTGAAATTAAACCCAGACATTTTTGCTTAGATAATTTATCTTTATGAAGGACAATCAATTTGATGGAATCCAGTGGAAAAAATATCAGCTATATGCACAGACCAGGCCTTTCCAGTCATTTTTGCAACTGAAACATGATACAGAGTTTGAAAATTCTAATCACTTCTAGAAATTGAGATGGAATATAATATAGCAGAATAAGATGCAAAAAGATATTTGATGTCCTGAAATTTTCCCAATTCTCTTCAGCACAAAGAAAAGCTGCCAAAAATGAGTAGAAGAGTTCATAAAACATTCAGGTTGCTAAAAGCACATATGTTATTGATGAATACTCGTAAGAGCCTAAAGGAAGATAACAAAGCAAGCTCCCAAGAGGAGACTGGCACAGTGATGATGGCACATGCATCTGAAATACAAATTTATCTTCTAATTTCTCCAAATGTTTTATTCAACAGTGACTTTTCTTCCACAGGGTTTGCTTTACCAGGCAAAGGTTATTCTTACAAAAATGCTTATGCTATTAAATGTATCTGATAAGGTAAATATATATATATATCTATATAGATAGATAGATATATTATCCTGAGGAACATTTCACAGAATCACAGAATAGTTGAGATTGGAAGGAACCTCTGGAGATCAAGCCCAACCCTCTACTAAAGCAGGCTCCCTACAGCAGGTTGCACAGAAGAGTGTTCAGATGGGTCTTGAACATTTCCAGAGAAGGACACTCCACAACCTTTCTGGACAGTGTACTGCTGTGTTCTGTCACTCTCACAGTAAAAAAGTTCTTCCTTGTGTAAGGAACTTCTGGGAGGGCGAGCAGTAAGGCAGTGCAGTGTGCCTCTGTGGAGGAGGAAGGCATCCTCGTAGCTCCTGGATGGTCTCTGAGAACTTCTTGTAGGAGGCCAGAACCTTCTTTGGTACCACTGTATCTGTATTTTTACCATGTGCTGCTCCAGCTGCCTTTTCACAACCTCACCCAAGAACAGCAGCTTCCGCATCCTGGGCCCCCCCTTCACATGGGGCTCTGATGGTTGCTGAGGCATCTGAGGAGCCGAGCTTTCTTGCAGAGGCTCCACTCCACACACTGGAAGGCCCACTTCCTCCTCTGCTTTCCTTCTTGGGATGACAAGATCTCACGGACTTTTTGAGGCTCGAGAGCATTGGAAACAATGAGGTCAGGCTAAGCCATGGCAGCATGATGCAAATCTGCTCCATGCAGAGGATTGCTGAGAGTCAGCTGTGAAATGCAGCTGCCTTCATCTGTCTTGTATGCAGGAGCTTTGCCTGGGAGGGGGCAGAAGGGGCCCTCAAAGAGTAGCCAGATTCTGTTGCCACAATGGCAGTACAGGAACACTTTTCCACTGCCGCAATGGAAGTGAGAGTTGTCACTCCAAGAGAACAGAGTGGGGATCTCTGGTGATGAGCTGGTCTGCACAACTTTTTTGGAAGTTAGGGAGTCATTGGCATCCTCCAACATCTCCATGATTGACCTGTGGAAGAAGGAGGTGAGGGAAAACTTTGGTTAAGGACTCCTGAGCAAGTCAGGACTCTTTTTCAAAGGAGATGACAGACTGTGTTACTGAGGAGACTACCTACTGCAGTCAGAACCTTAGGAGAAATGGGCAGCACTGTGAGGCTCTGCTGCATCTTGGTAGTAAATTCATTGCTTATGCAATGGCATTGCCCCTTGTACTTGTAGGTCTGCAGATTTTGCCAAGCCCTGCCCTCATCAATTTCCCTTGTCAGGGCCCCCTACCCTATTCTCATCTCCATCCCCAACCCAAACCTATCTCCACGGCCATCCTCTCCTCAGTGGTCTCACATTCCCATACATCTGCATCATTCCTTAAGTCTCCTGTCAAGCTGATAGAGTGCTTCATGTGTATCTTCCCTCTCGGATCAGGGAGCACTGTAGAGGGGCAGATGGTAGTGTTAGTGGGATCTCCCTGGTGGGAGTCAAGCTCCTGTCTCCAGTCAGCTCATGGGCAAAGTGGCATCCAGCCTCTCTCTATCCTAAATTTGTGGTTTTCCACTGTGTGATGTGAGTTGCTGAAATTACAGTTGTGATTACCTGGCTCTGGCTGGGCAACTATGCACCTACATAGCTCATTCCTCTATATCTTACTCCAGCTGGGGTGTGGGAGAGAGTAGGAATGAATAGAATGAAAAAATTCATGGGCTGAAATCACAGAATCAGAGAACTGTAGTGGTTGGAAGAAACCTGTGGAGATTATCAAGTCCAACTTCCCTGCTAAAGCAGGTTCCCTGCAGTTGCTTATCCAGACGTGAGCAGTGGGAAAGATAGGAAAATGATCTCATTCTTTTCTCTGTAGGTTGGTGTATGTTGAACCAGAGTGCTGTGGTAGTGCTGACACTGGTGATTTTGCTCTGGAATCAATGACGATTATTTTTTGTTGAATTCTCTGCCATGAAGCCCTAATATCTAGGGCTATGTTGTTCTCTTTTGCTAGGCAGGGGAAGTTTAGATATCAGCTACTTTATTCTATTGAGTAGGAAGCCAGAGTGGGAATGTGCAGACAATGACTTGCTCTTCATCTTAGAAAAAAAGGGGGCATCCAAGTGATCCAAACTTGTTCTTATAATCTCTGGTGTGATTTTTTATCTTTGGGTCTACATCAGCAGGCTAATGCTGCTTCAGTTTATCAATAATGCTAGAAGGCAATGACTAGAAGTGGAGAGTATGTTTAATGACAAACCATGGAAAGGCAAAATTCAGGGTGATACACATACTACATATACTAGACAGTAAATATATACTTTTTAATATCGATGAAGAAATCTGAAAAGATTTGGATAAACATTACCAAAAAGTTTGGATTGTCATCCTGATCTTATTTGAGTCTTAAGACTTAGCTAGAAATCTCACAAGAATTGGTTTTCTCACAGTATTTCATAAACCTCCAGACAGATCGTAAATACTTATGGTATATCAGCAATTTTAGTTACAGCTCTGGCTTTAACCTAGTAGTGTCAGTGTAGAGAGGCACAAAATGAAAAGTGAGGAGATAGCAGGGGGAAAGAAAAGATATTTTTCCTAAGATTAATAATTCTAAGATATCTAACTCAAGGAAACAGTGGCTGAAAGTGTATTCTAAGGATAAATATGGTTCATTATAATGGAGTAAATAGGTAGAATCAGTAGGTAAAAAAAACTAGATTAAGAATAACAACTTTTAAGAGAAAAATGAGTGCCAGGAAAATAACTTCCTGATAACACTTTCTGTTTAGGTGAAGGGTTTTCTCTCAAAGGAAATAGCAAAGGTTTTACAGATTAGGACTTTCAGGGCATAAACCCAAACTCTTTGAAGTTAACAAAGGTCCCATGATATGTAAATGCAATATATACTGGTTGCTGAATGTAATCAGTGTTGCTTAGTAGTAGAGAAACTAGACAGATGGCTTCCTTTAGAGAGCAGACATAATTACATTGCATATTTCTTCCCTGCTTTTAGCAACCAAAGGTATGGTTTTAATGGTTTCCATTCTAACTCCTTGCTTGGAGTCACCGACAGCTGTTATGACCTGAAATGTACTGCGTTAGCCTCTTATGCAATAAGGTTACTTAGTTGATAGCTGTTAGAAATTTCCTAACATTCAAATACCAGAATGGTGGGAAGGGTTTTTTCCTAAATTTCTAGAACAAGAATGACTTGAACAATATACAGGACTGGAGAGATTTTGAGGCTTTCAACTTAAGGCCCATGAAGCACTGTGGCTTTGACCACAGTGGCTTTGCTTTGATTTGTGAGCCTCTGGTCCTATGGAGTTAAAGAGTCCATCAGGATTTACACTTCAGTTCTGAAAAGCTCCGATCAAGCTGGACCGAGATTTGCCGACACGAGCAGATGCGATGGCTAGCATTAAAATTGTGCAGATGTCTGTAAATACTACTGCAGACTCATGCTTTTCCTGACCCTTAGAAAAGTTAATTTCTGATCAGAGTTAACTGTGAGAAAGACATCACACAATTTCAGAAGTTTGTTTCCTTCACTCTTTCAGAGCTCTTTTAGGCAACTAATAGCTCAGCAGTGTGTATGTGTTATCCAAGGGCATTCATTCAGTTAAAGGTATAGCTGAATGGCAACTGATTTACCACTTTTGTTTCTTCATCACACAACTCATCTCCAACTCATCATAAGTCAAATGAGTGGCTTATGGTATGTTCTGCAGATGAATCAGCACTAGTAATCTTACAGCTGGTTCGTGTTTGACATACAGGTACAGCATGTTTGCATGTAATTACTAGCTAGTCAGCCAACAATGCATTTTTGGCGGGAGCTTTATGCAGTTGTTTTATAGTCAGACAGTGGTTTTCATAAATTTAGCTGTCCATATTGCCTTCCAGGTCATTCTTATCTGCTGTGTCTAGCTATAATGGACAGAGACATATTTAAGATACTATGAGCATATAAAAAGGAAAGGGAAAGAGAAAAGGAGGGAAAAGAGAAAGGGAAAGAGAAAGAAAGGAAAAGGAAAGGGAAAAGGAAAGGGATTCTAGCTATATTTAAAAGATCTCTGTGTCTTGTGTCATGCCACTAAGGAGACAATGTAGGTTATGTCTAATGAACACAAAATAAATATTTTCCTTTAAAATGTTCACTCCATTCTCAAGTAAAGATCTACTTCCATTCTGACACATTTCTAAAAGGGCAGTTTCTCAGTGACTCTGACGATACTCAGCCAGTTAGTAAGATTACATAGTGAAGATAATGAGATAGCTTAGCCAAACATCATTCCAAAGACGTACAAATAAAACCTCTTTTACAATTCCAAAGTGATCTTCAAGTTATCTCAGAGAGGAAATCTAGTGCCAGAAGTAGGTTTTATCACCACAAACATGTTTTAGCTTGCCATTATTAAATGTCTAAATGTCTACATCTAATTTAAAGTAGATTCCTAGTTCCCTTCTATAATCCACAAGGAGAGAGTGATATTCAAAGTTGTATTGAACCAATCTATTTTCAATATATCCTTCAGAAAAGATGAAAATACCCTATGTTTTTGTTTCTCAATTCACATACATAATTAGGCTATAAGATGAACTTAGTAAAAGCATTTATTTTTTCAGGAATCTGAGGATGCCCATCAAATTTCTTTATGCACAGGTCAAGAAGAAAGACATGAGAAATTTCCATCATGTTTGCCTTGCCTTTTAGTCACTGTAGTTCTTTCACTTTTAAGTAACGACATTGTTGGGAGTTTGAGAGTTTCACAGATTGGTAAATCAAACTCCTACTGTTAGTTCAATATAGAAGATATATGAAGCTTTCTTGCTAATATATTTTCTCTTTGAAACAACTTATTTCCATTCTTATTTTTGCAAATATCTTATAGAATAACAAGAACCATACTTTTGTGATTGCAGTAGTTTCTGTAGAAGACACTCGAGTAGAGAAATCTGAAGTTCTGACACAATAAATCCTCATGCTTCTGTTGTTCTTGTCCTCCCCAGTAACTGATGTTCCCTGATGTGAAATGGGATGACCGGTGTGGAGCCTGTTTCTAATTTATCTTGTGCAAGAGTTTCATGAGTATCAAGGTCAGCATGACAGGAAAAGGTTTCTACATATCCCATGGTGCTTCAGATCTCTTCCAGTATTTACAAGTATGAATCTTTTTCCAGAATTAGCATAAATACCAAATTGATGCTCAGTCTCTGACAGTACATCATTTCACCCAACTTTTTAATAAACTTTTTAAACAGATTTTTTTCTCTTTTTCATTCTTCTGTTTGTTTATTGGGAAAAGTTGGCAACAACTGAAAGAATTCCAAATGCAATGTGATAGACGTGCAATCAGCCATTTAAATAGTGCTTTCAATAACTGTGGTAACAAGATTATGACCCCATATTTGGTTGGTTTGTTTTAGATCATGCATCACTTTGTTGTGTAAACTTTCAGAGTTCAAAATAGTTTTTATTGAGTTATTGGGTTTTGTTTGCTTGTTCATTTGTTTTGGAGTGATTTTTGTTGTTGTTGTTTTGTTTTGATTCGAGAAACAAATTTGGAAAGATATCTATCTTCCTCAAGCTGGAATACTAACAGACGCAGACTGAAGCATTCTTATTTCATGCAGTTGTATGTCCTGGCTGTTTTTATTTTCATGAACTTCTCTTGCCAAGGTTCAAGCTACAGACATTTAAAGTATGAATACTATATTTTAGTCACCTTTGAAATGCTCTTCTCATTTCAAAACTTTATGAAAATATTTCACAGACAGGCAGAACAAATATCTTAATGTCTTTCTGTATTAGAAATTCCAGACAGACCTGAAAGTAGGCAGACCCCTTTGAAAATTGAGGATTCTTTTTTTTCTTTTTTTCTTTTTTTTTTCTGTGAAGAAAATGGAATAATAACTCAGTGAATGAAAAAATAGGTATATTTGCAGAAAAGGTGCAAACCAAGAGAAACAAACATTGCATTATACTTGCATCTATTTCATATTAATTGTAATGGAGAAGATAATACTTCTTAAAGAGTAGTAGGCTTTATTTCCTAAAAATTGATTTCAGAGAATCGATTTCATCTTCCTATGTCTCAATTCTTTATTTTTGAAGTGTGAAATGTATATCTCAATATCCATAAAAAGCAAGGCAAATCTTCAACTTTAAAATATGAAAAACATGATTTTTTTAAAAATTATTTTTTTATGCCAACAATTTGTTGGCATTCATGTTGCAAATTCTCTTCCATTGTACATAATGGAATGGAATGAAGAACTCAGAAATTTTAATCCTGTAGCACTGAGAATCATTAGCATTCATATTAGTAGCGATGCACCTATAGAACTTCCTGAAATGAAACCAATGGATAAGCTGAGGATGTGTGATCCTCTACAGATCAGTTCTACCTTGAATGAATGATAAATATATGGGTTTTTACAGTTCTACTTAGATTGTGTATCTTACTTAGGTAGTAAGTTTCTGAACACTGCAACACTTACAGAGAATGAAACTTTCAAAAAATAGTAAAATCCAGTAAAATCCAAGAAGGAAAATCAAGCAATGTCAATTATGTATGCTGTAACTATAACTGTAGCATTTTAGTGAGCTTGCTTTGAGTTTCAAATGCAAGAAATTGCCTCTTCTGAGGATTGATTTCTGTTAGCATAAGGATACACCTACATCTCACTGCAGCTAAAGTGAGACCACCCTTTGACACAGTGGAGATGACACACCTACTGAATGATAATGGAAACGTCACCAGTGGACACACAGTCAATTTGTTATTTATGTAACAGTCAGTACCTTGTCTCTAGTGCCTGCTTTTACCCCAGGGTTGCATGTACATCTTAATTAATAGAAGTAAAAAACTCATACTTTTTAAAAATGAAGACAGAGTCTGAGTGAGTGTTTGGGAAGCAACTACATTCAACAGATAATTGATGCAATTGTTTCTTAGTCCTGTCTAAGAAATGTATGTAAAAATATTGTCAAGAAGCAAATCTTGCAAAAGGTTGCCTTCAAAATCCGTGACAATAGTTTAAAAAGAATTCCAGTGGTCAAAGTTTCCTCCAGTAACTGTTTTTTTCATGTTCTAATTTCAACAATACGCCTGAAGAGACTTAAAAAAACAACAAACAACAAACAAACCTGCTCATGGACCAATTCATCTGCAATTTACTATACTTTGTATGTTTAAAAGCCCCAGCATGCCTAAACTGCAAAAAACAAACAAAAAACAACTTCTGGACACATCAATAAAAACGGATTATGATTCAAACCATCTGTATAGAACATGCCATTATACGAATGATACCATATTTTACACAGATATATTATTATTACACTATGTAAATCTTCAGTCATGACTCTGAATGTTGTACTCAATGTGTAAATAAAATGCAACATTAATTGTGTTCGAGAATAAAGCTACCTGTAAGTGCACTAAAATGTTGTAACTGTTAGACCATTATTTTATCATATATCTAATACTTGCATTCTAAAGTGTAGTACAAGTGTTGTCAATATGTTACCCTATAAACATTATGATTGTATATGAGTAAGTTCTTTGTGATTATATTCTGTGATGGTGTAACATTCCCTGTAGATAATGACTTAATCAAATATTTGGTGTTCAAATGTTTGATATCAAACATTTCAAGATGTAATATCTTTCCTAAATTACTATTTCTTGAAAAATATCTCCTTCTCTGCAATCTGAGCTATGAATTGATCAAAGACGTATGAGCTAATTATTTGACGTAAGAATCTATTTAAACTTTATTATTTATATTTGCCATGATTATTCCAAGCACAAAATTGTACACTACATTTTAGGAAAGCCCTCTTCATGTTCCTATTCAAATCATCTGTGAAATTACGGTCAGCTTCAGGTCTTCAGAATTGCAATTTAATGCCCAAGCAAATTTTCTTTCTTGAATAAATGAACTGTGGCTTCTGGACTAAAATCGGCATTTCGTAAACCTTTTACTGTGTATGTATTCAAGAACAATGAGTCAAAAAAAAAAAAAAAAAAAAAAAAAAAAAAAAAGGAACACATGGAATTTGTTTTTATGATTGATTACATCCTTTATAGAAGTAACTGTAATTGTTTCTGTAACTGGTTTTTAAATCGAAGTTGTTGGCTGCTCAATACAATTATGATTTCATGGGTAACATAATTTGCAATTACCACATTTCCTAACATCAGCATCCTCTTATGACATCAGTGTTTTGGAGTTGAAGGTGCAATATCTTTCTGAAGATTGAATTTATTTTATTTGCTGATTTTGATAGATCTATAAGAAATAAGAGCTGGCAGATCTCTTTCTTCAGAAGATCCAATAGAAAGAAAAGGAGGAATACTGTATCAAGAAACTATACTAATTGGAGACAAATTTGTGTCAGCTCAATTTCCCTTCTAGATTCTTCTAACAGAATCTCCTACAACCTCAGTCAATTTCATAGCAGGCATGGTTTAACCATGAGTCTCTTCATGGTCTTCAGTGCTCTGCTGAAAATCTTGTATTTCTCAAGACCAGAGGTTCATGAAATATCCTTACGGAGCATCAGGTTTCCTCCTGTATCTTGATCCCATGTCAGACACAGGGAGAAAAGTGAGATATCGTGCCAAACCTCATCTTTTTTGTTTTATCCCCTCATCTGCAATCCCCATCCGAGAGGGATCTTTTCCCCTCTCTTTCTCCTGTCTCTAATCCAATTGCAAATCTCTTCTTGTGTGATGAAATGCAGGCATGTGGTCTCAGCATGTGCCAAGCTGTAAATGGCCTTGTGATGCAGGATGGTCTTGCAGATGATTTGTACTCATATATAAACCAGGGGACTATATTACAGAGGACTGTGAGGAGGCTCAGTTCTCTGCTCCACTCATCTCTACTCATATCAAGAAAAAGTTTCCATATTCAATGCCCAACCAAAATGGCACAACCAGACACAGCAAATCCACTGCACAGAGCACTTGGTTATATTCCAGGAGAAAGTCCATTTGTTCTCAGAAGACTATTTGCAGCAGACCATCTGTTGACTTTTATCAGAACACTGTAAAAAGGCAATCTAAACAAATATCTGAAAAATAAAACAAAAATAAACACAAACAAAACATTTAAGTAACTATACATTGATTTTTCCTCTACAAGTATTGGATGCTTGGGGTGGAAGTGTTATACTTACAGCTATATATATATGAAAGTACCTAAGGGAAAAGAGTCCAGCAACTTTAAATCATAATATAGACAAACACTGTACTCAATTTAATCATCACAAACTGGCACAGACTCACATCCTTTTATTCTCTGCTCTCACATACTGAGATGGATCTTATATGGATTTTGTTCACAAGAAATATTAAAGCAGTAAACTTTTTTTCTCCTCCACATTCCTACAGACCCATAAATAGGGTGGCAAGTAAAAGAAGTGTATGTCAGAAATGCTCCAGCTGCTCCCCATGCTCCGTGTTCATTCCTTTTCCAGAGCACTCCTTAACACAATTTTCTTTATTCAAAACTTACAATAAGGAGAAGAAAATTTCTCATGGAGGATTATTTGTCTTCATCTGACATGCTTTTTGCTGCTCTGTCTTCATGTGGCCCTTTCCTACTTCATCTCTAGAACCCACACAATACCAATGTACAAGGAGCTGCCCTCTACCAAATACTGCCCTGCACCACTGCCAGCCCATCTTCTGGCCTTCTCGACACACCAAAGACTGGTTTGAAGTGCTCATTTTCTCCTGGCAGCACTGTTTTCATCTTTTAACTCAGTTAGATCTATGAGGACTCTGGCCTTGTTTTCTCACACCCTTGATAAGTATTTTTTCTTCCAGACAACCACTGTTTTTTCTGACCCCTTCCTCCTCCTATGCCTATATCAACATCTGTGCAAAATGAAAGATACCCAGCAGGACGAATGCCAACTGACACAAACCTTTTTGACATACTCATGAAGAATGGAGATTTAACTTACACTTCTGCATCCTAAACAGATATGCATTTCTTTTTTATAAGATTTTGAAACCTGGAGACTTTTCTCAGTGAGGCTCATGGGAATGATTGAAAAATTGTCTTTGGACATGAATAAAACCATCTCACCAAACCCACTTCATTTCAAAATGCTGCTACAAAGATGATTTCTCCACTTTGCTGCTTTTCATTGAAGAAAATAATTTCCCCCCTCCTGTGGCTGTACTTCCAAAGCTCCATTCAGCTTTTTAGGCATTTGCTGCACAAATTCTGGGAGTATCACCGCACCCATGAGTAACTACTAGCACTAGCCTGTAAATGCTCAGGCCACATATTCATGTATGAAAGTAACTTGTGTTGTAAAAAGAGATGAGGAAAAGACTGAAAACATGAAAAGGGAACTGTACTTCTTGGTGACAAATAGCTGCACAGGTCACTTACAGCCTTCAAGCACCTGGTAGCTTGGCAGTTGGCACTGTCTTCTTAGCTCTCCTGACCTAGTGCATATGGATCACTTTGCTCCTCCTTCTAGACTCTGCACTAAGAGAACACAGTCATCCTGTGGGTTCCTTTCACGAGCCAAGGTTATAAATATTCCCTCACTTGGAAGAAACCCAAAGGCTTGGCCTGGAATCAAACTGACCAGCAACCAAGGATGTGACTCTAGCTGTCAGGAGGTGAAGAAGAGACTGCTCCTCATGCCTGTGTGCAGTAGAAGTCATGGAGGGGAAGATTTTGCAATTAAAAACTATTCTTAGAGTACTGAATCAGAAGCAAAGCCATGAGCAGTTAAATGACAACATGTTGTCCCAGCAACCATCCAAGCTATTACAGCTGTCCAAGACAAACACTTCTATTTCCTTAGCTAGTCCAGACTCTGGGTAAAAGAGAATATACAGCAGTTAGCTCCAAAGACAGTGGTACTTCAGAAGCCACTGGAGAGTCTCTGAGGAGTTTAAAACTGAGAGTATGACAAGGATCTAAGCTGTGGTTGTCTAGGCCTCAGCTGAAGCCTTTTTGAAAAAATCTGTCCATTGCTGGCCACCCCAGAAGGCCATTGAACTTAGCCCTCTATCACATGTGGTAAAGCCCCAACCCATTCTACCAGTTTATGCTGATTTTTCTAAGTTTAGATTTATATCTGTCCATCTGGGTAGTTAAGCAAGTGACCTAAATAAAACAATACTAAGCAAAATACTCCCTAAAAAGTATCTCCAAAAGAAAAGAAGGGACAGGTTGTTTTTTTTCCTTCTCCCTTATCCTCCCGGTCATCTTTGAGTTAGCTCATTGAATTAATCTGGAGACATTTTAGAGAAGGCCTTGAAGTTTTCTTCAAAGTGACGTGCAACAAACCCCAAGACCTCTGAAATCATTTTTCTTCAAGTAGAAGTGATGCTGTCCTTAGATTCCTCTTAAGGCCAAAGGTGCTCCCCGTAATTTTTTTTTCATAGCCTTCATCATCTGGGAAGTCATGGAGACATCAGAGGTGTCTTATTCTCCAGCAAATCAATACTTAATGGGATAAGGCATCATTAATATTGATCCAGAAGATAGCTAGATAGGCTTTTCCTGAACTGAAAGAGAGGGATAGGGAATGAAGAAATTTAAGGAGTGGCAACTTGTCTGCAAGGGTAGCAATTATTCAAAGATACCTCTGTTTCTTTAACCCCTTTGGCACCGTATGCTTTATTTTACATGATAATCTGAGAAGTAGTTTTGTCCCAGTGTAATAGACATGCAATAAAGGTGCACACAGAACACTTCTGTGTTACATAACAGTTCCCACCTCTCCACAGACTTCAGTTCTGGTCATGTTACTAGTGGAGTCTTTGTGTTTAAATCTAGAACACTGAGTGAAAGAAAAACTACCATAGGAACGTGTTATAGATATTTCTATACAGCAATTGTGGAAAACATAGGAGACTGAGCACATAGAATGTGACATAGTTTTAATTTATGACGTGGCTATAGTGCTCCTTGAGGAAAAATCACTAAAATTTGTAAGGCCTCTTACACTTGGGATCATTCTAACCTACATTTTGATGATGCGCCAAGAGGATGATTCAGGAGCCAGATTGCCTCTCCTTTGCCATTTGTGTTAAATTGAGCTCAGTGTTCCCCCAAAATGCTCATTGTGCCAGCGTAAGTTCAGCAGGCAGCAAAGTTGGCCCACAAATGCTGCATTGTGCACTAAAGCAGCACAGACCTGCTTCTTGTGCCAGGTCAATGTTCTCTAGCCCTGAGGCCAGCTGGCACCGTACTACCAAAGTCATAATCTTAAACACACTGTCCAAAGAGTAGCTTCATCCAAATTGCCTATGCAGTACTGTTCCTGGCCAGGTATAATTCTCACAGTACATCCAGGAATTGTTCTGGAAAACTTGCATTTTATATACATCAGAAATGGTTCTGAAAATTTAGCCATATGGAAGAATGACAAACCTGGGCCTATGCTTGTGTCCTTAATTTGCTAATGTAAACATAAGATGGTGCTGGGAACAGAGTTGTGCATAGTCACATTCTCCTAGAAGTCCTATGTGGCAAACAACTTTCAGGAGGCCTGAGGCTAACAAATTAGGACTGATACGTACAAGCACACTAGTTGAAGGAATGATCCTTATTTTGCTTCTTATTCTGCTATTTCTTCTCTCAAAGGCCCTCTCTCCCTTTTGTTTTGAGTAGAAACCATTCAGAAGTATTTGTACATTTTATTCAGTGCTACTGTAAGGTCATTCTTTATTCCTACCAACACTTCTCTCATTCTACAATTTGCACAGTATTCTAGTACACAGCTTTAAGTCTATTTAAAATACTTCAAATTTCTCCTTGACCTTCTCCTCTGCTGACAAGCAGTGCAAAAACCTAGTGCAAAATAGGATATAAGGAGTTCCCTTCCTTCCCTTGACATCCTGAATGTTGGTTTTGATTGTTCTTCTACCATTAGTGCAGACTTTTTTTCATTTTCCTTTCCTTCTCTGCCTTGCTTTGCCTTGAGAAGAACACGAAAGTTAAGAAATATTAGAAAGAGCTCAACGCAAATTCTCTTTCCACATTCCCATTGTTCATCACTCTCACTAATTTATCTTTTTCTGAGGTATTTGAAGTTACAGTAAGAAAGACTGTATATATTTCTTTCCCTGTGACTCATTTGTGCTTTTCATATATGTCCAAGACAGTCAATGTACTATTGAAAATATACATTGTTCTCTCCTAAAGGTTACTGGGAGTTTAACATGGTGTAATATGGAAAACTCAGCTCTAACTCATGTTCTCTTCACCTCACTCTACCCTCCCAAACAAAACAAAAATCAAATCAGGATAAAGTGAGGTTAGTTTGACATTTCAGCTGGTTTGTTACTGCCTATGTTAAATCTGGGGGAAAAAATGCTGAATTTACAGACTTTGATAAAATGCTCATTTATTTCCCTGTCAGATATAATGAAAGTCGAATGAAAGAGTCAGTTACAAACATACACAAAAAGCACACTCCAAATCTCAGTATGAGGACTCACATGAGAGAGGGTCTGGATAGCAGTAAAGTCACGTAAACTTATGGCAAAAAGTGCTTTAATTTACAACAGATTTTTGTCTTCACCAACAGCTGAGGACATATCAATGATTAACTTACAGACTGGGTGCTCTTAGGTCTGAAGAACTTCAAACTTGTTGAAGTATCTGGAAAACATGTCAAACAATTCCCATCCTTCCTATTCCTGAAGGATCCATACAGCTTCACAATGTGGTCACACTAAAAATATTGAAAATTCCTGAATGATCTCAAGACTTCGCTTTTGACAGAATAGTGAAAGAAAGAGAGTGCATTTCTATGTGCATGCAGATGTACGGTAGAGAAAATGTTTTATCTTAGCATTAGTTTGGTGGAGAGGTCTGGTTTCAGCTGGGATACGGTTAATCTTCCTAGTAGCTGGTGTGGAGCTGTGTTGTGGAATTAAGACTAAAATAACATTGATAACACATCAGTGTTTTAGTTGTTGCTGAGCAGTTCTGCACAGAGCCAAAAACATTTCAGCTTTTTATGCTGCCTGCCAGTGAGAGGCTGGGGCTGCAAATAGAGCTTTTTTGGGGACAGAACCAGGGCAGCTGACCTAAACTTTCCAAAAGGGATCTTCCATAGTTTGATGTCATGCTGAGCAGTAATATTAGGAGGGGGCAGGTGGGGCTAATTGCATTGTGCATCACTTGTTTTGTATATTCTTTTATCATTATTACTATTATTATTACCCCTTTCTTTTCTGTCCTTTTAAACTGCTGTTATCTGAACTCATAAATTTCACTTTTTCTTTTCTGGTTCTCTCCCCCATCCTACAGGAGAGATGGAGGAGGGGAAGAGGGAACAAATGGCTATGTGGTGCTGAGCTACCAAGTGGGCTAAATTACAAGAGGAAAAGGTTCTGTGTGGAAAAAAGATGCCAATATGCTGTTTTATATCTTTTGTTTATAGCTATTTAGTATTCAAAATCCTAGCAAGCTCACTGTAGCAGTGACTGCAGCACATAATATATGGTATTAGTAGCACCCATACAGCCAACATAATGTGAGGATTGTCATTTAAGGCTGATGTGGTCTCTGTGGCAAAATACTTGCATACATACATATGTGCATGCCCCGGGACTCCGTGTTGGTAAGTGAGATGTTCACATGGGATTCATAATCTGGATCTCCTGAGATGTTTGCATGTATCTGAGTGATCACAAATTAGGGCTCAGTCCAGTCTCCCCTTGTATACCTTTGTGTCTTTTCAGTCTTTGAAATGAAGGCTCAGTCAGAATCATGGAGCAAGAGAGTAATCTTTTCAGCATGCTGGTATGCAGGAATCGGAATGCATGCACTTAAATGCAACATAATTAACAAATCCAGAGTTCAACAACTAATAATAATATCTTAGTGTTTATAATAGTTTAATTTTTTGTTGTTGCTGTCATTTTTGTTTTGTTTTCTTTTTCCTTTTTTTTTTTTTTTTTTTTTAAACAACCCTTATCCTTTTAAGGAAAAGTGCCCAGCACTTCCATTTCACTAGGCAGACTTAATCTCTTCTGTTGGGCCAACACTAATTCAAAATGACTTCTGAGAAAGGCTCACAATATTCCACAAGCAAAGCAATGAAAGCCCGAAGATTTAAGTTGCATAAGATTTCACTGATAATAGCATCTTTGTTATGTGGTAATGAAAAAAAATCTGAGGCATAAATCGTTGACTTTGTCAACATCTAGTACAGCCTGTTGATTGCAAGAAAAGATAAAAGCTCTGATAAATGTTTTGTTATTTATAAATGTAGTAGGCACGGTTGGGAGTTCTTTAATTAAAGATTTAATGCTCTCAGTCCCAGGCCTCTTGCCCTTCTCCCCAGAGATGTAGATGCATTTAAAACCCATATAAAGTCAAACATCCCTGCTTGCTTTTTGATTTAACATAGCTGCCTACTCAAACTATTGGTCTTTGTCAGATAATGGGTTTCATCCACATTTGCTGAGCTTCCAGATAAAACAACAATGTAATGCTGAAGCCTCCTTAACTACAAAGAATTAGCACACATTAACATTGTTACTTTTAGAATTGGGAAAATATTGGAAATAATTATTGCCCTAAGTTACTTATTATAAATGGCAGGGTCTAGTTTCTTTCCAGCATGTAGTATTTTAAAAGGAAACCACAAGCATATGTAAGTATTATCATTAAATACCCCCAGAAAAAGTTTTATACATATGTTGCTCCAAAAGTAACATCTCCTATTTATTTCCAGGGAAGCAACCACAGATACAAAGTGCATTTATAGAGCAAATTCTCATCTATAATACATTATTTTTCAACATAGTCACTACCATTGCATATGCATTTTTGCAAGTCATGAAAAAGAGCCTGCATGCTGTGCTTGTAAAAATCTGCATGGCTTCAGTTGCTGACAACAATGGCTGTCCAGAATGTGGCTTGTCTTTCAAGTTGCTGTTGCCACTACTGAGATGCAGCATGCACCACCTCTCTGTACTCACATCCACTGTTTGGGCTCCATAACTGTTCAGCAAGTGTTGATGACTGTCAGTGGTTGCCATTTTTTTTCTGCATGGAGGATTTCAGTCACACACCTTTGCTTCATTCACACTTCCATGTTAGATGTCATTTGTCAGTGTAATGCTGTACTGTGATGGAAAACAGCAATGACGGCAGAGTCCCAGGCTTTAGCAAGTGAGGATAAACATAAGTGCAGCAGCTATGGATGCAGAAACAAAGGAAAAAAGCTGCTTATTCTCAGAAGGCCTCAGATAGACAGGGATCTCCAGCAAGATACCCCAACAACAAATGCATAGTTCAAGGTATCCCATAGCAAGTACACTAGTAGACCAGAGTAGGGGCCTGTCATGAATCTAACATTGAGTCCGCTCTGATAGGTAGACCTAGGCATGGGGACCTGGGTGAGAAATGCACATCACCTAATTATTGTTACCAATGCAAGCATAAACCTGCCTGATCCACTGCCACTTCCACACTACACTGCTATCAGGAGGTTCCCTGTTTTCCCAACAGATGCTGGATTTCATCTTACCCTGCCTTCAAACAAATTCAACCTCTTCATATACAGATGGTGCCAGCCAGCAACAGCACAAGTGCTGCTGGGACAGCATGGCATTTTCATGCTTCCTGCCCACCATGTCATGCCTCCCATGGCAGGTTACACTGGCAGGATGTAGTTTGAAAGTGAGGTCTCTCAGTTTTGTTACTGTAATGTAGCATTAATATGTGAGTACCTCCATTCTAATTATGGCCTGTGGACATTAAGTCAGTACAGGACATGGAGACTGGCGGAATTCAGAACTGTAAGTAGAAACCTAGTGTTGTTCTGAGAGGTTTTAACTTAGCAAGATATCTCCCCACTGTCAGAAGTTGCAAGACAGTGCCTATGCAAAACCCATATCTTTTAGAGAAGCAGATAGAGATGAGGTTTAAATACCCTATGGTATTCAAAGTAAAGAAATATATGCCTATAGTAAGATTAAAACTGGAATTAAATACTTCTATTTAACCTGTATAAGGAAATATATTAAAATATATTAAGTGTACTCTAAGTGCCTTAATTTCAAACAAAATCCAGTCCAAAGGGCTAGTTCTCTGAGCAGAAGAATGTTCTGATTTCAGTCCAACACAGTTCTGTATTATTGATCTACTGAGATGTGCAGGTGAAATCTGGGCACTCAGAAATTTCCTTGCTATAGATGAAGTGTGCAGGTATTTTAAAGCACAGAAGCTGCCTATTATTCAGAAAAAAGAAAAAAAAAAAATTGTGATGACACACATTGGCTTGAAAGAGGGAAAAAAATGGATAGAAAATTTTTGTTCAATTAGATTACTTGGATTGTTTGCAAATACTGTTTATGTTTGGTAACAAAGCAAAAGGGTAACCATGCCAACTTGTTAAATGTTGCCATAAATGTGACAAAAGTTTGTCACTGTAGCAAGTAAGAATTACATTTTAATTTCTTAATGTACTTAAAATGGTAGAAAATGAATATGCTAATCAGAAAAATAAAGTGTAAAAGACAAGATAAAGATTGATTCTTCTCAGCTGTCTGCAGCTGTTTCTGAATGTCAGCATGATTGTCACAGGCGATGCTGGAACAAATGAATAAAACAGTATTCTGATGTTATTAGCAATAAATAGGGCTCTGCTGCCTGAGAAAACCTCTGAAATCATTTTAGCAAAATGAGTCAGAAATTCATCCAAGTAAGGGTAACAGTTCCAAACAGACAGGCTAACATCAGTGTAATTAATGGTGAACAATGTACCCACTGCAATCCCAGAGGTTTTACTCAGGTATGGTGGGAATGAGTCAGCATGACTTGGTGTGTCTGAGGTCTAGTTCTCTCCTATCTGTCCTGAAGAGCCATAGACTTCCATACTGTCTTTCTTATACTTTGTCCCCTGTGACTAAACCTGATTTGCTTGCTGTAGGACTGTTGGCTTTGAACTTGTCTGCCATCTGAACATACTGTGACCAAATCCAAGTGCAATGAAATGTTTCCACCTCAAAGACCTTGAAGAAGCCCTCATATACTTTTCCATGGCCATGCGTAGGGCCACACTTCTGTTTGCTGTTGGTCTTCAGGAATTTAAAACCTATCTCCAGTTAAGTCAGGTTATTACTAAACCAGGCTAAGCCTGTTTAGATATGGTTTATCAATTTAGTACAGAGAGATTTTCAACAAAAGGATGGGGTTTTCTAGGAATATATTCTCTGTGCAGTGTTTCCCAATTTCTTCTCCCACTGGAAGCTCAGAGACTGTGGCTGAAAGACTACCAGGTTATCTTATACTCTCTTATACAGTACTGCAGAGGATGGGGATCGTTTCCCCTCAGTAGAGGTAAGGTGTTGTATACAGAATAGTATATCAGTTGACATAAAGGCAATACTTTTCAGAAAAGTGCAGTTATTGAGAAGATGTCCCATTTTAATTTGTGCTTTGAGGACTATTCATATGGCTACCTGTAAGATAAATATTCTATTTTTTTAAAGGCACTATCTCATTAAAAAAATAGATTTCTAATGAATTAGAAGTGAAAAATAATTATCCATTTTTGGTACTCAGATCTGTTTCAGAAAGATATTACAAAAAAGGGAAGAAGATGAAGCAAAAGATCAACTTCAGAGGCAGTGACATCTGTCCCTGAAACATGAAGATGTAATTTTATTCACCTTTGGCCACATCTGAGCTGCAGTGAAGGATAATCTCCTTTTGACTTGACAATATTATGAAACCAGAACTATGCAGTCACTGTAGGTTCAGTGGTTCAAAATCAGTTTTCCACTAATAAAATCCCTGAAATTTTCAGGAAGCTCTGGAGTCTTCTGTTCAGGCTCATTCTTAGCTTGAACAGAGACGTAAGTTCAGCATCAATTCAATCAATTTATTAAGAGAGTTGCATTACAATCTGACAGTTAAAATTATCCAGATTCATTAATGTAGACAATAATGGCCGGTAACTCAAAGAGGAAGAAAAGCAAAATATCTAGCTTTCTAACTAAGCTGCATTAAGATCTAATAAATACTGCCAAGAAGATATCCAGATTGCTAATCAAAATAAATCTGAGGATTATGCTGCTTTACAGTGTTTTAAAGGAAATAAGTCTGCAATACAAAGTCCGTATTAAAACAGTATTTTGCACTGCAACTCACTGTCCTTTGGTTTAACAGGTCATCTACTTCATGGTCTTCCAAGCTATAGCCTGTTGGGAAGGGATGTTGGCAGCTCCTGGCACTGGTAGAGGCAGTTGATGTGAGTTCCCGTGAAACATGTACAGCCAGAGGGCATGTATTGCATTCTGTCTTTCCTTTAGAACCTCATGCTCTGTGTTTCCGTAGAGCAGGATGTTACTTTGTGTTTATATTTAATAGCATCCCCCCTTCCAATCCTCGTGAAGGGAGGTCTTGGGACTATTACGTTATTCTATAGCTCAGGAGGGTTGGATTTAGTTTGCTTGATTCACTACAGGCTTTCTGTTTGACCTGGGGCTAATCACTTTGGACTAAGGCCACAAGGAGATTTAGGTAGAACAGAGATCCTCACCACTGTTGCTTATCCAATACCTAATTTTCTGCTGGTTGGCATGTGCAAAATTGCCTCAACTCTGATTAGAGCCAGGCAACTTTTATGGAAGAATTCTTTGTTTGCTCAAAAATGCACTTTCGTGTTGATGGAAACTATCTGCAAATTTGTACCAGATTTGGCCAATTGTTTCAGCCAAAAAAAAAAAAAAAAAAATTGGAAATGTCAAAATGATTTGTTTGAACATTTTTAGGAAAACATTTTTGAAACTATTCCATTTTGAACAAATAATCAAATATTCAGTGAAGTCTGGAGGGTCTGACTTCCTCTCATCTTAGGTAAGAGCCCCCCAAAGAGTTCCTTTCTTGCTTGCTCTGTTCCATCGAAAGAAAGAGAACTTATCTAAAGGAGAGACCAAACATATCCAACTGTGCAGTGACTTAGAGTTCTTTGTGAATAAGGACAAGATTTAAGCTCTTTATAATCCAACAGACAGAACAGTCTGTTATTGTCAGTTAAAACTGACAAGTACCTTCCAGGTAAAACTCTAAAGCATTGGTCCACTAACAGCAAAGCTGATGCTCTTTCATGCCTACCAGACCATGTAGGGACATTATATCCAGTTAATAAAGCAAAATAGAGTTTAGTGTCTATCTGTTTTTTAGAGATAAGAAATGTGGGTAGGGGCACAACTTTTCTTCCAGTGTTTCTTACTGGCCCCTTATTGTTATTTTTCAAATAGTTTAATTATCTCATGATCATTCATATTGTTCCCAGTCATGTATGACTTTCTTTTTTAACACTTATACAATATATGGATCACAAATTCAGAGCTACAATGTCCACGAAAGGAAATGTGAAAGTAAATATTGCACTATGCAAAGTCCTTCTGTGTATTTCTGCATTTGGTTAGTTTATTTAGTGCCACAGTTTTCTGCTTGCACATAATGCTTCCCCATCTCCCAGAGGTGCTGCAAGTCTTATGAAGCTTAAGAAGAATTGTAACTGAGTTGAGAATATATTAAGCATAACTAATTCACCTAAACGTAGGTATTCATTTGTATTTGAGATGACCAGGCATTACTTATTGGCTTCTACCTTCTGCTGGGAAGCTTCCTGTGGGAGCTACACATCTGCCATCCCCATACGGAGGTACTACATTCCCAAGCATGTGTCAAGTAAAATGGAAATGAACCTTAAAAATCTTAAGGGTTTTCCTTCAGTGGGATCCTGGCGTTCAAAGAAAAAGTTCTTGCTAGCACTGTGTAACTTCTAAAGTAAAAATAATACCCCTAAATGCTCTGGAGGTCTGCAAACAATCTCTGTGTTAGACAATCTAAGCTCTGTTAGTCAAATAGTTTTAACTCAATGTAAAAGCCAGAGGTTCGTTGTTTTATCCTTAGGAGACTAACAAGCGATAAAGTGGCGGGGAAAGAGGGGATGAGAAGGAAAACCATACCATTGCCTTTGGTTTATGAACTATCAGAAAAGTTTCCAGTTTGACACCTGGGTAAAGTGCAGCAGGTTTTTTTTTCACTCCTGTTCAATAGTTCTTCCATCACTACCGATTTTGAAATTTTGCTATGCAGGATTGTGTTTAGAACTCTTGTGTACTCCATCCAGTGTAACAAACACATTTCCGAAGCTGAGAAACAGAGCAAAGACTTAGACTGAAACTTAAACTTCTTATATCTCAGTGGAAAGTGAGAAATGAAATATGTTGCATAAAGCTAAATTGTCTTCCTCATTCATTTGTTCTTTTATTCTCTTGCATTTTTTTCCATTTCCATGTTCCACCTCACTTGGATGTCTCCCACTGAAGCAAAAGGAGGTACAGGAGTTTTTGAATTTCCAGTCCCTGTCTCTGGGTGATTTACATTCTAATCGTGTCAATTGTGTCCAGCACATGGATCCAATGCAGTGTGAGATGCTCTGCCTATAAACATGCAGGAGTAAAATTTTCCACGTTAATAATGTCCAACAGGTCTCTCTCAGTGACTTCTGTAAGCTCATAAACTTCATTTATCTACACCCAGTGAGCTACCTTCAATGAAATCTTCATTCTGAATGAACCCATTGCAGTTGGTTTTCCGTAGCAGACAAATTCATAATTTCGTTTCTAATTTTAAAAGCATTCAAAACTCCATAAGTTAATCACAGCTTTCTGACTCAAGATAAGGTTTGATGGATGCCTTTTTTCCAGCAAGTAGTAACAATCCTTTAAAATTCAGTTAATTTGCTTTGAATTCACTGAATCATTTAGGTTGTCATAACATAGTCTTTTATAACCTTTTGTATATAAATTGGGAAAATTAATTGCTCCTGGCAACATCAAAGTGTTGTTTCACTACATGTTTAATCATTAGCTTTAAATGCTTCCAAACTAATGTTCCAAGACATTGTGAAGAGGTAATAAGTTCAAAGCAATATGAAACATAAAGCAGGACTCCAGAGCGAGTTGAAAGGATTTTCTTTAAATGCGTAAGAGCTTTCAAACTCATCGTACAAAACTGTGTAGGAATTTTGGCCAGAACTAAAAGAAGAGCCATACTCCCATATTTGAATGAATTACCAGATCTGCTAGATACTGTACGTCTTCTGAACTCAAGCAATCTGTCTCCAAGAAATAAAAAGTACAAAACAAGCTTAATTGGTTCAGATACATGTCAGAAGTTGTGCTCGTCACATATTGATGGAGCTGATGAATAGCACAAATGCTTAATATAAGTTTTCACAAAACCTGAGAGTATCACAGTATCATTATATCACTTAAAATGTTCAGTTTTCTTCTGTGTGTTCAAATTTCATTTGTTTTCCTTTCAACTAATGCCTAGCTGTCTACAGAGATGCACAATTTTTCTGTAAGTTTAATTGTTTATGGAAATACATATTTTGGTAAAAGAAAAGCTTTATTTTGAAGGAGTTGCTTCTATAATTGATATAATCAAAATATCCTCCCACTTGAACTGCAGGCTCTTTGAATGTTTTTGTCCCGGGGAGATTCACAATGGGTGTAATGCAGTTTTAAGTTATTTAATAATCTTAGATACAACAGTTCAGTAAAGGTGGGGCATAAGAAAACCTGCCTTTACTTTGAGGAAATTTAATGCCTGCTATGAAGCCTCTTGTAACCAGTAGGAGACCTTCCTACATGGAATTTGGATCAGGGTCGTAGTGTTGTTCCATACTGCCTCCAATCTATATCCATAAATGGTAAACTGAAAGCAGGAAGATCCAGTCTCTTAGGTTTTTGTTAAGTTCCCATGCAAAACTACACATGCATGGGTTTCATGCTGAAAACATTTAGTGCTGGTACATAAAATGGAGATTTGTGAGTACATATGTGAGCCAGCACTGAAGTGAACACAAATCGTACATGTACACAACAGATTTTTGCTAGCACTTTGGTAAAAACCAATGCCTAAGGACATTGTGGCATAGGATGAAGTATGGGACCAGAACCTCTGGGAGCACAGCTCTGAGCTTTGCGCTAGCATGAGCTTGTGTGGTGACAAAGAGGGCTACCTAAGCATCAGTTTCCCTAAGACATTACAACAAATATTTATTCTTCTCAGAGACTCTTGCATATAGAATTTTTTGGAAATCATCCCTTAAAAAAATCTGCATGGTACACCTGTCTTGTAGCACATATGGGCATCTGCAGCAACTAGCTCCATGGAGAACATATTTATCCATACAGCATACACTCTGGACAATATAATTCCACAATTTTTTATGTGTTTATTTATTTTTAATGTGATCTTCACAAAATTATTAAAATTTCAGCTCAAATGAATATAGGAGCTTATTAACCACCCCAAACACCTCATATTACTGGGCAGAAGTACTGGGGAGAGGATAGGGCAGCTAGGTACATGTTTATAGACTGACTCCAGCTATGAGCATCCCTTATTTAACTCCTACTAGCCTGTCCCCAGAAAATATGGGACATGTTTCTGTTTTCAATTCTCCCAAATGCTGCTCACCTTTTGGAAGCTGAATAGCACCTGTTCTTTCATTAGGCAGCCTTTGAAGGTGCAGAGGAGAGGAAATAATTTGTCTGCTGACTTTTAGCTCTTGCATCTTTGATGCATAATGAATACATGCCATAAACACTTTAAAGGAACAGTTTATTATTAATTAAAGAGTAATCAGGAGCTAAAAAAAATACTCCTTCCCTTGGCTTAGGCATTCCAGTTCGTTTTAAATCAAGAAATAAATCTAAACCTAAAAAATTCTCTATATAAATCTGCAGAAGATCATCTGAGATAGACAGCACCACATATGTTTATAGTTGAAAATCTGGCAGCCAGAAGATGTAACAACTGATGGTCAAGATGTTCTGGTTCAGAGTTGGAAAGTAAATAATTCCTGAGAGGAAGGATTCTACAGTTCTGGGCAGCTGATCCGGTAATAAAATAAATAAGCAATAAAATCCACTTCCTGTTTTGAGAGTTCACATTTCATACTGGCAAAATTCTCCTATTAAATTCAATTTCATGCTTCCATAAATAAACCTGGCACCTTTTTAAACACTTTTCCATCTGTTTTACAACTAGAAGTATATTATTTAATGCACTCTTGGGATTCACACCAATGGGAAAAGGACTACTTGTGAAGAACACAACATTTGAGTTGGAGGGAGTACAGAAAAATAATCACTAGCTTCCCTAAATTCTCAAACAATTCTAACAGGACTCTGATGTAATCATTTTTATCAGGAAGAAGAAAGAAAGACTTTTTTTTTTCCTTTTATGTGTGTGTGTAAATGTTATTTTTATTCAACATGAAATGAATTTTAAATCAGAACAGGATATCTACTCTTTGTTCTTGAAGAGACATTTCTCCTTCTTCAAAATTTGGAAAATGGCTCCTACATGAGCCAAGAGTATAAGGAGCTAATCATGTCTGTTAATCCCAGAAACTCTTCCAGTCATAAGCTGTTTTATTGACAGAAGTGTCATACTGGTAATTACCTTTTTTTTGAGTTGCCACTAATTTTTAGTGCCAAAAGCCCTGTTATCTTTATTTCAAGCACAATAATACGTAAACATCATAAAATAAAAAGGTGAAGTCATTTGCCCCAGTCGTCAACAAGACACAGACAGTTAGATTTCTTGAGACCTAGACAAGATAGCGAACATTTGACTCTCCTGTATCTCCATTTGGGAGCAATGCTAACAAGGTAACATTCCCAGGGCTTTTCCACTTGGTCTTAATCTTGGACTGAGACACAGTGCTGGAGATGAGAGAAAGCACTTGAAATTCATGCCTCTGTTCATTACTCACTGAATTTTCTGCTATTATTTCTGGTAAATAAATCAAAAGACATGTGGCTTAGTTGCTTATTTTTAAGTGTGAAAGGTGAAAATGTCAGCATTTAGGGTAGACATCCTCTTAATCTCTGAACCGCTCCAACAAACATCCAAACATCAACTGAGAATAAAAAGCCCCAGCTCATCATACAACTTTCACCGGGTAGAGAGACGAAACTTGAGAAGAAAATGTGTATCTTTGCGAGGACGTGACAGTGTGTCCTATGAAGGCTAAACAAAAGCACTGTCAGAGATGAAGAAATTCTGAAGCCATAGCAGAAGTAATCACAGAACTTTCTCCAGAAAAAAAGCAAATTTGTGGGAAACAACAAAAGAAGAAACTGGATGGATAGAAATAGATGTTTGCCTCGTGTTCGTAAGACTGTACTTAGCTTTAACTAAATGCTATGACATATTCCTCCTGCAGAGAGAAATACGGAATCATCATAGAATCATAGAACTATAGAATGGCTTGCCTTGGAAGGGACCCAAAAGATCTTCATTTTCCAAGCCCCAGCCAGAGGCAGGGCCACCAGCCTCCAGATCTGGTACTACACCAAGTTGCCCAGGGTCCCATCCAACCTGAATAGTAATGTCCATTTTTCTTGAGGCAGTATGCCACTGCCGTTACTGCTGTGATCACAGCATCCACAGCTATCTACGTGTTGGTGACTTGTCCAAAGCCAGGAAGTGTCTTGTTCCTTGTAGATCTTTACTGTCTTTCTCAGAAAATGAAAAAGGCTTGCCAGCCCATTTCATTCTTTTCTTGCCTGCATGCTCATGTATACACATACAAACCAACCACTCATGTAGTTAGACCTATATAAAAACCTGATGAGCCACAGAAGGCACGCAAGGACCCTCAGTCCCAACATGTGCTGTGGATATTCTCATCAGTCAGAGCCCCTAATCCATGTGCTAGAGACTTTGAATGAGTTTGACCCCTTTTGGTCAGACATCTGTAGAGAGGCCTCTTGAAGTTTCAGATATGATGCGTTTCCTTGGCATACTGGATCCAGATGATTTTCTTATTGCTACACTGTGGAGAATTTTTACCTTTTTAAGCAATAGTTGGGAAAATTGTTTAATACTGCGTTTCTGATTTCCACATTGTCTTTGTTGCTGGGGGCAGATTTACTAGGGGATCAAGGTGCAACGGTACCCCTTGATTACATCTGTACTCATAAATTAAACAGCTCCAGAAAGCATTCCTGGGGTACTGGAAGTCAGTCAGTCGTATATATTGCTAAATTGCCAGCAGAGTACTTGGAGTGGTTTTGACCCAGGTCAACAAGCACTCTCCCATACTATTACCGAGGAGGTGTGGGAGTCACAGTGGGACTCTAGACAGTCATTTTGGATGCTGGCACACTGGTGTAAGAGTGTTCAGTAATGTGAATAGAGGCTGTTCCATGCTAGTTGGTTTCACTGGCATAGAAGAACATTGGGCATGAATTTTCTAGACCCTTATGACTTCTGCTTTGTGAGTGGCAGAAGTCAGGATTTAGGATCACACAGCAAGGATATTGCTGAGCTGATTTTCCTTACATCAGCACTGCAGTTGTATCTAGTTGAACACAATGAGTTTTAGCTTCAGACTTTTATTTTTCTGCACTTTCCCTTTTGCAGCTGTTATTTAGGTTTTTATGACTCATACAGTATCAGCACATGCTTTTTATAAATAACTTGTATATTTAAAACCTTTGAGTCTATCTTATTTGAAAGAAGTTCCTTGGTGCTTTCTAATTGCCCAGAGGCAAAATGCAATTTTGAGCTAAGGGAGCATTTCTCATCAGCTTTTCCTTTGTTCTCATTTAGGGACTAACCAAAGCCCAGAAGTATTCCTTGCATTCACATCTTCTAATCTCTCAATAGGGATTTCAATCAAATAAATCTTTCTGGCTTTTCACATCTAGAGATTGCTTTCTGGTAATCTCAGAAATCAGCTTATTGATTCATATCATTTTTCTGGTCTTTTATGCAGTGTAATAAACACAGAAATTACCTTGGACTCTCGTATGTACGTATATGCGAATACATACACATACAATATATATATATAAATATACATATGTATACAACGGGATGATAAACATAATGTAGAAATGGTCTGGCTGGAACTGTCCTATGCAAGGAAAGTGTCAGTGCACTTGGTATACAGATATGCATTCATTTCAAGAGTGTATGATTTTTACTCCTGGTGCAAAGCTGCTCAAGACCTAATGGCTGTAACTGATAAGAATCTACCAAATTCCAGACTGAATTTATTCTGGCAACAATTTATGCCTTTCTCTTGGCATGCCAGCACCATCTTTGGTTTGAGTCTCTGTCCTTTTTTCACAGTATTAGCCTCTCTGATTTATTTACAGATGGTAATCGTATTACTTCTAGATTTTGATTTGCCAGGATGGAGTAGCTCTCATGACAAAATAAATAAACCCACTTTTTGTGATCTTAGCAGAAGTCCTTTTCTGCATCATTTTGCCCAGTATTGAACACAATATTAATTTTAATATCTAATTATTGCTTAGTAAAATCCATCCGTATTTACCTACCTCTGCACCATTTTGTCAGTAATCTTGCAGAGATTCCCACTGTGAAATTCTTCTCACCAGTTTCCAGCTGATAAGGTCCACACCACTCCTCTCCAAAAAATTACGCTACTTTTGTCTTATCAAATCTCATCTCAATCCTACAGTTCCCAAGCTCACCCAATTCTTTTTGTGTCTTTCATCTTCACTGTCGTCTAATTGTGTGCTTCTGACAGGCTTCAAGGTACAGATCATCTTTTGTATCAAGGCTGTGAATGGGATCTTTTTAACTCCATCTCCAGAATGTTCACTGAGGAATAAACAAAGACATTTACTCCAACTCAAGTGATCTTCTAGTACCAACTGATTTAGTGCCCTTTCTGGTCAAGCTGTACAAAGCTTTGTACTTCCTCTGCTGGAGTCCATTTTTTAATTTGGTGACAATTTTTCAGTAGCCGCCACATCAGAAGTTTTTACTGATATTCAGAAGGACTGTGCATGTCTATTTTCTTTTTTTCTGGAAGTTCTTTCTTTTAACAAAGAAGACCAATAAATATTTCATTATTACCTGTCTTAGAAAAACTCTTATGGTAGTGGATCTCCATGCCTTTAATAATTTTTATTCAAGTGTGTTTTTAAGAGCAGCTTATTGAACTAAAATTTAGCAAGCATATAGCTGCTCTCATCATTTTCACACTTCACCTTCTTTACTGCGTGTGTGACGTGTTGCTCTCCAAACATTACATGCCATCAAGTCTTTATGGACTCATTAAAAATACCTGATGTTCCACTTTAAATTTTCTTTCCTAATTCCCTCTTGTGATTATACTTATTTTCCATGTTTTCCCTCCTGTGATACATTACATACTACAAACCTTCCTTTTGCCTTGACTGTGCTGATTTCCACTTCTATACCCTTTTTTCCCTATTCTCACTTTTTCCCCCATGATCAAAATCTTTGCTGATTTCCTTGAAATGCAAACTGAAGCATAATTCAGTTTTCAGCCTATACTTGATTTATTATTAATTTATACTCTATTTTCTGGCCCTAATTCTCTTTTCTACTCTTGTTCTTTTTATTCATGTGGCTGCAGAATCTTCTGCTACGTGTTTCAATACCCTTTTCAAGGTCTAACTCAGCTTGACTCTTTGTTATTTTCACTTTATCTCCATGTTTTTTGGCCTCTCAGGCAGTTTTCTTTGATGATCAGTCATTTCATCCCTAATCATTATAGGCAGTCTTTTCTTTTTCTTCTTCTTTTTTTTTTTTTTTCCTTTTTTTTTTCTTTTGTTCTCTGAGACAGAGATTCATGATAACTTCTGCACTTTGACTTTAAGGCTTCTTCTTCTACATTCAAGTATCAAGTTCAAGTCCAGCCAGGTTAACTGTCTGGTTTCCACTGTTTATCAAAATTTACCTTCTGGAAATAACGAATATTAGTGTTCCTTTTTCAAATTTCCATTTAATTTTAAATAATCACCTTCAGGACCTTCAGGTAATTCAAATCTTCTGTCATTTTCTATGAAAAAGAGCAGCTCACTTCTGATGTCCTTGAATTCAATCAACAGCAAATATAACTTCACAGCATCTTGAGTTGTATTAGTGGGTATCTGGCTGGGAGAAAGACTACAATTCAAAGATATTGGCCCAATTTTTTTTTTTTTTCCTTTTTTTTTTTTTTTTTTTTTTTTTTTTTTCCTGTGCTTTTGATTTAGGAACTATTTATTACTTATCTGTGACGTGACTGTTGCTATGCTCGTAGAGACTTCTCTGATCTGCTCTTTGCCTTTCAGAACCAGCAAGTATTGCCTGACCATGTCCATACTTGCCAGAATCTGTTCTCAGAACCTGATGTCCACAACTTGACACTGCTGGGATCTTTTGTTCCTATGCAAAATTCTGAATTCAGAACTTTTGTATGTAGCTGAACACCACTGACAAAAATCATGATGAGATCTATTCTGGTAATTTAAAAGTATATTCAGTGGAGTACTAGTGCATGTATCTGTACCTGAACACTATTTAATTTACTACGTAAAATAATTTGTCTGATCTTCTCAGCACTCACAACTGGTGCAGTGGGAAGTGGAATGAAGGTTTCAGCTCTCCTGTTTGCTTAACACTAACTTGAATTGCCACTCTTCAAGTATGCCAGTCTTCAAACTGGAGAAGGAGATAGTGGACTTGAAGAGATCTGAATGCCATTGTTCCAGGAATGGTAGGTTCTCTGCTGCTCTTCTGCAAGGCCTACCTCATTAATAAGCTCTGGGCTGCTCATCTGTTAGGCTGGCATCATGTGGAGAAGGACACAACCATTTTACTAGGTTTAGCAGAAGTGTGCTATAAAATAGACTCAACTGCCTAGGTCCCGTTCCTACTTCTAATGTGCGATGTGATTCAAGATTTAGAGGGCATTTTCATACCTCCAAATCTGAATTTCCTGGATATGGAGTTCTATTTCTTCAAATTTGCTTAAGACATTTTGTAACAAAAATACATTAAGTACTTCATACTACTGAAAATCACCTAATTTTTTAATGCAGGAAATATGGTTGTAATTAATCTGACATAATTATTCTGCAATTCAAAATGGGAACTTCTCAAGTCAGTTTAAGCAAAATTGTCATCTACTTTAGGTTGGGTGGAACTGTGACAGAAGGATTTTTTTCTTTCTTCCTATTTGTTCTACTTTTTTTAATCTCCAAAGCTTCAGAGTAAAAGTTAGTGGAAAACACTGAAATAATGTTTTATCTTCCAAGCAATCAGTATAGATATATTTATTTCTCAGAGAGCTTCAAATTATTTAAATTTCATGCTGTTCAGTTATTTGAGATTTGGTTTTCTTTGAATACAAGATCTCAGCTTTTAACATACTACACTGCACTATGAGTCAAAACATGCCCAAGTGTCTTTGGGAAACCATGAGCAATAAACGGGTTCTGAGCAGTGGATGTGCTCAAAGAGTTTTCTTCAAAATTGGACACATTTCTATAAACTGTTTCATTTGTGACTAACATATTACTTCATAGAAATAAAGATCACATCCTCAAATAGAATCTTACAAAAATAGGAAAGATAGTGCTTGCCAGATATTTCATTCATAATTTATAATTCCAAGAGTTTCCTTACACAGTTTTTTGTTAAAATTTTTCACATTTACAAGATCATGTATTCTTTAGAAAACTAAATAATAAAGGTTTGAGATTCAAAGTGTTTAAGATCTGACACAGATGTACCAAAAATAAAGGTGGATACAGAAGTTAGGAGTCACGGAATCAGGTAGGTTGGAAAGAACCTTTAAGATCTTTAAGTGCAATCATCCACCTAATTCAAGTCCACTGCTAAGCCATGTCTCTAAGGAAAGTCTGTTTTGCTCATATTGGTCTCTTGGGCTGCTGTGATTGCAGAAGTTGGATTATTTAATATACTGGGTATGGAGTGTGCATCATCTAGTTAAGGGACGTATAAAGTGACGAATCCGAAAAAAACAAACCCTCATCCTGAAATGTCATTACCTCTGTAAGAGAAACATGATTGATATGCTCTGAAATTCTCTTATAAAAATTTCTGCAAACACAGCATTAGATCTAATCTTAAAAAGATATATTCTTATTCTGCTTGCATTCTGCCATTCTATATCCTTCCAGTAGCAATATTCTTTTTACTGATGAAACTATGATCTAAGTGAGAATCTTTTTATATCAGCTGGAACTTCTGAGACAACAACTTGTACTGCAATACATGAATTGGCTTAAAAGGATCTGGAGAGAGAAATGACTTCTCTTGTCAACAGAATTCTTGAAAATACAAGGAGAAAAGGTTAATGGTTGCAGAAGTTTTTAGTCAACACCCTCCTCTGACACAGCTTTATGACACTGAAATTGGCAAATAACCTTTTCATTACAATTAATGATTGGTACAGACCATAACTGTAGTTCTTTATTTGACATGAGGGAATATTAAATTGATCTGGTAGTATCTGCAGGCAAAAATCCCCTACCAATATCTCAGATGCATCTTCAGACATATAATTAAGAGGATAAAATGTTGTCCAAGACTCAGATTCCTTCCCAAACTGCCATGAAAACTGAAAGCTCTGCTTTGACAGACACCAGAAAATTAACATGATCACAAAGATGAAGGAAGGGTATATAATGTCCCTTCTGAGGCAAAACAGCACATAAGTATTCAATTCTCATCAGACAGCTGATGTATTTTAAAATCTTTCTGTTTTTGTAGGGCATGGGACTTTCCTGGTTGATATTCACAGCAGGAATGGTACACATTTCTTTTAGGAAAGGCACCATAGCTGATCTTGCTCTAAAAGTTTCCTACTTCTTTTGAAATTAGTTTACTGTTTTTGTTCATATTTTTTAAACTTTTTTCCTCCTCTTCTTTTTGAATTCTTCTTGTATTTTTTTCTTTACTTAATCTGTCTCTAAATCTTTCTTTACCTCTCTCATACCTTTCAACCCTTATTTTTCTTATTTAATAATTTGTGTTCTACAAGTTATAACTTTTCTGTCTACATCATTCGTTATACCAAGCTCTCCTCTTCGTGTCTGATAGATAACCTTGATGTATATGTCATCTGCTTCCTCCAGTTTCCGCAGCTGTTCCAACAATGCCACCTATAATGTTTCCTAATACCACTCATTGTCATACTTAGGATCTTGTTTTTTCCATCAGCCTGGAAATCTTGTGTTTTCTATTTGTCTTTGATCTGTACATTATTTAACTTGTCACTGCAACAAGAATAAGTCTTTTATCTACAAAAGTTGCTTGGCTTTGGATAATCTCTTTAGATGTTTCTCAATTACAAACTTTTTAATGATTACTGTTCTGGTATCACTGATTTGATGATTGGCACAACATGGATTTTTAAATTAAAAGGAGCTGTACAAACAAACTTACCCTTTTCACTTCTATATCAAGACTACATGTATTTTGTATCATGTTATCTAGTTCCTCTTTATTAACGGTGCTGAACTGGGTGGGCACACTGACTTATAAAATATTGCACCGATTGTAGGATTTTAATGTAAGATCTGCATGTCTACAATGCAAAGGTTTGATTCTTGCTTTTTCTCATTCTTCATATACACATGGAGCACTGTCAGTAGAATTTTACTCTTGTTTGTGGTCTATATGTATTTTTAAAACTTCCTCTTTCACCACTAGCACTCAATTTTATTACCTAAATTATTCTTGCAAACTCTGACAGCCAAGAGAAATTTCAGTAATTTTCTCATTGGTGTACTTGATTCACACATATCTTAGATGGTGTTGGAATGTTTCACAGCAGATGGAGTGATGATGAATTGGGGAGATGACTATCATGTTTTTGTATTTTCCAAGAATCATGGGAATTCATCAGAGAGAAAACAAATAGCATCATGCCTTGAAATAGTGACCCACAGCTGCCACTGACGATTGTGCCTTTTGTAATACGGAGTTTCAACAGCTCAAGGCACTATATGTGACAAAAAAAGTACTTTTCTCAACAAACCAATTGAAAATTGAAGTGTGTACATATATATATATATATATATATAATGTACACACGCATATTGTGTTTTTGTTGTTTCCTGCTTCTGCGATTTGTCTTTCCCAGGTTGGAGTTTGAGATGTACCAAAATGCATTTCTATTAAGCATGCTTTTCCCTGGAAGCTATAGCCTTTTGTTTTTAATCAGTATGTGGTAGTGTGCAGTGAAATATTTTTGGCTAATGCATATTTGAGTGAAACTCTTCTCTGTACACATTTTATGCTAAATGTTGTCACAGCAGCTCTCTAACCATTTGTGCAATTTGCAGTAAAATTACTAAAAAAATGACACGAGTTTACAAGTAACTTCAGGAGTATTTTCATTCCTGACAATAAACAACAACAAATGCTACTTTTCTGGAAGAGTGGTCAAGCACTGCAATGGGCTGCCCAGGGAGGTGGTGGAGTCACCGACCCTGGAGGTGTTCAAGGAACATTTGGATTTTGTGTTGAGGGACATGGTTTAGTGAGTTCTATTGGGGATGGGTGGATTGTCGGACTAGATGATCTTGAAGGTCTTTTCCAACTTTGGTGATTCTGTGATTCTGTGAACAACAAAAAGCACACACTGAATGCTTATTTACTAATGTAAATTTATTTTATGAGCTTTAGGTTTTCCATGTCTGACAGATATTCAGAATGGAGCTGAGTTGCATCAAATTTTCAGTGTTTTCCCTAATCTACCAACAGATCTTTTTTGTTTACAATGTGAGTTATTCCTTTCCACCAACAAATTCTATTTTTCTTTAGAAGCATGTTTGGAGGAGACAGCATTTCAGTATTGTACTTGATTTGTAAAATGAGGAGTTATTCCACACAAAATACAAAATTTTGTGATTTTCATGGATTCTTGAATTTTATCTGAAGATTTTCTGAAACCACAGTAATTGCAAGTGCAAAATCCCCTCTTTCACTTAATGAGGAGAGATGATCTGATTTCCTTAGCTCCTGTGCTATACTTGCTGGAGGAGAAGCATCTCGTTCAGACTTTCACTCTGGGGGTGTTCTGTTTTGGATAGGACTTATACAACTTCATAGTTTCTTCAAGACACTAGTATATTAACTTTTTTGAGATTTTTATCATTTTTCATTTTGTCCAGACTAATCACTAACTTTCACTTGGATTCTCAATGCTCATATCAACTAGAATAACTTCTGTGGCATTTAAATACTTACATACACGCATAGGGTTGCTCAGCATTTCCTCCTCCATCTATAGATCAAGCAGTTGACAGTAACAGAGAGTGCAGCAGCCTCAGCACTAGGATAGACTTGTCCAGAGCAGACAATATTTGCTTTGGGCTTATTGATATTGTGCTGTGTACACAGAAAGTGTAGGACAGATTTGTAGAAAGTAAAAGAACAGACTTCAAGGAAGCAGTGCCATGGTGAACAAGGTGACAGAAAACTGTCCCAAATGGTTTATTTATTAATATCCTGATAGGCGCATGCACAATCAAATGACTGTCAGGTCTACCTGAAAAGTCAGGGAGGTGAAAGGTTCGGGGAGCAGAGCAAAGCCTTTAGCTGTGTGAGTGGCAAGGGAAAGATATCTCAAATTCTATGGATAAAAAATGTGCCATTTAAGCCTAAACTGAGATGTGGCAATAAAATGTGGCTAAGAGTTGCAGCCCTGATAAGGGGAGATAGATCCACCAGTCATGACGGGATGGAAGGTTGAATGGTACATTGCCATTCCATTTTTTAGAGAAATGATTTGAGAAATATTTTGAGAGCTGGCAAACATGCCTTATGTCTAGTCTGACCAAAATGAAAACAAGCACAAAAAGCCAGCAAACAAAACAAAACAAAAACCAAACAACAAAACAGAAAGCCCCAGTTTTGTTAAGAAAGTCAAAATTAAGGTCTAGTTTGAGAGAGACGTGAGATATTTTATGCTCATATTTCTAAAGTTCAGAAAAGCTATAAGCAACTGGAAATAGTATTATATTATAGAAGATTCTTGGCAACCTTAGCTCTAGGTATTGCTAACTGTGTAACCTGTAATATACCATTTTGGCAGGGGCAGAGGGTGAGTATACATAAAAAGGCTAGAATGATATTAAAAATAGCACAGAGAATTAGAGAAAAATATGGCTGACAGACGGTATCTAACATGTACAAAAGGTTTCCACGGAGACATGTGTCATGGACTATTCATACTGAAACAGCAAATATACTGGCCTGCTAATTGTTTTAGCATTGGGATTGGTTTTATGCCAGCCAAGTGAAAGGACTCTGTAATGGTACTGGTTAGGATAATAAAAGAAGAATGTTGAACCTTCCCTCCAAACTCATTTAACCAGATTCTCTCCTAGCAAAACTCAATTGGCTCCAGAAGGGCTGCACCAGAGAGAAATTCATTACAGTTCTATTTTTGCAATGCAAAATTCAGCTCGCTCATTCTCCTGTGCTTTCACTCAACCTGGAAAAATAACAATGCGTGGCAGACCACCATTATGATGAGGAAGAGCGATTCCACAGCACTCCTAGCTGCATTCTAAGCTGCCAGGGACTGCCATACAGAGAAGAGTTGTCTACCTGCTGCTGCCTTCCTCCTGGCAGCAGATGGTGCCTTTGTTCTCCCCAGCATCCTGCCCTGCTGTGCGCAGGGCTCCCCGCTAACATCTATCATTACCCACATTGTGAAACACTGCCGAAAACTTTTGTGTTCCCATGCTGATTGTATTGTTTTCCTTTACCATTAAGTAACAGTCAAAATCCAATTTTTTAAATATTTCACAACTTCTGTAATTCTAGCACAACTCCAGCTACCTCATGAGTCTGGCAGAAAACCAGGACATATTAAGTATTGCTACAGACAATCAGGGTAGTGATGCTAGCTTCCTTGGTGTGGGATACAATTCCTATTTCCTGCTAGACCGATCAAGTAGGGCTGAGGGTGAGTACTTTTCTATGCCCTTCTTCTGAGATAGAATAGCAGTGCACAAATTAAGCCTTTCATTTTTCTATAGCAAGAGACAGAACTCCATAGAAATTCAGTATTTTAAAAACTGTCTTCTCAAAGAGAATAAAAAAATGCTTCCCCGATAACTCTGAAATTTGTAAATATAAAATAAATGGGTAAATATTTTTCCAATAAATATTTTGTTTAAGTGGAAAGACTGAAAAAAGGAAAAATCAAGATCCTTCTTATCAGTCTTGGAAGCAGAAACTTTTGGTTCTTGGGATTTTAGATTGTCAGCAAGAAACACAAAAGTTTAATTCGGTGTGTATATTCTTCTTGAAATTTGGGATGAGTGAATAACAAAATGCTTTACTAGTTGTTTGCATGACAGTAGAATTGAAATCACTGAAAATTTATTTAAAAGAAAGAAACTTGTCTCTTTTCCCCAATACATTAAATTAACACTAAACTCAGACATAAATAGGATTTTTGTTTCTTTGTTTATTTTTATTATTATTATTTTTTTTCTTAATTGGTTTTATGCTTTTGTCCAAGTTTATTTAAAGGAAGATTTCTTGCTACAGAGATTTTGTTTACGCTCATATTGCAAATCCTTGGAAAGCTGTCCCTAAACATTTTAAATGTAGCTGTAGAGCAATATGAGTTGTTTGAGACTTCACATGCAATTTATTTCAGGATGGACATAAGACCTTCCAAAAATAATGGAAAAAAAAAAAAAAAAAAAAAAAGAAAGAAAGAAAGAAAATGCATGCCCAGAATCTCAGACCAACACCAAAAAAGAGGGTCAAGTTTTCTATACATGTGCCTATTTTCCACACTGCTGCAGTTCTAATCTTCCAGAGCCTGCTAAATACCTTCATGTTAAGAGAAATATTCTGTGACAATACAAATATTTTTTTCAAGTTTCACAGTTTTTAAGCAGTGTTTCCAGCAGATGTCAGCAATGCACTCTCTAAACTCAAGCTGCTGGAGACCTCAAGATCTCCCTGGTGTTATAGAAATCACTATATATTAGTGATATACACTATATAGTAGTAGTAAGCAACTAGAGGAAAACAAAATGACCATCACTGCTTCTGAAGAGACTCAGCATTATTAAGTTTGTCCAGCTAATAATGTGATTCTTTACATAGCTTCCTCTGGGAAGGAGGTTTTATTACATATTGGATCACTAATGTGCTCCTCCTCCCCCTTCCCCCCTCCCCCCAGTTTCTGTACAATGCTGACTTTCTTATTTCTGTACATGTTTTCCTCTGCTAGACTATCAAAAATAATGGCTTTGGTTTTATTGGTATATTTACAAGTGAGAGCATATTGGAAATAGAAATCACAGAATCATCAAATCACTGTGGTTAGAAAAGACCTCTAAGATCATCCAGTCCAGCTGTCAGCCCATACCCACCATGCCCACCGAGCCACGTCCCTAAGTGCCACAGCTACAAGTTTCTTGAACACCTCCAGGGGTAGCTCCAGGTTGGATACTAGTTCTCTAGTGCTGTTTACCTGAACTTTTTACGGTAATACAGAATGACACTGAACCACAGGGAATAGCAGAAGCACTTGGGTCAACAGTAGAAATTACTGTTGAAGAGTTACTATCTCCTTGGCTGCTTTATCACCAGGAATTCAGGCATGTATCTGTTAGCCAAACCAAATATAGAACATTGCTGGGCTATGATTTGGTTCATAGAGAACTGTTACTTATTAGCTTAAACTCCTAAAGCTCACTCAGATAAAACAAAAAGCAGCAGATTGACCTCTACTGTGACCGTAATTCATGTGAGGTGCCAAGGCAGACATGACAGTTACTTCACTTTAAAGTCCCTGGCACTGCACTGACACTTCAGAAGACTGTTTCTTGTTTTCCAGTGACTTCTAGAAATTATTTCACAAATTCTTTTGGAACATTGTTGATCATTCAGAAGCTGAACTTTCAGGTTTGGCCAGTACTGCTTAGAAAAGATCCCTCATGTCAGGGATAAAATTTCTGGTTAAAACCACAAAAAAAGCAAGCCCCACTTCTGAGTGAGAAGGGAAGACTGGGAACTCATTTCGTTCATGATCAGCTTGACTCAAAATAGGCTTTAAACTGTCCAGGGGAGTCTCCTGACTGTTGGACTAGAGGCCAGTGTCTAGAAACATGACATTTGGTAACATAGCATTTAAACATAGAACTTCATGAAGATGAGACATCAAATTATTTTTGTGTAGTGAGTTTTAGCAGCTTTATCTGGATCAATCAGTAATATACAAATAAAACAGCTGTACCAAGGAAAGAGAGGAAATTCATGAAAAGGTTTGAAGTTAGGGCTCATCACCAGGAAGTGGAGGGTGTAGGTCAATTCTCTGTTCGCCATGTAAATAAGAGTGCATATGTTCTCTCTTTTTCCATGAAAATGTCAAAAGCTGTTGGGTTTCTGCCAATGCACAATTAAAAAAAAAAAAAAAGTTGGAGGCTATGGGAAAATTGATCCTGCCCAGTTCTAATTATAGGTCTGTCTGGTAGCACTCAGTATTTTTCAGGTTGTCTGATATGTGTCATTATACAGTACAGCTTTCATTTGCTTATAACTTTGCCAGAATATTAGCTGTTTCGACAGAAATCTTTCATGACTTTACCTGCGTGAGGCAGATATTTTGGTAGCTGCCAATCAAATCAGTTCAAGCCTTTTGAGTGTGGGTTAGGGGAAAAATATACGCAAATTTTACTGTGAACTTCTGTTCATTGTTTTGTTTAAGTGATACTAACTTTCTTGATCTTGATCTGTGGGTGGGTTGAACCAGTAGAAGTATAGTCTGTGCATCTGCGCAGACCTCTGGAGAATCACACCATATTTTCACAAATGATGAGCTCTTGGGGAAAAAAAATAACAACAAAATCAGTTCACACTTCTCAATAGCAGTTTCTTTCTTTGTAACTCATTCTAGCTTCTCATAGCTCTTATGCTCTCCAGAGAAATCTGTACTTATGCATGCTCAAATATTTCAGCTGTGCAGACAGCAGAGAACCCTACAGACAAATGATCAGGCTCTTCCCAAAGCTAGGAAGATGAAACTAGATATGAAAAAAATAATTCCAGAGAAATTGGGATGAGTTGACGGGAACCATGCCTGGAACTGACATAGATGAAGGAATACTGAAATATGATGAAAGAACTGGTAATGGAACTGAAAGCCAGGAATGTTGTAGGGATAAAGATTAAAGGAAGGTGTTGGGAAGGCAGTGAGATTAGCTTGAGATGGAAAAGAGTTGAATATAGGAGGAACACAGGTTTTGCTGGAACAGGAGACAGAGTGGAAGCAGCAATCTGGTTAGCTGAATTCTGCAGTGGGCTGTTCGTCCTGGACCGTGTATCAGCTGATCTGGGTTTAGAGGGAGAGCTGATGCCCATCCAGTTTGTTTTTCCATGGAGTTGAGGCATAACTAGACTAGACTCATGGTCTCAATGTTAGTCAAGTGTTATGGATGTCATGATGTGCTGAACAAATAGCTAATTAGGTGGTTCAACTTCAGCTCCATTCTCTGAATTTTCAAGTGTCTCATTTTAGGAAAAAAAAAAAAAAAAAAGGAATACAGATACTGATCTGCTGTGAGAATAACAGATATAAAGGAAAATCCAGCTCTGGAAGAAAGTTCTTTATTGCTTTAAAAAATCCACTCTGTGTGAAAACTTATCCTGTTCACTACACAAATTTCAATGTGTAATAAGTGCAGAGAGTGTCCTGAAGAAAATACCTTAATTTATAACATAGTATTTGTCTGTGCCCAGAGCAGTCCTGACACTAAATGAAGTTTTGTGAGAAAAAATAGCATTAATTATGTCATTAAAATCCTTCTCATAGTGTGTGCAAATATGACAGAGAAAGATGTGAAATCAGTCTGAATTTGGTCTTTCAGCAATTTTTAAACGCAGTTTCCTTTAACTTGTTGTGTCTAATACGTAATTCAAGGTCTTAAAAATAAATGGTATAAGTTCAAGCTACTGTACCAAAGTCCAAACCCTGACTCAGTTTTTGTTTTCTCCCTGTTCAGTTAAATCTCCCTCTAACTTAAGCAGGATTAAGCTGGGTAAGTATTTAGCAAAACTCATTAACAATTTCATGATTTGGCTCAGAGCTCAGTGAAAAATGAACTCTTTAAAAGGACTGTCATGGAACTGACATAAATTTACCAAGTCAAACCACGGAATATTCAGTGATTCATGGCAGTGTGGTTTCTATTAGAGCTTCACTGAAACACAGCGGGTTTGCTTAGCAAGGGTTCACGCAAACATTTTCTTTGGTTTCAAGCTGCAAAGGTTCACACGCTCCAAGTTTCACTTTAAGCTTTGGGTTTAAGTTGTGGAAACATCCTACTTTCGCTCAATTTTTGTATCCAAACGATAGTAAAATAAATCTAGCATAAACATGAACAAAATTCAGGCTGGCTAAAGTCCACCAAAAGCTGTGATTGCAGTTTAGTCGCTTGGAGAGTTAAATGGCTTTATGTTGTTTTTAACCACACAACTGACATCACATCGATATTCACCTTCCATTTTCTAATGTGCCCCAGATTGCACAGCAACTGTGTGAAACTGAAGATAATAATAAGATGAAAGTCAGTCACATGAATGAGGTGAAAGACTATGATGACATTAGAACATCTGCATTAGCAACAGGTTCCAGAGAAGCACATGAAGAGTATACAATTCCATTTAATCCAGTATCATAAAAAGTGTGGTGTTATTATATAACGTAATACAAACTGTCCCTTTACCAACAATACCCTTGCTATGTTATCTTTCTGTAAGCATCTATGAAGTGGTCTTACTGACCACCCTCAACTGCACAAAGAAAACACTCCTACTGTTTTCCTACTTTCTTTGATATACTCTTCAGCCTGTTGTTTCTGAATTCTTGCATCCTGCTGGGCTTTCACCTTTCCATCTCCCCAGGAAACCCAAGGAAAATTAGACTGACTTGGGAATGGTTCTGATTTCATTGGAAGGATTTTTAAACAGCCACAGACATAGTGAAAGCATTTACTGACATTTGCTGGAAAAAGGACAGTACCAACATGACTTGAAGAATACGAGAAATGTAACAAATGCTTCCCAACGTAGATGAGCAAGGCAGGACAGCAATGTAAGCTGACTGAACTGACTGAACTTTAGAAGACATTTATATTAACACTGTATTTTAGTTGTCAGCCTGCTATTAACACTCAGCTTAAAACCAGCGGAATATACTTTGTGTGACCCTTAGTTTTGAGCCTTCTTTAGAAAAATACTGATGTATTACAAGAATTTTATGCTAAATTTACTTTAATCCAAGATTATAAATAAGTACCTTATAAATCTGAAGCTAATTTCTTAGCTTAATATAAATATGACATAAAGAAAGGGTCCAAGCGGCTACTGTGCTTTAGAGAACTATTTGTTGATTAGAACGAAATTTAGCATAGTAACTTAGATGCCAACTTGTTCTTTCTCGCAGTCAGGATATAGCAGGGGAGAAGCCTATCCTTTACTTCACAACTTCTGCTTTTTTATCCGCCTAGCCTAACTGTAGTGGTAAAGCTCAAACCACTACTGAACAGCCCTTTATCAAGGCAACATTCATTGCAATTACCCCATTGGCTCTTAGTTTGTAAGTATATTATGTTCTCTAAAATAAAGAGTCTGAAAAGCACAGTGTCTCATACCACCTCTTGCTGCAGAAAATATATGAGAGCTCAGTTTAGTAGTTCTGGTCTGTTGACACTTGAGTTTGTTTAGCCATCCAGCTGCCATTTATAGACAGATCTCCCATAGATCTCAGTTCATATCAACCAACTACAAAGAGATGCCTCTAATATTCCACGGGCTATGGCACTAAACACTTGCACTTACATCACTTCAACTGTGCAACTATAGGCAGGATATTATTTTTCTAGTCTATTCAAAGCAGCTCGTAAGAAGTTTCTTTTCACCCTCAGAGCTTCAGATAGATAGGGCAAAGAGAGAAACTCCTGAAATTTGAAAACATCCATTAAAACATTTTACTTGCCTAATGTTAAGGCAAGTATTTATGTTCTTAACTTCTTTGATATATGTTCATATATGTTCTTCATAGAGAAGTACATCTGGTTTGGGAGATTTTAGGTTCATTGCCTTCATTTGCCTAATAGAAGAGTAGAAAACAATGAAGAGAGGGATTTGTCTACACTACTACTGAGACAATCACACCCCGATTTAGTCACCTAAATTCAATTTTAACTGCCCTCTAAATTCATTTATCCCTTTGTTCATCATCTAAATTGCAAGTCCCACTGAGTATCATATCAGAATTCTTAAACGCCTCGCAATTTTTCTGGGAAGGTGAAAATAGCTATATCATCAATATAACAGTTGGAATTTAAGATACAGAGAGCTTAGAAAACTTTTGTAAAAACATGCAAGGAGTCTGTTAGTGCAGGTAACTGAACATTTATTTCCCAAAATTCATGCTCAACCACTACACAGTCATTCTGTTCTCCTAAAGCATTTGAGTAAATACTTTAGGGCAAGAAGATAACAATGGATGTAATAAAAGAGCAGGGTAGAGTAATGGGCAGAAGATAAATATTCGAGTAAATGAATAAGCAGAAGGGGTGATAACACAGATGCCTATCCATGGACTGAAGGTAGCCTCAGTATCTGTGTTCTCGGTCTTCAGAAGACTCCAGTTTAACATGTAAATTGGATTCAGAATTGCACAAAACAAATGCTAGTGCCAGCTTTTTTCAGTGTAATGTATTCCATCTGCTTCAAGAAACTAAATAACATTCTAGACCGTCCCAGGTATACAATCGTGTAATATATAGCAATAAATCATTCTCAAAGAAAACAATAACATGTAGCTGAGAGCTCTAACTTTTTGTGAAAGCCACCATATTATTATACTACAGACCAGAATGCTGCTCTCACAGCTTAGAAATTCTGATTGAAAAGGACTATTGCTTGGATTTGTCCCAGCCATCTGAGGAATCTGTGTGGTCTCTCTACCTCCAGAAATTGTCAGTAAAATAAGCTTTTAATCCTCACATTCAAAGAGTTCCATGAATGAACTGCTGCCACAAGTCTCACCAAGCTCCACTGATTAGATATGGCATCTAAGATGGCAATAATTTAAGCTGAGGCACACTGGGAAGATGCCTGAATATAGAGTGGACCTGTTGCCTCCTGTAACAGTGTTCTAAGGCTGAGTACCAGCATTCTCCTTGGTCATTCCTTTGCAACTCTCTGCAACTCTGGCGCTCTCCCATTACTAGTGTATGAAGTGAAGCAAAAGCAAAATAAAAAACAGGTAACAATGTGAAGAAAAGCTTTCCAGTTCCTGATAGGTGCATTTATTCCTAAATTGAGCATGCAGTTCTGGAGTGAAAATGGACTATGTGTTCTTGTACACTCTTGCAACTGGCTCCACTTTTGATCAACCATGCCCTTATCAAAAACACTGTTCAGAAACTCCAACAGAAATCTTTTTTTTTCCTGTTCGAACATGCTTAAATTAAGAGAATAAGGCAAAAAGCAGAACCCACATTTTTAAGCCCTTTTCTTCCAAGACTCTTTTTTCAATTCCACCTGCAGATCAGTTATGAGAACAAGTTCCTTTCACTTCTGAGCTTACTTGTATAACCACCTGCAGACGCTGTCCCAAGCCATCTGCTTCCATGATTTCTACCAAAACTTAAAGGAAAAAATCCCAACTGTATGCAAGGTCACATAGGTGGAAGACACTAGCAAGTCTGTTCTACATCAGAGATGCTGTCTCAAATAAAAACTCAAACACTAGATGAGGACCTGATTTATTTATCCTTAAGTCTTTCTTCTTGAAAACGGGTGAAGTTGCCAGCTGGTCTGATTAATAGCCAGACTCTGTCTTCTGTTTGCATATTGCCATCTTTGCAATGAGAGAAGTATGTCAGTGGAAAAAGAAAAGAAAAAAAAAAGATTTTTTTTATGAAAAACATCAAAAAACTTGAAACATAAAACAGCAAAACAAAGCAAAATGTATTTTTCTTCCCCCAGAAATTTCAGTAATTTGAGGAAAACAAACCTTATATATGCACACACACAAACAACGTCAATTTTGTTTAAGCAAAAACATAATTTTCTTCTGATTAAAAGTATTGAGAAGATTCTGTTTGATCCTTGAGGCTAGAAATACTAGTTTGAAGAAGGTTTGATCCTAAATAGAAAAGGAGAATAGCTTTCTCTTGAGGTTGAATACATAAAGGTGGATGCAGTTTCCCTCTGGTTAATATTGTGATAGCTCTGTCCTCACACAATATGGAACACACGCCACCTCATGAAGTAATGTTGGAGGAGATGGGTAGTAATAATCTTCATTCACTCCTCAAAAATCTGTCCCAAAAATTTGTAATATTTCTCATTCCTTCTCTAGTGTTTCTTTTACTTAAAGATAAGCAGTGCTGTACCACTACTGTCAGATTTGCCACATTGAAGTTATGAACACAGCAACAGTTTGATGGAAAAGGAATTTTCTCATCCTTTGACATGTTCTGAGATTTCATCATTTTCCTAATCTCAATATAAAACTGTATACATCAGTATCAAAATGTGTTTCATTGTCACTTCTAACGATTTTGGTGTGACCTAGATAGCCTGAATATTTAACAAGAAAGGTGAGTGAGCAGAGAGTAGAATCATAGAATCATGAAATCCTGAAAGATTTGTGTTGGAAGGGACCTTGGAGACAATCTATTTCAAATCCTACTGACATGGGCAGAGACCAGGACTCTATTCAGCCTGGCCTTGAATGCCTCCAGGGATGAGCCATCTGAAACTTTTGTGTGTAAACTCTTCCATTATCTCACCACCCTCTGAATAAATAATTCATTCATAATATCTGATGTAAATCTACTCTCTTGTAGTTAAAGCCATTATTCCTTGTCCTCTCCAGCTTTCCTGAAGGCCACTGGGGACTGGAAGAACACTATATGGTCTTTCCAGACCCTTCTTGTTCCCAAGCTGAAAAACCCCAGATCTCTCAATTTGCCTTCCCAGGAGAGGTGCTCTAGATCTCTGAACATCTTCTCCAACAGCTGCATGCCTTTCTTATGCTGGGGCTCCACATCTGGGTGCAGCATTCCAGGAATGGTCTCACCGGGATGGAGTAGAGGGGAACAATCACTTCCCTCACTCTGCTGGCCATGCTTCTTTTGATGTTGACTTTCTGGACTCCGTGAGCATGCTGATGGCTCATTAATCAGCACATTCAAGACCAGCCGCTCAGGGTTGCTTCCAATTCACTCTCTACCCAACTTGTGTTTGTGCTTGGTCAGTGCTGTTTGTTTACATACTGTATTCTGTGTTCCAAAGTTATCTCCTTGTCCAGTTCTATCTAAAATGATAAGAACTTTTAGTGAAGATACAGAGAACGTCTGAGACAGTAGGGGCTGCACATTTTTTCTGCCTAAATTCCTCCCTTTAAGTGTAAAATGATACCATTATGGTCTGGTTAAATTTAATTGTGTAATTTGACAGTCACCACATTTTGTATCTGCTTCTGTGACTGGTCTATAGGGTATACATATTAAAGAGCTATTAATGCTGTATGCACAGTGTTTGCGGAGAACCATGTTATTTAATCTAGTGAGGTATATTTGATCCCTGCTTTTAGCTTTGGTAGTGGTAGTCCCAAATTGAGACAGTTTGAGAGGTTTTTAGGAATTACATTTTTGTGGGGAAAATTTTTCAAATAGCATATGCCCAGGTCCCATGTTTAAATGTGTGTTAGGTATTTTTAAACCCTGTGGCAAGTGGGATCAGTGGGCATAAATCTTCTAAATGATTGAGATGTTTTTGGAAAAAAATTGAAATACATTCTTTCATTCCACTGCAGGATCATGAATGGGAGATCTTTAGTTATATGCACCTTATATGCATCTTCCATGACTGCAGGCTGAGAACTTTCTTCCCAGTCCAGTGTAAGACACTTTCTCCAGATTAGCAATCTTTTACCATCCCTTTCCAGAGAATAACTTATCCATCTTTCTCTCTGACATTAATCTCTATATCAAGAAAAAAGCAAAACAAAAAACACAAACAGAAATACAAACAAAAATACAAACAAATCAATGAATAACCTAATAATATTTCAGATTGCTAAGAACCTATTTCCATTGGTGAGTGCTTCTCAGTGAAGCAACTTGACTGAAGCCACCAGACTTATCTCTGTGATTAACTATGGATTCATATTCCCACTGGCAAGGAATCTGGACCTTAGCATAGTAGTCTGCTTACTTTCTCTCTTTTAATGACTTCTTAGTGCTCTCCAGTGGGAAAAACCTTATCACAAGAATGGCAAAAATCTTGCAAATTTGATGTTGTTTATGTTTCCCACAACTGTCAGGGAAAAAAAGAAAAAAGAAAGGAAAGCAGCAAAAACATAGAACAATTTTTTTCTATTCTTATACCATGCATTAAACTTTCAGTTCATGTTAAGTAGTAAAATCAGTGTAGTTTTGCTGACTTGCTCCAGCTGAGAATTTGTTCCGGTGTATTTTCATGTAAAATCACACAAATGCACTATGTGGATGGAACGATATGTGAAAATGAATATTAAATTCATCATATTTAGCTGCTGCAGACCACAATGAACACTTGCTCTCTAATGGTTAAATGCCCCTTGGATCTTAAGCCCTTTGATTTATTGGAAGAAACCTGCTGGGCAGAACATACTGTGGAGCTGATTAATGTCAGCTTCTGTCATCAGTTTCCACTTAGATTCTTGGCCAGCTCTGACATCTCCTCCCTTAAGGATCCAGAAGAATTTGAGGACTGATCCAAGAGCTTTACTGGCATGGGATTTGCAGAATGTGGTGCTTGCAAAATAAGCAAGATGAATGGAAGTAAAATTCCATGTTCTCTACTGGACTTGTTTCTTTAACTCATTTCTCTGGAGAAAGAGACCAATGCCAGGACCACACCAGCAAGGGAAACAAATCAATAGCATGTTCACTGGTTTTGTTACAGATGTCTTGCATTTCCTTTGCTGCTTTATATGCTCCCTCATAGCCTGTCAAACTGGAAAATGACTGCAGTGAGAATGCAGAGCTACCATAGCTGTCTAGATTTACACTCACCTTTGTATGAGGAAACTGTACAAACTACAAACCAGTTGGTAGTGCATACCATTTGAGAAAGAATAAGTCCTTATCTGAATAGGTCTCATAAAAAGTGGCAACTGCTGTGATTTGCAGGTTGAATTTTTGTAAGTAGTGTGAGCTTTTTAACAGTAGAACCTGATCACTCGTCTCCTGATTCTATGATTTACCCTCATTCTCCCTTGGGAATGATGATTGTTTATAGCACATAATTTTCTTGTGTTTATTTCACACATTTTCTTTGCAGTTTCTCATTTGGAGAAAATGACTCTTACATTTCTTCTCAGCATAGAATTCTCCTGTTGCTCATCACACACATGGATACTTCTGCTACAGGAATCACACATATCTATAAAAATCCTAGCAGTGTTGTACCAGTTGCTGAAAACATTCTCACTGGCTAGATGAAAGTGAAAACAAACAGTCAAATGTGAATGTCTGAGATGAAATATTGAAAACATTGGAGTGATCTCATACAAAATAATATAATGTTGTAAAAAACTTAAAACAGGGAAATGAGCTGTCCTGGAAGTCCCATTTAAACTTCTAAGATTCCAGGCTACAGCCCTTCTAATAATTTAAAGATAGGATTTCCTGCCCTCAGTCTCACTAATGACAGCTTGATTTGTCTGAAGTACTGTCATCTAGATTGAGAATATTACACCACTCCTTTTTAGAGGAACTAATATGTTACTGTTAGTAATCCACATTGATAAAATGAGTCTAACCCGCCCTCCTGTGCAGCTGTCAATTTGACACTTTCCAAGATGAGCTGTAGAAGGTTGCACAGAGTTTGAAGCCATGGTTTAGTTCCTTTCTCTCATTTACATCCCATTCCCCATCCCTTCTTTCCTACCCCTTCAACACCACTTCTGTTTTTCAGTCAGTAGGGAAAGCCACATAAAGGAAGGACAAGAAGAGAGGGCTTTTTCTTAGTGATGAGCCAAATAAGTTGATAGGCTTCTATAATATGGCACAATCAAGCAGATTATTTTTAAATGTTGCTGTGGGATTTTGTTGATGACCTACTACTGTTTGCAAAGAATTTTTCAGCTATGAGGAAACTAGATGCCTAAAGAAAAAACATAAAACTGTGAATTGCACCAAAAAAAAAAAAAAAAAACCAAAACCACCCAACCTTTTCAATGACAAATTAACTCAATACATAGATTCTCACTGGCTTTAATGGGCTTTGAATCAGTTCCCAAATGATCACAAACCTCCTAGAAACAAACTTCAAAACAAAACAACAACAACGACAACAAAAACCAGCATTTACTACCGAGTTATTTGGAACAGTGATTTAACTTGTCTATAAAATCAAGTCATTTTACGTCAGACCTGGTGGGAAAAGTTCATTGACTGCAGGATGTTTAGAATTAAATAATACAGAGACTGCATGAACTGGCATTTTTTTACAAAATATCACTAAACTGGAAAATTTCTGACAAGTTCCACTACAGATAAAATTAGCAGATGACACAAAGTTTGGCAGAGTAATAATTAATGACAAAATATTCTGGTCTAATTTGGAAGCTAGGCAATTTGAACAAAATATTCAGTACAGCTGAATATGAACCTATGAATCAAAGAGTGAAGAACGAAGAACTTGCCTTTATTATCATAAAAACCAGTGACTCTGAGATGTTATTTATGCCCTGATGGAAAACCAAGAGAATATAAACTTCCATGAAAAAAAGGCTAATGTAGCCATGACATTTATACAAACAGAGCATTTATACAAAGGAGCAGTAAAGTGTTTCTAGTTTTGTATGCAGCTTGATGACTTAATACAGAGATTAAAGGAGTTACATTTTGTGGTTATCAGTAAGGAGTTAACTTGATTATAGTGCATAGTTAGGGAAGAAATGTAAAATAATAATCACCAGAAAAAGCTGGGTAATTAGCTATGTAGACAGGTTTGTGTCTGGAGCCAAACTAGCCCAGTTTACAGACATGTTTACAATGAGGGAATAGATTAATGGAAAGAAATACCAATGAAGGTGGCTGACTCTCCATCTCTTGATATCCTCACAGCACAAAATTGGAAGATATACTTTAGCTAAAGACACAGACTTTATCTGAGTATCAGGGTAATTGGAGAAAGTAAAATAACCTGCTACATGCAGGAAGTTAGATTGGATAATGCTGACTTGCCTTATTTATGAAATCTTTGAGATAGTTACAACAATGATAGTTGTAACTAAATAATAGCTAATAAAAATTTTGTCAGTACTGTCGAAATAGTTCAAAAACCATTATGGAAGAAAAATCTGTATGAAAGTGTGAGAATATATAATGCATTGAACTTTGTGTACTACATTAATGTAAAGAACCAAGTGTTCATTCTCTCTTCCATTGACTTTAACATGGTACCTCCTGTTGACTTTGTTTTGAGCAGTAATAGCCCCTTAATCATTACCAGCATAGAACTCCAAATTTGATTTTCTTCATGCAATTTCCTTTCAGTCAATTATTAACAGCTGGATTCAGGCTCTTTAATTAGGCTGAAACTAATGTCAACCTGAATGAAAGCATCAAAATCCAGCACAGCCCAAATTATGAAACAGACAAACTGTTTGTTCTCTTTATTAGGCATTACTTGCTTAACATTTTTGCATGACTGGATCTGACATTCACAGCTGATGTTCCAGGGTGCTGCATAACTGAGGCTTTAAATTAGCTTAAATTATTAGAATACCCATGAGACACTTCAAGACATACAGCCAGCCAAATGCAGAAGGCTGTAATTCTCCAGAAAAGTCCTGTCAGAAATGGCACCTGCATCATGCATGGAAAATACACTACACCCATACATTTTAAGCCCCTAATTGTAATAATGAATCTGGCACCAAATCCTTTTGGAGGATTGATAGCTAGCTGAGGCTAATGGCTCTCAGCTGAATTTCAGGCTACAGCTCCTCCCAACCAGTCATTAATCTTCAGGAAATGTCCTGTGCTTCCATCAAGAGCGTTTACATGTCTCTGTATTTTTAACTAGGTTATCCATAGCATGTTTTTGAATTCAGTTGTATAGAAAAGTGGTGTTTCCCAACCTATCTTAAAGTAGTCATTAATTTATTTTCAAAAATCTGTGTTCTTAGGTCCCCACAAAAATTTCCAATGACCTCACTGAAGTTCTGCCTTTACTTTAAGCTTAAACATCAAACAATAAAAACATAAAACAAGGTTTTCCAATGTACTCCACATTGCCCCAGCCTAACTGTCCCTGAGGTCACTGGATATGTCTGGTTACCAGGATATCATTTAGTTTAGTTCCCCAGCTCACTTCTTGATCCTCATCTCCTGCAGGCCCATGCTGTTGACTTGCTCACAAGTAATCTTCCGAGGTCAACCAGTCATCCTGTGTGAACAGAAACTTCTGCATTTGTTGTAATGGTTAGACTCAGGAATCACTCCCAAAAGATGATGTGAAGAAAATCACATTAGTTTTGCCTCTGCCCATCCTGCATAGTTCATTAACATATTCTGCCAGGCACTGCATCTTCAGTCATATCCTCATGCCATATCCCTGCTCACAGTTTATACTCTCCATTTTATGCTAAGCAAACCCAGTTCTGTCACGCTTCAACCTAGTTCTTACTATTGCTGACACTGTAAACTGAACTAAGAACCACACACAAAAAGATGGTTATGATTTGAGGTCATAGGGGAATCATACGGGGCCCAGTGGAGATTTAGGACCATGTGCTACCATGCAACAGTGCTGAAGCAGACAATCTGAGCTAACTCTGAGAAACAGACACAAACCACCCTTCACCATTTGGAATGAGGGCCAGGAATCAGTCCCAGTATTGAACACACTTAGCAGTGCAGCCAGTAATAACATTTCCTGGGAATGAAGTGAGACCATTCCTGGACTGTTAGGAAAAAAATGTCCTATCATCATTTTCACTATAAATCATTGACTTTTACACCAACAATCAGAAAGCTATGCAGGGCTCTTTCTGGAGTGATTCTTTTTAAAGATTCAGAAAAGTTACCAAGTTTTTACTTCATTTTGGCCTTACAGCTGTATCACACAAATAGTTTAAAAACCAAGACTGTCCTATTTGTCATAACTTTCAGGAGCATTTAGGTAAGGGATTTACAGGGTCTAAGAGGCCATAAAGCAGTAAAATTCCAAACTGAATATTTCCCATAAAGCAGGTTGGAGGATTTAAAAGAAATAGACACAACTGTAAGCTAGGAGAGACTGTCCAATAAAAATCAATGTGAATGTATGCAAATTATAGACACTTCCTGAGATTTGATAAATCAGCTTTTCAAGAGATTTGATAGCAATGGATATTTCCAAATACTTATATCCACTTGATTGTTGTGTTGGTCTTTGCTTCAAGGCTGTATACTTTGAAATTGTGTAAAGAATTTACTTAAGTTAGGATAAATATCACAGAATCTTAGAATATCCTGAGTTGGAAGGGATCCACAAGGATTACCAAGTCCAATTCCTGATTCCACACAGGACAGAAATAAGTATCACACTGTAGTGTATAAATGAACCATTGAGCCTAGATACCATCCTACTTCCTACCATTTCCCACCAAGATTATGATATCTGCAAAGACCTATGAACTATAGACTCATCAGTTTTACCAGCAGAGAATTTTCCTTAGCAGTAACGTTATTAGAGTATATGGCGGACCTGAGTAACTCTCTGAAACCAGATTCCAGGAAACCTGATAGCATGCTTTCTTACCCATATATTACTTCATTCTTCAAAAAGTTTGGGGTCAAAAGCAATCTTAAAGGCCAGTTTTTACTCAAAAATCAGTGAGTCTTGTTAGAGCTGGATAGGGTTGCCTTCCCATAAGGGGAATTTTAGATTAAAAATAAATAAGAGCCCTCTTCTTACTGTGTGATAAATATAAAGCCTTCTGATGTAATGCTTTTCATGGGACCGTTGCGAAGAAGGGAACAGGCACACAAACACTGGTCTGGGCAGCCCTATAGCGTTGACTATGGACACACATAATAAGCTTTGAGCTCCTGCTCTTATGTCCCTGTGAGCAGAGATGCTTCATGCTGAAGTTCCTCAGGTAAGTGCTGAGATCTCGAGACAATCCTGAGTTGTGGGCATTCAGTGGATTTTCCATTCTCAGCATTTTACAACACAAAACTTTTTACTGAGTAACTCCCATTTAGCTCTACTAAATGCCTAACACTATGAAACACTGGAACATGGGAAAACTTATATTCCCATTGGCAATAAGATTTTAAAACGTGGGGGGAGGTTAGCTTATGATTCCTTATGCAGTTAATGTGAAGTAGAAACTATGCTCAAACGTACCTTTAACAGAAACATTCTAGCTATACAAATTCAGCTAAGGAAAACTACTTGCAGGTATCTTTATCTTTTAGATATTCCTAAATACTTTGTCTAAAATTAAAGATGGGTTATGGACATTTAACCATTTGGCTTTTAGCTCAAAACATATTGAATGAAATATCAATTTGATAAACTACAGAATGGCCAATTTTAAGGGGATTACCCCTATCAGAAAGCATAATCCGCATTTTAAAACAGCAATATTATTTTTTAAAGCTGGTGGATGGAGGAACTGCTTTGTAAAGTTATTAATTTCCTGTAAAGAATACTGGATGCTTAGCAATCAAAATATAAGGCAGGATGTAGTTACATAATCATGTACGCGCATCTTTTATACATTAATTCTGTACAAAACTCCATTCTCTTTTAAAATAATCTGCTATCTGGAACCAAATAACTTTCACAGACACAAAAATGCACTCAGTACCTGTTAGAAAGGAGTAGGCCACAGTAACTGATGAATTTGAGACATTTGAACAACTTTACTCTTTTCAAGCAACTTGGTGAGTTTCACAGGAGGTGGGTTACTCTCAGAGTGGTCATGACTACAGCTGACAGCCACCTTGTTGAGGATGCAGTTCCTCCCCAAAGATACTTTTTTGAGAGGGAGATCAAACGTTACATGTGCAGTTATTCACTTAACTCTGTAAACTCTGTTAACATCTATTCTGTCTTCTTTACGTTCTTGAAGAACATATATTCTGGGGTTGCTGTGTAACTGCATTTTTCTTGAGGTATCTAATTTTTTTTTCTGCTCAGAAAACTAATCCAGGAGATATTTCAAGATTCTGAGAATGCCAAAATCCAACTGCCTGACAAATCTCCTGTGCTGCTGGAATTCAACCTCAGAACACACGTGCTGCATTCAGATGCTACACTTAGTGTATACACAATAAATGTATTCCCAATACATCAGATTTTCTGCAAGGCACACACTGTCTGGGCAGCACATGGGCATTACTTGTGGGCAGGAAATCCTGGAGAGAAATCTGGTAACCCTAACTACCTACACTGAGAACCAGAGCTAATTTTTTCCCCATGGCATTAAATGAACATAGCTATTCAGCCCTTGTCCTTTATCCAAAATAGTTTCCATGTTTCATGCACTATAAAATGCTAAACAGTCCTTACCATCAACAATATGCTCTATCTCCCTCATATCATACTTCTTCATAAAACAGTGAGTGAATACTCTTGTATTTATATGTGTGGTAAAATCCCATGTCCCACTCATTTTCTCCCATCCTTTTTTTAAGGGGTTGTTGCCAGCTGCTAATATCCACAATGAGTGCAACAGATGCAAGGAATTAAAGAAAAGTCCTCAATCTACTTGTACTTCCACACATTTTCTGCCAAGAGATCTACCCTACAAACTGGTAACAAACAACTAGTAGTGGCAAAGTTATCTCACCTTGCTTTATTTTTCCATTTATTAATGCACACTGCTCCACTTTTCTTCCAAGCTTTGACTTCAATGGAAACTGAACAAAGACAGTAGGAGAGATTAATGGCAACTGGCCATTAATGGCAACTAATTCCAGGACAAAAAGACAAGTCCTAAAAAAATCCTTATTTCCAATGGTGATCGAGGTATATGTGCTCTTTCCTGAGGAAAAGAAGTAAGGAGAGTGAATGATAGATGGAATAAAAGGGTCTTAGAGGTAGAAGGAGAAAGCGTCATGGTCATATGAGAATGACTTTGATATTTTGCTCAGAAATGATGTTAGAAATCTGGGAAATTTTGAAAACTGCTTAAGACATAGAGGGATTTGTAGCACTCGTATATACATACACATATTGCTATTGCAGTGTACTCTTAGGCTGAGGAATGTATGTAGGGTAGCTTGCCAACAAGTCTCTGTGGTTTGTACAGGGCAGCCTTCCGTTTAAATAGAGGAAAAAAAAAAAAAAGAAGTGCTAATTGAAGCTCTAATTCTGTTTCAAATGATGGTTTCGTATAAGGTAATCAGCTAGAGAAAGCACTCACTCCCTAGTGCTATTTAGCTCATTAAACCACAAACCCCAAGCAGTTTGGTCCAGATTCTCCAAAGTGTTCCAACTCTTATAAGTTACTGGAACCATTCAGAGGAGCTGGGCATCAGCCAGATGTGTCCAGCTGAGAGTTCCTCACAGTGTGGGATCCCTCTATGTGCACAAAGGAGCACAAATGGTTCCTGCTCTGCCACCCCCTGCTCCTACTTCATTTGGCCCTGGCACAGAGACAATGCCACAGGGAGGGACAGAATGCTTCTGGCTGTGCTCATCTGACATGCAACCCTGCAAGAATCAAATCTTGCTTGATGAAACCAGAGCAATACACAGGCTCTGGTGCAAAATCAATAGGGAGCTCTGCTTGACAGCCCCTTGGCAGCTTTCATTCACCAAAGTCATGCTGAGCAGAAACACAGGAAAACAGTGCTCATTTCTCCAATCACCACGGAAACTCACATTTTGTATTTTTTTATGTATTTCATCTTAATTGTTAAGAACATTTTGCAGTAAACTAAATTCAGAGACAAATCTAAAGCTGGCTGAAGAAGAAATAAGGTGGTCAGAATTCACTGCATAGTTTGGGATACCTCAAAGTGTAAACTTTATACTAAGTGGGAATCTAGTCAACACCATCAATACAACTAGAGAAATATTCCTTTCAACCTGATGCTGATATGAATTACCTAAACACAAATATGCTGGATAATTCTAGAGTCCCTAGTACCTGTCTCTGGTCCCAATACACTATGTCAGAAAGTCATTAGTAACCTGTAGGTTACTTTGTGGTGTCTTAGATACCTGGAGACATTTTAATGCCGCTAGACAACCAACAGAGGTGAAATGACTCCAGTCCTCTGAAGTCGGTCAGACAAATTGCTCTTTTGGCTCCTCTGACTGTATTACATTTATCTCTATTGACTACTGACTTAGTGTCACGAAGTTAACTAGATCAATCTATGCCTGTGACAGGGGGGCAGTAGGCCCCTGGGCCCCCCCTGGCCCTGCAGAATGGGAAGGAAAAGGAAAAAAGGGAAGGGAGATAGGAGCTGGGCTCAAGGGAGGAAAAAAAAAAACAAAAAAAACAAAAACAAACAAAAAAAAACAATACAGCAGCAATGTTCTTTAGAAGAAAAGTTATTTTACTGACTATAATATCGGAACACAAATAACAAAATATAATACAATCTGATTGAAATTGAGACTAATAAATCAAATAAAATAGTAGAGAGAGAGAGTTCCTGAGACTGTTAAACCTGTTTCAGTTTCCTGTTTCAGTTAAACTTGAAAAGCTTGGCACAGCTAGGAAAGCACCCTCTAGCACTTACTGCAAGGCAGTAGGAGACTGCCCAACCAGGAAGGGCCAGATCCCATGACTTCCACGATGTACAGGGACAGGTACCCAGAATTGGAGCATTAACACTTCAGCTCCTTTAACAGTACATGATGTTAGGATATGGAATACCAAAAACCAAAAATCTCAAATTAATAACACTCAGTAAAACCCAACTCATACACCAAGCAAGTCCACATACACATACAAGTAGAAACTTCTACACATAGGTGTTTAGCATAATTTCAGATGTCCAAATATTTTCCACTCATTTCCAGCTGAAAGTACTAAAGATTGTAGATGTTCCATGTGTCAGGTGACACATCTGACATTCCTTCAAAAGTAGGTGGATTTCCTAAAATATCTCAAATGACACTGGACAATTACATTTATGCAATTGATATAATCCATAAGGGTCTTCAAAAGAAATTATATCACAGTGAAGAATTTATGTTTCTCAGACTGAATCCTGCCTGAAACCGTCATGCAGCAATATCATACATTTTTCAGGATTAATAATTTCACATTACAGACAGTGCTGAAATGCTGCTGAAGCTCAGAGAGAAGTCTGTGAGCGAGTAGTTCAGTGAGTTGCACTGTTAACAGTGAATTCTGATAGCAAAAATTCTTAAGAGGAAGAAGGTTGGGATGGAAGATCCTTGTTGCATTCAAGTCAACAAATATCCCTTCCCCAAATTAACAGGGTAAATGAACTTTTTAACACCACTCCCATAAATGTCTGCATCAGAGGGACATTTCTAAAATGAGAATGGAATTTATCATAGCCATAGCAGTAAAACTTGTCTGCTAATCTAACTTGTCAGCCTCCTAGGGCTGCAACACTCAAGTGCTCTTAGATGAAAAGATACATTAAAAGTCTTTGCATGTAAAATGGGACTGGAAGTGTGGAAGAATACTCAGCCTAAGTAGAGCAAGTTAGGGAGAAGTTTGAAGGAAAAATGAGTTTGATGAGAAAAAGTACTGCTAAAATGAGAAGGAATCTCTTGAAGGGATTATTTTTTGTCTTATTAATGGCTTTGCAGATTTTGCTGCTGACCTTTCAGTTGTTTTCTTTCTAATACTATATTTAATTTTTATTTTTTATTTTTTTATATAAGTCGAGCTATTCAACAATTCTTCCTAGGTCTAAGAATCGAAGTATACTTGACATTTAAGCAGAATCAGACTTACCAATGCTAGTTTTTTTTTAATTTATTTTCTTGTGTCTCTGAGAGAAAGCTACTGGGACTGCAGTAGAAACCCTCAATGCCTTTAAGAAATATGAGTATCTTCAAAGAGGAGACTAGTTTCTCAGAAGTGAGAGCTGCAGCAGCCTGTGAGGACCTGTCAGGACCTGACCCTTCAGTCTGAAGCTGTGCTGCATGTGAGACTTCAGATGCATGCTCTCGAGGCTGCATACACGTTTGTTTACAGAGGGCCCCACCATGCCTATATTCCCAGCACTGTTAAACGTCAGTATTTAAATTACACAGTTTCACACGTTGTCCCAAGACAGGGCTTTCATGTCAGCCCAGGATTTCATTTCAGCCCATCGGTCCTCCAGCCCCTGCCCAGGGGGGTTGCAGCAGGACCATTCTCCAGCTCTCTGCAGCCCTGTTGTACAGGCTCAGCTGAGCCCAGCCCACATATGGGCCACGTCCTAGCCTGGCCTCAGGAAGGTGCCTGGTGCCTAGGGCTGGGACTAACCCCATTCCCTGCTCCTGACTGGGACAGTCCCTGGCTGCCAGTCCGTATTCTGACCCACAAAGGAGTTCCCACGGCTCCTGGTCCCACCATAGGGATCCCAAAATCCTTCTGCACCCTCACACACAGGTGTATAGGCAGAGTCACCACCCAGGCCAAATCCACCACCACAGCTCTCAGAAAAACCTGGCATCTGCGATACCTGGTGTTGTTCTGAGAGTTAGTAATTTCCTGTGCTCAGTATTAATGGGAATGGCTTCTTAATCCTTCAAAGCACTAAATGTACCAAATATTTTGACTGCGGCAAGTATTACTATTAATAAATGGCAGGGAACAGTGGGTTTCCTGTGTACATATGCCCCACTGATGAGGTACACATAACATGTGGCTCCTAATACCAAAGACGGTGTAATCCTTCACTTGTCAGCACTGCACTAAAGGTCAGTCTGGTTTTTCTCACTTTACAAACTTCCATCTGTCAAGGGATGCTTAATTCACAGTTTATTCTCACATCTACCCCAAGGCTGTCTAAATTTAAAAACAGCCATTTGTTTATCATGTTCTGTTTAAAAAAGGGACTTTTTTTCAAGCCATTGGTTTGTCACAAGAAAAGACTTAGAGAAGTCTTTTAAATAAAAATCTAAAAGAATGACTGCAGTCTTTCTTGTAATTATAAAATTGAATGCTTACAAAAATCATCAGCTTTCACTGCATAAAATGTATACTAAAATACATCCCTCCTGAAACTGAACTAAGGACCTCTGTATCTAGAAAACATAGGACATCACTGATAGTCCCTGTGGAATGACACCTCACTTACCAGTTCTTTGATATATGGTAGGATGAATATTCATTAAGGAGGATCAGTTGAAGTAACAAGTAACAGAATTGGGTCATACTGGAACATTATATATACATACATATGCATATATGTATGTATAACAAGAGAGAAATATACACATTTTAACTAAATTAAAAAAAAAAAAGTCATTTGCGATGAAATAAAAAATGGCATCAGTTTAACGAGGCATTCAAGAATGGGCATAAATTTTGAGCACACACAGAGTTGACGATGGCTTACAGTTGACCTCTTGCTCCAGTGCCTTGCCAAAATTTGTAGTCTCCATTACAAGGCACCTTCACTTACTCTAACAATATCTGTTTACATAAGCATTTATCAGATATTTGTGAAATAAATCTTGTTGCAATGACAATGATAAGTGGACTACCTATACTCAAAGTGGCTAAGGCAAAGGGTTCAGACCACCACCATCCTTTTTAATGTGAAAGAACTGGATGTGAGAAGGAAGCTGTGTATTCATGGTGGTAATTGCTATATGAAGTTTCCTAATGAGCTTAGATTTGTACTGTGACAGTGACTTTTTGATTAAATAATATCTGCCACATCTCTTTTTTCATGCAATCCAATGTATAGCTAGCAAGTTGATCATGATTTTTTTTTTCTTTTTATTTAAGAGGAAAATAAGAGAGCATCTGAGTAAGATTCAAAGACTATGGCTAAAAACATGACTGTAAGTATGGAGTGATGGGTGAGGTGGTGTGTTGGATCATATACCTTGCTTAACACTTAGAATGGTTTAGTTTAGACTGGTTGACAAGAACTACCCTGGATAGTTCCTGGAGTCATCTTGAGGGACCATTACTAACAGTCAGTGTAGCTGTAAACTTATTTTGAAGACTACAAGAGTTACCACATGGAATGCCCCAGACATGCCAGTTGGTATCCAGGTCAGAGCACACTTTCTGAGTTGAAAAAGTAGGTGAAACCTAAATGTGCTTGAAGGCATAAAATGATAGCAAGGTGTCACAAATCCAAGAAAATTCAGATTTAGCTAAACTGCAATACTACAAAGTAGCATTAGAGGTGCAGATTCCCAGCCCTTTTCTGCCTTCATGAAATACAAGGATAACTAAGAGCTTTGTGGTCCAGGAAGACAACAGATGAGTGAGTTACGACTTCCTGAAATTTCCTGGACACATGATGCTACAGTGAAGGGATGAGCCACCCATTATCCCAATCACTTTTACTGAAGTAAAACTTCACAAGTGAGAATAAATCTGTAAAGGCAGTTTTCTTTGTGGCTTAATTCTTCCTGAAATTCTGTAGGGCTTTTTGATGAGAGTTAGGTCACACTGTGTGCATAATATGACCTGCAACAAAGCTAAAACACCAAACAGCACAAAAGTACAGGGTATTAAAAAGGTTTTCTGCAAAATCCCTTCAACTGAATTAGTTGTATTCAGTCAGAAAATTTCTAATAAAGTTTTAAAAGGCTACACAAATTATTGCTTCCTTGAAAGTCTGTATACATGTGACACCTCTCCTCTGTAGCTTTCATACCAAAGTATTCATTAATTCATAACTGAACTGTACTGGGGTCTCACCTGCATCTTGGGAGATTCCAAGAGACAAGCCAGAGTCTGAAATCTCAAAACAGTAGAAAATTTGTACAATTTGTCAAGCTTGAAAGACCATAGCAGTTATGCTACCTAACCTCTACTTGGTGTGGGTGACATCATGTGTACAGTAGGCACCCTGAAAACTGCAATCTGTGTAGAAACATGGTGATTGTAAACTTGAAAAGCAAAATAGCAAAATAGGAGATCACTTTTATTAATGTACTGGTACAATGAGCCATTCACAGAGGTGGGTGCCATCATGGAAATGGAGCGGAGTTACTTTTGTAAATGTTCATCTGAATCTTTTCTCTCTTTATTATTTATCTTGTTCTAATCTCTATCATGTCCTCACAAACACCCACACTTATGTACAAAACAACACCCTGTACAGCAGCAGGCCCTCTTTTATATTACTGAACTGTCAAGAAAAGCCTTGTGCTTCTCCTTTTTATAGTCACTGTGACTTGACCCAGCTGAGAAGAAAGGAAAACATAGTGACAATGCCAAGAAATATACTGAGTTACAGTCATCATCAGAGACTTCCATTAATCATCATCAGAACTACGGCAAAATAAGGAACATCTTTTTTAGGTTCCCTTTTGTTTAAGTCTCCTAGGAGATTTATACAACTCTGATGTATGCCGTGAACCTAGAGGATATATTTTTAAGGGCTCACTTACTCCATCTGAAATTGAGCAAACACATAAAAATAAATAAAATAAAGCTGGTCTATGTTAAGTGTAAATATTGCGAATAGTGTAAACTGCATGCTAATGCATTTTTCCTTTAAAATTAAAAGCCAATCCTCTTCTCTCTTTCCATTGTTTGCAGTATTTTCTAAAGTTAGAAACAAAATGCTCTCTGCTGACTTCATCGTTGCCACTTGGCAAATGCTGGTATTTCGGTTTTGTCATTGGAGTGATACCAAATAAGCCCATTTCATATTTCTTTGCTTCTGCACTGGGATCATTAGCAGTAAAGCTGCTTGTGTTCCTGCACTCATGTGGCAATGCCACTTTCAAACAAAAGAACTCAAGCCATTTCTGATGAGTTTGCAGTGTTCTGAAAGAGCATAACTACATTTGTCAGCTTGCTGCACACTTCATGCCAGCTCAGCTTTTTTGGAAGAAGTATTCAGACTGCCACTCATTTGAGTCTTCCTGGCAATGCAAGTGTTTGGTCTCTTCATGAATTGTGGGTTTTATGTGCTTCACTTCTGCCTCAGTCCGTATTTGCTTTTTTTTTTTTTCTGTGCAAAAAGAAATCTGAGGTGGAGATTGTTCCCATGTAAACATAACCAGAGGCATAGTATTACTGATCCTGAAAAGTATGATAAGTATGATGGAGCTAAAGGAATTTATGGCAGATGAATATGTAAACTAGTATGCAACTTTTTAAAGGTTAGATTCTCTTCCATACCTATGAGAAGAGGAAGAGTTATATACTGTGTCTCTAATATATACACTCAAAAGTGCTGGTAAAATTTGCTACAGTATCAATCCCCACGTGTTGTGAATGACTACAACATGAAAATAAGCTGAATATTCACCCTAACTTCCAAAATTCTAACTCAGTGGAATTTCTTTCTAAATTATTATTATGCATGATTCTTAATGCAGTCTTGAAAAGCAAGTAGTTAAGCTGAATATTTATTTTTCAAATAGTGATTTGCAGAATCTTAGAATCAGAAATATTTGAAAGAAGATGTGTATTTCTAAGTGATTTTCATAGAGGAGCCCTTCCAAGTTAAGAATGAATTGTGTTTTCAAGCATCATATGAGATATGTGAGGCCTGTAACACGAAATGACTCCATTCAGGACAGGAATTAAAATGGAGCTTATCTTTATTTCTACATCAATATTTGAATTGTACTACTGATAGTTCTGGCTGTTTCCATTTGAAAAAATATATATATCTATATATAAATATATAAAAATAAATATAAATATAAAATATAATATAAAATATAAAAATAAATATAAATATAAAATATATATATATCTATAATATATATATATATATATAATATAAATATCTATATTTATATACATATATAATTATTTGTCTTCCATTTCTCCTATGTAAGAGCTAAATGAATGGGAACACCTTGAAATTTTTTTTCTTTTTCTTTTTTCTTTTATTTTTTTTCTGGACAGATCTGTTTCTAAAAGCCAAAATCACAGGAAAAAGAAAAAATGCAGAGAATTTCATTTCTGCCTAAAGATGCCGATCAAGCAGGACTTGGCTTTTGAAAACATATAACAAAAATATGTTGTATAATGCAATTTAGAAATGTTATTTAAAGAATTTAACCTTCATTTTTGAATGAGATTACTCAAGGTTGGATAAGATTACATTGGAAACTGACACTAGATTCAAGAAAAAAAAATCTTTACAAGTGTCTGAAAAAAGCCACAAACTGTAGCTCCTAGAAAATTATTAATTTCTACATCCAGACACCTCAGTAGTAGCTACGTACACTAACATTACAGGGATGCAACCCCATGTTTGTTGTCATACTGTTGTTAATATCCCACTCATTCTTATTAGCAGTGATAAAATTGTGGCACTGGCAATGGGTATTGCCTTGTTTAAAATAAAGTAATCTTCCAAGGCTTTGAATAGACACAAGGGAATGAATCTGGGTTCTGTATACAGAATGAGGAAAAGTGAGTTAAGGTTATTGTAGTTACCGTAATGTTTTGCAAGGGATGTAAAACTGTTAAGAAACACATTTCTACATATATTAAAAAGAAAAAAAAAACCTGTGAATCTCTAGTTTCGTTTCTCTTATTTTTGCAGTGATCTGTAAAAACTTTTTATTTTTATTTATTTTTATTTTTTATTTTTTTTAGACGAATACTATAAAATAATCTGTTTCCTGAGGGAACAGTGTTTGTATTGGATACATAAGGAGTTTTTTGTATTCTTTTGTTTTTCCCAGCCTTGTCTCTGAATTTAGAAATGCATTTTGCATTTTTGTATTCTGAGTGACACATGAAATAGAACGAAAGTCCTATTTCCAGTCATGTCATGCAGGCAAATATTTATTTACTTTGGATTATATAAAAGATATGCACTGGTTCAGACGCTAGGCAGCCCAACATTGCTTGTCAGAAGATGTCATAAGTAGTACTGCTCTCATTCTGTGTTCAGGAGAGTAGACTTAAATTCAGTCACTTGCCCAGGGCAACATAAATGTTAAGAAACCACCTGCAAAGAATAAGTGGAATAAACCAGAATTACAGAGAGGAGTTCCTGGCTCTCAGCCAAGCAGGCTGTGAAAGAACCAATGTATTTTTTTATTTAATCAAAATTTCTGTTCAAAAGAAAGCTTAGATTCCCCAATGGAGGAAGAAAACTACGGTTTTAAACTCATGAAACCTGAGTCCATCCCTCATTTTGCACTAAATGAATGTAGACAAGCTGCTTTTGTAGAAGCAAGATCTGAAATGTGTGAATGAAATGCAATTTGCAGCCTGGGATCTGCTCTTTATTAATCATTTGTTTGAATCTTAGGTGTACTCAAGGGCCCTACTGAGGAGCATGCCCTACCATGCAAGGCTCGGTGCAGTATGCATCACCCTAGACAGCCAAGGTCCTTAAAAGAGCTTAAAAGAAAAACTGCCAAAGGGAACAAGAGCAGGACATGCGATCAGGGTCCTGAGAGGCTAAGCATTCGCTAGTTACAAGTCTAGTTTCTTAATAAAAAATGGGGGCTGTGTTTTTTCATGGATTTTCTGCAACATATCTGCCTAAGTGGATTCTGTGGGGGAGAGATTCCTGGTAACAAAATCTCAAAGACTTTTGTTGTTTTTGAGAAAGAAGGAAAGAAAACTCCCCATGACCTCCAATTAGTTTTGAGCAAAACTGAAACAGGTTTCAGAACTGAAATGCAGTCCCAAAGTGATTTACATCTGCTCAGTGGGAACCAAAGGAGGAAGGAAATACTAGTGGTACCATCTTCCAAGACATGTCTGGTCCTGTTAATATTTGTAAAGTTGTGGTATAGTAAAAAAGTTCCAATACTGTGAAAAATTATGTGCCAGAATATGTTAACAATTAACAGCATATACCACAGCAATGGAAAGCTCTTAGTGCTTCGTATTATCCACATTGAGATGTGGTCAAAGGAGAAAAATTAGGTTTCATTTTGGCTCCAAGGCAGAATACATGCAATCTAAAATGAAAGGAAAGAAAGATAGTCCTCAGTAGTCAATCTCTGTGGAGGACCTGATTTCTGCTCAGATATTTGCTTAGAAATTAGATGTTAACACAAAGTCATGGTCACTAAGCTTTATGATTCTCAGTAAGAGTGAAAGAGATATTAGCCTATTGGAAGTATATGTGGCTCTGTGCATTTTTAAGTCCAAGTGTCCAATGAATATATAAGTCAACTTCTCAGATGTTGTGCAATTTACTTTGAAAGCAAGAGATAGCAAGAAGATAATTAAATGCTGTTTGGAAGCTAAACTGGGGTAACATATCTCCAGAACGTTAAACTTGAAGCAAAGTCCATTTATCCCACACAAAGTACGCAACAGTTATATAGCTCTGCAAATGAAGTCAGAAAGCAAACAAGTTTTATGTGCACTTAGAAGAGTTGGGGTGAGAGGAACAATAATTTTAAGGTTAAATGCTGATAGTGCAAGACTGGACACAGTGATGCAGAAGGCTCTCAAAGCCTATATTCAGATGAAGGCAAACTTCACTGTTCCAGAGACTCAGCTGTGTTCAATTGCTTACTTCAAATTGCAGCATTGCTCCCAGGTAAGAACATTGTTATCTCAGCTAAATATGCATCTGCATCTTTGCAATATATTATTTATTCTACAGACCGCTCCCTTACACCATCCAACAGTGTATTTCTCATTCATCAGCATCTGCCTTTAGAAAGGAAATATTCCTACGCAGAGACTGAAAACCTTGAAGAGAGCATCCGCAGAACTTTACTGCAGATGTAACTGTTCTAATCTAGAAACGTGATGTGATATGAGAAAACCCATCTCACTTCAAGGACTTCAAAATGTAGACAAGACAATTTTCTTAACTGCTGTTCTAGAAAATAGACAGAAGCAGATCTGCCTGGGGTTGGAAAACTGGTGTCTTCAGGTGTCAGACTCAGACACATATATGAATGAAGATGAATACATGTGTTACAAATCTTTGCACACACTTCTCATGATGTAGATGCATATAGCAATGTCCCTAAAATATCTTACTAGGCTTATCAGTACATTTCTTATGCTCTAAGTTTTAGCAGTCAGTGGAGTCTTACCCAAACAATTAATATATATATATATGTACTGAACGTTGTGCATGTGCATTTACAATCTGTCTTTGTTCATCCCTCTCTTACTCCTTCTCAGCTTTTGTATGTGCTTCTTTTTATCATGCTACTTTTTTTGAAAGAGAGGGATGTGAACAAAAACTGGCACAGAATTTGAGTGAGAAATTTGAGTGAAACTAATGTCAAGGCACTGCAGAAAGGAGAAATTATATATAGACAATTATTTTATCTGCGTAACTGCACCCACACTTTGGGTTTCACTGAATTCTGATAAGTTTCTATGTCAATTTTGTCCAATTGGTACTATAGTTGGCCTGAAAACAAGAATTTCATTTCACAAAAAAGTCATGGTTTCAGAAATCATTTTCAGTCTGCACTCAGACATCGCTGAGACCATTCCAGAAAAAAATTGCAGCAAAAATGCATGTGAATGAGTCTTTTTCTTGAGTATCTTATAACTTCTCTATATGCTCACAGGGACTACTGTATTGCAGCTGTAGTAGTAAATGAAATAACCCAGGGACTGCTTTCTGCCCTGAGGCCAGCTGGTATGACTTGTGTTGACACAATTAATTGCTTTTACCCCCCAAAACATGCTGACTGCATCCATACTGGCCCAAACCATCCCCTCAGCTCTGGTGGAACATTTCTGGGAGAATGGTTGTTAGCCCCAACCAAACCACTGACTGGGACCATGCAAATAATCTAACTGTTCTGATAATCATCTGTTCCATGTTCAGGTTTGCTCTGGCCCTATTTTGCATAATTAAATAAGATTACTTAGGAGACCATACTGAAGTCCTTACTCTTGCTTTTCCAAGCCAGAGGAGTTCCTTGTGCCATTAGCTATTTTGAGAAGGGATTCTCCCTCCTTGGGTTTGATGAGAAATTCCAGTCTCAGCTTGCAAAAACACCCTGACAAAAATTTAATGAAAACACATGCATTATTGTAAGAAGTTCGGATGAATCTGCAGTTTTCTTCAAAAAATTCATGCTGTTGACAAATTCCACCAATACAATGTTTGATAAAACACATGCCTTCATTTTAATACCCATCTGTACTTCAGTCTTCAGTTGTATCTGGCTGGTTTTCCAAGGCTGTAGTTACTAATGCAGTTCACTCCATAGCAATTACATTGTGGTTTTATATACGTAAGAACTGGATTAAACAGTCTTGCAGATATCAAAGGTATGAGCATTCTTTTTTTCCTTCTTTTTTTCCCTCATTATTTTCCTGACTGTAGTGGCTTCACTCACTTCTAATGGAGTTGATAGGCATAGTGTGTTTGGCAATTATTAGTACACATATGCTTTGTCCCACGCTAATTCCTATGAAATGTTCCCCCTTGAGCATTCATCAATGCAAGAACCAAGTATTTGAATAATGGTAGAAAAATAAACAAAGGTATTTGACTGCACTGAAAGTTCATTTGCATTTTATTAAGTTATCCCCCAGATATTCCCAGTTTGTGCTTCAGCACACTTTTCCAGTTCTTTCCCTTTCCTTTCTTGTTTATTAAACAAGTCATTACATCAGCAAAAATAAGTGTGTCCTCTTAATTCCAATTTGCTTCAGAACCTGCTTTCTCACTATAACGAATAGGGAAATCTCAAGGATGTTTGAAGTGGTTTTAAAATTCTTCCCCTCTTAATAAGACAAGTTATGTTTATCAGTAGCTTTAACTTTAGGGGATCTACAAAGGGACTGGTATGTCAGCAGAAGACTTATAAGTCTCCCTAACAGTATCAAAGACATTAGCGCTCTCTCAATGGTAAGATGCGAGAGTTGCATACTAAAGATAGCAGACACATGCTTCATGGAAGTAGCACTACTGAAATATAAACAAGCCCCCTTCATCCAGACATTTTTGGTTATGTTTACAGATTAAATCTCAGGATGTGTATATTAGATGTTCTTGTTTCAGGATATTAATGGCAAAATGAACCTGTTTTTGATGTTTAAGTCACATTAATGTCTGATGGACTGTTAAAATGTTAAAGGGTACACCAGACATGCTGGAGTATGTGACATATGTTAGTCATACCATACAAGCTTGGAATTTGGATTTGTTTATAATGAACATAAATTGACTGAATTTAACCCCCCTCCTCCTCCCCCAGCAGTTAAATCACATTAGGTTCCATTTCCTCTGAAAGACAGTCTTGAAAAATTAGATGAAACTTGAAAAGCAGTTGTATATGGATTTCAACAGTAGTACGTAGAAGTAACCTGTTAGGCAATATGAATTTATATGACCTGTGGACAAATACTTGGATATCAGGAGAACATTCATAGGTAGCTGCTTGCACTTCAAGAGTTTGGTGTAATAGTCATCCTCACTCTCAAGACATCTTCAGAATAGTTACAATAGTTAAAACAAACCATTTTTAATCCTGGGCACGTTCGTGCTCTGGGTCACTTAATTCACTCTGGTATGAAAATGCTGGCTGTGAACACCATAAAAACTTATCTTAAGCAAAGTAGGCATACAAATAGGAAGGCCAAAGAAAACAGGATCATGTGGCACAGAATTCAGAGCTGATACTAGTGCACTTTGCAAAAAGCAGTGATGCCATGCTATTTCCATGTTCTTCACACCCATGTCTATCTCTTAATTCTTTATACTAATGCTGTAAACACTTTCATAAAGACAGTGGTTTTAGTCTTTCCTTCTGTGATTGAGTTTTAACCATGACCAGATCTTTACGGCATAAAAGCTGAAATTTGCTTTTTTAAAAACATTGTTAACTTGCACAGGAATATGTCTGCAGTGAGAAGGGTAGAAGGGTCACAAGGAAGGACTGTCTGGTTGTTAAACTTCTTGGACTTTGCTTCTGTGGTAGATTTTGGAGTGATTTAAGTAAGCGAAACCTTAAATAACTATGAAAGGCAAGGAGTTGCATATAAACTGGGAGATAGTATAGCAAACAGAGCTTTCTTCACAGAGCTCAGCCTGCCAGAGGGCAGAGGGCTTCCTGGAGCATCACTGAGCAGTGGCAGACCAGGTGACATTTCAGCATCAGTGTCAATCATCTGTGTCTATCCACATACATGAGGAAAGTGGTGAATGGAAGAGCAGCTATAACATGCATCTATGTCCTAAAGCACAGTTTTGGGCTGGATTCCAACTTGCTAGTGAGCAAAGCAAGGAACATAGTGGCTGAGAAAGTGTGGCTGGCTCAACTAGCATTTGAATGGAACAGCTAGGAAATGCTTTTAAATATCGTCAGTGAGTGGAACTCATAGGCCCTAGGAAGACTGGGCAGGGAGGATGCTTTTCCCTCCCTGTTCTCTGTCTTCTCTGTAAATATAGCCTTTTCACTCATGCCAAGCAATGCAGCAAAGGTGCTAGAGATAATGAAGACACCTCTGTTGGCTTTACAACAGTCAGCCCATCATTTTGGAAGAAATATCCAGGAGGAACCTCCATATGGTATGCATCAGTTTCCTCTACTGTGAAGTGAGCTATAAAGCAGCACAAAATGAACTCAATAGGCTGAGGTATCTGGCTCCTTATATCAAATCTGTATTTCAAGATGCTGATACACAGGCTGATGCTAATAAGTAAACATCAAACCTGATACCACTGAACATATTCTTCACAGATGCAATTGAATACAACCATGAACTTCAATCAGGCCACTATTTTAATGTTATAAACTAACACAGCTGCATTTCCAGAGATGATAATATTTCATTTCATGCCCTCTAAGCATTTAAAAGTTTGCAAACACGAATAATTTTTGCTCACCATCTATTGAAGTGTTTTGGTACAGGATATTCTTTCAGTTGTGGATACAGATTTTAAGTTCTTTCTGAGGAATAGTGTACCTCTTTTCCTTTTCAGCTATTAGAGATATTTATGGCTGACACACTCTTGGTGGAATATCAACAACAAATCATATCTATGCAGAAAATAAGTTTTTGCAGGATTTTCGGATTTGATTATAGGCCAGTTAGGCATGACTTACAAAATTTTGAAATGATCTGGAAGAGAATGTTTAAAAAAAAAAGTCTCATATCAACTGAAATTAAATTTCTCAGACAGAAATGTCTGATTCTGGATGAGTTTTTAATTGTGTTGAGAACACAAAATGAAACACATCATAAGAACATGAAAACCTATTTTGAAAGGAAATATTAGGTACCCAGTTCCAAAATTATAAAACAGGACGTTTTGGCAATGTCAGGATAATCTCTCCTATTTGCCAAAATTCAATTTCAGCAAATCTTACAGGACTCTGCATATCATCTTGGTGTCAGAATGGCTATATTTATCAATTCCTTTTTTTTTTTTTTTTTTTTTTTCTGGCCAAAAATAACACAGTACCAATTCTCAGAACATATGACCTGCACATCTGATGTTCTTAAATTTGCCTTCTGTTTTGAGATGTGTTGAAGAAAGTTTAATTAAATGTTAAATATTTCAATTTAAAAGCAATTAAAAATTTGAAGAAATTAGAAAATAACTTATTGTAATGGTGCAAGAGTACAACAGACCTGAAAGCTGACTCAACATGTTCGTTTTTGAAGCCTGACATAAAAAATGGAATTTATATCCACTTATTTTAATTACTTAAATATTGTGCATATCTACTTAACAAGAGCTGTCTTTTTTTTTATAGCAGGAGAGAAGCATTTCCACTGGAAGATTGAAAACAGCTTAAAACAGATGCGTGGGGTGAGATTAATTTTCCTCAGAATATATTTTTGCAGCCCAGGTGAGCTGGGTGAGGAGTGCTGGTGTATTTTGGCTCAGTTTTTGCAAACTACTGATAATATTAGAAAATTTGGGAAAAGAACAGTAGTTGATGAGAAAATGAAAACTCATGTTCGGTGATATGTGAGTTGCAAAACATCTGCACAGACACGTCCCACCCTTCTCACTCAGTGAGGAAAGAAAGGAGATTTAAGGCAGACTCTCCCCAGAACAGGTCCACACAGCAGCACTGATGGAAGCTTTGTTGATGCTCTCAGCCATTAAGCAGTGCTAATGAATGTGGAGTTACAGCTAAAACTCAAGCTGATGGGTGATATCTGCCCCATTGTTAATGTATATTATAAACTCCAAGGGATGTTCCATTCACTTTATCCAAATGAGAAAATACATGAAAACAAAGAACTCCTGATTCATTTATTACAGGCTTTCAGGGGAGCTGTAATGAAAAGAGGAATCATCTTCAGAGCAAATCTTGTAACCGCTGTGTTTTGCCCTGAAGGAACATCCTAGCTCTTCATTATCTGTTAGTCACAATCCTTTGACACATCTAGGAAAGGATTTAAACATAAATGGTTGTCAAATCACTTGCAGTCTTATGGTATGCTGTAGGTCTTAAGGGAATAGAGTGGAAAATTTGTCTTTAAATGAATCTGAATAGAACTTCGAGAGGCGATGTGGATCTCAAATTTGTCTTCAGGGTATACAACAGTTCATAAGACTGCTACTTTTTTGTGACATAGCTTTTATGGGGGTAGAGCCAGAATATTAAGCTCATTACTTCCAGATGGAAAGGTTGGACAAGACAGAAATCCTTGGCATTGGGACCATGGACAGAGTGGTGTGATATGGACATGACATATTGAAGTAATCTAGATAGAAGATGCAATGTTAGCCAAGGTTGTCAGTTGGACAGTTTTTAAAACATTATATGGTTTGTAACAAGGTATTGTGTATCCTTCGAAACCCTCCAGATTGACATCCTGGAAAGACTGTGGGGAAAATTGTGATTATTTTGCTTAAGTTACTAGAGTTCATTTTATATATATTAAGAGCTTGGCATCATTTGCCTGAAAGAAATTGTAGGCCAGCAATTTATACCGTACAAGCAATGTACATCATGCTAGCAGCACTTAAACGAGTCCAGGTGCTCATTTGTAACTTGGGATCTTGTGTGTTCTTATTCATGGGATATACATCGATAATAGTGCAGACCCTTAAATAAGAATGCAACTCAGATACATTTCACAAACCACACATCTGTTTACAAGAGATGTTTATGTATGAAATCCTTATGGCTACACTGAGGAACTTTTCCACCAGGGGGCATGTAAAGCCCACAATATTAATCACTCTTCCACTTATTTTCCCTGGATGTGTTACCAATGAAAACTGCTTAAAGTCCTTTTAGTAGTCAGAATCCTCCCTGACTCAGTTCAAAATTTATATTAGCTGTGTAAAAAGTAGGAAGGTATGGGACACATTACAAAGATTGAGGAAATGCAGACACTGTGTTTTTGCATTCCTCACCTGTCCAGGTGAACAATACCTACTGTACTGCTATAGTCTATTCCTACTTGCGAAATGTTTACATGTATGGGACTTTTATACTTGCTCTGGCTTCAGAAATAAACAAGACAAAGTTTTAACCAGAAGTTTTCATTGGAGCTTTTTTGTACGGAATTTTTGTTAAACACAAAAAACACAATCTAAACATTTTAGTACTTCCAGAAAGAACAAATCAAGTACACCATTTCAGAGACACATGAATCAGGCAGAGAAAAATATGCTACTAATTCCTGTGGACTTGCTCATTTTTCGTACATCAACTTCAAACTCATTAGTACACCATGACTGGGTCATCTCCACTTGGTGATAAGTTGCCTAGTGCAAATCAGCGTATATTAGGTTTTCCAATTAGCTGAATCCTGTTGGATTTTTCATCATTCACTTCTTCTGTTCAATTAGTTAAATCTACTTATTTTCAATTGACGGGAAAAGAGATTGATGTGATCGCCTCTGTTTGACAGGACATCCAGTCCTTTCAAAACAGAACAGAACAGAGTGAAGCATACTCATTTATTTTTCTGTAATAATTTCCCATAGATAGTCTCATCCTGTCATCCTTCTCTTCTTATTGTAAATACCTATGTAGAACTTTACACATTCTTCTGAATTTCCAAAGGTTGAGAACAACCCAGATCTCTCTCCTTAACCCAAGACCTTGCAAGGACCCTCCTCGAATTCCATAGTCCTTCTTTTCCTAGCTTTCCACCAGAGCAACCCAGAAGAAATAATGTCACCTAGTTGTAGTTGCTGTCAATATACCTACCAAAATTTGATGTCCCTTGTCTCCATTTTTAGACTAACTCTTAGTTATTAATACCCACAGGTATATCTTTGCCTATCCTCAATGTATGAGGTATGCCCAGTGATTACAATCTGAACAGGACATCAACTTTTGTTCCAGTTCTCATAAGAAATATGATTTTGAAAATGGGTTACTTCAGATTTTTCTTTCACATTTGAGTACTTGAACCATGGAGCTTGAATTCGTATATTTATTCTTAGAATTCTTGTAAGAATAGCTCAGTGCTTCATGGAAAGTTGAACTTCAGTAGGATTTAATAATTCTTCTGAAGTATTTAAAGGCTAGAATAGTCAAATAGTTCAAATCCTCTCCATCACAGGCAGGAATGGAACAGGAACATGCTACATTCTGGAGGATTTAAAATCCGGACAGCTGTAAGATGAGGTATCTTCATGCTAAACTCTTTGGTTTTATTTTTTGTGACAAAGTCTTAACTGTAAACCTCAGCATTCTGGGAAGGGCCCAGAGTTGTGAAATCTGATTGGAAAAAAAAGGGTTAATCATGATTAAAGAGTTAAGTGCATAAATGCTACTGAGTTGACTGAATGTTGATAAATCCCCCACATTAGTCTTCTCTCCATTAGTTTAGCACCTTGAGGAGTTTGTTGGATGTTCAGATGTCCTTGGGCATCTAAATGCTATCCTTGTGCTAACTAAATGCTCAGCTGGCCATCCTAGTTTGGAAGAATTTAGAGGTGGGACAGAGTATGTGAAACACAGGTAGCAATGTCTGGAAGAAATCCTGTTGTGACACAAACTATCACACAGTTTCTCTTCTTAGTTCTAAAGGGATGTCTACAAGTTTTTCTCTCCACCTTCTTTTCTACAAGACATTTTAATCATTCAATTATATTTACTTTACAAACACAATTGCTCACAATTTTTCTTTTAAAATATTGTCTCTTCCCAGAGATCTGGAAAGCCCTGTTCTTCCATCTCAGCCCATGTACACTAACTTTTAAAGAATAAGTCTCAGAAATATACTTGATAGACTTCTAAAAAGAATATGGATGCAATGTCTGCAGTCAGCATATGGTGCAACAGCTCAAATCAAGCACAGGGAATTCCACAGCTCTGGATTAAAATATTAGCCACAGATAATCTTGTTTGTTTTGCAGTCATTAGTGCTCTATTCTTTAAGCACTGGGAACATCAAAACCAGAGGGCAGAAGGGCTCCATTTTTAAAGAAAACATTAATAAACAGACTCATAAAGGATCACAGGAAGATCAGAAGACCCTGGCAGTAAGTAATAGCCATTCCTCTTTCAGGAAAAATTAGATCTGAAAGCTGTTCTGACAACCTATTTCTAAAAAGGCTGCAAAACACCACTTAGAATTTGTCATTCTCGTTTACCAAATTGATTTCTACTCAGGCTAGCAGAAATATGTTCTATCTGTTTCACAGTTACAGAACTGGAATACAAAACAGAACAAACAAACAATCAAAACATTAAAAAAGCAAAAAAACTTAAGAATTAACTATTTTTATTTTAACTTGAGGGAAAAAAAAATACTACATTTGACCTAATAAGCACAGTTACATAATCTGCTTATATATGAATTAAAGCCAATAGCTTTCTTCTAAAAAATATATATATCTTTCCAAAAGGGTTTGAAACTTCATTTGAAAACAGGATGAGATTAATTATTCAATCAATTTTGTATGTTAATCACAATACAGACAAAAAGAACCTATGGTATATTCTTTTGAGATGAGACCTCATATTCTACAAAATAAATTAATCTTTGAAGAGACTTGACTGTTTATAATTGAGAGGAAGAAAAATTCCTGAATCCTCCCAAATCAAATAAATTGAGATTTAGAATTAGAGACTAAAATAGATGTGATTTATATCTCTCATAAACAGAAAAAAGTTCTGCAGTAAGAACTTCTTTCTAGGAAGCGATGAAAAGTCCTCAGACATTATTATCCATCAGATCAAATTAAAAACATATTTGCCATATCTATCACCTCAAATTTTGGATTTAGAATGGTGGAATCTAAAGGAAATAAAACTGGCAACAATAGTTCCTCTTCTGTGCATTGTCTTAGGGAAAGAAAAAAAAAGGGGGATGGGGGTGCAAATGTACAGTGAAAAAGTAGTAGAGAATATGCAGATATGCAAGGAAAGAGCTTAGGATCTGGAAGCAGTGAGCACGTGATGTACTGGTGGGAATGTTCACAGCCTGTGAGATGGTTCCTGGGGAATCCTGCTCACTGCAAATAGGTTCTGGCGTGCAATTTGAGGGCACGAAACTCATTAGACTGGAAAACCTTCTTCAGAGTTCCCACAGCCATGGGACACCACACTAGGAAGTGTACACAGCTATGTGCATGGAAAGAAACACAGAAATAGAGTCAATGTACACTGTATTTTATGCTTCAGTGAAGCACGGAGCGAAACTCTGCAGAGATCTGTCTTGAAGGATCACCATTTCCCTTCTAACTGCAAGAGTGAGGGAACAGGAATGTACTGCCAAAAAAAGAAGAAATAAATGGAGTTTCACTGAGCTGTGAAAAGAGATGACGAGTCCATATGTAGGGGACCTGTGCTTTGCAGCCAGTGTGATTTCACTGCATCTTGATTCCCTGGAACAACACTAACATATCTTACCACAGTCTGATTGATGCCCAGACAACACCAGCCTCTGGCTGCACTGTAGAAGACTCATACAGAAGCAGTGATTTTAGTATCCTTGAGTCTCCTGTGGTACTGCTGGATAATATTCAGACCGTGAATTTTTAAAAAGGAAGGATAAATAGAAAATGAATAGGATAATAAACACGTAGGACAGGATGGGACACATCCAAGTTGTGCAGGAGGCTGTTTCTCCAGCATTTGTTGTCCCAGCAGTGGCAGCCCAGTCCCCAGGAAATCTGCCCCTTTGGAGGACACATGGCTCTACCATAAGCAGCAGGTTTCTGCAGGGATTACTGAAATAGTGGTGTGTGTTACATCCAAGATCAGAATAGATGATCAGAACGACCCTCTCAACCTAGAAGCTTATGATTCAGCAGTGCTTTGTCACAGACAAATACAGTAGCCAGCAGATTTAGAAAAGGATATTTTGACCAAAGCAAGAAGTATCAGTAATAACCTGACACTGAAAGAAATCCCCTCTACAACCAGATACATAAAATGAAAAGAGACATTTCCTTAGAGGAAACAGAAAGATTCTTTCAAGACTTAAAACTTGAGAAAAGCATCAGTTACAGACAGATTTCCTGCAGCTTTTTAAAATATGTTTCAGTAACAGCTGCGTCCAGTCATGTAGAAATATTCCAGAAGGGAATCCTGTCCCATGCCACAAGGACTGCTTTGATCACGTTGATTATAAAAGCAGATACAGCAGGTCACAGTGATAGAAACTTTCTAATTCTTTTCTGAATGTGGAACCTAACCTATTAACCAAGACTTTTGTTGTTTGTGTATGTGAAATTGTTCCTACTCTCGCCCAGAAGAGCCAAATTACTTTGATGAAATCTAAACTGAAGCTGTCAATACTCACAGCAGTTTTCCTCTAGTGCATCAAGCTCAGCTGTCATGAGATCAGCCTTCACTGTCTTTGCTGAGAAGGCACTAAGGTGTAGATGGAGACACAGAGGTTGAAAACACTTGGGTGAACATGTAAAACACATCTACCCTGATGTTTCTGAATTCCTATGTACTTCCCTCTTCCAGTCAAGAAGCATTAATTTCCAAAATATTCCATTTTTAAGTATACACTTTTAATTTATATTTTTCATGTGTTTTGTATGGATCCTTTGCTTGCGCCAAAACCACTGAAAACAAAACATATGCTTTTAAGAGAGATTCTCTGCTAAGACGTTTTTGATTCTGAGACACTTAATATCCTTCACCTCTGTGATCTACAGCATACCTTAACCTCCATGCAAAATGAAAAAAGCCATGGCAAATGGAGATATCCAAGACACTGAAGCGGAAAGTATGTTATTTACTTTCAACTGACTTTACACAGACACGGCAGCTTGTGAATCCTGTCCAAAGTAGATTCTGAGTTATGACCACATTACATATTAAGGTAAAGGAAAAAAATGTTTTTTAAGATCCTTTTATCATTGCAATAGCATATGGAAAGCAAGAGCGAATATCCATCCTTGGTTCCCCTACCTACATAACAGGTTTATTATTTCTTGCATTCCTTCTATTTTGTGTGTGAGTTGTGACACTATGTATAGCAAGAACTAATACAGGATGAGGGAGACAAAGAATATTCTGCTATTGCAATTTGAACTTCACAAGCTGGGAAGAGCAATGAGGGTCCATTTGTCAAAGCTATCTGAAATCTAAAGGCAACAACTTTGAGGTGCTTCAAGTTCATACACTTGCTTGGTTGCTATGTAAGGTTCCTTAGGAAAATAATTCCTGCACTGGCAAACAAACAAGCACAAAACTTAATTTCTAGCCCTGATACTGAAGCCCATCTAAGCCAAAAAGAGGAAATTCAGTTATTTTACAATTCAGGTTCACAGGCTGGAGGCAAATCAGTGCCCCTCTTTCTTCCTGCTTTACAGTGTCCAGTGATACAGGTTTCATCTCTGAGGCTGAGGGCTGTCAGTGTCAGCAAACCATGTGGAAGGTTTTCCATGCCAGAAATACCTGCCCATGAGTAAAATGGTTGTTCCTGCCTCTTTCCCTTTTGAACCAAGCAGGACACTAAGAACCAGGAGCCCATGTTTTCTATCTAGTAGCCCCTGTGTAGCCCTACAGCATCTTCTGCATTCATAGCTTGACACCCAAGAGCTAGGTATCACACAAGAGCCTGTCCCACAAATGAGTCAGTGATAAAAACTGAGCAGAAGCTGTAAAGCATAGGAGACAGCAGCTCCTAAGGCTGCCTGCTCTGCAATACCTGTGCAAAATACCTGTGCAATGTCACCTGGTAGTTGATCCCATCCATGTCATGTCCTGCTCATTTTCCTCTGGCAATCAAAGATAGCCATTTCCCTAGGGTTACAAATCTGCCGGTGCTCAGAAAAAAAATGCACTAAAAAAAAATCCCCACACTCAGAAAGTGATGGGTCAGCATCCGCTCAGTTTGAGGACAGCCCTGGCTGCACTCAGCATTTCCACACACTTGTCACTTTGTGAATCTGCTGCTACCCCCTTTTGGAAAAGAGACTCTGATTTCTAAGTCATTTAGGAGTTTCAACATGCTTCTCCCAAAGTAACTGGCCCAAGGTCACAGAGGAAATTTGTAGCAGAACTGGGAAATAAATCAAGATTCGAGTTCCAGTCCGGAACCTCAGGCACAAAACTACCATTTTTCATAGGAGGCTTAAATATGTGATGAGTTCTTTTATAATCATATAGTTTCCTTTCCAATGCCTTAAAGTTTTCTTGTTACAATCATTAAACTACTAGCTGTCCACTTTTAAAAGTACTGCAGAAATTCTTTCATGTCAGTACTGTTTGATAATAAGCCACATGTGAGGTTCCAAACTTACTTTTTCCATTATTAACCTTTCATTTACTGATGATATTTCCCTCAGTATGTTTTGTTCTTGTATCGTCCTGCACCATATGTTTATAATCATCTGAAACTTCTGAGTAATCCCATTATTTTTCTATTCTCTCACACATCATAAATGTGGGATAAGTTCCAGGATAATTTATGCAGGATTAAAACGTGGAACTGGCTTCAATGCTTCATCGATGATGTCTTTAGAGTTTATCTCCCACATTTGTATCCTTCTCAGTACTAAAAGTCCAGGAGATGAAAATCACAAACACAGTTACGCACATTCACGTGAACATTGAATATCAAAGGGAATAAAAGAAGAAGACGAAAACACGGGGGCTCATCAAGGAAAAAAACCTAAGTAGAAGCTTATTGAAATCAAGAATAAAACTTCATTTCACTTCTTTCTGCCTCGCACTAATTCACTATGTTTAACAGTGAAGCCTGAAATAATTATTATACTGATGAGGTGCAGGACCATAGAAAAGCTTTTCTAAAGGGAAGGCACAAGGAGTGAGTGTATGACAGAAGAAACTGTGAGTATGTGACAGGAGAAATAGTAACTGAGAAAAATCTGGAAGCATAAAGAGAACAAGATTCAGACTATAAACCCAATGTGTGAGCTGCAGCTAATACCTCCCTGAGCTCACCGGTTATATTAGCCTATTTTCCTTTGTCCTAGAAGAGACAAAGCATTAAAAATCCTCCTGCTAGGGAGTCTAGTGGCTGCTGCCTCCTTGTTAAGGAGTTTGCCTGGTCGCATCCTTCACACTTGGCTGCAGGCTAAAGGTGTCACAAAAGCTGTGTGGCTGCAGTCACAAAAGTCTTAGAGGTGATGAGAGCACTGCAAGCACAAACAAGTTGTGCAGCAGAGGGTGGAACAAGCTCTGAAGATAATGAGAAAGGACAGGAATCACCAGGAGCAGTACTCGCTGGAGGCGACTTATAACAGCTGGTTCAGGACTTGGCAGCTAGCTTTAACAATTCCACCAAACCTAGTGAGCCATCACAAGCTATAGTGCTGTGGCTGCAAGCTGTGAGCCAAGCATACATCATGAAGATAGATATGCTCCTCTCAGCACGTAGCCTTTGTTCCAGCACATACAGTAGTCTTCTAATAGGACAGAAGACATAACAGTGGCATGGAAGCCCCATCAGACAAGTGCAAGCCTCTGCCTATAAAGAGAAAATCAGATGCTTGCTAGAAACTAGTATTATTATTCTGATTTCCTTATGATTCTGCCAAACTGTCACAACCAGCATTGTGACTCCCAACAGTGGATGTCAGTTTGGAACTAAATAACATGAGGTAATTTGGGTTGAATACAGCAAACATTTTTGAAAATAATGAAAACTCACTTCTTGTCCCATGTTGAAAAATGAAGGTGATTTGTTCACTGAACACTAGTGGCATTCACAGATTTTTGGATATGGGAAAATTGACCACTGCAGTTGAGAATAGGTGAAGGAAGAGGGTTGGGATGTAGAGAAACAGTGGGAAAGCTCTTCTGATGCACACTGACTTAAACATACATTAAACTGTGGAGCAGTGATTTGCTGTGTTAGAAGTCTAGAACTAAAATCAGAAGGAAAAAGAAAAAGCAAAAGAAAGAGAAAGAAAAAAGGAAAAAAAGCAAGAATGGCATGTGAACATGAGTAAAATGGAAAAAAGGCAAAAATGGAAAGATTGGACAAAAATAAGTTGAAGATAGTAGAAGATAGAAGGGTACAGATAGAAGTGTGTTCAAATATATGGTCACAGTCATCTCTGCAACCCAAGCTACACCTTAATACTCGAACACTTATCGTCTCCTCTATTCTGAGACAATTTCAGCAAGAGAGAAAATTAATTTGCAGCCTAATTGCTAGAAAGACCCTTCGGGAAAATATAGAATGTACTTTGGTTCTCTGGAACAGGCTGAATGTCAATAGGCAAATAGAAAAAGAATATGCATACAGCTTTAGATAACTGAAATGAGCTTCAGTATTGGTCCTAAATAGCAGCAGGGACTCAGATTAGAGCGAGATCCCATGACTAACATGATTTTTATTTTGCAATTATAGAATATATAGTATTGTACAGTACATAACAGTATTGCTTCCTCTTATAACTTCTGAGAAGAGAACATTGAAAACAAAAGCCTTTTAGGCTAGCCCCTCTGTATATTTTTTGTATCTGATGGGAAATAGTCTGTCCTCACATTTACGGCATGTTCCTTACAGGCTTTCCCAGTTCACATGGCATTCTCTCACAGCACAAGTCTGGCGACAGCTCACCTCGCACAGTGCCCTGCTGGGCCTTTGAACTGAGTGTTACCTGACGGGATGGGTTGTGCCGCAGGATGGGGCGGGAGGCAGTGACAGGGTGCCGGCAGAGTGTCTGGATAACAACGGATTAATCAGGCAGTTCCAGAAGGATTCATAATGATCTAATGCACAGTGCTCGGACTGCAGCAGCTCATTTCTCTATTTTTAGTGAAAGTGAGGTCCCAGGTCCACTACAGGCAGAGAAACAACATCTGGACTAGAAAATTAAATGGGCCAAGGACTGTGATTTGTCTCTGAGGCCAACTGGAATGGCAAGACACGCATTCCTACTGTGAGGTTTTGACACCATAACAAAGCTGTGTTACATGGAATATGCCTAAGGTTTATTTAGGAAGTGTCTGGTCCCTAAAATGGGGTTGGGGAACAATCTGTGTGTGTTTGGGTGACAGTGGTGGGTCTGTGTCCAGGCTTTGGCAGTCTGCTGACATAGGCAATGCCTTTGTCAGGCACTGACACTGAGGGGGAATTAGTCATGTTTTATCCTCAGTTCCTACAGATTCTACCTGTCTTGATAATCCATTAACTGAATAATAAGAACAACAACAGTAATAAATTACCCTTATAATTACCTAGAAAATTTCAGGATGGCTCTGGAACATACACTTAGAGAAAGCAGGTAAGATGACACTGGTCTTCTGATTTCAAGAATTATCACCGTTTTGGGCCTTTTAAAAAACATTAGCTCAAAATTTGTAGGTTTCAGTCTGGAGAAGTGGAAGCTCCGGGGAGAACTTATCGCTCCCAACAGCTTCCTGAAAGGAGGTTGTAGCAAGATAGGTATCAGTCCCTTCTCCCAGGTTACAGTGATAGGATGAGGGGGAATGGCTGTAAGTTGTGCCAGGCGAGGTTCAGGTTGGATATTAGGAAACATTTAATCTCGGAAAGAGTGGTGGAGGCATTGGTGCAGATTGCCCAGGGAGCTGGTGGAGTCACCGCCTCTGGAGATGTTCAAGAAATGTGTGGATGTGGCACTGAGGGACATAGTTTAGTGATATCGTGGTGATGACTTGATGGTTGGGCTAGTGGTCTTTTCCAACCTTAATGACTCTATGATTATATGATTAAAGTTAAATTTATTTGAGAGATCACTAAACTGGATCAGCTCCTTGAGCGCAAAATCAACTCCTGGAAATCAGGAAGCAAATAAGTCATTGGGGATTTTTACTACTTCAAACCATTTGGTTGTCATGTTTGGTCCAAGGTACCTCCTAAACCTTGTCCAATTTACGAACCTGAACTGCATGTAGTGTAGATGGAGAGCTTTTGCAAAGAACAAACTTGATCTATTAATCTTTGGGCTCCAGAACTGTAGACTGCATCAGGAACGCCAAGAGAAATTTCCTTCAAATTAGGAGATAACAGTTGATGAGAGTTGTTCTGTGTTTTGAGTCTGGAGAGGGGAGTATTTCTAAATTCCATACGTGTGATTTCTATTAAGAAATTTGAAACTCTCCAGAAAACATTTCATGTAAGTACCTAAGTTTAGCTCAATAAACACTTAAAGTAGCCTGTGCCGTTACTGCCTGGTGTCAATTTTACTAATGCTTTATTTAGCTTTATAAAGAATTTTAGGGAAAAAAAAAAAGAAAAAAGAAAAAAAAAAAAAAAGGTGTTTGCAAAATGTCTTCTTATGAATTCTGGTTTAAGACTTTTTAAAAGTTATTTTCTGAAAGTCTAGTGGATACATTTTTACTATCAAAGGTCAACTAAAAGAATAGCAGTGGAGTAAAAGCATTTCTTTTGTTCTGAAAACTACAAGTGCAAAGATACAAATGCAGAAAAATGGTGGATACGTACTGTAAACATTATGAATTAAAAAAAGGAAAAGAAAAAGAAAAAATGGAAAGCAGGGCAAGTGCTATGTTTTGAATTTATCAGTGACAGAGCAATACAGACAGCTCCCACCGCCCTGAACATTACAGGTTACAGCTGTTTGTGACTGTGGTTTTCTGCTGGATGACCCTTCAGGAATCTGAAAAGTTGGAAGCAACGCTGTTGCAGCAATAATGTCTTGTTTGGGTTGGAGGATTCTGAGGTGGGCACTGCTGTGGACCTTTCCTGTGAAAAGAAGCTGTGTTTTGGGTCCCTGAGGTTTTTCCTTTTCCAGTCTGATGACTGCTTGGATGCCTGAGGATCCAGAGATGAAGTTGCTTGAGTCTGCAGGACAGTGCCAGGGAAAGGAGAGTGGGAGGGAAGCTCCATGTAGCATGTTTTCCATAAGGGCTGCTTGTCTGCTCAGAATCACATTAATCTCCCTGCCCTTTCCCATCGCCTCCTGGGTCATTGCAAGGTTTTTCTCTGTCAGTTCTCCTCTTGTGGAAAGCTGTTCTCCGCCAGTTTCTGGGCTGTATTTTCACATGTTCTGAAAAGTTGAGAGTTCTCCAATCATTTCCTCACCCTCAGATTTTGCAAGACATTTTGATAAGGGAAATGCCTCTGAAAGCCACTTTGTTTAATCCTGCTCATAGTTCGGAAAGTATTCAACATTTTTCCCCCCTCATTGCTACCAACCACAAACAATTTCCTCCTTAAAACGTTATCCTCATAATCTCTGGTCAGTCTGAAGGTGGTAAGTCCTTTCCAACCCATGTTCATACATCTGAAAGTCCTGTTGCAATTAGCTCTATTCCTTGCAGTGAGCAGCCAGATGCTTTGAGTTGTTGGACTGATGTTTTTCCTCTTGGTTTCTATTGCAGCAATAGATTGGCAAGTATAGACACCAGTGTTATGTACAGTCTTTATATACAGGAAATGCTGAAGTAGGATGAGGGCAAGACTATTCAGCCAAGTGGGGAAGCAGGCACTAGTTCTGGGCAGATAGAGCACTGACATCTCTGCTGTTATAACCCAGTTATAGTATCTGACAATTTGTCACTGCTCCACAGGCTTGGGAAACAGAGAAAATGATTGCTTAGGAGGCCTAAGGGGGGTAAAGCAAGATATTTTCTGATGTTATTTGCCTGCTGTTCTGAGTGACTGGGAAAAAATTGGTATTTATTCAGGAGTAAGTAGAGGAGATATAGCACAGTGTTCACTGTGCTTATGTACCCATTTTCTAGAATTTTCTGACATTTGTGGTGAGATACATGACATTTGTGAACTGTTTCATGGACCATTTACAAGTTAATATTGTTGCCTGGTACTTGTGCTATAAGAAAAACACCGGAGTATATGACAAGCAGGATGATTTTAAACGTTCTTCAAAAAGTCTTTTTTTCTTAGTCTTTTATACACTCAATGAAGGCCACTGTGGTAAAGTTATTTATGTTGGATCTGAAGCTTTGGAGAGGAGCAGAGCATTGGAAGCAGAAAATTTCTACAGCAGGAAGAATAGAAGGGATATGAAGAGGAATCAAAGCATTGGGTGTTTCAAAGTAGGAGGAAACCTGTGAAATACTGTGAATGACTGTGGCAGGGGTGATGAGTGCACACAGTAAAAGGATGTGAGAGTTGCAAATGGGGTAACAGAGAAGGGATGGGTAGGGATGGTAATAAGTAGAATTGATACACATAACTGTCTAGTGTAATCAATAGCAATGTCTGGGGAAATGTCCAATCATTAAAGTCAAGGAGTTCTAAGATTTCTCTGAATTCATAAGTCCCAGCCACACTCCTGGCACACAGGAGTGTGTAGCCATTATGCTAGAGAAGCCAAGGGAAGTCAAGGTATTAGCTCCAACTTTCTGGAAGAAGTCCAGCAAGAAACATCTGTGTTTCAATCTATCTGTGGGTAATACTTAACTGTGAATTTTACAGGTATTTGAATTTACAATCAAATATTTACAAGGCACAGACATTACATAGCACCTAATGTACAATAATAAGTAAAGATAGCAGCGTTTTACCAATGTGATCTAGGTAGGCTATTTGAAAGGCATGGTAATATTGTCTGGGAAGTCAGGTTTTGTCTTAATTTTATAAAATTACAGCTACTGTAGAGATGCTGATGATAATGTCCATGTTGTTTACAGGGTTGCTTCTTGCAAAAAATGTCCCTCACCATATATTGGAGAAGTCCATGCATTGAGAATCTGGGGTAAAATTGGGCAACGTCATCGTTCACTGATACTGTGGTCCATGACAGAGCCAGTCTAAGCATTGCACTGCCTCAACTTCAATCATTAGAGGAAAATGACATAAGAACAGAAAGCATAAGTGAAAGAAGTCCAACTGACAGCTTCAATATTACTTAATATTACCCTAGTAAACTCTTCCTATAACAAGGTTTTATTCAGAATAGAAAAAAAGAGTTTGTGTCTGAGTCCTAGAAAAGGGGCCATGAAAGCACCATTTCCTCCTAAACATTCAGGCAGGCATGCAGGAAGACATGAAGGAAAGTGAGAAACTGACACCAGACCTTCCCAGAAATGCCCTTGTCAGTGGAGCCCCTCAGTTAGGCTCTCCAAGCTCTCCTTTACTGTCTTCTACTTTCTACCTCTAACCATACCCTCATTCAGTTCTTTAAGTTCTTACCAAGCACCCAAACTTAATTTGATCTCTGATAAAAAAGTATGGAGGTAATGGTAGCAGTTCCATCATCTTATCGAAGTATTATGATATTGCTTACAGAAGATAATGTGTGAATACTGTGTTGTAACACATGACTAGAGTCAGTGAAAGCTCATTTTATAAAGAGTACTTTTAAAAAAAAAAAAATTGAAATTTGACTTCTGTAAATGCTTTGGGGGCTGATGTCGTCTTTTATCCTAGCCTTTTGTCACTTTGTGATCACTAGGGCTTTACAGTGAAATTAATAATGAAAATAACAGCAATGTCACTGCAACTAGGCACAAGCATTGGTATGCAGAAAATATTTTCATCTGAGCAAAATACATGGCAGCAATGTAAATACTCCCCTAAGACAAACAAACAACAGTAGAAACACCAAAGAAACCAACCAGCAGGATAAAAGCAAAGCTAATATACACTGGAGAACTAGAACATGCATTAGGAGACAGGAAAGGAAAACAAGAAAAGTAAGATTTTTTTTCCAGAGTACCCCTTTGTATTACAGTCTAGGGCAAAATGGGAAGAAAAAAAAAAAGCAGAGAAGAGAGAAAGGAAAGTAAAGGAAGGAAGGAAGGACGGAAGGAAGGAAGGAAGGAAGGACGGAAGGAAGGAAGGAAGGACATAAACCATTTCATATGGGTTTTTATAGCACTGCATTTTACTTCAAATTTTAGAAAAAAGTTCTACAATTTCTGGAATTCCTTGGATTATTATGTTTTCCACATGTGCCTGGATAAAAGTTATCAAAGGAAACATTATAATACTGTTTATCATAATAGCAAGTGGACCACAGAGGGTGATAATTTTTTACATATGAGATGGATCCATCATGGAGATGTATCAAGAGTTTGGTAAGTGGACAAGGACATGCCAGAGTGCTTCATGTGCTTCCCCTTTGCTTTCAGCCCCCAGATGCATCAGTTTTGTCAGCACTGAGCAAATTAGTGGTTCAATGATCCTTCACAAGTCACAAATAAAACTCTCCTCTCTCCAACCTCGTCTCAGTACACAGACTACAGAATTATCTCCAGGCAAAAAGTGGCAATTCCCTGCCTTTTCTCCAACACAAGTGTCATTGAGCACTCACAGACGATGTGGAGGCCCATGGCAGCAGTATCCTAGCCCCTAGGTGTTTTGTAAGTTATATTCAAGCACCTACACGGGAGGATGGAGGGGACAGATAGAGAGCCAACCTGTGTAAGCCTTTCAGATAAAATACAGGCAAAACTAGATAACTGAGTCAGAGAGTGAGCGTGAGGGCGTTCCCTTGGAAAAGCTATTTTAGCCTCATCTGGATCATATTAAGTATCCACTTGCTTCAAAGACTCCCTTTCTCCCACTCAGTGATGTTACAGGGCCATATTTGATCCTTCCAAACAGCATAGGCAGAAAAAAAGTCTTGAGACCTGTTCCCAATCAATTACTGTAACCAATGTGATGTCAGCAGTGACAAATGAGAAGGAAATTATATTTTTTCAGCTGTGAATGAATGTACTGGTCTAGATTCAGTGTTGAACTGAGTCCTATGTCCATAGATTCACAGCTGCATTTGGAAGTGTAAATTCTAAACTGACAGGATGATTTTTTCAGACACTTCCCCCCTTGTTCATGCATTTTGTATCAATCATACCACTCAGTTTTCTAATAAGTGGCTCAGATTTGATGAATCGGTTTGATCACCTGCAGCATTTCATCTCCATTCCCCTCTTGTTGTGCACAAAGAGCCAGAGAATTGAGGACAGTCGCCTCTGCCTTGGGAGCCACCACTCACCACTCTCGGATGTGAGCTTTGTTTTTACAGTGGGTTGCTAAGTTTTACAGAGGTGTAGAAATGTATGTCTTTGCAATAGTGCAGGCCAGGGTCTTTTATGCAAACCCATCTTCCTTCACTAAGGAGAATTCTTTTCTGTCTCTCTATAAATATTTTTTTTTGCTGCAATGCTACTCTTTGTTAAGTATGAATTCTGGATTATCCTGGATGGAGCTTGGCAGGAAGAACCTGGTTTTAACAAACTCAGACAACAGAGTAAATCAGAGAGAAAACACCCTTATCTAAGTCAGATATTGCTTGTTTTCCCATTACAAAGTAATGCGTAACTTATTTCCAGTAAAGCAAGAAGAAAAAAATATCCTGAAGATTATAAAAGTTCTTTGTTTGTTTGCCTGTTTGTTTGAAGTCCTGTTTTTGCCTGTGTACTGGCAGGTTACACATTTTAGTCTATGGCGCTGCTGCTCTGACATCTGATGAAGTGTGAATGGATTAAGGCAGAGAATGGTGCTCAACAGCATAAATGCTTTCTGAAGCAGGAACTTTAGATGCTGCTCATCTGAGGTTGTATGGCTCTTCTGTGGGTCTTTTAGGAGCCTGGATACTCAGTGCTTTTCTGAAATTCACCTTGTTTCCATCAAACAAAGTGCTGAAAATTAACAATTCTTGCCGTGATGTATATTTACATAGTTTGTAGGGCATGAGGTCAATGAGATGGGCTGACAAGGAATGGTAGATGAACTGCTTTTCCAGTATCTGTAAAGTTGGGATATTTGGCACTTACAGGTGATGAATATTCCATATTGAGAGTTTAAATCTTTCCATAATTCTTAAATATATAAATTGAAATTCTGACACCATGACATTCACCATGTAAAGAGAAAAAATCTCACAGGCATAATCATCCAACTTTTCCAAGTAATTCCTTTTGAAATTTATACATTATTACACCAGGTGGCAAAATGCATTGGAATAAACTGCACAGTACCTTGTCCTGTAGTGGGAAAGCATGCAATATTTAGCATTATATCCAATAAATTCTACACCTATCACCTTCTGCTTTTCAATGGGTTGTTTACTAGACTGTTTGATCCAGATTTGTGTTTTCTCTCTTCATGGATTCTATCTTCATTATGTGGATCCATTTGCAGCATTCTGTCATGACAAGGAACCTGTGTATGGTTTTATCAAGAGTGACATTGATTTATTCAGTGAAAAATTCCTGCCTACATTTCATGATAGGTTTGGCAATCACCTCTTTTCCAAACTTGCCGTATGATCCAAGAAAGAGGACTTGGGTTTAAGAGGGCTGCAGCTGTTTGGCATCTGACATTGGAGCTTATTATTATTAGTGATCTGTGATCTCTAACCAGTCAGATCACTCCTTTCTCTAAACATTTTTTGCTTTATTTTTTTCATAGGGAATGTAAAACCTTCCTCCTTTAAAGTCCTATTGAGGGAGGTGAAGACATTTATTTTTCAAATGTTAATAAAATGAACTTTATATTATTATTTCAGTGACTGATTAAAATTATTATTTATACCATACGAGTGCTTCTATGCATATTATAGGGTGTTTCATTTGTGATCCAGTTGAGATAGAACAGCTCCATTTCAGTTAATGTCCTACAGCACGAACAGAAATTATTCATAGAACTCTAAGTAATATAAACTGAAGTTCCTCTGGGTAATGTATACCTTTATGATTTTCCATTCTATGGGAAAGAAAGATTTGTGTTCGCAAGGATTCGGGGAAGCCTCGTAGCTTGTGTTAAGCAGGAGGTCAGAATAACTGATCACAGTGGTCTTGTTGGTCTTATTCTTCTTGAACCTATCACAAGTTACACCACACATAACTCATACAGACCCCATTCTATCAAATTCAGTCACAGTGAACTCCCTCATTTGCCACATTTCCTTAGAATGTGTTTCTGCTGGAGTCTCCAGTTTGTACTGGAGTGAAGTTCTTAGTTTGCCTCATTATGGATTAGTACTTGGAAATATATTAGCTGCAGCTAGTTGCAGTATTTGCTTCTGCTGTAATTGGTCTTGAATATGTATTTCGTATTGAAATCCTTCAGAAATTATGCAAATGTTACTGAAGTATGAAGATTCCTGAGACATTAGGGAGCATTAAGTTCTCTGCAGCTGACTGACAATGAGCTGTTAGGATGGTATGGTTAGATGATGGACTTGATGATCATGAAGGTCTTTTCCAACCTGAGCAATTATATCATGCTATGGTAGATTGTAAGGTTATGAATAAACCTTAGTAGTCTCAACTCCTAGTCTCTTGCCATAATCACTGAACTGTATTGTGGAAGATACTCCAGGTTAAATTGAAAAGTTTTATTTGAAAGTCTCTTCTGTTGCTTTTACTTCAATGCTGTCTTGCAGAATTCACTAAGTTTTCTCACTAGACTTTTTTGGTTAGTTGTGTAAGCATGTCCAAATCAATGTTTGTTCTTTTAAACAGTCTCAAGGAAAGCTGAGCTTAGAAGTATATTTTTTTATCTGGTTCTTTGGTTTCTTGACTTCTTTTCCAGGCCTCTCTGTTCTGTACAGTGTACAGTTCACTGGTACTTCCAAGATGGGTTTTGCACTGAGAAATCACAGAATCACAGAATCACAGAACTGTAGGGGTTGGATGGAACCTCCAGAGATCATCGAGTCCAACCCCCCTGCCAAAGCAGGTTCCCTACACCAGGTCGCACAGGTAGGCATCCAGGCAGGTCTTGAACATCTCCAGAGAAGGAGACTCCACCACCTCCCTGGGCAGCCTGTTCCAGTGCTCCGTCACCTCACTGTAAAGAAGTTCTTGTGCACATTTGTGCAGAACTTCCTATGCTGCAATTTCCAGCCGTTTCCCCTTGTCCTGTCTCCACTCACCACTGAAAAGAGTTCGGCCTCGCCATTCTGCCCCCCACACCTTAGATATTTATAGACCTGGATCAGGTCCCCTCTCAGTCTTCTTTTCTCAAGGCTGAACAGACTCAGTTCACTCAGCCTTTCCTCATAGGGGAGATGCTCCAGGCCCTTCACCATCTTCGTGGCCCTCCGCTGGACTCTTTCCAAGAGATCCCTGTCATTTTTGTACTGGGGAGCCCAGAACTGGACACAGTACTCCAGATGAGGTCTTACCAGGGCAGAGTAGAGGGGGAGGATCACCTCCTTCGACCTGCTGGCCACGCTCTTTTTAATGCACCCCAGGATGCCATTGGCCTTTTTGGCCACAAGGGCACACTGCTGGCTCATGGCCAACCTGTCGTCCACCAGGACACCCAGGTCCCTTTCCGCAGGGCTCCCTTCCAGCAGGTCATTCCCCAACCTGTACTGGTGCATGGAATTATTCCTCCCCAGATGCAAGACTCTACACTTGCTTTTGTTAAACCTCATCCGTTTTTTTTCTGCCCAGCTCTCCAGCCTATCCAGGTCTTGCTGAATGGCAACACAGCTTTCAGGCGTGTCAGCCAAACTGATGTTGCTCCTAGTTTGCTACCAATGGGCCTTTGTCCAGTCATCTCAGCCCACAGAACTGGCGAGTATGCTTAGAGCTTCTGGCCAGGATCCTTGAGCCATTCACAATGCAGAAAACTATTTCACAAAAAATAGCAATCTGATCCATTCAGATGAAGAATAGTTTCAGCATCGTGCTTGTGAGAAATCTTGTTTCCATCAAAGAGTCTTCTTGCTAAGACCAATTACATCATGGTTGAAATGCTCCTGCTCAAAGACAGCTCAGCTTGAGCAATTGGCTACAGTCTGGGAATCCAGCAAACTGATTTCTATTTCTGGAATGAATGAATGAATGAATGAATGAATGAATGAATGAATGAATGAAGGAAAAATACTGATCTGATTTTTTGTTCTTTCAACTCCTGTATCTGTCCAAAGTGGGTACGTTACATGGACTCCATTTAAAGCATTTCGAGATCTGCTGAGTACTGGTCTAACAGCTAGGTGTTACTGTTACTCTCTTCAGCTGATATTTTAAATAACATCCATGACTCTTAAAGGTAAAAATAAATCTCCCATAAAGAGAGATGTGCATTTTGTTTTTAATTTAGTACTAAAAAACAACAAAACTGTTCTGTCAGGTTCCCTTCAATTAGTTGTGTTTTATTCACTTGCTGTGTTATGTTGCCTCAGTATCATTTTAAAGGCTCCTGGAAACACTGCTAGACGAGTCACATCCAATTCTAGATCCATTAAGCTTGACTGAACAAGATTTGAAGGAAGTTCCTTGTGATGCATCTGATTTCTTTTGCTTTGTGGTTGCACCTACATGGCTCTCTAGTTGTCTGTCTTATCCATGAAAATTCATGTAACTGTCACAGCTCTGCAAAAACTCTGTGAAGAAAAGATGAGAAAGTGAATCATAGAGGCTGTTTCTCTTACTAAAAGCACTGCTCCAGGGAGTGATTCAAGCCCAAATAATCTACAATAGCTCAGGTTGGAAAAGACCTTCAAGATCAAGTCCAACCACAATGTAGCCATACTACCCTAACAGCCTTCTGCTAAATCATGTCTCTGAGCACCACATCCAAAAGTTTTTTAAACACATCTAGGGATGGTGACTCAACCACCTCCCTGGGGAGCTTCCAGTGCTTAACAACCCTTTCTATAAAGAAGTTTTTCCCTGATATCCAACCTAAGTTTACCCTGGAGTAACTTGAGGCCGTTTCCCCTCATCCTGTCACCTGTCAAAAGTGAGAAGAGACCAGCCGCACTCCCACTGCAATCACCTTTCAGGTATTAGAAGAGAGCAATAAGGTCTCCCCTCAGTCTCCTCTTCCCCAGACTAAACAGCCCCAGTTCCTTCAGTTGCTCCTCATAGGCCATATTCTCCAAGCCTTTACAAGCCTTCCTGCCCTTCTTTGGACCTCCTCCAGCACCCCAATGTCCTTTCTGTATTGAGGTGCCCAAAACTGAACACAGGACTTGAGGTGAGGCCTCACCAATGCTGAGTACAGGGGCAGGACTTCCCTAGTCCTGCTCACCATACCATTTCTGATACAAGCCAGGAGGCCATTGGCCTTCTTGGCCACTTGAGCACACTGCTGCCTCAAATTCAGCCAGCTGTCCATCGGTAGACCAAGTAGTGCAGAATGGTCACATCCAGCCTGTTTCTCCAGAGTACACTGGCCATATCCACACAATATATCACTTGACTATGGTTCTCCTTTGTCACTGTATGCTGTCTTTTGGTCCTGAAACACAATTATCTGAAACGGCTTGGACTGGAAGGTGCCTAAAAGATCATCTGTTTCCAACTCCCCTACTGAGGGAACAGCTGCCACCCACTAGATCAGGTTCTCCATGGCCCTATACAATCTGGTTTTGCAGTGTTATGAATAATGTCTGGACTGGCACAGAAAATTTACAGCATTAGATAGACATTATGCATTATATATCTTACTGTGTAAAAGCATACCGAAAGGCTTGAAGATGCAGAGCTTTCCTGGATAAGGTTGGAGGGCAGCACAGAGCAAAGATATCCAAGTCTCTCCTACTGGCTGGGAACAGTCTAAGAAGGAAAGCACCCTAAAGAAATGTACCTGATGCTTTCTAAAGAAGTTAATTAGATAGAAGAGAGAATGATAAAGGAGCCAATGATGCCAAAGTACTTACTTGTTCTTTGTTTCTTCTGCTACACAAATGTGATTGCTTTTTACTTCCCACTGCTGTCAAACACAGGATAGAGTGTCCATACACAGTTTGGACAATGACATACACGTGACCAGCTTATCTATGAAAAGTTCTTTTGATGTACAACTAAAACCAGGAGGAGGAATCTGCAGATGCAAGCAGGAAAGCAGATTCTATAGATTTATTTACTTTAATCAACTCATCCAATTCAGAATTTCAGTCGGCACTATCAGATCCACAACTCATGCTTTGTGAGAGGAAGGCAGTGCTGGATCTTCCTCAGATTATTCTGTGTACTACTGCTACTTCTGCATCTTCAGGAGACTGCTCCAACTCATCCTTAAGTATAGCACACAGTATTGTATGTATAGTATTGTATGTAATACAGAGATTTTACAACAAAATCCCTGATAGTTCATCTCAGAATACCACAGAACACTGTTTCCTGAGCTCTGGAATATCACTTTTTGGTGCACAAGTCTTTCTGTGAACAGGGCAGGGAGTCTGGGTAGATTATTTTTGTCTTCTGATTTTTGTAGCCTGGGAAATACCTCAAAATAAAGCTTTGTAACACTGAGGATTAGCCTATGCAGTCCATAAGTAGCACTGTAATATGTCCTCTAACCATAGACAATCATTCTGTTGGGCATTTAGTGTGAAGTCAACCTGAAGTAAACCCTTCCATGCCAGAGAACTGATTTGGCTTCTGCTCTTGTGACCTCCTTAATGGTACATAGCCTCCATTACGGAGAGGGTGGTTTCCCATCAGCACAGTGCAGATAAGAAGTTTCTCAGACTGCCTCTTAACTGTTATGCTTCCAATGAAACAGTCAAAAATGCTGATAGTACATGAAGAATCATAGAATCATACAATCACTCAGGTTGGAAAAGACCTTAAAGATCATCGAGTCCAACCACAATCTAACCATACCACCCTAACTCTCCGCTAAATCTTGTCCCTGAACAAACATCTAGAATGCCTAGACATGACAGCAATCTTAAAAACTTTCTTATCATCTTGCAACCGTCCATGGCTCTCAAATGAGAACAGAGGCCTGCCCCTTCAGCACTTCTAGTCCCCCTCTGGAAACTCATTTAACATCTTTTGTTTGTCTTTGTCTGGAGCAGATGTGGAGCATTCAGTTGGCTATGAATGGAGGCGGTTGCAGGAACCACCAGCTCCAAGGCAAGGAGGTCCCTGGCTGCAGCAGAACCCTTGACATTTGCACTCTATCATGATGAACATGGCAGGAGAGAAAATGAAGTGTAAGCTAGTGCTGGCACATCTATGCAGCTTATCTTTTCAGCCTACAGGTCTGCTGTTCAAATGTCTCTTGAGATATAGTCCTGATGACTTTGTTGGAATGTTCTTTGTCCTTCTTTTTTTTTTTTCTTTTTTTTCCCCATTGTGCATGAGAATGTGTGCAGGCTAAAGGGATGCATGAGGTTATCTAGACAAATCACACCCAGTGATCTTGTCCTGATCACCTGTTTTTCTCACACTAAATGAACCTGAAATAGGCAGACATTCACTTATATACATATATTTATAATGTATATGAGTGTATATATTTCTATATATGAATATATATATTATTTGCTTATTTGTTTTTATTTATATATTTTAGTGTACATAATGTATGTATTTATCATCCAATGTGTCCTTGTAACATTACTGTGCATGCACTGTAAAACTTATTCTAAGGAATAAGGAGAATGATATTCCACAGTGTGCTATACTCAGTGAGAAGGTCTGTGCTCAGCTAGTGTAGTAAAATGGCTAGTAAAAGTGTAAAGCAGGAAACTAAGCAGCAGTTTCTTCTAAATAATGACACCATAATTAACAGAAGTGTTTCTCTATTCCTCTACAGTATAGCAACTTGTAAAGTCTGCTTAGAGTAATGACATCTGAAGACTTGATGGCCAAACAAAAAGTAGTTATTCCACTATTCTGTATTAGTTCTGTATTAGTTAATGTATAATTGTTTTTGGATTTTTTATTAACAGACCTACAAGCTGCAGTAGCTTAGGCTTTCGATGGCTGAGATATATCTGAGGTATCAAAAATGGTGAATAAAGGAGCAGTTTGGTTTACATCTCTCTTCCACTCTGCTACTGCACAGAGCTGGAGAGAGCTGAGTCCCAGTGCTCCTACAAAGTGATGTTATCCTTACAGCTACTTGTGTCAGCCAAGCCATATGGACCATGCAATTGAAGGCTGACCTCTGTTCGGATCATATTTTCACAAAATTTAAAGAACGACAGGATCATTTCCTTTTGTTTATCTATTCCCTTGTTCAAATAAAAGAAGTTGAAATAGTATGAAAGATGTCGAGTTTTGCTATCAGTTGGACTAACTTACATAGCTACAGAACTATTTTAAGTATTTAGAACCTTTAATTAGTATGTTTTCATAAACGGACATTTCTAATCTCTTTGGACTTTCAAGCAGATGTTTTTGAATTAGAATCATTCTATTTCAAAAGACATCACTGGGTTTATTGTAATATTTAAGTAATGCATTCCTTCTGGTCACGATATTGTGACATACCTCAAACATCTTCATTGTTTCTGCTATTTCTTCAGAGCACAAGTGAAAGGTGATATCATGTTGGCACTGAATCAACCAGTTACGCTGGGCACTGGTCTGTGCTAGTCAGTGTTTACTAAAATCAACCTTATAAACAATTTAAAGCTATTATTATTACACGGGAGGCCTTTAAATTAATTTGTGCTGACAGAAATAATACAATCTCTGATCTGCATCTCCAATTGCCTGAGAAAGCAAGGGCAATTGTTCAAATATCGTGCATAATATAAATAGTTCCATATTTTATAGTATCTGTTCCAGAAACTACACTTGACTGGAGGAAATGTTCAACCATAATTACAAGTGTGACCAGAAACAAGGTACTAGGAGCATTTCTTCATCACTGCTGTGGTGTCGTATGTAGTAGAATTGCTGTGAGAGGGATAAAAAGGAAGCGCCATTCCTAAACTGCCACTTCAATGTCTCCATTTCCTAGGGAAGAAAAACAATTTTCCGTGGAAGAGTTTTCTTTTTTTTTTTTTTTTTTTTTTAAGTAGTTACTGCCTCTCTGTATAATCAAAAATGTATATATAAAAATTCTTAGATGATATCAAATATTCAAAAAACACAAAAGGAAAATTTTCATCTGCTTTAAGCTTAACTTTAGACTCAATAGACCTTTTATCTTTTGGGGTTTTGTTTAGCTGTAATTTTGTTGCCAAAGCTGCAGGTTTCAGATTTGGAGACTGGAATGAGCAGAATGTGCACACAATGCATTTAGTCTATGAGCATATTTCGCTGGAGTATTTCAGACTCCAGCTAACAAATAGAGTAGCATTCTCTAAAATGTAAATGCACCAGTAATATCTGGCCTCTGTCACTCATACTGTTATTTGCCAGCCTATTTTATACAATATATATAATTAATTCTTCAAGGAAAACGGGTCATTACACTTTCAATTTCTTTCCTAATTCTTTGATTACATTTTTATTCCTGCTCTTGCTAAAGTTCAGAAATATAAGAAGTTTTTACTGGGAAATAAGCTAAGAATTTAACAAAAAGTTAAACAAAAACTGTATTTATTCCAAATGGTCATTTTTTCAGTCATTGATAACATCACGCTTTAAGCACTCTGATTAACACCCTGAAAACTTCACAGCTTTCAGTCATTCCTCAAGTCCTCACTTCATTGTCTCTTCATTCATCAAGTTTTCTAGGCAACAGAATCAAAGTTTACCAGTCAAAAGGATGTAGAAAAAGTAAAACCTATCCTGTGCAACATATTTGGCAATAAATAAATAAATAAATAAAAAAGAGTAATTTGAAAGAGTGCTTTTTTTCCTGATACTCTCAGAGAATCATCATTGTTTCCAAACAATTCAGTAATCATGGATAATAGATAAGAAATTATTTCATGTCTTCACTGAAATCTCACTGGACCCTGAACTAACATGAATGAATGAAAAGCAACCTCATAATCTATGAACAGCGCAGACCCATCCTTAAAGCATGTGCACAAACACAAGGCCGTGCTGCAGTGCAAATCTGTAACAAACATGTTCCAGAAGAAAGAGTCAATTTGCTCATTTCTAGAGAACTGGCCACCAGTTTGACTTGATGAAAGTTCAAAAAACACGTAATTTAAGTACCATGTTTAAAGTTAACAAAAAACAGACAAACTTTCCTAGATAAAAATTATAAATTAGATGCAAATTGTCAATAGTAGTTGAGTATTCCACACTGCTGGGGAAGTTAATTTGATTCATTTAGACATGGGTTCATTTGCTCTTTTCCTCCAGTGCGATAGGACCAGTTTTAAGCAGAAACTGAAAGCATTTTTCTAAGGTAAATGGAAATGAATCTACAGTGCTCTAGTATGGCCTGCCTGGTGCAACGCCTCGTGTGTATGGGATTTGTTGCTGGAGTATGCTCCATGCTTTGGGGTACATTCGGACCATTTGATGGAGCTGCAGAACAATGAGAAGGACTCTGACTTTTGTAGTCAAAAATTCCCAGGCTTCCTCCAAGACAGCCTAAACCTGCCCATTACCATTTCCTTCTGCTCCTTCTAAACAAGCTCTTACAGTGAACTCAGCAAAGCTATGACACAGCCCTTAGCTCTCTCTTGGCAGGGATCAAATCAAAAGCACAGCAAATAAATTACTGAGTCAACAACGTAAATGAATTTCTTGCTACATTAACTGTCTGGCTATTGACTTTGCCCTACTTTATGCTATTCCAATCATTTTCAGGCAATGAAGTTCCAGTTTGTTTAGCTGCTTGGCTTCCCTACTAAAAAAAAAAACAACAAGAAGCAATAAAATAAAAAGAAAAGCAGAGTTTATTTATAATTGCATGAATGACTTTGCTTTTTCAACTGTCTTCCATGTTATATTATTTATTGTGTATAAAGTGAACAGAAACCTACTGGAACAGAATCCCAGCATTTTAACAGCAGCAGATGAGAAGAATTTATTTTTTTTACAGATGGTAAAATATGTGCTTTCTATATTTTTCATTTGAACAAAACAAAGCGAAGAATGAGAGAGAGGAAAAAAAATATGAATAAAAAAAAGAAAAAGAGAAAGAATTTTATTAGAATCTTATGAAAACAGTTTGCCATGCATATTTTGTTTCAAAATACATTAATTGCAGTCTACTAAGATCAAATAAAAGTACAGCATAAAAAGAGTACATGTTTTCCCTGTGCTCGGCAGGATTATTCAGATTTGTTTTTTCATCAGACATCGTTAACATAATAAATTGCACATGTTACACTAACTGGCCTTTTACAACATTCCTATATTAGTCTTCAAAGGAACATCTAAATGATCTTCCACTAAAAAGGGAAGAAAATGCTGAATGTACAGTGCCTTAAAAATAACAGAGCAGCATCATAAATTTCCTTGTACATTTGCTTTTTCTTGCTCAGTCTACCTAGATGCTTTGGCAAGGCTCTGTAGAAGCAAACCAATGGAGATGTATTTGTATTTCCTTTAGGTAATTCACCACTTTGACCAGCTGCAACATTGCCAAACTAAAATCTATAGTGGCAGAACAAACTTCAGAGAAGAAAGGCTTCCCAGGTGGGCAGATGCTGAGAAACATTCAAGTGCTGCTGTAATGTTTGAATCCTCTGCAGAGGGATGAAAGGAACACTGTATGTGTCAGTGGAGGTGAAGGCAAAGAAAACAGATGAAAACACTGATTAATCATTGTGTGTGATGGGCCTTGCTCTGGCTCAGCCCACATCAGCTTCTGTTTCAAATAATTCTTGAATGCAGATGCTTTTTGAGGTGAAAATAGCAATTTAAGCTTTTCCTATGTTCACTCAAGTTATAATTAATGATGATTAAAAAGTGAAAAGAAACTGAGCACTCCTTTTTAGCAGGTAGATTTTGCCTGGCTGATTGAAACAGTTAAGTCTTCCACCCTTTCCACTCTTCCCAAAGAATTACTGTCTTGTGGCAAGGATGGTTGGATAAAGCAGGAATCCAGTCCAAAATTACCAGAATTCACAGCTTCAGATACAACAGAAACCTGTGACAGCATCTCCAAGAACCAGCAACCTGACCTGTGAAGCATCAAGACATGATCAATACTCCTTGCTTCACCAGCACCTGTCTCTTGGAGAAGGTGAAAAGCAGCCCTAAGAATTACCCATAGCTCTTACCTAACCCAGAAACATGTACAAATGCCCTTTTCATTGTCTGTAGACTCGATTTAATAAGCCATTAGCTCAAGCTGCATTTCAAAAGGCATGCCTACATTTCTGAACAGAAAGGTCAGTCTCAGCCTCAGGATCAAACAGAATGGACCAACCTGTTCCTATATTGCTTGTGTCCAGGTCTCCCGAGATGGAACGTTCTCACATTTCAAAGCATTTAGTACTAGGTACGTGCATTGCTCCATGTGATGAGCTCGTGGCAAAAATACACAAACATCATGTTGTGCATGATTTCAGATCAGTGTGTCTGGAATGAGATCCATGTTGCAGTACTCCGGTGTGCTTTTACAGCTCAGAATTTAGTTTTAAATCATAGGATGCAGAATGGGGCCATGAAGAAGAACTGAAGGACACATAACTTGCTAGAATAATGTTGGAAGGTTGGATCAGCCAACCCCCAGGTCTTGCCCACCCATTCTGTCTGGAGAAAGCTAATCCATGGTACTGAGGAAGAAGTTGGAATGATCCCAAGCAGTCAAGTGACATGCTAAAAACAAACTGTGGACAATCACTGTGTAAAAATTGTGCTTTTGCTTACCATTCATTGCGGTCCCCAAGAGTGTGTGCATTTGGAATACACTTGTTGGTATAAAACCTCTAAATTAGTATGACTTAACACAAAAAAAATACAGTGACAAATTAAAACCCAAAACACACTCAAGATATAAATATCTCAACAAAGCAAATGAGCTATGCACAAACATATAGTCAAGCAGTTTACTAATGAGAATGGACTTAAGTATGTAAAAAAAAATGTTTTATGGTGTCTAATCTTAATTCCCCTTAAGTAAGAAACATGTATGGACAGAATGGTTTATCCTTTACACTAGAATGACTGGATATTTATACACTATTCTGTGAGGTTGAGAACTTATACCACTGAAGTCTGTGGAAATCATCCATCTGATTTTAACTAAACTTTGTTTTAGACTGGAAGAGAGAATAACTGACACTCTGTCTTCAACCATCCTGTTTGAATGTTACGGTTTAATCCTGTAGGCAGCTCAGCACCTCATAGGCATTTGCTTGTCTCTCCCCACCCAGTAATATGGGAGAGAGAACTTGGGGAACAAAAAGTAGTATTTGTGCATTGAGATAAAGACAGAATAGGAAGAGAGAAACAATAATAATGATAATTATGTTTAAATATTTACTAAACAAGTAATGTACAATACAATTGCTCACCACTCACCAATCGATTTACAAAAAATACTTCCGTGATTTAGATGGGTAAGTGCCACTAGTAGAAATCATCCTCATAGGAGTAGGAATCATGAAACAAACACGTGGCTGGGAAAGAGTCAGTCCACCTAAGTCTAATCATGAAAAGTTGGGGTTGGGCTCTTCATCATCCAGGTGTCCTTCAGCATCAGTGGTGAGGTGGGAATAGGTAAATCCTGCCAGATAGAGTATCTATTAAAAAATAGGCATCATGGAGAAACAGGATTAATTAAAATCAGGAGATGTTTGTCTCTTACCTGACTATGCTTTCATGTAACTTAGGTGACCAAATGAGCCCATGCACCTGACTCCCAGATTTCTTAAATCTTCCCCCTCTCCTCAGCTCTTGTGAGGCCCCATCTGCAGCACTGCATCCAGGCCTGGGGCTCTCAGTACAGGAATGGCGTAGAACTGTTGGATTGGGTCCAGAGGAGGGCCACTAAGATGATCAGAGGGCTGGAGCACCTCTCCTATGAGGAAAGGTTGAGGGAACTGGGACTGTTTAGCTTGGAGAAGAGAAGGCTCTGGGGAGACCTCATTGTGGCCTTCCAGTACTTGAAGAGAGCGTATAAACGGGAGGGGGAATGGCTATTTACAAGGATGGATTGGGATCAGACAAGGGGGAATGGTTTTAAACTGAGGCAGGGGAGATTTAGGTTAGATCTTAGGAGGAAGTTTTTCACACAGAGAGTGGTGACACACTGGAACAGGTTGCCCAAGGAGGTTGTGGATCCCTGGAGGCATTCAAGGCCAGGCTGGATGTGGCTCTGGGCAGCCTGGTCTGGTGACTGGTGACTGCACACAGCAGGAGGTTGAAACCAGGTGATCTTTAAGGTCCTTTTCAACCCAGGCCATTCCATGATTAAAGCAATTAAGAAAAATGTGTCTTTGTTTAACACTTTAACTGAAAATAAAAATGACACAGCGTTGATTTCAGAGCAACTGGGAATGCTTTGATCACGCTACTGAGTTTAAAAGTGTTCCAAGTCAATATTCCTTGATAACATGTACCACAAGGCAATCATTTTGGTCCCTGGCGTGATATTGGCTTTTGTCAGCATTTTGTCAGACAATTCCCAAGTGCAACCAAAAAATTGCCAGAAAACATCCTGAAAATGCAGTTTGGATGTAGATACACTCTTGTGTAAGATAAAGAACATTCAAGAGATGCAGATTCAAGATTCAACAGATGCAGACTGTGATATTCCAGTTTGGTCTCACTGCCAGTGAACAGCCCAGGTACATTTAATTTACTGATCATGGTAGAGCAACAGAGGCAAAGAACTGAAAAGTATTGGGATTGCCTATGAATGGACACCATTAAGTACAACATCCATTTCTTGCTTCCTCATTTCACAAAAAGAGGTAAAAAATCAGAAAGAATGTGGAGGAGAGCCACAGAAATCATCTGAAATCTTGGACAAGGTCCTCACAGAAAGAGGTTAAAGAGGTTCAGTCTGTTGAGTTTAATAAAAACATGTAGGAGTGATTTCAGTGATTACAATGTGTGAGTATCACCACAGGGAAAAACACTGAGCAGGGCTCTCATCTTATAACAAAAACCATAATCAGAGGTGATAGCTGGAAGCGAAAGCCAGACAAATTCAGACAAGAATCAAACCACATATTTTTAAGAGAGAAGGTGATAACCATTGGACTACACTGCCAAAGGAAGTGACGGATTCTCCAACTACTGATGGCTTCAGATGTAGACTGGATGTCTTTCTAGAAGATAAGCCTCAGCCAAACACAAAATTGCTGGACTTGACACAAGGCTAACTGGTTTAAATTAAGTGGCTTGTGTCATTCAGGAAGTCAGACTAAATAATCTAAGACTCTTTTCTGGCTTTAAAAAATCTATGGATCTATAAAATGCAACTGTGTAACTGTGAATTGTAGTCCAAGAATAACACATTTTGATATAATAAGATTTCTATAGTCCAGTGCTACATTAGTGGACACAATTCCAAGTGATCAGACCATAGCTACAAAATTGAAAATGAATACAGCATGACGACATGGTGATATTAATAACAGTACCAATTCTCCATGTGTTTACAGGGTCAGTCAATAGAAACTGCAGCTCAGTCAGTGGAATTTTAGCACTACAAAACTAGTAAGAGAAAATTCAGTTTTCCAGAGCAGTCCCTGAATGTCATGGAAGTGAAGTAAAAAATCACATCTATTCTGTTAACACTTGAGGGAGGAAGGGGGCATTTTCTAGCTCTGCTTGTTCCACTCAATTAAAGAGTGACAGAGTGCCAGCTCAGGCTCTGAAATTCCATCAGTTACGGTGTTTAATATTTGGGGCAGTTCTTGGCACAGTTTTGGCTCCAGCCAACTAGCACTTTCTGAAACGGCTTTTGCATCATCCAGGAGTCAGCACGGGCCAAGGACACTCCTGAATAGCCATCTGGATGTACTGACACTTCTTTTCTGGTAGAATAGAATATCATAGCAGGAAAACTGAACCACTGTTCCATTTAGCTTGTGGCTTAGGAAACAGTCCTGGCATTTAATGCTTAGCAAAACAGATGCAGCAAATGACTTCAAAGAATCAACAGCCCTTTAGGAAGACTCTTAATTAAGGAAATTAATAAAGACAATTAAGTGCTCTTAATTCCTTCCCTGTCTCTGCTACACAATTATTTACAATATGTATATTTTAATTTCACATATAAGTTACAGTGATCTATCTTTGAAGAAAATCAGCACTTTAAAAACTGCTCAACTGCACTTCAAGTTAAAAAAGCATCTCCCAAAAAAGACAATTGCAAATTGAACGGGAAGATCTACTTTCTGAAGTGACTTATCAAGGTAAGATTCAACTAAAACCAGAAGTGTCTATAAATAAATCACAGTCAGCACTTAACTTTTAGGACTTAGATCTAAGAGTGGAATCCAAAGCCAGTATTAGAGAGCTTTTAGGCACACCGAACTAGTTACTGTGTAAAAATAAGTCAAAAAGACTCCACATACTGAGAAAGGAGCCATTACATAATCACAGAATTAGAGAATGGCCTGGGTTGAAAAAGACCTCAAAGATCATCTGGTTTCAACCTCCTGCTATGTGCAGAGTCACCAACCACCAGACCAGCCTGGTCTTGAATGCCTCCAGGGATGGGGCATCCACAATCTCCTTCTTGTTGACGTTCCAGTGTGTCACCACCCTCTGTGTGAAAAACTTCCTCCTAAGATCTAACCTAAACCTCCCACCTCAATTTAAAGCCATTCCCCTTTGTTCTATCACTATCTACACATTTAAAAAGCTGTTCCCCCTCCTGTTTATATGCTCCCTTCAAGTACTGGAAGTCTCCTCACAGTCTTCTCCAAGCTAAACAGTCCCAGTTCCCTCAACCTTTCCTCATAGGAGAGCTGCTCCAGCCTCTGATCATCTCAGTGCCCTCCTCTGGACCCGCTCCAAGAGCTTCACGTCCTTCCTGTACTGGGGGCCCCAGGCCTGGACGCAGTACTGCAGATGCACAAGAGCTGAGCAGAGGGGGACAATCACTTCCCTCTCCCTGCTGGCCACCCCTCTTTTAATGCAGTCCAGAACAAAGTTGGCCTTCTGGGCTGCAAGAACATACTGCTGGTGTTTCCAGCTTCTCATCCATCAGGACCTCCAAGTCCTTCTCCACACGGCTGCTCTCAAGGAGATCTTCTCCCAGTTTGTATAAATACCTTGGATTGCACCGACCTGTTTAGCAGCAACATAATAGTGAAGTGCCTAGGTCCAGCTAGAGCTAGAATTAGCAGGAAAACAAGCTTCATGAGATCAGGAAGGGACCTTATAGGAACAAATACTAACCTAGAGATGGATGCTTAGTGCTCTGGTACTGAGCTTTGAGGCTATAAATAAATGTTGATTTCAGTGCACTAAAATCATAGAATCACAGAATCACAGAATGGCCAGGGTTGGAACGGACCTCAAGGATCATGAATCTCCAACCCCTTGCCACATGCAGGGCCACCAACCTCCACGTTTAATGCTAAACCGGGCTGCCCAGGGCTCCATCCAACCTGGCCTTGAACACCTCCAAGGATGGGGCATCCATAAACTCTCTGCGCAGCCTGTTCCAGTAGAACAAAAATCAGAAGAGAATTCAGTAGAAGTCTGAAAATAAAACATCAAGATCAATGCAGGTAAGAAAAATGCTTAAACAAGGTAAATAAATGACTAATTTGGCATATATATTTCCTGAATATTCTTTTAATATAATTTTAGACATTCTATTGTACAGTGCTGTTTATAGCCTTGTGTGAGCTATCTAAGGTTCAGCCAAAAGCTTCACGATCTGTAAAGAGACAATGCTACCACACACAGGGTTATTTGGATTAGTGAATACCATACACAAGTAAATCATCTGCCAGATGGCACTGGAAGAAAGCAGCAACTCTCTCACTTTCATTTCCACAGCAGCAAAGAATGTTCCATGTTTAAAATAAACTCTTCCAGATGAGTAAAAGATAATTTGTGGTGCTTTTTCTTGGTTTTCTCTTTGACTTCAGCTTTTTTTTTTTTTTCTTTTTCTTTTTCTCAAACAAACAAACAAACAAATAAATAAGTAAAGCAGGTTGGTCACATTAATGAAAAATCCCAATTTAGACCACCATAGTATAGAGCAGTCCCTCTAGGCAGCATCAAAATTCCATGCTATTTATTGAACAAAGGACAAAAATGTAATATAATATTTTCACTCATCAAATCCTGTCAACAGAACCCTTAAAAATGAACACCTACCACATTAAGCCATTTCCAGTCACTTTACGGGTTTTCCATAATGAAGAAGAGCACTGCTTTGTTGAAAAATGGCCATTTTCACATTTGCTGATGTTTTAACCCCTTTTTTTCCCACTCTTAAATAGCAAACAAATCCCTCAGAAGCAGAAACTCTCAAAGATTTCTAATTATTCTTTTAGTGTTTTAGGGTAGCCTCCCTTGAATCTGCAGCAGACAGCAAGTAGTCTCTTGTTCTGTTCTACTGTCCCAGGGCCCTAGTTTTAGCTGTACTCCTGAGATACAGCTAGCTCTTAATGGCATCTGGATGGTACACAAAATGTGAAGTCATGTTTTTTGCAAGACTCTGCTCATAGCAAATGCCTCCATAATGCACACTTACATGTTTTTACAATACCTTTAAAAAGTCATTAGAAACAACTTGAGGTACTGAAGGTCCACTGAGATGGTAAGCTGGACATGAGACAGCAATGTGTCCTTGCAGCCCAGATATCCAACAGTTTCCTGGGCTGCAAGAGAAGAAGCATGGCCAGCATGCCAAGGGAGGTGGTTGTGCTCCTCTACTCTGTGCTGGTGAGTTCTCACCTGGAGAGCTGCATCCAGATGTGGAGTACAGGAGACATAGACTTATTGGAAGTGCATCCAGCAAAAGGCCGCAAAAATGATTCAAGAGATGTAACACCCTCCTAACAAGGACAGTTTGAAAGATCTGGAACTCTTCAGGTGACCTGATAGCAGCCTTTCAGTATTTAAAGGGGGGCTGTAGGTAGGGGACAGACTCTTTAGCAGGGCCTGTTGTGACAGGACAAATTGTTTTAAACTAATAGAGGGGAGAGTTAGATAGGATAGAAGGAAGAAGTTTTTTCAATACGGGTGATGAGGCACTGGTACATATTGCCCAGAGATGTGGTGGAATCCCCATCTTTGTAGACATTTGAGGTCTTTAAGGATCACTTCCAACTCAAAAGATTCTAGTATTCTATGCCATAAAAACCACTTGTTGCAGTGTAAATAGATTCTGGGACTCCAGGCACAGTGCCTGCTTTCTTCAGACTGTGTTCATCACTCCTTCATTGAAGACTGTATAAAGGCTCTGTCACTGCTTGTCTTAAGAGTAGATGAAATTTACTGAATGGATGGTCAAGATGTGAGCTGGGAGGGGCCTGGATAACTGTTGGGAAAGGTTGCAACAGGATACTGATAAGCTGAAATAACATCATCACAAAACAGCACTTCAGATGGTAAGCTGAAAAGTGTATTAACAACTGCAAAGATAAGGTGACATTATGGGGAGGAAAAATATTTCTGGAGAATATTCCAGAGTATTTAACATACTCATATCTCTTTCTTCTCCACATGCAATTTGTGAAGTATTAAAAAAAAATTAAAAATAAAAATAAAAAATGCCATACATACAGAACTGCATAAAGCTTTATTCATCAAGCTTTAAAGAGTCACCATCCAATAGATTGTTAAGAGTTCTGCTGCCCAAAGCTAAAGCTAGAACATTAGGATCAGCAAAAATATTTAGGTGTCTGACTCCCAAAACTTTTAGTGGGACTGGGATTTCAGACTGCTTGCTTTGGCCATGAAGCAGATGGCAAGAAGTGCTAAACCAATTACAGATTTCAAACATGCGACACCCTTCTGACTCCTTCATGGCAAATAAGCTATCAGCTCCTTCTCTATCTCATTTTACTAAACTTCTTTCACATTATTTGAGAATATATGTAAATGTAAATGTTAAATGTAAAAAGAAAGTGATTTCAAACACGTTTGGTGGTCTGTGTGCCAGCTTCCCTCAGATAAGCAATTAAGGAAACATTCCTTTCCCTATGCTAGAGAGGGCTTTTGGAATCAATTGAATATTCAAATTGAATGTCTTGAAGTGAATTCAGTTCCAACAGGTGTGGGGCTACCAGTGGTAGCTAACGTGGTAAGTAAAAAGCATAGAGGGAGGTCATCGTTTTCTGTTATGAGAAACAGCAGCACCGTTCTGGGACACATCAAAAAGAAAAATTAAACTGTGTAGCCCTCCTGGATCTCTTTGCGAGGCAATTACCTTATAAGTGATTAGTTTGGAAAAAGTTATGTGAAAAAGGGAACAGGCCTCCCATTTTACAATTATTTGTATGATCTTGTAAGTTGTTTATTTTCTTTACAGCCTTAGGTGGAAAGAAATTAAGTGTACTTAAGGTGGGAATTATCCACATTTTTAAGCAAAAGCATAAGCCTACCACAAACTCCCAGGACTCAGGCTTTGAAGCCTGTGAAGCATTCACATAGTAGGAAGCATAGGCAAACCAGACAACCATGAAGAGAGAGAGCTTAAATACTTCTGTTTTTATTCCATCATGGAAAAACTGATCATTTATCTCATTAACAGGGAGTATTTTTACTGGAGAACTCCTGCTGGGTTTATAAGCTTGCCTGCTGCTTATGTTTTAGTGCCAGAAAGAGCAGTGTTGTCCCTTAGGATAGATGTTGGTCTTTGTGGCAAGGTAAGGAAGGTAAATTATTGAGAGAGTACTTAAAGAAAAAAAAAAAAGTACTTAAGTCTTTCTTTACTTAAGCAGATGTAGCATATAAAATAAATACATGCAACTGCAATTTTAGCTTGCTTGCAGAAACCTCATTTACAAGAGCTAGGTGTGTGTGGAGGGCTGGCTTGTAGTTAGGGGCTGGGACTGAGAATCAAACAACAACAAAAAAAAGATTTAGAAGTTCCTTTCTCAAACTCTTGTTCTATCCACAAGGAAAGCTGGGAAGTTGTTTACAAGGATGCCCTGAATGCACCTCAGCACAGGTACACGCTGCTGGTCCGACAGTGCTGGTGGATCAATCAAATGCTCAAATTCTAATAATTTTCACAAGATAGCTGAAGGTAAGTTTTGGCTTTTGAAATAATTGACTTAAAATTTATGCTTTCTTGCATACCTGTGATGTACTTATTGACAGTGTGATCAGCCTCAGTACCTACCTGTGAAGGTTGTTCTTCGCTGGTCTTTACATGTTATCCCTGGCCACTCTCTAACTCTTTCACTCCTTATTTTTTCCAAATTTAATTCTTAATTAGATTAATTTTTTAATTCTTAATAAGATTAATTTGACAGCAGTGGTGCTTATATGGTGCTGAAAGTGGAGGGAAGCACCCAAAATCTGCCCCAGTTTCAGTTTTATGACACCAGACAGTTCCTAATCAGTTTACAGAATAGAAACATGTAAAGCTTCCACACCTTTCTGGAGGCGATGTAATACTGGGGTAAAGTGAGAATTGGCTGGAATGAGATACTGATTTCTCTAGCAACTCCAGGAAAAGCTACTTACCAGACAAAACTGGTCACAGATAAATGCCTGAACTTAATAGGATCCTACATAGCTTAGCATAGTATACTTTCTAAGCCAAATTGTTTCCAAAGTAGTTTGAATCAGCAGTACCAACTGCACCTAAGAGATCTTCTGTTTTGCATACATTTTGCAAGACTTGTCTCAAAATCCTAGATGCTACTGCAATAACAAAAACATAAGATAATATAAAGAGTAGCAGCAGGCTCAAGAGAGTAATCAAATCTTTTTGGTGCACGAAGACAAATTACATTAGACTCTGGAGGTGACAAATATTAATAAAGTTGGATGCTGGGGAAAAAAAAAAAAAAAAAGCTGATGTGTTGATACCACAGGACCTAACAATCCATCTTTTCAGAATGTTTTCAGGCATACTATATTTCATTAAGACTATCAAGTAATTACTCCTCTACTCTGGAACGAGGGCTTTAATCTATATGTGATTACAGGAATTTAATCATTTTCTGACAATGGCTCGTATTTCTGCAGTATTTTCAAAGATAAAACACCTGGTAGATGGTAGATGTAGATGTAGGCATTGCATTTTATACAATCATACTATACATACAGGTGGTGTATATAATTCTACATCTCTTATTTTTGTGCTCTCTGTACAACATACTCGGATTGTGCAGTCTGAAAAAAGAGCAGTTCTTTAGCACTGTTATTTCTAGATCAGTCATCTTCACCTCCCACCCAAGGCTTTCCCTTTAAGAGAAGCAGGTTGGTTTCAGCACTGAAACAAAACAGAAGTATTACTTCAGTATTGCTACAGTAGTACTACTGAGAACAGAAACTCGACTTTGGCTCAGTTCTTTATCTCCGTCCTTGTTTTTCGGCAGGTGAAGTACATCATGTTCTATTGGTATGAGACAACCTGCAGTTCATGGAAACATTTCATTTTGCTTTTATCTTGCATATCAGATGTGTTAGTGAACACATTTAGCTGCTTCAAGGGTTCTACATACAGCTATTTACAAATATTTATAACAAAAATATGAAATGCAAAGACCAGAGAAGAATCTTCTGTATGCATTTTGCAAGTCTCTCTTCAGTATTAGAGAACTTTGTACAACACTCAGATAATGTTTTGACAGCACACCCATCCAAACCTCTCCTTACAATGAGCAGAAAAAGGTTAGCCTGTCAGAGGATCTTAGAAACCTGTTTGGTTTCATAGCTTGTGTTGTGGTTTTCTCCTACCCAATCACTCAGCCCAGGCTTGTGCTGGCAAAGGTAAGGAGAAGCAAAGACTACTTGGTAAGTTCAAGCATGCCTGGAGGCTGAGTAAACAACCAAAGAAAGGATCTCAAAAATGAGGTTGCTACCTGGATTTATGTATTTAAAGGTATATAAAAAGGATCTATGGAATATACAATGTATTATTAATATTCTTTCACTTGAGCAATACTTAAAAAGGTAAAGCACTGTACGATGGTGCTCCAAAATAAGTGCTTCCTGTTTTATGATGTTGGCCCACAACACCAGAGGTGGATGTTGGTGGGACGGCAGAAGACCTTGCACCTTCCCACAGATGTTCTGTTACATGTTGTTACCCTGTGACAGATGGAAGCAGAGGGGCCATCTGACAGAATGGCATCTGTCATGGAAGTGTGGATGAAGCAGAAGTGTGTCGCTGAATTCCTCCTTGTGGAAAAAATCACACCTACTGACATTCATTGATGCTTGTTGAACATTTATGGAGACCAAACAACGGAAGAGGTTTTGTTCTCCATTATACAGAACAGTGAACCATTCCCTTCTTGTAGTAGGTATTTTGTCTTTTAAACTATTATACAAAAGGAAAAAGAAAAGGTCGCATGAATTATGTGAACTGAAATACATAGTACAAAAATTTTGGAAAGAAGCTGTGGAAGATGTATAAATAGCTTGGGAGCGTCTATAAAGGCTGCCTCTGCAATCTCCAGTCTTTAAGTAACAATAAACTGTGTGCATTAAATCTTTTTCAGCAGGAGAAATCTCAATACCAGATGTCGACCCTGTTAATATTACAAGGGAAAATGTTCTGTGATTCATAAAAATTTATGATTAAAAATGCTATGAGAAATCACCTGCCATTATGAACCACAATGAATATGTATGCAAAGTTATTACAAAAGACATTCTGTATATTTTATTCCCAGAAAAAGGGGAAAATGTTCCCTGTAGTTCAAAAAAATGTATAAAGTAAGCAAAGATGGCCCTCTTTACTGAGGATAAGGACAGACTCCAATGGAAAAGGGAATGTCAGCCGCAGCACGGCCATCATTGCTTTGCTGGACTCATCAGGACTGACAAGTGCTTCATGGGCTCTCAAAAGTGGGAGCACAGCACTGGGCCCAGGATTCAGTCCTTTCTGGTGAGAGGCAGAGGCTTTATGTGGCCCTGCCCAGGGCCAGGTCTCAGCACTGGGGTGGCCTGGCCATGGCCCCGCTGTGCTGAGCTGGCCGGGCTGCGCCACAGCCCACTGTCCCTGCATCACGAATTTTGCCATAGCCCCCAGCTGGTGACATGGCAACCCACATCACAAAGGAGACAACCCCGAATTCGGGGCAGAAGCTGGGTACCACTTTACCCATGAGGTGACTAAAAAGAGGAGCTTGACTGCTTGGCTCTCTGTACATCACAAACATGGCTGATTTCTGGGGAATGAGCTTCTTCTTCAGCCTGGAGGATGACGGTATCTTCTACCCCATCCTCCAGATAATACTGAACATGTCATTATTTGCATTCATGACAGCCTTGTGGAAGGTAGGAGTCAGGGCTGGTGCTGAGCCAGGCGCTGCAACACAGGGAGGGGGGTTGGCAGGTGCCAGGGCCATCCGCAGGGCTGGGCTGGGGGTCCTGTGTGGGAGGAGAGGCCATGTCCCAGCGGGGCCTGGCCAGGCTGTGCCCTGGGTTGCTGGGTGCTGCTGAGGATGCTCTCCTCACTCAGTGCTTTCTGTGCCCATATAGGGTGGGAGGACAAGGAGGTACAGCAGCAGAGGCAACACAGAGAATTACAGAGGTGAGCAGCTTGGGCAAAGACGGGTGCCCTGCAAAGACACCCCCTGGCCCCACATGTCCGTGTCTCCATCAGGAAGGGTCTCTCCATCTGTTCTCTCTCTGTCTCTTCTACCAACAGCTGCAGATCTCCACAAGCTTCAGTGCTCAAGGACACAGTAAGTAGTTGACTCACTAACAGGGGGCCTCCCTGTCCTCCAGGAGCAATGAGTCCCTCACTCCTGTTGAGGCAATGGGAGCTGGGTCTCTTCAGGGGCCTTTCTGTTCTCCTGGTGCAACAACTCCCTTGCTGCCGTTGCAGCAACAGAACCTGGCTGCTCTTTTATGGCCCTTCTGCCCCCTCACACAGAAAGCTCCTGCACTTACATCAGGCAGCTGTATTTCACAGCTGACCCTCAGCACTCCTTTGCATGGAGCAGACTTGTGTCATGCTGCTGTGGACCAGCCTGTTCATGTTTTCAGATGCTCTTGAGCCCCAAAAAGTCCAGGAGACCTTGGACGGAATCATCCCAAAAAGGAAATGCCAATATAAACCCATTAATTACATGAATTTTTTTTTTTTTTTTGAAAAAGTACAGATTCACATAACATCCATCTAGCTGTTTGGTTACACACAGGCATTTTATTTCTACCTCTATGTGGCAGAGACTCCCCAAAGTAAAGCAGGTAAATCTTCCACCTTTTACAGATGTGTACACAGACTACTGGTTGTATCTTCCATAATGAAAGAATGAATGCTAAGGTTTTTTTTAAGACTTTTATTAAAGAATATTCATTAAGCTGTATCAGTCAGATTTACCTAATCTCACTACTACAAGTGCAGTCAATCCAAAGAAGCATTGAATGAAGAAGCATTTCTCTTCAGTCTAATCTGATTGAAGTCTTGAAGACTTTGCATGGACACAACTCATGCAAAACCCTACTGAGATAAGTCAACTGTTTTTAATAAAACCCAAGGCATCTGCATATCTAGAAACAGCAAGTTCAGGATATGTGAAAACAGAAATAGAGCTTGCACAATGAAGTGTATGTATTCATTGAACAGCAGTTACATTAAACTCAAAAAGTAACTTCATAGCTAAACTGTATACAGCTCAACAGTTTTGTTCATGGAAGCATTCAGTGGAGAAGTCTTCGAATGGCACTCATGAGGCCTAATGATTACAGTATAAGATACCAATAAAACTGTGCTCCAGATTTCACTATGATGGCTCAAAAAGACAGATCTTAGTTTTAGGTTCTATTTTTAAAACCATTTCACAGGAAGAGCACTTCACCATCAACACCCTACACTGTCCAGCATGACTAAAAGTAGCAAAACATGACAAATAGGCAACATTTACCGCAAAACACAGTTTTGTTTAATTTTTATTTTAGACCATGACTTTCTGAACAGATTTATTCAGAAGTTACATTCTCTATTCCAGGTTCTTCTTGAATGCTTGTGCTTATTGAACAAAGATTATCATTATTTTAAAACAGAATTCCAGCATAAATCACTCTTCTATCAAACATTTTTAAGCACAGATCTGTGTTCTCACAGCATCTAAGGTGAGAATTACAGTTCCAAATATGTATTGCATAGTTATCTGCATTTTCCTTATCATATTATCCCTGGCACTTATTTCAGTAATCCAACCATCACTTCACTTATATCCCACAATTTTCTTGCAACCAGGTCATCCATGGCTTTGGGCAGAAGTTCCTCCTCTTTGCAGTCCCCAAAATATTTCCCAGACACACCTTCAACATCAGGAGAAGAGGCCAAATAAATAGAAGTCTGGGCTCCTTCCAGAGGTGTTTTGAAGAAAGCCCATGACACCAAATTGAATAGGGGCTTTGCCAGTAACGGAATATTCACATGTCTCCCTAAATTTGTTCTGACAATACCCGGATGAAGTGAATTGACAGTGACTCCTGTCCCTTCCAAACGACGGGCTAGCTCCCTTGCAAACAGTATGTTAGCCAGTTTACTCCGGCTGTAACAAAAGCTTTTATTGTAACTTATTTCACTGTTCAAGTCTTCAAAGTTGATTTCCCCGTACTTGTAAAGCTTTGAGGACACTACCACAATCCTGCTCGGAGCAGAATTTTTGAGGAGGCCCAGAAGAAGGTTGGTGAGCAAGAAGTGACCCAAGTGGTTTACACCAAATTGCATCTCAAAGCCATCCTCTGTCTTCATGTACGGGCACTGGAATATCCCTGCATTATTTATCAGAACATCCAGCCTTGGCTCTTCCTTTAAATAGGAAAGAAAAAATTAATTTAGTTTTATAATCATTTGTCACGCAAAACATACTATTATGCTTAATATTTCTCACTATATACTGTTAGAGGGAAATAACTTCCAGTTTTCCAAATGGTAACTTTCCAACAGTTTCTAAAGCATTACTGAAAAAAAATAAAATACCACTAAACTGAATATTTAACTCCAACAGGCTTGAGTACATCACAGTAGGTCTGTATTTACTTATAATGTATGCAGACAACACAATCGCCTCCAGGCTGATCATTTATGTTTGTGAAGCATTTGTTTTCCTCTAAAAAGTAACCTGTTTATTTCACTTGCAAAAGCACATACATTAATGACAATAGTTTCTGACAAACCCCAGTCATGGGCAAGGATTCTACCATAAAAACATCATGCAGACATGGCACAAAAGAATACTGCCGCTGAAAGGAACCGTCAAACCGTAGACCCACTGTCTCACTGTGGAGATGTCCTAAAAAGCTTTGCAAAACAGCATTTTCATGGCTTTAATCTCTGTCTTAAAGCTACTACATTTTATTGTGATGTTTAGTGCAACATATAGAGAAGAACTCATGACAAAAGTAGAGTTCATTATGTTATTAATCTCAGCAAGTTTCATACAACAAGTTGAATCTAATAGGCATACTCAAGAACATATTTCTACAGGATGGAGGCTTGACATTTTTATGATATGCTCAGCAGGTGCTATTTGATGGATCAGTGTTGTGGTTCAGGAAACTGATATAATTAATACAGAAAGTGGTACAGATAATTCAAACATAATTTACAATACATTCATGTATCAGCACCCACTCAAAAATTAAGAGCTTTCCCAAACAACAGCTTTAAAAAAATTAAAATAGATCAGATTAAGCAGCCTACCTGAATTCCAAATTCAGTGCTTTCACCCATGTCTGACAAGAATATGAAGGTATCACAGGAATTCATGCTTGCATGATTCAGAAACAAATGCATTTACTTAACAGAAAAAGTAGGATGTGTTTCCTTTACTGCCAATTCTTTAAAAACAATGTGGAGCCAGCTGACAGACAAAGATCACTTTGGGTCACGTTGATCATAAAAAAGAGAATCTGAAGATTAATTTGATACTATTTATTTTCATTTGACTGCCATCACCTGCAAAGATGCTCAGAGAGCAAAATCCAAATTTGCACATTGTCATTCAGTTCAGTGATGTCGGCACCTGATCACACACTTCAGAGGCACTTCAGCCTCTGATTTCTGCAGGACTGTTTCACACAATTCCTGAGGCATTATCAAAGAGCATCAAATCCAATTCTCTTCACCCAAAAGCACATAATGGTTCCTATCAGTAAGCAAGGACAGGGCTGAAATTCTGACCTAAAGTAGATCTTCTAACTAGCACTGCTTTACTTTAGAAAACATTGCTTTGTAAGCCTTTTGTAGCATCTGACCAGATAATCTATTTCACAAGAATTAACACTTCAAGAAGTTCTACTTGTGATATATTCAGAAACTGCTATTTTAATAACCTCAAGTAATGTGAACAATGCTAACGTAACTACTATGACCAAGCGCATAGCAAATTACAAAACACTGCTTTGTTGGGCAACACTATTCCCTGGAGCTTCTGAGGTTGCTTCCATTTTCTCCATTCTTCCTTGGAGCCCCCCAACATCCCTAAGTCCTCCATTTTTCTTTTTTTGCAATGAAATTAAGGAGTGAAAGACGTAATCACCTGTACTTTCAGAATGGAAAGCTCTCACAAACTAAGTTAGGCTGTGGGAATGTTTCCCCATCCTGAAAAATATTTAAGTCCTTTTCACCCTATCCTGACAATTTTTTTTAGACTTCTTCATCTCCAAAAACATACACACACACACAAAAAAGCTCAGTAACCATCCACCAGGCAACAACAAAAATAGAACAAATTGTGCAATAAAGAATCACAGGTTCAGAAAAGACAATTAGTACGAGTTTGAACATAACAGCTTCTTAAAATTACATTCCTTTTCATTCAGCTGCTTTTGGGATCAATTAGAAAATGAAGGTTAAAATGCCTATCAGTGCATGTATTTGTAGTGCTGCTTTCTCCTTCTCCAACCATTTATCATTTACAGTCACTTCTATTGACTTTGCTGATAAACAGACAGTAATAAATTTCCATTTCTGGATACTATGTAGAAAATACAAAACAGTTAGGCAGTGCATTTCTTTTCTAGTGTATTATATCATTTTGTATATGTGCATATTCTCCCAAAACAGTGAAGCAAGATTAGATTGACCTTATCATTGGATTCAAATGTATGAAGGAAAGACTGCAATGCTCCACTACAGAACTTGGCTTTTTCAGATAATTAAATTTAGAAAAGCTGTTTGAAAGTCAATGCAACATAGTCTCAATTTTTATTTATCAAAACGGCATCTAGACATCGGTCAAGTACTTAACAAGCAGTTCTCCAAGCTGCACAACTCACTAAGCCTGGTTTCCTATGCAGACCATCTCATGGTCTGCACTGTCAAATGCTGTCAGATCAGTGTCTCAGCCAAAGCTTCTCATGGAGTGGAATGCACCCAGTGGAGGCTCTCAGCCGAATATTCCCTTTGATAGGAAATGGTTTCAAACTAAGAAGGAGGAGATTCCGATTGGACATAAGGAAGTTTTTTACCATTAGGATGGTGAGGCATTGGCACAGGTTGTCCAGAGAAGTGGTGGATGCCCCATCTCTGGAAACACTGAAGGTCAGGCTGGACGGGGCTCTGAGCTCTGACGGAGCTGTAGATGTCCCTGCTCAATGCAGGGGAGTTGGACTAGATGGCTTTAAAGGTCCGTTCCAACTCAAATGACTCTGAGGTGGAAAACTGATTGGCCGTCTCCAGCCTCCTTAAGCTTGAGTTTTCAGGCCACGTGCAGAAATGTTACTATGAGGATTACTATGGGATTACGAAATGTTACTATTCAAGACTATCCATCTACTAAACTCGGGTACTGCCCGGACACAGTTCTGCATGGCTCACCCATGAGCCTTAAGCTGCGGGACAAGGCTGAGCTGTACGACCAACTGAAAACATCAAACACAACTTGTCTCAGAGCAAAAAACCAGAACGCTACTCCCAGCCACACCTCGCACCACCCCAGCCCGGGTGCCGGCGGGAGGAAGAGCCCGGCGCCAGTCGGGTGCAAGGCCCGGCACAGGCCGTACCTGGAGGACGCGGTGGCAGAAGGCGCGCACGGAGCGCAGCGAGGCCAGGTCCAGCTCGCGGACCACCAGCTCGCCGCCGCCTCCCTCGGCCTCCTCCCGCTCGCCCAGCTCGGCTCGGATCTCGCGGGCCGCCCGCTCGGCCCGGGCGCGGTCGCGGCACCCCATGATGACGCGGGCCTTCATCCGCAGCAGCTCGGTGGCCGCCGCCCGGCCCAGCCCGCTGTTGGCCCCGGTGATGATCACCGTCTTGCCCCGCATGAAGGCCCCGGCTCTGGCTCCGGGGCGGGCCGCGGCCCGCAACCAACGCCAGGCGGCGAAGAGCAGCCCACCGCCCAGCAGCGCCGCCGTCAGCGCCGCCGGGGCCATGGCAGCGGAACGAGCGGCGCTCCGCCCGGCGCGGGCGCACGGCCGAGCTCCGGGGCTCAGTGAGGCTGCGCCCGCCGCGCCGCTCCGCGCCGCATTGTGGGGAGTGTAGTACGGAGCGGCTCGCTCCGGCACGAAGCGGCTCGGAGCCGAATGGCGGAGTCCCGAGGCAGGAGGGCCGCGGAGTGCCGTCCTCGCTGCGCACAGGGCAGGGCCCAGATAGTGCTCTCCCACCTAAATGAAGTCGGAGCCCAAAACTGGTCACCGTAACTGCACGGTTCCTTGCCTTTCCCCTCTTGACCCTTGCCCTGAACAGCCCATCGCACAATTTGTGTAGCCCACAAATTTTCTCACCCCAAGTTTTTATTTCACAGAATCACAGAATGGCCAGGGTTGGAAGGGACATCAAGGGTCATGAATCTCCAACGCCCTGCCACAAGCAGGGACACCAGCCTCCCCATTTAATACCAGACCAGGCTGCCCAGGACCCATCCAATCTGGCCTTGAACACCTCCAGGGAACGAGGCATCCACAACCTCTTTGGGCAGCCTGTTCCAGCACCCCACTACTATCTCTGTAAAGAACTAACCCTAACCCTAACCCCCTGGCACCCAACCTAAATCTTCCCTCCCTCAACTTAAAACCATTTCTCCTAATAAAACTCCTTACCTGTTTAGATAAGAATCCCCCTTAGTTTGCATGGCATTCCAGGGAAAGAGGTAATTTCCTTGTCTAATACTAGCAAGTTTCACACCAATAACAATAGTAGAATCACAGTAACACTGAGATTGGAAAGACCAATAAGATCATCTAGAACATCCATCACTCCATGCCTGTGAGTGTAGACCATGCCACTCAGTGTGATATCCACCTTTATCTTGAACATCCCCGGGAGTGGTGGGTAACTTCCCTACCTCTCTGAGCTTCCTGTTTCAGTGCCTCACCACTCTTTTTGGGACAAATTTTTTCCTAATACCCAATTGGAACCTCCCCTGGTGCAACCTGAGGCCATTTGCCAAGCTGAACAGTGCAGTTGGTACAGCAGAAGGAAGGGATGACTTCCAGTAGGACTCTGATAAACTCAAAAGGTGGGCCCTTATGAACCCAATGAGGCTCAGCAAAGCAAAGTGCAAGGTTTGTACTTGGGTCAAGGCAATCCCAGATATGTATACAAACTGGGAAAAGAACTCCTTGAGAGAAGCCTGGCTGAGAATCACACAATCACAGAATCACATGGGTTGGAAGGAATCTCAGGAGATCATTGAGATCAACCCCCTTGCTAAACCAGGTAGCCTACAATAGATTGCAGAGGTAGGCATCCAGACAGGTCTTGAAGATCTCCATAGGAGACTCCATAACCTCTCTGGGCAACCTGTTCCAGTGCTCTGTTACCTTTACCGTAAAGAAGTTCTATCCCATGTTATTATGGAACTTCCTCTTACAAGTTTTAGGCCACTACTCCTTGTCCTTTTGCTTCAAATTACCAAGAAGAGCCTGGCCTCATCCATTTGTCTCCCACCTCTCTTTAGAGATTTATAAACATTTATCAGATCTTCTCTCAGTCTTCTTTTCCCCAGGCTGAATAGACCCAGGTCACTCAGCCTTTCCTCATAGGAGAAACGCATTCATCTTTGTGGCCTTCTGCTGGACTCCTTCTAGGAGATTCCTGTCTTTTTTGAACTGGGGACCCCAGAACTGGACACACAATGCTGAGTAGAAGGAGAGGATCACCTCTCTTGACCTGCTAGCCACACTCTTTTTAATGCGCCCCAGGACACCATTGGCCTTCTTGACAATACATGACAAGGACATAGAGGTCCTGGTTGATGAAAAACTTAACATGAGCCAGTAATGTGCACTTTCATCCCGGAAAACCAATGATATCCTGGGTTGCATCAGAAGAGGGGTGGCCAGAAGGGCAAGAGACATAATCCTCTCCCTTTACTCTGCCCTGGCAGTGCCCCAGCCGGAGTGCCATGTCCAAGTCCAGAGCTTCCAGCACAGGAAAGATGTGCAGATTTTGGACAGGGTCTGGAGGAGGGCCGTGAAAGTAATCCAGGGGCTGGAGCACCTCTCCTGAAAAGACGGGCTGAATGAACTGGGCTTGTTCAGCCTGCAAAAGAGAAAGCTGTGGGGAGAACTCATTGCTGCCTTCCAGTATTTATAGGGCATTTATAAACATGAGGGAAATCAAATTTTTACATGGGTAGATAGTGACAGGACAAGGGGCAATGGTTTTAAACTAAAGGAAGGGAGATTTAGATTAGACATCAGGAGGAAGTTTTTTACTGAGAGTGGTGAGGTGCTGGAACAGGTTTCCAAGAAAGGTTGTGGATGCCCTACCAGCATAGTATTATATAATAAATATAAATATAAATATAAATATAAATATAAATATAAATATAAATATAAACATAAATATAAATATAAATATAAATATATAGTATTATATATATATATATAAGAATATCTCAAGTTGAAAGGGTACCCAACTGACTCCACACAGGATTACCTGAAATTCAAACTCTGTATCTGAGAGCATTGTCCACATACTCCTGGAACAGCTTGGGGCTGTGACCAATGACCTAGGGAGCCTGTCCCATGCCCACCATCTTCTGGTGAAAAATCTTTTCCCAATCCCCATCCTGATTCTTCCCTCCATTCCCTCTGAAGAGCTGTAGGTTGCCATTAGGCCATCCCTCAGCTTCCTATCTGTCTTCAGTCAAGATCAAGTATGTTTGGGAAAATGAGGAAGAAATTCAAGAGAAAACCCACAAACCTTTCATCCAGTTTCTCAGAGTTGGCCTGGATGTGATACCAAATAAAATTTGCAATTTTAACCTCCAATTAACGGTCATGTGCTCATGCTACCCATATCTGGGTACATGTTCATATTGCTGCAGTCTGCTCTGAGGCTGACTTTAACTCACATCACAGCCAAAGAGATGTATCCGATTTTTCTGCATTTTTCTTGCTGTCTCTCCTCTGACCGCCTATCATATTTCTCAAACAGTTTAACAAGCTGTATGAGTACCACATCTAAACACATTTGATTCTCTGAGAGACCTCTTCTTTGTTTTCATCTCAGAAAACTCTAATCACTCTTTGCCTTTCACTCCACTGTCTGGCTCACGATTACAACAAAGAGTATTTTAGTCAGGTGACACCAACGTGTCTGCCTGTGACAGAGATAGCTTTTGGCGTTCTTAAACCAATGCAGGGACCATAACCAGCGTGAGGTGTTCTTTCATATGCTCTTCTGAGAGAATACTGTGCTTCCAGCGGGTGTTGGAACCTCACTTACTTATTGCCTAGTGACCTTGCTGACAAAAAAAGTATAAGAAAGGGACAGTGGTTTACAATAAGATGCAAAGTTATAGGAACCAGAATATTCTTTGTTAGAGGAATAGATTCATCCTGGCTCCTGATGCAGGGTAAAGAATCTGCTATTTATCATATGGCAGTGGGGATTCTGACAGTCAGCACTCAGGTAAGGACTGATGCCGCAAAGGATAGACCTCTACCACTGTATGTACAGACTGAAAAAGATATAAGAACTGGAAGCTTCTAATCATGCCCTGGCCAGCGTGCTTATAGAATCATAGAATTATAGAATCATAGAATCACCAGTGTTGGAAAAGACCTCAAGATCATCCAGTCCAACTGCACACAGCTTTCACATTTGTAATGCTAACAATGCATACATGTAGGATGACTGATTATGTTCTGCTTCAGCAAGGCAGGGTCAGTCTTCCTACAGTTTGCAGCCGTGCTTTTGTGGTAAAGGTACACGTGCATTTTATACTTCACAGCTAAGGAATATTTCTTGGATGCCTTGGAGAGCTGATTTGGAGCTCTCATATGAAAACATCTGTTAATAACTTTTTTTTTTATTATCTCCATTTGGTGAAGTAACTCTATCCCGTCCTGGCAATGACCAAGCCACAGTAATTCACTTCTTCCTCATTTTCTGGCTGAGCTATAGAAATGTGATATATTTTGGGCATAAAGCCTTTAACACTTAAGAAATTCCAAGTACACCAGAACTCTGCAGTCTATTCCATCAATACGGCAAGCTAGTGTGTGAACACAAAACCTTTCCAGTGCTTTCTGTTCAAGTTTTGTACAGAATCATGGCTTTCATCTTTTGTTTCCAGAGATCTTTGTGGCTTGGATGAGAGCATTTAAAAGATTAGCTACATTTTTGGGAGGCAAACCACAATTAATGCAATGAAGCTTTCTGCAATAGCAGGACAGTTCATCTGGACAGAAGAGACCGAACCTTCTCAGAGGCTAATGTGAGACCCTGGAGTGAATTCCCACAGGAACGACAGATTACCACAAGCATTCACTACTGTCTTATACTCCCCCTGCAAGGCACATTCTTTTGGTTTTGTCTCTTCTCATATAAATACACAGCAACAGTAAAAATAAAACAGGACACTTGTTCCACTGGGGAGGGAAGGAGAACAAACACCACCTGACAGATGTTAACTGTGTCATTTGGAAGGCATTCAAAAACATGGACGACACTGAGATACAAGAACTTAGCACAAAAGAGGTACATTAGACCTATGGTGTAATTTTGCATGAATTCATGTTGCAGCAGACACCTGTCCCATGGAAACTCGTCTGAGTTTGCCAGATTCAGTTCATGCAGATTACAGAATAGACGTGAATACTATTATGAATCCAATCAATAAATAAATAGCTCTTTAGTCTTTGCCTAACTCATTATATTCATAGCATATCTGACACATTAACATGAGATCTATTGGAGCATACATGTCTTTGAGACCTCTACCTTGTCATTCCCATGGGGCTGATAGCAGTTAATTGCGGTTCTGTTCTGCTTTTAGCTGGGATAGTTTTCTTCATAGTGCCTGATATGATGTTATGTTGTGGCTTTAGGAGAAAAACAATGCTGATAATACAGTGATGTTGCTGAGCAGTGCTGTGTGGACCCAAGGACATTTCAGTTTTTCAGTATTGTAATGTCCTGCCAGTAAAGGGGCTTCGGGGGGGAACAGAACCAGAACAGGTGACCCAAATTGGCCAAAGGGATATCCCATACTATATGACATCATGTAAACAAACAAACAAACACCCTGTAAAACTGTGAGGAGTTGGTTAGGGAGGGCTGCTGCTGCTCAGGGACTGACTGGGCATCAGTTGGCTGTGGTGAGCAATAGCTTTGTACATCTCTTGTTTTATATACATATTTATTATTATCATTACTGTTATTTCTATTTCTTTTCTGTCCTGCTAAGTAGTCTTTAGAATCTATACTCAGAGGTTCAACTCATAGAACTTATGAGTTCTACCTTTTTTTTTTTTCCCCTCCCCCCAGTTCTCTCTGTCACCCCACTGAAGCAGTAGGGAGAATAGGCAGGGGGTGGAGTGGTGTCTAGCTGCTTGCTGGGTTAAACCACAACGGGTTCTAAATACCTCAGCTAGGGAAGAGATAAAGAATTGCTGATACATAAATTCATTTTGCATAGGAAATTATACTAAAGCCTGTACACAGAAAAATGACAATGTTCTGTAAAGCCAGCTTTATTACAGTAGGAAAACAATATAGAAAAATAAAGGGTTCTTGTAAACACAGTATCAAATATACTATTTCATATACTAATATTTCACTTGAAAGACAATCGCCCATAGAAGCTGAAACCTGCAGGTAACAAAGCTACGGAATGCACATTTAACAAGGTAATGACATGCAGGTAAACTGTACTTGTGGTAATTTCAGAAATGAACAGTAAGGATTATATCTGCAGATGTTTCTTCTTATAAATAACCCAATAACAGGTTTTTTTAGAGAAAATATTACTGTTCTGTCTCTTAAAATATATCTCAAACTATAAAAACAGTACAAATCTTTTTCTAATATTGAAAACACAGTGTTGTATCCAGAAGGGTAAACAAAAATAAACCCTAAACTGCTTAAGAATGCTATTAAAACAACTATGAAAAACTGGCCTATATTAAAAATATTTCATTTAAAGGTTTTTCTAGCCAGAACTTAAATCTTTAAAGAAAGTGCTTGTAGTACACAAATGTAGAGGTTTTCAGACCTACTGATATATTAGAGGCTGGCTGAGTCAAGAACTTTATCCATAATGGTACCACTCAGTCATGCAGATTTTTGGTATTTCTGAGCAACACCATAGGGAACATGTGCAGCTATGGTGCCTAATTTCTGTGCTCCTTCGATGTGAAACATCTGGTCATCAAAGAAGATGTGTGGACGTATTTTCACTAGGATTGGTCCTTTAGGAGCTCCTGCTAGGAAGAGCGCCTCATCAATCTCCAGACCCCAGCTACGCAGAGTCTTCAGTACTCGGGCTCCAGAACTTGCTGCACTTCTGGCTGTCACCAGGAAGGTCCTTATAGGACAATTTAATCGCTCATTTTTTGCATAGAACTTCTTCTGGAGTTTACCTAGATCTTCCAGAAAACCTTTCAAAGGACCCTGAGAATGAAATATTAAATGCACAATAAATATTTCCTCATCGTTCCTAAAATAATTCCCGTGCTTTCCTCCAGATTATCACTTACATACAGAATTCGTTCCTTAATGCTATGATGCTTGGAGCAATCTCTATGTGTAATATCTCTAAGTGGGTCTGCAAGGGCTTACAGGACATCTTACAACATGAAGCAACTATACTACTTAATACTGTGTACTTTAAAAACACCAAACTTATTTTACAATGATCCTCAAGGTGCGATCACTTGCCTGTACAAAGCCCAACAGCAGATTTAGTTACACAGATGTCCCCAAAGTCATTTCAGATGAATGACAACACTGTAATTACATCCTGATTAAAAGAAGTAAATTATATTTTGAGTCAATTTCCAATATGCTGTTTTCTGCAGAACTGCCATAGATCAAGCTTTTAGTCTTGATTTATACCATTGTTAACAACAGTAGAGATAGTATTTTATTGTAAGCTGATTTAAAAATATTTGTGGTCTTTAGATAAATTCCATGGTTCTACCAAGTACAAACCTGTGCAAGAGGCTTATTTTCATTCAGCTGTTCATGTTCAAAAAATTTATCTAATCCTTGCTCTTTGACAATCTGTTCTGATTCATCAGAAAACAGAACTGCATCCCCATCAAATGCCACTCTCAGCTGTGTATCTGAGTAAGCAACATCCTTGTTGGCAGTGAACATGGTAGCTGATGCAATGCCTGAAAGCAGATCAGAGAACTTCAGTTGCCATGTCCTGCAAAGTCATTCATAGAATTATCAGCAGTTCAGTTCCAATGGTTTATTTGTGGTGATCTTTATATATAGTGAGCAGAAACCATTCCTGAAATTAGTTTGCAATGGCTAATCTGTAACACATACATATGAAGGCTGTCTCATTGAAATAACTGATTTGATAGGCTCACTTTCAGTTCCATATAACATGCAAACCTGGTCGCTAAGGTGCTCTCCAAATGAGACAAAGCATGAAATTTCAATGAGACTGTTAAGTCAAAATATTTACTTTCCTTAATATTTTTTGCTTCTACAACACAGAAGTTAGCTTTTGTACTCCTATCAAACAAATGACTCAATTCAAACACACTGAATGGGAACAAGCAGGGATGCATGGGAATTCAATTCCTGGAAGATGGCAGCAGAAGACGCAAAAAGGTGAGACAGAAGTAGAGGCAGATTAAGTTAGCATTATCAGCAGATCAAAGGGTCTGAGGGGAAAAATGCAGAGAAATATTGTTTACTAACTAAATGATAAGATTTTGGCATGCATAACAATGACTTCCATCGTTTGATGAAGCAGCACTACTTTCTGTGAAAGACAAACAGTTCCTAGGTTGGCTTTTAGCAACAAACAGAGACAATTCCAACCTGCTTCTATAGCTTCTTGCACTTTCTCAGAGTCTGCTGACAGGTACAAGTTGGTAAGATACGCAGTCAGGTAGCCAACAGGACTTTTTCCTCCTGTCATGCAGAAGCGTTCAATTGTTAAACCTGAAATAAGAACAGCACAAGGTATGACTCTACTTGACACTACAAACCTGGAAAGGGAAGCTGTGAAAAATTACTCTAGCCTACAAGTGACACTAAGCTTCCAAAAGGCAAACCTGTTCACTACTGTATCAACGAATTTCACAACTTAAACTGACTGTGATGTTTCATCAGTCCTTCCATCTGGAGAACTTAACATGAAATCCCTTTAAGAAGCAGAATAAGTGCTGTGAAAGGACATGTATATGGAGTGTGAATACCAAAGAAAGAAATGAACTTACTCTCAGAAATTAGGATTCACACCTGATTAAGTCCGAGCTTTGGACCATATTCTGTTTAACACTATTTCACTTTGACCCACAAAAATAATTATCACTCCCAAAGGAACAGGTGTCAGTACCAAAGGAACTATTTTCAAAAAGATCAAAGCAGAAAAAATTAAATTCTTTTATTACATAAGCACAGGCAGTTCTATAGAGTAGTATTTATTATACTTACCGTAGTGATTAATGCTGTTTATGAGCCTCACTCCCACTTGGGCATGGTTGTTAGTCATCAGAACAATGTCAAATCGTTCTTCATCATCAGGGTACAGTTCAAGAAGCCTGGCATTGACATGCTCCAGTGCCTGCGGGGAACGAATGTGGAAGTCAACAGACACGTGGTATATGCCTTCCTTCCTCATCACTGGGGCTTTAGTGATAGGACTGTCTTAAAGGAGAAATACTTGAAGTTTAACTTTCTCAACTTGTTTTATTCCATTCTCCTCTGTTGCTTCCAGGAACTGGTTGCCTGAACTCATTTTAAGACAAGAAAGTTTCTTTTGCTCAAAGTTACAGAATTTAGCTAGAATGGAAATCCCTTTTCTTGAGATGCTGTGATCATCCAAAGTATATCAATGCATATATTGATTCTATGTTTTATTTTTATATTTTTGGCTTCCATGCTGAACTTCAATTTATTCTAAGCTCCCTTTGAATGTTTTACTCTGTTTTGGGTACCAAATATTCTTTTTCAGGAACAGAAAAGTCTCTTCTTCAGAAACATTCAAGTTTCCTGCTCATATTGCTTACTATTTAATGAAACATTGCTGGAGAACAGTAGTATCTTGTCCACTTAATGATTGTTCTTGGGAAATGAAAAAGGGGATTTCTGTAGGTAACTGCTTCTTATGAACAAATGTGAATTTGGGCAATATATTTACACAAAGATTTCACTAACACAGCTCAGGTGGTAAGGTGTCAAAGACCGTTCATAATTGATGAGCACCAAATCGTATCCTATCAAGCATGATTTGCTTGAAGACATCTTACTGATTTCAATTTGAGATCACTTTTAATGGGCTAACACTCCAATACGCTGTATTCCCAGTCTGGCATTCTTCTATTTCCTTCAATCCACTTGTCTGTCTCTGCATCCATCTTCTCTTGATATATATTTAGAATCTCATTCGTTTGGAGTAATACTTGCACTTTGCTCTAGATTTATACACAGATCTGTGTTTGAGAGCTTGGCCCTTGAATGAAATTCTTTGGGTTTACAGCAATAAAGACAACAATGAATCATCAAATGGATGCAAGATGGGTTGTTTCTCATTAAGGTGCTTTAAAAAGCCAGACCAAGTGTTAATAATTAAAATATAGATTTTATAACTAAATTCTGGAATTCTGGGAATCTCACTTTAAAAAGCATATCTACCTCATGTGGGACTATGTTTAGGAGAACTCTTAAGTCAGAACCTGGTATAAGGTCTAGGAAAAAAAGACAATTTCTGATCACAAGCCCATGGTACCTTTTTTTCCCCCTTTTTAAATTCTCTGCTACTATTCTAGTATAGCAAAAATTTCTTTAAGTATTAGAAACTAAGCAGAAGCGGAGGCAGGGAATGCCATTTTCTGTCCAAATGCCTCTACATTCCCTGCCCAAGTTGATCCCATGATATAGGAACATGGGTTCTTAAGTACTTCACGCATGAAATACAACACCATTAAGTTAGTATTGTAAAGATTTCAGTAAAGGAATACAAACAAAAATAAACTATTTGCACTTTCTTTATCTCAGATAGAAAGCTGCCATTCAACAAACCTACATTTCTGCAGCCTAACAATTCCTGTCACTAAGCAATTTATGATTATGTAAAGAATTCAGATGTAAACAGAATAATGAAAGGGAACAGAGATCAAGATGCATTTAGCTTGGCCTAGCTAACAGTTCTGATTTTCAAAGTGTGAGTCAAATCTAGCTTGTATTCAAAAAGAATTGGACACTGAGCCTTAAAAAATCCCTTGAAAACTGTCTGTGCTGGCAGGGCTGCTCTTTGGTATCTGCTATAGGTAGGAAAAGAAGCAGTAAATTCCCAAGCCAATGTAAACTCCCTAGTGCACACAGCGAATTATTTCATATCTATGCTTTTGTTAAAAACACCTTTACTAAGTTTGTGCTTTTAGTGCTATTGACAGTTACTTGGTATACTTTAATAGCACGGGTATTGACCTCAATAATTTTTTCCATTATGTATTTTCAAAACCTGATCAAATAGACTGAAAATGTTTACGTTCCTGAGACTAGAACACACCAATAAAGATCTACCTTTAAGTGAAGTTTTTTGTTCCTAAAATTGCTGTGGCAGAGCTTATCAGCCAATTTTCCATGGATACAAAATGAACTCTGTGGACAGCAGTTTCTTCAGGTTAGTCCCGCTAAAAATCTATGTTACTCAAAATCATACATATTATTTCAACCTGGGATTTTTTAACTTGCTTTCCATGCTGGAGGCTGTTTGCCTTGGCCATTTCTCTTATCCTGTTCAATGAAGGCAAAATATTCCATTACACCTCTGCTCAAACCTTGACTCCCAACTAGGGGTCTACTGTATTTTCTGATCCTCAAGACTTATTTCCAGGATGAGAAAGAATCTTAGAATCACAGAATGGCTAAGGTTGGAAGGGACTTCAAAACCCATTTAGTTCCAACCCCTGCCATGGGTTGGTTGCCAGCCAGCAGATAAAGCTGCCCAGGGCCACATCCAACCTCCAGGGATGAACGCCTCCAGGGATGACGCATCCAAAGCTTCTACGGGCAGCCTGTGCCAGAGCTCTGAATAAAGAATTTCTTCTTGACTTCTAATCTAAATTTCCCCTCTTTGAGTTTAAAACAATCACATTTTGCCCTATGTGAGCACTCCCTGACAGAGTTTCTCCCCATTTTTTCTGTAGGCTCATCTACAGAAAAACAGGGTACTGGAAGGCCACTACAAAGTCTCCCTGGTGCCTTCTCTTTTCCAGACTGAACAAGCCCTGCTCCCTCAGCCTGTCACCTCAGGAGAAGTGCTCTAGCCCTCTGAGCACCCTTATGGCCCTCTTCTGCATTCATATTCCAACAGGTCCATGTCCTTGTACTGGGGGCCTCATGGATGATCAAAGTGCAGCAGGTGGAGTTTCACAAGAGGAAAGCAAGGAAAAATTAAAGCTGATAAAAATAGTTCACTTCTGTATACAGTAATTTGATTCACGCTAAGTCAACAATGTCTTTAATTACAACAGTCCTAATAGAAGTGGGACTAAAAAGTGAAACTAGGATTAGGAACTGAGGGTTGTGTGTGGTTTGTTTTGTTTTGTTTCATTTTAGGGGAGGAGGCTGCAACAAACTTACAACAGTTTGGGACATATCTTAACTGTGAATCACCTCACAAGGAAGAGTTCTGTGCCCGCACCCAGCAATGCTGGAGGCACAGGGCCAGGGTTATCTCTGTGTAAGGAGGGCTCCCAGATCCTCTTCCCGAAATCCGCCCTCGCAGCATCCCCAGCGCCCCGCAGCCGCGCACCTTGACGAAGTGAAACGCCGGTCCGGGCTTCAGGGTGACGTTCTCGTTCTCCTGCTGGTACTCCACGTACTTCTCCACCCCCTGCTCCTCGTAGATCCGCCGCTCTTCCACCAGATCGAAGAGAGCTCGAGACGAGACGGCCACCGTGATGGCATGCTGAGGCTTGGGCTGCAGGGCGAGAGGAGGGTAGCGACGGCACCCCCGGCACCTCGGATATCCCCAGCCCCATCCCGCCCCCGCTCACCGGCCGCGGTCTCTTGGTGACCAGGTTATCGTAGAAGGCCTTGGCCGCCGCCCAGTCCCGTTCGGCTTCCTGCAACCCGCTTTCCTCGGCGCTGCCGGGCTGCGGCGCGTCCGGCCCGGAGCCGCTCATGGTGCCGAGGGACGGGGCGCGCTGGGCGGGCGCGGCCGGAGCTCAGCACCGGGAAGCGGCGGGGCCGCCCCGCCCCGTTCGGGCAGGGGAAGGCGGCAGGGCGGCGGCTTTCCCTTTCGCTCCAGCCCAGCAGCACCCGCCCCTGGGGCAGCGGGGACAGAGCGCGTCCACGCCCTGCTCGATGTTAGGCAGCACCCGCAGGCACTGATCTTATCTACGGATGACGTTTTATCTGCGGCACTTAGAGATTTATTATTGCTTTAACATTGGTTGGAAGAAGTTCGTGGCGAGAAAAAATTCAAAATACAGTAATAAGGATCTGATTGGCCTTGGAGCAGCCTGGGGTCCACTGTTCCACGCAGCTGTTAGGAATGGTCATTTAAACACAGCGTTTGTCATTCTGGCAGGTGGATTGGTCCTAAAACACAGGATCCCGCACAGGGACACTTACATAACATGGCCTACTTATCTCATGCATACCGCTCGGAAATGCTTCCAGCCTATCTGAACCGTAGCAGCGCTCCCTGTGCTGATGGGCCGGAGGTGGCAGTGGGGAAGGAAGCAGTTCTGCTGTCTGGGCTCAGTGCATCCGCAGCCGCTGTTGGCAAGTGGTGACTCCACAGTGTCAGCACACAGCTCAGTTCAGAGGAGTTGGAACATTTTGAAGGCAGACCCTAAACGTTGCCTCAGACCCTTGCTGTTGCATAATCTTCAGCAAATCATTTGTCCATCCCCAAAAGGAGTAATTGCGTTTGCTGCTTTTGCTTTTTTTCTTTCTTTTTTTTTTCTTTTTCTTTTTTTTTTTTTTTAAACAGGGTTTCCTGATGCAAGAAGGCTTATGTGATTATACCATCTGTCCATCGTTCCCTAGTGATGCCCAGTTCCAGATGAATTTGGCAGAAGGATAAAGATCTCAAAGAGATTTAAATTCTCAAAATATTTAATGCCCATCACCAGCAGCCTGCAGGAAAAGCTTGTACTGCAAATGCAGTATATTAATCTACTTGTTCTTGTGCTACATAATAGTGAATGAATGCTGCCTGGCTGCCTGCTTTCTCCATTGCCCATGGTCCCACCGAGCACAGGGGATCTGGAAGCAGTAGGATCTTTGAGGAAGGTAGGCAATGGGCAGGGCTGACCCAAATGGGGAAGAAGGGCTGCCAGAAAACCATAACAGAGGTGCACAGGTAGTACGTGAGAGTAGTTATTAGGAGGTCAGATAGAAAGAGAGGAGTTGGGGTTATTGTAAGCAGTTGTTGTCAAATTGCAGCATTCTATCAGAAGAGGGGTGGCCAGCAGGGACAGGAAGGTGATTGTCCCTCTGCTCTGCTCTTGTGAAGCCCGATTTGGAATAGTGTGTCCAGGTTCGGAGCCCCCAGTACAAGAAAGACAGGGAGCTGTTGGAGAGGGTCCAGAGAAGAGCCATGAAGATGATCAGGGGACTGGAGCACCTCCCCTACGAAGACAGGCTGAAGGAGCTGGGCTTGTTCAGCCTGGAGAAAAGAAGGCTGCGGGCTGACCTCATTTCAGCCTTTCAGTACCTACAAATAGGAGGGGAATCAACTCTTTGAAAGGGTTGATAATGGTAGGACAAGGGAAAATGGTGTTAAGTTGAGGGAGGGAAGATTTAGGTTGGATACTGGGGGAAGTTCTTTACTATGAGAGTGGTGAGGTGCTGGAACAGGCTGCCCAGAGAGGTTGTGGATGCCCCGTTCCCTGGAGGTGTTCAAGGCCAGGTTGGATGGGGCCATGGGCAGCCTGGTCTGGTACTACATGGGGAAGTTGGTGGCCCTGCGTGTGGCAGGGGGGTTGGAGATTCATGATCCTTGAGGTCCGTTCCAACCCTGGCCATTCTGTGATTCTGTGATTCTGTGCAACATCAAAGGCTTAACAGACATCTGAACAAATCTGGATTTAGTGGCTCTGCTACTAATAGGTGTAGTTTGCTGACCATACAAAGCTGGGAGGAGCAGCTGACACATCAGAAGGCTGTGTAGCCATTTACTGAAACCTGGACAAGCTGCAGAGTTGGGCAGAGAAGAACCTGATGAACTTCAACAGGATCAAGTGTAGGGCCCTGCACCTGGGAAGGAATAACCATATGTATCAGCACCGGTTAGGGGATGACTGGCTGGAGAGGAGCTCTACAGAGAAAGACCTAGGTATCCTGGTGGGCAGCAGGTTGGCCATGAGACAGCAATGTGCCCTTGAGGCCAAGAAGGCCAGTGGCATCTGCATCATGAACAATGTGGCCAGTAGGTTGAGGGAGGTGATCCTCCTACTCTCCTCTGCCTTCATCTTAGACGAGGGCCACATCTGGAGTACTGTATTCAGTTCTGGGTTCTTCACTTCAGAAAAGACAGGGATCTCCTAGAAAGGGTCCAGCAGGGGACCACAGAGATTATTGAGGACCTGTAGCACAAGGAAAAGTTGAGAGACCTGGGACTGTTCAATCTGGAGAAGAGAAAGCTGAGAGGTGATCTCATAACTGTTTATAAATACCTGAAGTGCAGGCATCAAAAGGATGGGGACAGACTCTTTTCATTGCCATGAAGTGACAGAACAAGAGACAATGAGCAGAAACTGGAACACAGGAAGTTTCATACAAATACAAGGAATAAATATTTTACAGGGAGGTGACAGAGCATTGGAATAAGCTGCCCAGAAAGGTTGTGGAGTCTCTTTCTCTGGAGATATTCAAGACCTGTCTGGATACTTTCTGTGCAACCCATTGTAGGGAACCTGCTTTAGCATCTGGGTTGTACTAGATTATCTGCAGAGGTTCCTTCCAACCCCTATGATTCTGTGATTCTTTTCCCTGAGTTTTGATCCTGAACGTTTCCCTGCACTGTCTGTACTCAGAGCTGCTGCATGACACACTACTGAGAGCCCCGTCTCCTTCCTGTAGTAAGATCAGGCAAATCCCTGCATGTCTGTCAGCATCCAGCATGGGGGAAAAGCTGAAAAAGGGAGTTCAGCCATAGAACAGCTGCATCTCATCCCAGTCGTTCCCACTGTCCTGCTCAAAGGCATCAGCACCAGCCTGAGGTGCTCTCTAATAAGATGCTACTCATGCATCTAGTCCTGGTTAAGTGCTGCAGTTGGTGAATTGCATTTTATTGAATGGTATTATTTGTGTTCCTCCAACCCAACGAAAAGAGTTATTGCTGAAGGACTGAAGACTCCTTTTAACCTTTGAAAGGCATCTGAAAATGTAAAAGATGATAACTTGATTCTGGTCCCAAGCACTGCTGTTGAAGTGCTGCTGCTGAAAGCAATGCTATACTAACGTAAATATTTAACTCTCAGAACCCACATGGTATCTCTACATAGCACTCATCTGTGTGAACATATGCACTGAGCTGAGCTGTCTCTGTTCTGCACTCCATTGCTCGCTGCTGACATACCCTCCATTTCCTCCTTCGCTGGAGATTGTGAACTTCAGGCCTGACATGAAAGCCTTCCAGCTTCAGCACCTTATAAATGAAATCTTGACTTTCCAAACACGGCATGTAGCTGCCTTATCTACATCTAAAAAATGTGGTAATGCCCATGGAGTTCCAATAAATAGCTGTGTCTTGCTTTTACTGAATCTCCTGGGGAGTCTGAGAATAGGAATGGGTCCAAAATGGAGTGATTTTGTGGTTTCTGAGCTAAACTCAAAAGGAAAGGAATTTTCTGCTATCACCCATTAATTTGTAAAGTTCTAAGGCATTTGTATTGAAACTAAAAAGATGTGTGTAACTCTTTGTGTGCTTTTTTTTTTTACATGCCTTGGGCTGTTGGAACCAGCAGAATGGGAAAAAAGTTCCCTTGCTTGAGCGCCATGTATTTTTCCAATATTAAAAGCAACCATTAAGTAACATTTATATGTTTCTTTTCAGGAAGGAGCTCAAAGTGTGTTATTAATGGGAAAAAAAAAGCAAACCCACACTTCTATCTGGAAGGATGTGAAATATTTCCAAACATTTAGCATACTGAGACCAGAAGTAAGGAAAAGATCACAATGGAAAGACCTTTTCTGCCTTTAAATTTGTCAGTCCTACTTCGTACTGTGCATGATTATGTCGCAGACATTCAGTCTCTGGGGCCTCATTCAGTCATACCTGGGCCACTTCAGGCTGTGCCTCCTGTGATCCTTGTATGACTAATTGTGTACTAAGGCATTCATTTGCAACAGAAACATAAGCTGGATAGTGATTGACAGCTCATGTTCTGCTAAGGCTATCTATTCTATCTCCACTACCCTTTGCATGACTCATTCCAGTGTTCATGGGGCGGATTATGTGACACCCAAACCCAGCAGTACAGAGGTTGGCAACAGTCACGGAAGGAGACGAGCACACTGCACACTTTGCTCATAAGAGGAAGGCAGAAAGATATTTATTGATATAAAGTAGATATAATGTGGTAATTTGAACAATGGTGACAGCGACTTAACAAGATTTGAAACAGCCAGATATCCGTGGCCATTTGCTACACAGAGGGTAGGGGAGGATAATTAATCTAAGTGAAGCTGGTATGGCTTAAAAACAATAAATCACTTACTGAGGATCTGTCAGCAAGACGTCATCACATCCTAGGTGAATCTCTGTGCAGCCATTGAGTAAACGTGAGTGGTATCCCTACTCAAGGGGAGATTCTGACGTGCAGCCAGCTGCTTGCAAGGAGAACTCTCAAAGGAGTTCTCAGACTGCTTGCTATTTATGGGGTAAGATGATTTGTTGGTTCTGTCTGTCATCACGTGTCTGAGCGCTGATGGTGAAACCCTGATTGTTATTAGTCCCAAGGACAAGGTCTTATGGTACACACCTCATGGTGTGCACTATGCCTTGGACATAAGCACAGGGCTGGGTGTGGGGGCAAGGAGTGCCCCCACACCCAACCTGTCACAACCACCCAACCTGGTTAGGTGACAATCCAGCATAAGTACAGAGATACTGCGGGTACTGCTGTGTGGAGATATAAGGCTCACTGACTTCTCATCTCCTTTCTCTAAGAAATCCTGTTTAATTATTGCAACGACAGTTTTGTTTCTCTTTTTATTGAGATTTTCTATTTCTTAATCTTGTCAGGATGAAATCAGTAGCTAAACTGTGTCCTTAGTTTTCTGGATGTTTCTTCTCAGGCTTACTACAAATTTTCCTAGAAAAGGATAATGCCTGTAGTATTCATATGACTGAACTGACTCGCTAACTCTTCTGAGCTGAACAACAAGTTGTGAGCTTACTTTTCCCCCAAGGAAAGCTCCTTATGTAATCACAAGCATTCAGAAGCAAACCAAAGAGAATCCTGAAATTCAGAAAAATGTTATATTTACCTGAGCATTAGCCAAAAAATATGATAAAACAGCATCTTAGCTTCAGGACTGAATATTCCTGCCCCAGCTAGGTGTTTGCTAGTGGAAGAATTAAGAAGGATTCAGTGACTTCTCTCACAACAATTGAGCAGGAGTCAATCATAGAATTACAGAATAATCATAGAATCACAGAATCACAGAATCATAGAATCATAGAATGACTTGGATTGGAGGGGACCTCAAGGATCATGAATCTCCAACCCCCCTGCCACACGCAGGGCCACCAACCTCTCTTTAATACTAGACCAGGCTGCCCAGGGCCCCATCCAACCTGGCCTTGAACACCTCAGGGAATGGGGCATCCACAACCTCTCTGGGCAGCCTGTACCAGCACCTCACCACTCTCATAGTAAAGAACTTCCCCCAGTATCCAACCTAAATCTTCCCTCCCTCAACTTAACACCATTTCCCTTTGTCCTGCCATTATCTACCCTTGTAAAAAAAGATGAATGACACAAGAATGTAGTCTTGCTGAAAGTCCGTCATTAAAAAAAAAAAAAACTCAAAAAAGGTGCATAAGCTGTAATAAAATAATTATATTAATGCTTTTACAGCTAACTTAGGAAAGAAACTGATCAAATCATACTGATGGATTAAAAGCGAAACCAAACAAAACAGCAATACAACTACCACCAATGAAAACAACAGCAATAGTAACGGATTTAATTGGTCTGACTTTGTCTTTGCAGCAATGGAGTTTTGCTATGGGCTGTGTTCCCAGATGAAGCAGAATGTCTGCAAAACAAAACAACCAGACACAAAAATAAGATGGAAATTTGGAAAAATATGCACGCAAATCCCATGGATTCTACAGAGTAAAAAATACAGGGCAAACCCAAAATTTACATTCAGATCTGTATAACAGAGATAATTCTTTAAATGGTTTTTATTATGCACCAATTGTCTCTATGATAATAGAAACAAATGGAGGCCCTAGCCAAGCAAGTAGATCTACAGAGCAACAAGTCTGAGCAAGACTGAGACCTACATCCTGAAACCCACAGAATCACAGAATGACAGAATTGTAGGGGTTGGAAGGGACCTCCAGAGATCATCGAGTCCAACCCCCCTGCCAAAGTAGGTTCCCTACACCAGGTCACACAGGTCGGCATCCAGGCAGGTCTTGAACATCTCCAGAGAAGGAGACTCCATCACCTCCCTGGGCAGCCTGTTCCAGTGCTCCATCACCTCACTGTAAAGAAGTTCTTGCACACATTTGTGCAGAACTTCCTATGCTGCAGTTTCCAGCCGTTTCCCCTGTCCTGTCTCCACGTACCACTGAAGAGACTGGCCTCACCACTATGGCCCCCACACCTCAGATAATTATAAACCTGGATCAGGTCCCCTCTCAGTCTTCTTTTCTCAAGGCTGAACAGACCCAGTTCACTCAGCCTTTCCTCATAGGGGAGATGCTCCAGGCCCTTCACCATCTTCGTGGCCCTCCGCTGGACTCTTTCCAAGAGATCCCTGTCTTTTTTGTACTGGGGAGCCCAGAACTGGACACAGTACTCCAGATGAGGCCTCACCAGGGCAGAGTAGAGGGGGAGGATCACCTCCTTCGACCTGCTGGACACGCTCTTTTTAATGCACCCCAGGATGCCATTGGCCCTCTTGGCCGGAAGGGCACACTGCTGGCTCATGGCCAACCTGTAGTCCACCAGGATGCCCAGGTCCCTCTCCACAGAGCTCCCCTCCAGCAGCTCATCCCCCAGCCTGTACCTGTGCATGCAATTATTCCTCCCCAGATGCAAGACTCTACACTTGCTTTTGTTGAACCTCATCCGGTTTTTTTCTGCCCAGCTCTCCAGCCTATCCAGGTCTTGCTGAATGGCAGCACAGCCTTCAGGCGTGTCAGCCAATCCTCCCAACTTCGTATCATCAGCAAACTTGCTGAGGGTGCCCACTATTCCCTGTCAGCCAGTTCTCAACCCACCTCACACTCCACTCGTCTATCCCACACTTCCTCAGCTTTGTTATAAGGATGTCGTGGGAGACAGTATCAAATGTCTTTCTAAAATCAAGGTAGACTACATTTACCGCTCTTCCCCTTTTGATTAGTTTTTCTGTTTCAGAAGTTATACTATTTTAGGATTCACCCAGGTAATTAAATATATTATTTTGCATTAAGTGCCTAATGATCTAGCTATTAGGACACTTTAGATTCCGTGATCATATAAAATTAGGTTATAGTCTTTAATGAGAAAATCATATTGAGAAAGACTTGTAGGTCATATTTCCACATGCTTGTGCAAAAATGCCTTGGATATAGCACTTAATCCCTCTTGCGCTACTAGTTATATTCAACAAAAACAAGGCTGTTAGATGGGTTTTTCCAGCTCTTCTGAGCAGAATGTGGTTTCACACTAATCTCATCATCAGAACTAGGTCTCAAAGTTTGCACTTGACTGTCAGTGAGGGCAGTAGTGCACAGTCCCTGTTGTGATGACAGAACAGTCGGTCCTATCGGCTTTGGGCAGAGATAACAGCCCAACCAGAACCATCGGAACAAAAATACCCTTAATGCACCATAGCACTGGCTGTCCTTCACACGTATATTGGGGGAAAACAGAACCACTGCTTTTCTAAAACAGAACATCTGCCTTTTCTCTTTACATACATAGAAAGCTTCACTACTCTGCCCCCATGGTGTAGCACACAACTAATGGGATCTACACAGCACACTGGGACAGGATTTTTGTGTGCATAGCCAGCCCTCCTGCTGCTGTCCTTGAGGACAAAGCCTTTTTGTGTGTTCCTTAAGAGCATCTGAAAAGAAATACTCTTTATTATGCACCAATTGTCTCTATGATAATAGAAACAAATGGAGGCCCTAGCCAAGCAAGTAGATCTACAGAGCAACAAGTCCCAAAGAAAAGAGATTTAGTCAGAAGCACAAACTGCTCCAAGGAAAAGATGTGGAATGGTGTGATTATACCAATAGATTCATAGAGTCATAAAATCATTAAGGTTAGAAAAGAAAACTAAGATCAACCAGTCCAACTGTCCACCTACCCCCAAAATTACCCACTAAACCATCTCCTTCAGTGCAGCATCTCCACATTTCTTGAACACTCCCAAGGACAGTGACACCACCACCTGCCCAGGCAGCCTGTGCCAGTGCCCAACCACTCTATCTTGAGAAGTTTTCCCTAACATCCAACTTAAGAGGTGAGCTTTAACTGCAGAAAGTTTTTTTCTGACTGCACATGGCTACCATCTATTTCCAAAAAGAGGATTACAATTGATTAGGGCAGCACTAGGGGAAGAGAGGAGCCAGAAGTATAAATACAGGAGGAGATTTAGGGCTTCTCTAAGCCATAGCTTCAGACCTGTCATCAACCTGCACACGACGTGCCTGTTACTTAACTTATAGTGTGACTCCACTTTGCAGGGAATGTGTATCTCATTGCTAGTTTGGGTCCCCTCACTCCTTTTGGCATGTTAAGCATTTGGGAGAAAATGAATGAGGACTAAAAGTGATGATAATCTGTTATTGTTTGTGTTATGCTAGTTACCAAGGGCCTCCAAAAGCCCTAGGGAACTTCTGTGTTTGATCCTGTAGGAACACACAGGAAGGTGCTCCCTATTTGATGTCCATCCTCCCCTCCTCAGTCCTCTCAGCAGAAAGAAAATGACTTTTGCAGACCTCTCCCAGCTCAAGCATGAAGTGTGGGACTTGCACAGTTGCTCTGCTCCTCGTGCCTCCCTGCAGCCAGGCCCTTGACTCAGGCACTTGCAAAGCAGTGCCTCAATCCTGCATTTGGCCCACACATGGCCCACTCCACGTCCCTGGAGGTTTTCAAGAAAAGGCTAGATGTCACACTGAGGGACATGGTCTACAGCAATCACAGTCATGGGCTGATCTAGGTGATCGTAGAATCATGGAAGGGCTTGGATTGGAAAGGACTTTAAGGATCATCAAGTTCCAATCCCTCTTCCACAAGGCTGCCAACCACTAGATCAAATACTAAATCAGATTGCCCAGGGCCTCATACGACCTGGCATTAAACATTTCCAGGGACGGGGCGATCTTAATGGTCTTTCCAACCTCAGTGGTTCTATGATGCTGAGTCGATGAAAACCAGGTTGCTGTGAGCACCCTCTGGCAGAGGGGGCCAAGTGACAATGGTGAGTTTGTGGGACTGATCTGCAAACAAGGCTGAGACCCACACTTAAATCAAAGCTCCTTGTGCTATGGCTTCTCCTTTTATCATGTAAATTACAATGTTCCTCATACATTACATCAGCTCACAGCACACTACAGCACCATCCACTGATCAGGGAAGGTAACACTGCAGCAGTCTGCTTTTAGTTTCCTTAGATGTATCTTTTAAGTTGTATTATTTACATCAAAGCTGTGTTTGCATTTCTCTGTTTTCAATATATTTCTTGAGGATATGGAATGATAACAGCAAGACCAGCAACGACAACAACAGTAATAACATAAAAGCAGTGTTTCCAGTAGGAGGCTTTTACAATATGAAATTCCATCACAAAATCCAACAGAAATTCAGAGGGCTTTTTATAGGCTTTGAATCACACAACTGGGTTGTGCAATCAGCTCCGGCTCCTGACCTTAAACAAAACACAGACTCTTTGCCCTGCTTTCATTGTAATTTCCTTCCAATACAGAAATTTCCAGGGCAGTTGCAGTTATTGTGGGCTTCCTCTGTGACAGAGGTATGTAGAAAAGACAATTCATTCCTCACATGCACCCTGGAGAGACTTTTCTTTTCATACTAAAAGATAAGATGGGTAAATCATGTTTTTAAACTTGGTGAAATACTGTGAAATGGGATTGAATAGTACTTCTGGAGAAACTCAGGCTGGGAGCTGTGAACATGCAGCGAGCAGGCCTCTGGCAGTTCCCAATGACTTGTTCCCTGATGACAGTGTCTTCCACTGCCTGCATATGGTTTTAATTAAATTGCATCGAGTATTTTTGTGACCTACAGCCATGGCCCTTCGCTCTGCCCTGTCTGCTTATGGGGGCTGAAAAGACTTGTAAATTGTGACTTGCGACTCTGGAATCAGAAGGCTGAGCTGGTCCTGATCCCACTGCCGACAGCGCTGCTGGGAAAACCAGTCACAAAATTTACCCTGAAAATCTGGTGCCTGGATAAATTTCAATTTCAGTAACAAAATATTGCTATATACAGTGTAGAAAGAAGGAAAAGAGGCAAAGAGTGAGAACAGATTTCCTGAGTCTGTTTCCTTGAATTCACATTATCTGTGAGTCTACTGATGTGTATATTAAAACTAGTTTGATGTCTTTCTTTTCTTTTTTTATTTTTTTTTATTATTTATTTATTTATTTATTGTTAACTTGGGAAAACTGTTAAAAACTTACTCAGACTCATTTTCTCTACTTTCCAGACTTACACAAATGTATAAGCTTGACTTGACATACCAGAGCTTTCTGTCATGGTTCTCTTGTCTCTATGGGAGTGTATCCCTGCAGCCTTTATTTCAGTGAGGTGCTTTCCCCATTCACCCTAGTTGTCTTTCTTTGCATCTGTTCCAATTCCAGTAACCCTCCAATAAACCAAAGTAACCAAAGTTTTTTTGTGTGTATATCAATGTTTTACCAGGATTTTGTGGCATTTCATTTCCTGGGGTACTGAACACATTATTTGGATTGCTGTAGATCATTTAGATCCTAATTCATCAAGCCTCTTGTCTCTAAAAGCTGTCCATAAATGATCGTCCAGGAATAAGAAATTTGAGTTGCTTTTAAGCCTTGACTTGTGTGTCACTTGGTATGTGCTCATTACATTTCAGCAATATTTACTAATTCTTTTCTAGCAGCTTTTGTTAACCAGAGAGATGCCAGACTTCTTGTTCATTTTCTGCACTTCTTAATCTTGTGCCGTGTATCATTACATTTCATTTCATTTTTCATCTGCTAGCTTTCAAGGTCATTCAACCTTACTGAACAAATTGAAGTGAACCAGATAAAATTTACTGACTTCTCAAAACCAGAAATGACTGCAGTCATTAACAAAAATTAAATAGAATCAGATTAATGAATGACTCAAGACTAATTACCATCAGCCAATGAGTTTCTCCAGGTTCCATTTAGTTATTCCTTCTCCACTTTAATATTCATTTCATAATATCACATAAGTAAAAGATTCTGTAATAAATCATTATGTATTCAGTCAAATCACATAACCAAAATAAAACTCTTTACAGATCTTCAAGATTTTTTTAAAGAACTTCCTCTGTATATTAATGACATTAATGAAAAAATATGTATTCTTGCATGGTCTGCCTTTGTTAAAACTATCTGACATTTTATTCTACATCTGTTTCCTTCCTTCTAGTTCTGTCTCAAAGTCTTGAACGCTACTTGGATCTTCAGATTATTTACAGCTGAGTCAATTAATAATTGTCTGATAAAAAGCTATCTGTATCTATCACTGTAGATATTGCTTCTTTAATATCCTTACCATTTACATGAATCAAGTAAAAATAACATTGCTTCTTATCCAGACTGGAGATGTGTGATGAAATCTGCTGTTTATCAAATCCAGAAGTAATTAGTGCTTATCATTACTGGTACCGCTTGTTCTCCAGTCTATCCACTCATTTCTGCTGTATTGACACAGTTCCTGGTGGTATTTATATCTCTAATAATATCACAGATATTTGGATATGGTATTTCTCACTGCCTTTTCTAATCAGTTTAATGGTTTTCCTCCCTGTTCATGAACCTCTTTCACATGACATCTTTAAATTAAAGTCTATGGTCAAAATTCTGTCCTTCATGCTGGGAGTGAGATATCTTATGTAGAAGAATTTAACCCTTCCAGATATTGGCTTGCCTGTCCAGGATTAGGCTCAAATGAGCCACAGCAGACTGCCAGTGACAAGGTTTGCATACATCCCCCACAGAAATGAAATCTTTAACTCTTAGCAGACTGCCTCAGAAATTGAAAGTGGCACAGGGAACGCTGGGTTTGCTCTGTTGGCTGGATATTTGAAATGGAAGAGTTGCATGATATCTAGACAATTGATTTCTTCTTGCTCTGTAAGAATCATCTGAGATAGAAACCCCTCTGTTAAGCTCCTCAGATCTCCAGTTAAGCTGAATTTCATCAGGTTGTTCCTCTTCACCAGTCATGAACATCACAAAAGTACCATTGAGATGAGGGGAAAAACACTGTATTTTGTTGTAGTTTCTATCACCATAACAGATTCCACATAGTACAAAAGCACCAACCAAAAGGCTCTTAACTCTCTATAACAGGTTTTTGTTTCTTTTTTGTCTTCTTCTGTGGGTTTCAGAATGTTGGCAGAAGGTTTTTGGGAATCTGGGTAAGAATGGAATATGGTCACTGCAGATCTTAACTTCATGAATTCTTGCTAACTCAAGTATATCTCTCCTGGGCACATGTAAACAGCTTTTCCAAAGTCTCATGACTTGGCAAATTTAAGTTGATTTTCAGAAATATGGCAAAAGTTACTTAAAAATATTAATGTGAGCCAAACAGTTTGTTATTCCTGAACTGCATTATGAGAGGCAGATGAACAAATTTTGCTGAAATAACTTTTCTCAGTTGAGGCTGAGTTTAGAATAGTAATAATAATAATAATAATAAAAAAATACAAAGATTTAAACCTTTGGCAAGGTGGAAAATATTAGTCAGCTTAAGTTATAGCTATTAATACATATTCTGCCAACATTCTGTATTCATTCCAAAATGGGAGAACTCTTTGCTGTTGAGTAAAAAGCTGTGAAATAACTGGTAGCCACATTCTTGGGTTTTATTTAGTGCCAAGAAAAAGACTCTAAAGTGCAAACCGTGCACTGCATATGATTCTGATGAAAAGCAAAGGAAGGTAAGTAGTCAGATAAATGAAAGCACAAAAACATAGGTAAAATTAGTTTTTCAGAGGATGTGGATACCAATTTCATAATATATCCCAGTGAAGTTAAGTTACGTTGTGAAGCTGTAGGAAGACATCAGCCATAACATTTGGTGTATCAACTATTCTGATATCATACAAAAACCAATGGGTTACAGCAGGCACTCTGACTGAAGGACCCACACTGTGTTGGGATAGCATCTCCTCATCCTGCAATGCCACTGCAGGGAGCCTGGCATCAGGACCTCCAGGACACCTGACTCCAGCTTGTATAATGGTTGGCAATGTAGTGGCTGCTCTCAGTTTTAAGGATGTGTAAGTAGACAGTGCAATGTATTTGCAACGAGTAAGAACTCTTATGACTCCACATCTTCTCAGCACAGGTGAGAATGAGGTTCTTCCTTGCTCTTGACTTTGGATTTTACAGTATTAGTGCATGACCTTATAAGGAATGAATGAAGAAGTTATCCGAGACCTTAAAATACATTTTTTTACAGCCAGACACCACTGAAATAATAACTGTATAATGCCTTTAGTTTCAGATTTCTTGTCAGTGGCTTTCTTATTATTTTAAGAATTAATTGGCTTTTAAATCTGTATTTATTTTTAAAGATTGCAGTGTAATTAAAAGGGGAAAATAAACAAAAATGTTCATATTATATTATACAATAAATGTTTAAAAATGATGTGATATAAATCATGAAGATGAGGTGGACTATGATTGTTTTTCTAGAAGAAAAGGTAGTCTCAGAAAATACAAATAAATTCTGATGGAAGGTTAAAAAGAGTTTTCTGTAATTCAGAAAGATGTGACTGGTGCTTATGAGAGAGGAAACCAAAACCTTCATAAGCCTGCCGATAAATAAATGCTCTGGCAGCACATGATGTACTGCATGAGCCATGCTGCTCTTCTTGCACCCACAGAGCGGCATTGCCCAAAGCGAGTAGTTTGGACTTGCTCTGTTTTCTGATTTTTACACATAGAATTATAGAATCACAAGTTTGGAAAGGACCTACAAGATCATCTAGTCCAACCGTCCTCCCATTACTCTTGCTGCCACAAGCCACTAAACCGTATCTCGTAGCTGTTGGCCACGGTAGTATGCATGTACTGTTATTTACTAAAAAACCTTGACTCTAAACATCTACTCATGTTGGAATTAAGGCTTTTGGGCAGATCTCAGCATTCCAGTCTCTGGAAATACCTTTGCCTATGTGGCCTCAGTCATTTATAACATCATGGTCAACAGGGAGCAGGTTGATTTATTGTTAATCGTTTAGAGAAGAGCCTCATGCTCTCTGACATATCTTCTCTCTCCCAGTGTGTCCAGTAACATCTATTCAGTATTTACTTCTGGAAAAATATAGAGATAACAAGGTGATTTTTGTATGACTTCGTACCATATTTCTTTCTAATCTCTGGACAGAGAAATACATCATCTGAGTTTTCCACTTCATCAGAATCATTTTTTTTCTAACAGGGTGTTCTACTCCTCCATAACACCGAGATGATCAGAGCCCTGGCAGGGCAGCGGTCTGTCCAAGTGCCAGCAGAGAAGCTGACAGCAGACTCAATCTTCTAGTCTAATGGACGATGGTGGTGCCAGCACATGTGTCTTCTGGGAGATAGGAATGTGGATCTCACACAGCAGTAGGACTTTTTTCCCTTTACAACACCGAGCAGGGCAGCAGCAGTGCCATTGGTTTCCTTGCCGCCCTGCTGAACTCCAAGACAGATAAACTGTGGGATGTTCTTAGGAGCTCCTCCATGGGGTAGTAAGATAAACATGAGAAACATAAGGAGATATTAAAGACTAGATTATAATCCATTTTCAGGAAACAGCATTTTCTCCAGCAAGAGAGACTGAACTTTATCAAAGGGGAAACTTCTCCAGGAGGACTTGCCAAAGTAAATCTCTTTGATGCAAATGGTTTAAGCAAAGACATTCACCTTAATCTACTGTGTGGTGACCTGCTCTTCTGATACAAAGAATAATTATGGTGTTTTCGGAATTGCTGTGGTCTGCAAATCCTCCAACTCTAAGTTCTTAATGTTCCCGCTTCACCACTCTGATCTTGGTCACCCACATTTCTTGTAATTTTGGCATTGCTTAATGCCTTCAGATGTTGCTTGGAAGGACTTCACTGCCTTTTGAAGGACAGATTAAAAAAAAGCAAGTTTTTTTTTTACCTTTATGTTTTATTATTGTGCCTGTGTCTAATGAAGTGAATGACCCACAAATAACTTGATTGAAGTGCAGAACACAATGGAGAAGACGAGTGTTTAGCTGTTGAAATTAGTATTTTCATGCAGATTGATGTTTGTGCCAGTTTGCCATCCCGGACATTTTCAGTTCAGTTTATTTGTGTTACAGTAGTAGTGACAATGTAGTTAAATATAGCCTCAGAAAACAGGATCTCTGCCTGTTTCATTTGTATTCTACTGTTCTTTCATTAAACATTTCTTCATCTCTGCAGAGCCAAATTCTTACAATAATAAATCAGAGACACCTAAGGTTCTTGCCAAGTCAAATATCTACAGTTTCTGGCAATTATGTAATTTCCAGATTTGCTACAATGACTCTTGCCGATAAGTCAATTGTCATAAAAAGAAATGTTCCAGACCAATCTTTATTAGGGTGTCCTTCACTGATCTGTGTAAAATAATCCCCTTCCAGCCCCACTTTCTTTTAGAAAAGAGAAACATAATTACAGCTTTTTCCCTTGCTATGAATGACTCTTCATCATAACAATTTATATCTGGAAAATGTCACAAGAAAATGTGAAAAAGGTAAGTTTAAACCAAAGAAATCAAGCACTGCTGTTATTAATAGAACAGCTCAAAAATGTTTCCCATGATGTGTTATAATGGCTCTGTCTTATAATAAAATTTAACAGTGATGTATTTCCCTTGTTCTCAAGTTGATTTTGTATTAGAAGTCCAGACAAAAGTAATTTGTAGCAAAGGTCCTTGATCCAATGTCTGTATATGGAAAAGACTCAAAGGACTTTGTGCCCATTTAAAAGCCCTTTAAAATGATTAATGGCTAAATGCATTACAAATTATCAAGTATTTCACACTGACAAAACAGAGAACTTATTCTGAGTTTGGGCCAAATTTCCCTTCCTTTGTACTTAGAGTAAAATATCACACAAACAGTAATTTTGAGCACGCATTTAGGGTGGTGATGAAGGAAGGGCAGATAAAAAAAGTTCAGTGGTTTTTTTACCCACTTTTTGCTCTTTAATATAGGTGTTTTATATTTAAAAGGGTGCTTGCAATCCTCATTGTCACCTGTTTTGCAAAGCATTCTCTGAACGCTTCATCGTTTTGAAGGCAAACAAGGAAGAACAAAACGAAATCCCAGGACTTAGCTGCAAGTTCCCAATTTCTGATCACTCCTGGAAGTGATTCTGGCACCAGCTCTGAAAAAGAAGCCTGTCCTTTTCTGCACTTAAAAGCTAATGATTTATTTTCCAGCTCTCACTGTAGTTTCTTCTTGAGTTAGAAGGCAAAGCCAAGATATATTGGAGTGGCCTGTTGGGGCCAATACAGTTGGCCAATCTTGTTAGCCAATGTTCATTTGAAATAGAGACCTAAAATATTATTGTTTTATGAACAAATAGAAATGTTCATAACTAATAGAAAGGAAAAAAAAATAACCCACAGAAAACATCAACCAACCAACCAAACCAACCATCAAACAAACAAACAAAAAAAGCCCAGAGAATCAAAAAAACATGTGTTTCAGAACTAGTCAAAGAAAGAAAACACTTCAGACAGTTGCACACTTGTAACTACCACATTTTTTCTTGGTGGTGTTTTGGACTCCTTGTTGCTGGTGATGGCCACCTCAGCCAACCAGAGATACCGGCAGATGCCCCAAGCCCAAGCACAGTGGTTCATTCATTCAAGCTGTGATGCTGGCATCCCTCAGAGGCACGCTCAGGCATCACTCACTTCACCTCCAACAAGCTGCCTCTTCTATCAGCAGCTAGCACTCAAGAAGTTGGCAGCATGCCTTTGAGGGATCTGCTGGCTGCCACCTCTGCTTGAACTGCCACGTAGGAACACCCCATACCCGGTCCAAAACGTGTTGACAGCTAAGAATATATCAAATTATAGCAATTACTACATGTATTTAATGACTGTATGTTTACACAATTTTATTAGGTCATACACTTACTTTATGCAAGGAGCTTCAGAAAACTGGTAGTTCATGGGTGTTCAATCTTGTGGCTTGTCTGAGCTGCACTGAGTGAAAAGGAATTGTCTAGGGCCACATCCAAGGAGGTCGCTCTGAAAGTAATGCTTCCTAATTATTTCAATGGAAAATGCAACAAGTGCAAACAGCACAATAGGAGTATTTAATAGAGCAAATTCACAGCTACAAAACACTTTCAACACAGTCATGACCATTAGCTGTGCATTTTCACAGTTGTAAGGCTGATTGTGAAGCAAGGGGTATTTCTCCCTTCCCTTCCCTTCCCTTCCCTTCCCTTCCCTTCCCTTCCCTTCCCTTCCCTTCCCTTCCCTTCCCTTCCCTTCCCTTCCCTTCCCTTCCCTTCCCTTCCCTTCCCTTCCCTTCCCTTCCCTTCCCTTCCCTTCCCTTCCCTTCCCTTCCCTTCCCTTCCCTTCCCTTCCCTTCCCTTCCCTTCCCTTCCCTTCCCTTCCCTTCCCTTCCCTTCCCTTCCCTTCCCTTCCCTTCCCTTCCCTTCCCTTCCCTTCCCTTCCCTTCCCTTCCCTTCCCGGTAAAAGCAAATAGAACTGAATTGTCTACCATCACAAAAGTATTGTGAGGGCCATAACATGAAGGAGACTAATTAATCATGCACAGGACATAGCCAGCCTGTGAAATATCATAGAAAAAAAAAAATAAAAAAAAAATGGCCTCTGTATGTCTCTTTATCCATTAACACATTATTTTCCAGTTTCTGTCTCTTTCTACAAAACGCTTTTTTTCTTCCATGCACGTTGTGCCTTGATACTGCGCATGTAACTCAGTGACAGTTCGGAAGTTTGGCAGGTTTCCAGTTGCCCTCATGTCATCTTTATGAAATTTGAAAACATTAGGATTTTACGTACTATCTTTTGAAGTGATGATATGATTAATTATCCTGGAACTCATTAGCTGTATAGATCTAGGACATGTATATTGTGGGCAAACTCAACTGTTTAGTGATTTGTCTTGGGGCACTGTTAGGGTCAAAATTAAGACTGCTGTCCTCTTTTCCATCTCTTCCCTTCCCCCTCTTCATTAGCATGCCATCTGTAATAAAAATGAATTTTGCTACTAGGTATTTATAGACTTAAGGAGAAGTTTCAATCAGTAGAAAAACCCCAATACTCGTTCAAGCAGACTCATTCAAAACTCATTAAACACTCATTCCAGCACTAATATTTCAGAGTGTGTATGAAATGGTAACATTGTTCAGTTATTTCACAATGCCAATACCAACAAAATATCACTGAATCACAGGATGGAAGGGACCAGTGGAGGCCATCTGGTCCAACCCACTGCTCGCAGTAGCATGGAGCTTTGTTACCAGTTGTATATAAGGGCTCACCAGGCTCCCACTCAGGGTGACAATAAGGGCAGGGGTGGTTTTTCATTCCCTAACCTCTTACCTGCCAGCTCATCCCACTTTTGTGGATACAAGGATGTGCTTTTTGGGGCTAAACCCGCAGGCTGGCATCTGCTATATCATCTGGGCATCCTGGAAGCCTTCTCCAGCACAATTTCCTTTCTATCTGACTCCTATGGCAAGGCCACTACATTGGGCAAGCAGCTCAGAGATGGAAAATAACACTAAAAGAAGGGCTCAGGCACCATTCTATCACTGCAGGGCTTGGTGTTGGTATGCTCCTGGGCATGATGGAACAAGCCTTCCTCACCATGCCCAAGCCTACTATGAGGATTTTATGTGGCAGATGTGACTCCCATTATACTCACTGCATTTTGGCAGAGAGGAGATTTTACGCTTGTGGACATGAATTGTGTCGTGTCAGCTGGGCTCAAAGAAAAGGATTGTTTCCAAGTTGTTTTTTTGTTGTACAGAGATAAGCCGTATGATCCCAGAGAAGGCTACTCTGTTCTTCTGTGATGTCGCACTGAAGAAATAGAGGAGTATGCTTGACTGACAGGAAGGAGTACAGTAAATGGGCTCCCTTCAGCTTGTCCCACTTCCATGTGCTAGAGCAAAGAAATTCAGACATCCTTGTTTGTGCTCAGAGACCAGGGCAAGAACGGAGAGATCACAAAGAGACTAGGAGCAGCACCAAAATTAGCAGAGTGAATACAGCAATTCTATTAACATCTAATAATTCTGGCATTGTTTGGAACAGAGGATATTTAAGACCATTTCCATGGTATTAGTGCATCTCCCATCACTATACTCAAGTATTAAAGTATGGATTATAGCTAACATTAAAATTGCTCACATGGGACCCAAGAGACCCTTTGCACTTTGGTGAATTACAGGAATGCTTTCAGAGAAGCAGATTCATTGATGCAAATAAGGCAAAATCTACTCTTAAATTTATGACTAACATCATAATGCAAGTTAGATCTGAGGGATTTCTTTTTTTTCCTTTTGCATAAAACTATATATCTACAGTTATCCTAACAAGCAAAAACATTGGTTTTGCTGAACAGTTATCTTTTGGGTCTGTGGAACTCACATAAAGTATCTTAGCAAAAGCACTCTCAGTTGCAGCAGAGCCAAGATCTTACAGCTGTGACTGTGCTAGGAGAGCTGCCATCAGTATGGTAGTAAAAAAGAAACAGGCAGGAAATAGATTTCACATTCTGGCCAAATATAACAGTATGGAAAAATGTTTATGTCCTGATTCAGGACAAAGGAGTCAGAACCTAAAAACATCATGAGCTGTAAATTCAGAAGATATGGTTTCAGTTCAGATCAGCGGTAACATTTTGTTCTGGCGATTTGGAAATGTTTTGGTTGTTTTTAATAAATATTTTGTGATCTAAGTTGCTTAAATTTCTTTATAAAAAGGAATTATGGGTCATAGTGTGAACATTTCTGGAGACAAATTCTCAGTTACATCAGAAAACTTTTGTATATTTTTTTCAATCGACTTCTTGACACCAATGTTTCCCCTTGAAAAATGTTTTATGAAGTAATCAATATGTTCTAATTTGAAAAGTAGAACAGGAACGTTCCTGATCACCTCACTGATGTATCCTTAATAACAACAATTTTCCTTGGTAAATGAGGCTTGGAGCAATTCATATGAATTAGAATCACATATGTGGGTGCTGAAGGGCTGGAAGTGATAGCTGTGTATGTTTCATCAGTTTTATATGCTCTGTCTTCATTTGCTGGAATTGTTGGTTACTTTTTATTTTCTGATAGTGTTGGGATTCTTTCTGCTGTATATACAGTCATCAATGAGCAGATGGTTACTGTTTTGGTTTGCCTTTAGGTTTGAACAAGACAATTAAGACAACCTAAATGCTCAGAGTAGTAGTTCCATGATTTAGGGTAGATTGAAAATAAAAACTGGAGTGGAATTTTTGCAAAGTATCCCCTGCTTTTGTTTTATTTTATTTGTTTGTGTGTTTCTGGCTTGCAATATTGAAGAAAAATAGAATCATAGAATCATTTGAGTTGGAAGGGAACCTTAAAGATCATCTAGGCCAACTCCCCTGCATCCATCCAGCCTGACCTTGAATGTCTCCAGCACTGGGGCATCTACCACCTCTGGGCAACCTGTGCCGGTGCCTCACCATCCTAGTGGTATAAAACTTCCTCCTCATGTCCAGTCAAAATCTCCCCTTTTTTAGATTGAAACCATTTCCCCTTTTCCTATCACAACAGAACCTGCTTAAGAGTCTGTCCCCTTCTTTCTTATAGCCCCCCTAAACATATCTGAAGAGATATTTTGGCAGCTTAGTGATACAGACTCATTTTTTTCCTCTGAAGGATGACATACTCACTCATTAATACACGTGCAGAACACCCACAGATCTGCACACAAGACATCCTCTGTTGTTCACAGCAGAACTGATGTTAGCTGAACAAACTGCCAAACTGTAATTAATATAGGATAAATGATTAACAAATGTGATAAAAGCTGACTCTGGGTAGAACAAACTGCTCTTCTTCGGTTTCCTCAAGGAAAGAATGGTGGTTTCTTCTAGGGGTTGATTCAAAGCATCAACTTCCCACAGGGGCTTTTGAGCTGAGCCAGCGCATAGAATCATAGAACCATAGATTCGTAGAATCACAGAACCATAGAATCATAGGGGTTGGAAAGGACCTCTGGAGATCATCAAGTGCAACCCTCTTAAATGAGGGGAATGACCGTTCCTGCAGCAAAACCTTGCTGTCCTGGTTCATGAGGCACTGTGGCCTCATTCCAGCTTTGTGAGAGGAGGAGACAGGGTTATGTTTCATTTGCTTGTGCATCAGGATTTCCTTCCAAAGGAAACAAATATGTTTATGGGTAGGGGGGCTATCACATATCATTCCTGTTTATTCGCTGATGGGGATAACTGGGGGGCAAGCTGCAGAGCTTATTTTCCCTGCTGTATGGATTCTACTGGGATCAGAATGGCAAGGGCTACCATCAAGTGCCCTCATGCTGTTGCAAGACAGCTGCCTGCTTCTCGGAACCCCTTCCTCCCTCCATCAGAGATAGAAGCAGTGTAGGAAAAATAACTACCTACTTCTGAACTTAAGCTATTCAATATTTCTCCCTCCAAAGTCTGAAAAACATAAGCCACAAACCAGTTACTGTTTCTTTAACATCTGGAGCAAAGTCCAAGTGCACTGAGAAACGTTTTGCCTCTTAATTTTTACAGTGCATATCCTTTAAAATATGTTCTCTCCCAAAAAGAAACTATGGAGTTTCCTGATGTTTTTTTTTAATATGAAATTTATTGATGGCTATGTCAAAATAAACCTTCTCTGGAAGTTGTAAATACTTAAAAACATGACACGATCATCAGCACTGATCAAATTCTTCTTCCTGATCTGGAAATACCTCACCCTTTGTATCTACCTGTGGCATTTTTGGTTTTATACACACACCAGCAGAGTTTCTGGAGTATTATTTAAATAGCAATATTATTCAGCTTAATTTATCCCTATAATAATTTTCACTGTATGGCCCTTTGCTGCTGTGCTGTAACAGCTAGAAGCAAATGACTTTGCAAAAATGAAGAGGCCGTTCCTGAGGCCATTACGCTTTCTTATTCCAAATGTTATGTTATATACCTACAGAAATTACATGTTAGTTAAAACATCTGCTAAAGTCATGCACAAGCTGTTATTTAACAGCGTCTGCAAATGATCAGATGCAGCCTCACAACCAGGTCCCTCAGTCGCAGCAAATTACAAATGCGTTTCAAATAGGATAATTTGACCAGCTGAAAGATATATAGAACTATTTTCTGAAGAGAAAAACATTACAAACTTCTTGCCCATTACTTGGTTTTGCCTTTGAAAATATCCCTAAGAAGGGACCGGAGTCCAAACCGCAAAATACAGAGCTGGATTTTAAAATCCTTGAATATGGGGGATCTGATTTGAAGTTTTAGTTCTGCTCAGTGTTGAAGGGGATCTCATTTGTGATATTCAGAGCTGTGTCTGGTTTTGGACTGGAAATTAGTGCAAAGAATAGGTATATTTGCTTCCAAGAATCTTGGTTCAGACCCTGCTTCTAATTGTTGTCCCCGCTGAGGAAGTACTGATGGCTAATGCTCATCATTCAGGAACTCAGTACAAGTATTGCACAATGTTTCACGTTACTCAATTGGAAACAAATGTAGTTCTTGCAGCCAGACCTGCTTGTGCCACAAGTGAAAACGGTTCCAGCTTCCACAGAGCACAAAACCAAAGCTTTAAGGTTATCAGGTTATGGTTTCTACAAGCAGTTCTCACCAAACACCATTACAAAATAACCAAAAAGTCAGGAAGTTGTATAAGAAGTTGTTGTCATTGTTATTATTTTGCATTGCTTTTTTATTTGTTTCTAATGGAAGTAAAGGTTATGGGATGTTCTATTTGTTTCTCTGACAGCTATTGGATTTCTTGGAGTCATAAGGTTAGAAAAGACCACCAAGGTCACCTAGTCCAACCATCAACCCATCCCACCATGCCCACTAACTACATCTCCAGGGACTAATTTCAGCCAAACATGACAGTGGTATACCTGCTAAAGATTCCAAGTTCCTACAGAACTTGTCAGGGCCTGTTTGAGAGTCTAAAAATCAATCAGAGAAGACGACTGCAATGTGATTATCAAATACATACCTTATGGAGAGAAACATGATGAATGGCAGACGTCAGCCTGAGTTAATTCTTAATGAAATAGTGGAGAATCCCACCCTGAAATCCTAAACCATAGGAAATCATGTTTAGTTTCGTCACTTTGAAGGCTTCTGCTTTCTTTCTTTCTTTTTTTTTCTTTTCTTTTTTCCTTTTTAAGTTTATGCAACTGTTGTGTTCTATTTTGAGCCTTGTTCTTTGCATTTCTCAACTTTCACATGATGCTCTCATGCAAACAACTTCTAAAGCAGCAAAATGAAGTTCAACTAAAAGCATCACTTCTTAGATGGATTCACAGCAGATCAGAAACTCACTGAATAAAGAAGATAAACAGTAGGGAACAAAGTCCACTTGAGAATCTCAACTTATTCTTAAGAACAATGCCTCTGCTTTCCTAGTTAAATCTTTAAAGAACTCAATCAAAAATGAAGTTAAAAGATTGGCTTTAATGAATCCAATCTTTTAAGATTGGCTTTTTTCAAGAACATCTGTGTTAATTCATTCATTAGTACTGGGGAAAGAGATTTCAATCATGAAAGGGGAAAGGGAGTCAACATGGGAGAACTCTTTTAGCACTTTGAGACAAATAGGGCTATCTTACCTGCTGGGAATTTATTAGGAGGACTTCCCAACATAGACCTATTTGAACTTAATAATAAAGAGTTGGATTTGTGTCCATGATAATGAGGTTTAAAATGTAGACAATTGTACATATCAGTTCTTTGCAGAGGAGGTCTTGATGATGGTCTGATGACTTTCCAGACTGAGTCAGTGGGATTTATATTACCATTCAGAACAGCAGTGTCATGTAAGAATGGTATTTATTTTTTCTGAATGCTCCACCTCATATATTCCAACACTACTTACTACTCACTTCTGAAACTTCACTAGGGTTTCAGGACTTGTTGCATACACTGCAGAGTTAATTTCCAGAGTTAATCTCCAATTAACTGCTTTTAAGAAAAATATTTTAATTAAAGCTGAAAGTAAACATGACCTGAATAACATTTTGAATCCTTCTTCTTTATACTTTGTTTCCTACATCTATGTTTAGCATCAAATAAGCAGATGGATCCAATCCTGGAAGGGGCCTATTTTTTGTTTCAGACATTCCTGAATCTCATGAAAACAGCCTCAGGATATTACTTTTAATATGCCTAAGCATTTGTCCAATTTGCCCTCAAACTTCAGTTACAAATCTAACCTATCTCTGGACACTAATGGCCTGTGTATAATAAAAAATGGACTTTTATTATCAAACTGCTCTGTTTTTGTCAGTCACTTGGTCCTTTGAGACCAAATGTCCCAATGTAATACTAATTCTGAGGTATTTTATGATATCTCTTTTGTAATCCTCTAAAAACATTTTATAAAAATAACTTATGTCATATCTTTGAAATATGTAGCTGATGTCATATTCTTTGGGGACATTTCAGAGTCCAAATACTTTAGGAACCCACAATATATAGCTTGTCTGCTCCACCTAAGAAAAAAATCCTGAAATCCAGTCTTTCTTCTTTTGTAACCAGAAAAAAAGAGGAAGAAAGAAAAAACTGTTTCACAATAGCTGAAAGGCTAATATGATTACTTTTGTGCAGGTTTCCAAGCTCCTGTGAATTCCTTAAAAGCCAGTTGGAAAAGGAAGTATGAATTTAAATCAGTGATAAATTTACGCGATGATGGCACAAGGTCAAAACCAAAGAGATGGATTCACATAATTCCAGGGGTCACTCTGAAAGTCCCAGAAGCTCTTTGTAGGTTGGTTACCTGACTGGTTTAGTGGCAGGCCTGATTTTTTGTTTCTTGCCTGCCTGATGGAGCTGTAAGTGTCCCTGATCACTGCAGGGGAGTTGGACTAAATGGCCTTTAAGTGTCTCTTCCAACTTGATTCTCTGATTCTCTGATTGTAAAATCTTTGAGTACAAAGCTTTCACTTAGTATAAATCACTGTACTATGCCTCATATTAGGGATCTGATCTCATCTGGGTCTTGCGGTGTTATTATAATGCCAGTTTGAAATAACATCATAAGAATATTACATTTCTGTTGCATAGTGATTTTCCTGCTTGCAGCTACATTGACTAGGAGCATTTCTTACGTTGGAATTTTGAAGCCTGTCTTCTCATCTGGACATAAAAATAGAGTAAATGAGATATAAAGTGATTCTGCATCTTCCCGTATCTGGAAATTCACTTCTGAAAGCAGCAGCAGTGAACCCTTCGAGATCTCGGAGAACTCTCCGCACATCATAGCGCGGAATGACCACTGGGTGGCTACACTGCCCTTCGGCATAGCGGAGCCGCTCAATGATCCCAGGATGTAGCTATTAAGATGAACAATGGAAGGATACACTCAGAAATCTGGAACTATTCAAAAAACAGGCTTCACTGGTCTCTTATTTGTACATTGTGGCCCATTGGCCTCTACATTGAAAAGTTACAGTGCTGCTGGAAATCACCATCAAACAGAAATAAACGTGCAGGGGGAGAAAGGGAAACACAGAGATGAGTTAGCAATAAAGCAAGCATATTCTGCACATTTATCTTGTTATTCTCCATGTCCTGGCCACTGCCCAGTTTAAGCGGCTCTGCTGGATATCTTACTGCTTCAAAACTGCTTTGGATTTTGATTCCTTTTCCTCTTCTGGCATTCACCGAGAAGCTTCCTGCCATGTGCTGGTGTGAAGTCCTGGTGATTGATATTAAGAAGGGCTCTGACCACCACTACCTGACGCCAGGTTGGATGGGGCTCTGAGTACCTGACTGAGGTGTAGATGGCGCTGTTCATTGCAGGGGAATCATAGAATTGTAGAATCACAAGGTTGGAAACGACCTATAACATCATCTAGTCCAACCGTCTTCTCATTACCATTGCTACCACAATCTAAACCATATCTCACAGCTCCTCATCCAGACTACTCTTGAACACTGCCAGGACGGCCACTCCACCACCTCCCTGGGCAGCCATTCCAGTGCCTGACCACTCTGACAGAAAAAGTTCTTCCTTATGTCCAACCTAAACCTCCCCTGATACAACTTGTGGCCATTTCCCGAGGTCCTGTTTGTTGCCTGGGAGAAGAGGCCAAACCCCTCTCCACTGCAACCTCCCTTCAGGCGGTTGTAGAGTGCAGTGAGGTCTCCCCTGAGCCTCCTCCAGACTGAACAATCCCAGCTCCCTCAGCCGCTCCTCATAAGATTTGTGCTCCAGACCCCTCACCAGTTTCATTGCCCTTCTCTGGACACGTTCCAGGCTCTCAATGTCTTTCCTGTAGTGAGGAGCCCAAAACTGAACACAGTACTCGAGGTGCGGCCTCACCAGTGCTGAGTAGAGGGGGATGATCACCTCCCTGCTCCTGCTGGCCACACTGTTTCTAATACAGGCCAGGATGCTGTTGGCACTCTTGGCCACCTGGACACACTGTCGGCTCATGTTCAGCCGAGCATCAACCAACACCCCCAGGTCCCTTTCCTCTTCACAGTCATCCAGCCACTTGTCCCCAAGCCTATAGTGATGCATGGGGTTGTTGTGCCCAAATTGCAGGACCCCGCACTTGGCCTTGTTGAATCTCATCCCCTTCACCTCAGCCCAGTGATCCAGCTTATGTAGATCCCTCTGAAGAGCCGCCCTACCCTCAGGCAGATCAACACCACCTGCCAGCTTGGTGTCATCTGCAAACTTGCTGAGGGTGCACTCAATCCCCACATCTAGGTCATCAGTAAAGATATTAAACAGGATGGGCCCCAGTACCGACCCCTGGGGGACACCTCTTGAAACGGGTTGCCAGTTGGACTTCACTCCATTCACCACGACCTGCTGGGCACGGCTCTGTAGCCAGTTCCTTACCCAAAGAAGGGTATACCTGTCCAGACCACAGGCAGCCAGTTTTCCCAGAAGAAGCCTGTGAAAGACCGTGTCAAAGGCTTTGCTGAAGTCTAGGTAGACGACGTCAACAAACCTTCCCTCATCTGCCAGTCTGGTAACCCAGTCATAGAAGGAGATGAGGTTTGGTCAGGCATGACCTGCCTTTCATGAACCCGTGCTGGCTGAGCCTGACCTTCTTGACACCATGCACATGCCAAGATGATTTGCTGTCAACCTAACAGGCCTATAGTTCCCCGGATCCTCCTTACGGCCCTTCTTGAAGATGGGAGTCACATCAGCAAGCCTCCAATCCTCTGGGACCTCACCAGTTAACCAGGAGCGCTGATAGATGGTCGAGAGCGGCTCAGCAATCACCCCCGCCAGCTCCCTCAGCACTCAAGGATGCAGCCCATCCAGTCCCATGGACTTGTGAATGTCCAGATGGAGGAGGAGCTCTCTGACTGTCTCCACCTGAATCGCTGGGGGTATATTCTGAGTAGCATCCCAGACTTCCAGACAGAGCATAGAATGCCCAGAGGATAACTGGTCTGCCTACTAAAGGCAGATGTAAAGAAGGAATTGAGGACCTCAGCTTTCTCCTTGTCCTTAGTGGCCACATTCCCTGCTGCATCAAGTATAGGATGAAAATTATCCTTGGCTCTTCTTTTGCCACTAATATATTTATAAAGGGTTTTTTATTGTCTTTTACTGCAGTGGCCAATCTGAGTTCAAGAGTTGGATTAGATGGCCTTTCAGTATCCCTTCCAACTCAAATGATTCTATGATCTCTTCATCTCCGCCCTATTGGGAAGATGGTGCTGTGTGGGAGGCTACATGTGTGAAATCATCTGTGTAGCTTCACAACATTCTCATTTGCAGGGAAGAAACTTTCCAAACCAAACTCATAACTGAAGGTCAATTTAGTGATCTCTGAAGAGCTTTTGACACCAGGCAATTGCTGGATCTACATCAAGACAAATAATGTTAAATGATGAACAGCATGAATGTGATCAGAGGATCAAGCAGCTCAGGTACAACATATCCTGTGGCACTGTGAGCTGGGGCAGCACATGTTATTTTTGTGTAATAATGCTTGCTGCTGACTGCCATGAACAGTCCCATTGGAAATGGTAGCACAGGAGCTGAATCCATTTCAGTACTTATTCTGAAAAGCAGTGGTTCTAACTGGTTATGACTGATGCTCATTACTTTTTGGTAACTCTTTTGTTGTTGTCCTTGCTGTACAGGGGAAAGGCATGATGCAACTTTTCATTCAGAAAAAAAGTAAACCAAGTTTGCATTTACAAAATGAGAGCTTTGCTGCAAATAGAAAAAGGTGTAGTAATTTGGACATGTCAGATGATTAAAGCTAAAAAAGGAGACCAAAAAAACCCTAAAATGTCAGTCAATGGGAATGTGTCAATAATGCTCCAGCAAGAATGGATGGATGGGTCAAGAAAACACCCACTTATCACATTGCCATTTTAACTCTAGGAAAAGTTCTATGTTGTGGCTGGCAGAAACCAGGATGTTAGGGAGAAGGAGAAAGAAAGGAGTATGTTGGTAGAGGGAATGATGTCAAGGAAGTAATTCTGGGTCTTGTGTGAAGTAGAATTCCTTGTCTCTCAAAACAGGAGTGAAAGAAGGCTTCTCAGTCTAAACATAGCATTGGCTGATTGCTGTATTCTGTGTGCTGAAAGGTTTCTGCCCTGATGACCGTGTGAGTGGGAGGTAAGTTCTCTGCAGCCAGGCTCTACACTGCTGTCTGTTGCTGTGTGATAGGATTCCTGGCTTTACTCAGTAATTTGTACCAAGAACCTATGATAGGAAGAATTTTGTTTCTGTCTCTGCAATCTCTGCAGTCTTGGCAATCTCTGACCGCGGCTTTTAAATGAGAAAGTTTACCTAAACATCTGACTTCATGATGTAAAGTGTTTGTTCAGACTGCATTCAGCAGTTCTGTATTTATCCTCCGGCTCCCTGGCTTGTGGGAGAGCATCAGTCTACAGATCCAGACACAGCTGCAGTGTGCATGGCAGAGGAGTGCCCTAGCTATCTATACAGCCTCTCCCTCACCACGTACCATGATCGTGCCACAGCTGGGAAATGCTGGAGAATGAGTGAGTGAAGAAACAGGATTTAGGTTCTTGGATGGCTATGAATCTGATTCTGTCCCTTAGGAGAAAGTAAGAGTTATCTCTGGGCAGGTGAATTAACTCAATAGTATCTTGTGCTACTTTCTCGGAAAATAAATGTTTTGTATGTATAATCCACTCCTCTAAAGGACTTCAAGATACCTGAAGAAAATGTGCTACTTAAACACTGGGGATTATTTTTAGAGCACTCTTCTCTCTAGATAAGCCAGAAGCAAATTTTTACTCCTCTTTCTTTAATGAAAATTGGAGAAGACAGGATCAGAAACTTGGGCCACTTCTTGATCACTCTTGGACTCAGATCTGGCAAGTAGCACATTTTCTCCTTAGAAATAGCATCTTTTGAAGACAAAGGAAATACTACTCCTTGCTTAATTTATTTCCTCATTGATCTTCCTTGCCTCTTCATTGATTAAGAGTAGCACTGTCGTAAGAAGAGGTCAGCAGTGTTGCTTTACCGGTGTTTCACTTTTGAACCTTTGAATCTCCCAGGTATAAACTGTAAGTAAGAATTGTGCCAGTATGATACAGCTGCTTGCCATATGTGTTGGAGGAAGGCACATGTGATTGTGAGGAGTATGATGACATCTGAACCGATAAAACATTCATCCCAAGGTGAATGGGTGTATCTGTTATATATTTAGGCATTCTCTTTTACCAGCAGACTTAGAGCAATTTAAAAGCATAAAGCCATAAAAGGAGGAAAGATCACAAAGGTTTGTGAGAGAAAATGACAGAAATGGAGGAGAGGGCTTATCACAAGCAACAGTGATGAAAACAGTGGGAGGCATATAGATGAAGTGGAACCACTTTCAGGTCCTCCTTCGTACACATACAGTAAAAATGGCTTTTTTCCAAGTACATTTTTATCACTGAGAATATCTGTTTTGCTATTGATTGCCTTTTAATCCCTTTAAAAATCTCTTTGTTCTCATTTTGCTTTTGTCTCTCATACTGTATCTCACTATCAGAATTCAAAACACCTCCAAAATTGGCACCAAGTTAGAATGACACTGACATAGATCAGCACAGCATATCCTAACAGCTCAGCCTACAATAATCCTCTGAGTTTGCTATATCATAATAGACTGTTGTTTGATAAAATTATATCTTTGCCATATGTAAAGAAAGAGCTCAGCAAAAGAAGAAACTCACGCCTTTGGTGCTCCTTCCCTCAGGATGAAGCTTCTCCCGAAGTAGAAAGGAAGGAAGCTTTGTTTGGCTCTTTCCAATTGAGCATCAATGGCACCAAGCAGTGTGGAAATGCCTTTTTGAGGCTCCATAGAGCATACACATTTGGCCTTTGGAGAAGGAAGAACATCAGAAGTTTCCACAAGAGGTGTTACTGATCAGCTTTATTTTCCATTTTGTGCTTTTCTCCTCTGGCAATGACATCTGCAGAAACAGCAATATTGAGTATGTTCTGGTTAGCTTCTCTCGTGTACAACATCCCTACCTGATTCAGCAGACAGGATGTTTTATGTCCTTGAACTCCTAATTCTTTTCAGAATATCCCAACATATTGGAAATATTAGAGAACTTTTGAGATTCCAGAAGCATTTTTTTCACTTAGCAGTGTTATTCAAGCATGGTGACAATCATGTGATTGTAGATTATTTGTGTTTTTATAATTAAGAATAATAATTAAGAATTTTTTACTAAGGCAATTAATACATGATTTAGAGGACCAGTGATGAAGAATTTGAAGAAAACACAGAAAAGCAAGTAAGTAATTAATGTATGATGAAGGACAGATAAGGCGCAATTTCAAGTACACAAACATGGTATTTTAAAATCATAAATTGACATAGGAAGTAAAGTCATTGAACTATTTGTCCAGTGCTTAAAAAAACACCTATCTAATTAAAAAATAAATACATTACAGTCAGTTCCAGTACTTGTAGGAAAGCTGGAAGTACTACACACAGACATGTCAAAGACCATCTGGCTAGGTGGAATTTTTCAGTATGTAGTATAACACTAACATATAACATAAGCATGATCGTATCTGTGCTTTGCACTAACTCGTAGGGTTTGCCACTTTGAGAAACTAGAATGTGTGGTTGTGTCTGCTAATTATGAAGAAGATTCTTGAGAACTGCTTATCTGAACAACACATCTCCTGTCATCATGGGAACCTCACAGGCAGCCTGAAGAAATGGTTGATAGTAGCTTTGTGGCTGCAGTAAAGTATACAAATGGACTGAATGAGGCAGGTGTTATCTAGAGGGTAACTCCACCATATGTGGCAGGGCTTGGGCCGGAAGGTTTGCTATTTAATGACCAAGAAATCCACATTTGAGAAGAGAGTCAATACACTGTATAATTCCTGTATCAAAATGGAAATAAGTATTTGTATGCAACACCTAATACAGTCACAGTTTGCTGGTGTTGTTCTCTTCAAGGCAGCAGGTTTAATACTTCCTTGATGCTTGCCATATGTATGGTCTGATGCTGATCATCAGCTGGAGTGCTATGTGTTTACAAGGCATAGTGAAACACATACATTTGAGTGCCACATTAAAACTCAGTTGGCTGCTGCTTGCCCCCAGAGTTTCATTGTAGGGAAGATATAAGTTTTAAGAGAAGTTCCATCAGGATGTGTTTATGCTCCAAAGCAGAGATTTAGATTGAGTTGTAGTGAAAGACTGAAACAATTTCAGAGTAATTAGTGGGCTTGCTGTGATTGCTGACATGATCTCTTCCATAACTAATGGTGGAAATTTGTACACACATAAGATGAACATGGACTGGACATTCAGCAAAAAAGATACAGCATCTAGCTAATAAGTGAAATGAGGGACAAGTGAATCAGTGTGGAAAGAAGAGGTACAAGCATAATGACTTCTCTGGATCAAAAAAGGCACATACTATGAAGTTCATATAATTTATATTTCCCTACCTGTTTTAAAATAGCATTAAAATGTTATAGTTCAATGGCCTGCTAGTTATAATTTACAATACAAATACAGATGTTAATACACATAACAAAAGACTGAATGTAATATAGTGACTGTAGCACTCAGTCTAGCTCTACATATTTCAATTCATTTATTGTCATGCAGAGAACCATGATGGCTGAGAGAATCCTCTGTAAACTCACATAGTGCTGCTCTGTCCTAAGGCTGCTACCTCTCCAGCAGTGACCAATGTGCAATGTTTCAAAAGGAAGAGAAATGCAACAAACCAAACAACACAAAACAACAACCCACTAGCTAAACAGCAGAGTGACCAAATAAACAGAATAGCTCTTGAAGTTGTTCAAAAGGATGGAAAAGATATTTTCTGATTACTTCAGGCAACAAGCTGAGATGGAAACACAGCCAGACTCTGAGCCCAGATCTGGTAATAGTTTTTGCTTGCTGTAGCAGCCCATGCATTCAAATTCCATGAGAAAGGAGATTTATTAAATCTACCCCCAGAAGTGAAGCATAAGCACTTCGTTTAGTGCTGTTCCTTGTAGAAACTGTCTGAAAACACCCTGTAAAAAGGTACTGCAGTCTTCCAGCTGATGAGGCTGCAACACTCTTCCTGTAACATCTATGTTGTCTAATTATCCTCACATAGAGAATGGCTCCTCTCATTTTAAGGCTCATTTGACCTTTCATCTTTCAGTACTTTTGAGTGTTTAACAGCAAACTTATGTTGGCAGTTCTGCTCATCTCACCCATGCATTTTCATATCTTGATGCCACACCATGCACTGAAAACCTTCACAAAGGCTCCATCTGACAGCGAGAGAACAAAATGCAGCAGAAAAGAAAGCGCTTACTTGCAACTGTCTGTTTGTGGGTAACCAAGCAAATGAAAAGCAAAAAAATGGCTTTAACTGAGTGCTGTGCATGAGATTTTTCAGCAACATGGTTGGGAGAGTTGTGTAAGTTGTATAGACCTCTTCCTCTGTGAAATGCAGTGAGTACGAATAGGTCCTGTGAACGCACCACTAAGCCCTGCCAGGACTCCACCAAGAAACAGTACATCTCCCTGGATCATGGCAGGTTTGGGGCCTTAAAGGACTTTGTTAGTCAAAGCTTTACATCTGCAAATTTAATCATTTATGCAAGTCGATCTTTAGCTAATATTATTTAAGTAAGGCTTGGAATGCTGCAGGCAGCCGAAATTAATCTTTCCTCTTAATATATAGTATGATACGGTATAGCAGAACATTTAAGCCTTTAATCTTTTTAAGCAGGAGAGGGGGAGAGAAATCAAATATTTGAAGTCAACAGGCAGCTGATAGCAGGATTATATTCATGTCAAAGGTAGCAGCTAGTGGTAGAGAAGCTGTGATCTTCAACTGTAGAAGAGAACTGTTATATTATGGATTGCTTAACAAATCCAGGTATTTAAAAACTCCCTTAGAATGAAAGGTAACTTACATTTATAAGACCAATGACTGTTTTTAATACTTTGCAAAAAAATTACATTTAAATAAACCAAGCAATAAGAAAGTTACAAAGATCTAGTGTGTGACAATTATACAGTAAGCCCACAGATGCCAAAGGTTTTGTTCATGAAGTATAGACATTCATTTTGCAGTGCCAGAGTCAAAATTTCACTTTCCGTAAGTTGCTTCTTCTTTGTCTTAAACATGAATTTTATAAAGCAGAATGCAGATCTGAAGGTCTTTATGATAACTGTAGTGAAGCACTGGCACAGGTTGCCCAGAGATGTTATGGATGCCCCAGTCCTGGAGACACCCAAGGTCAGGCAGGATGGGCTCTGAGCACTCGATGGTGCTGTAGGTGCCCTTGTTCATTGCAGGGTAGTTGGACTAGAAGACCTGTAAGTGTCCCTCTCAGTTCAAACGATTCTATGATTCTGTGATTCTATTTTCAGCTTCAGACTTTTCTGTAGCATTAATCTAAAGGCAAGATGAAGAAAGTGTCTGCCAAGTTTTCTCTGAGTGCACTGAATTTTTATTTTGGGCACAATAGATTACATTCCTGATTTTGCAAACACTTAGAGCATGTTTTTAATTTTGTGCAACCCTTTCATCCATGTAACCAGAAAAGTTTACTCTCATGTGTTAACATTTGAAGGACCAGGAATGTCAGAGGAGCAGTATGTGTTTAAAAGGGAACAACAACACCAGAAGCTGTAGTATTGCACAATTGCACAAAAGCCAGACTTCTGGTCACATCTAGCAAACTGATTCCCACGCTTTTCTCCAAAAGAGTACTTGAAGTCTAACTACTGAAGTAGTAGGGGAAACGGCTGGAATCTGCAGCATAGGAAGTTCTGCACAAATGTGCACAAGAACTTCTTTACAGTGAGGTGACGGAGCACTGGAACAGGCTGCCCAGGGAGGTGGTGGAGTCTCCTTCTCTGGAGATGTTCAAGACCTGCCTGGATGCCTACCTGTGCGACCTGCTGTAGGGAACCTGCTTTGGCAGGGGCGTTGGACTCGATGATCTCTGGAGGTTCCATCCAACCCCTACAATTCTGTGATTCTGTGATTCTGTGAAGTAACGAGATAGCTACTTAAAATTGAAGTGTATGTTTTGAATGGTACAGCTCAATCATAGAATCATTGAATCATTAAAGTTGGAAAAACCATTAAGATCACCCAGTTCAACTATGAACCCATGCCTGTGACTATTCTACATCATGTCCCTCAGTGACTCATCCACCCTTTTCTTGAACACTTCCAGGGACGGTGACATCACCAGTTTTCTGGACATCCTGTTTCTATACCTCAGTATGGCTCTTTCTGAGAAGAAAATTTTCCTGATATCCCACATGCACTTCCTCTGGCACAACTTAAGGCCTTTTACTCTTGTCCTGTCACTAGTAACATGGGAAATAAACCCTGCATCTTTCTGCAGTAGATGAGCTCAGGACAGTTTTGCTTACACAGCACAAAGATGGTGAATCAAGACACAGGACTGCCCAGTTGTGCCTGGCAGGACATACTTAACAGTGAGGAGGAGGAAGGTGGAGAAGAAAAAGATGGAACAATTAAAAAGAATTCATTAGCACTGCACATGTGATTTGTGTCATATGAGAACGGGCACTTCTGCAGCTGTTAATCTCTGCTGGATTGCATTCAGCCTTGTTCTACCTACTAGATAGGGGAGAGAGTGGCTTTGTGCAAGCAGGTTTCTGCTGTACAACATGATCCCAGGTCATAATTGTGTAGGAGAGAACAAACAACACAAAACAAAACATGTGCTTCCCTCGCTACATCGTGCAAGACCCATAGACATCAGTCAAGGTGTGAATCGACTCTAAACAAAACAAATGGATAGATATTGTCCTTCTTCCATAGCTAAAATCCCACTTGTTTAAATACCTGCCATTTGTTATTAAAGCTGTGCCAAATTGAAGACTGCATTTGGTAAAAGATAAAAGTAATGCTTTTAATTAAAACAGATTCTTAGCATGTTTCATTTGATAAAGACGTCTGAAGATAACTTTGTTCCTTAGTGGGGCAGTCCTGTTGATATTGTATTAATCCGGTGGATTTGTCACTTGGAAAAGAAAAAAAACTATAAAGTGTTTGATTACTCTTTTATCTTTATTCCATTTTCCTTTGGCTTCATTTTAAAAAATAATTTCCTTATCTGCTCTGCAGCCTCTGCTCAGTCCTCATCAGAGATGTGTTTCTTCTTTGACACTATCAGCATTAGTACACTTGCTGAAGTTGCACTATCTGTGTTGTCTAGAAAGTGGTTACTTTGCTGACTCCAGACTTAAAAGAAAAAGGGGAAAAAAAAAGTTGGCAAACTTTTCATTAAACAATGCATGGTATTTAATGAAGCATTCCTGACTGTAAAGGACATAGCAACATGGGTGAATTACAAAACTAACATTAAGTATGAACTGCTTTCAGAAGTGTGATTCTGCTTTCCTGACACAATGGCCCCATCCTGATGCCTATATCTCCCCCTGCCAAGCAGTAGCAGATGACAGGCCTCCTGTGCTGATTGCTCAGAGGATGATCAAGCAGTGATGGTGAAACTGGGTATGGTTCAGCTGTATTTCATTCACTGCCCTGGGCCAGAGGTGGTCAATCAACAAGCAGAATAAAAATTTATTTCTGTGTTTTCCAGAAAAAACAATTGAATCACCACTGCTTTAAATAAGCAATCAAAGCAGAAACCTTGATCTAGCTGTGGCGTCCCTGTTCATTGCAGGGGAGTTGGACTGGATGAACTTTAAAGGTCCCTTCCAGCTCTAAGGATTCTGATTCTATGATTCTTAAGTCTTTCCACACAGTTCTTTAATCCATTTTTCTATGCTGAATTTGGCATGACCAAGAAGCTAACTACCCCTTGTTTCATCTTAGAAAACTGCTGCATACAAAGACAAGTGCAGTCCCCCCAAAGGGAGAAATTCCTAAGCCCATATTGAACTGCCTTCCTGTGTAACACCTTCCTCATTATGCATTTCTTTACAAAAGTCGTGATATCATTTTAATCTTGAAGACCACAGATTCTGCCCTAAGAGACGGTTGGAAGCCTTAAGGATACAACAAAGTTTCAGATAACACCAGGATCTGCATTACAGCTTATCTGTGTGATTGATTCTGGGAGGGATGAAATTCAATCCTGAAATAATTTTCAAGCACATTGGTACTTCAAACTAGGAGCTGTGGAAAGTGTTTTTGCCCTGATGTATTTCCTTCCATAGGATACCTAATGCCACTCAAGTCTTGCAGAACATGGTAATAATTATACAGTAGTTTCCTGATCCTGACTTTTGTCATTTCCTTTGTTACCAGATGTTTCTCCTGTCCTTCATTTCTGCTTCTTTAGGGAGGGAGTGAAATAAGGAGCCCTTTCTAGAATTAGATAAATTTTCCCTGTGGATCCAGAGTGAAAAAGACCAAACCGAGTTCTTTGAGCCCTCCAACTTATCATTGGTGTCAAAAATAAGATGATGTTGGTATGGGTAAGAATAAGCTTCTTCTGTCAGAACAGAGGAAACAAATGTAGGTTAGAACAGGTTCAGAACACCATCTGGGAGAAAGGCATCAGTGTAACTGCATATTAAATTACTTTTCATTTACATCTGTCAAATGAGATGAAGTTCACTGTCAGAAGGAGGCTTGAAAATAATTCTTCTAAGAGGACATTTTTTCTGTGTAGGTAATCAAAAAGGATGAGAAAGATTCAAAGAGCAGAGCTTTTTACGTGTGATTATGTCCATATAAATGGGTACAGGCTTTATGCCGAATGGCCCAGACATGAACCATCTGCAATTTGAACATTACAAAGCTGTCTTAGCACCCAGTTCTAGTGTAAATATACACTAATACATACTAATGTGCCATGTGGTGTCTGAAATGGAGATAGATTTTGTCTGCCTGCTTAGAGAATGGACAGAAAGAGGTCATCCCTTCCATACAGGCATGTGCAGCATTATCACTAGCTCATGTTAGCCAGCAAAAAGGAAGCATTTCCAGGAAAGCAGTGGATTTGTTTGTTCCTCTAGTTCGGTAGCCAACTTTTCCCTTTGTTCCCATGATGATTAGTTCTCATAACATAAGAGAAAAATAATTCCCTTTGTCTAGAAACATGAAATAACCATATCATTAGGAGCTCAATGCTTGGCAGCTTGTAAACTAGATATTAGAAGTCTGAAACAAACAAAAAAATCCGTGGCTATTTAAGCCATTACAACCAAACCACATGGCTGCTTTGAGCTTTCACGTACTATGGAGGGACAAAGGAATTTTTTTTTAATTAAATATTTCTTCTGACAACATTTTCAGAAAATTATTTGCAGCTTTTCTTGCATCTCTGAAGTTTTTCAATAGTTCTACATGGAACTGAGAAACATCTGCTTTCAAAACAAGAGACCCAAGTGTTAGAGCTAAAGGCAAATCGATGTTTGGTGATATGTTCATAAAACCATCAAGTAATTTAGATCCCATACACCAGATGATGTCCACAAGCCAGTTCATTATGTCTTTAATCACAACTGTGCACAACTTTTTGCTGGAATCTGGCTCCAGAAATGGTGTCAACAGCGATGCAAGAGCAAAAAGATGAGTTTAGAGCTCTCCTGCTGAGATGGGGTTACATGAACCTGACTCCGCATTAGGTAGTGGGGACAGAAAAATTGTCTAATTTTCTGAGGAAGAAGAGAGAGCTGGCCAGCTGGCAGCTCCTGAGAACCACAGGGAGGAGGAAAAGAGCCAACTGGAGCAGATTGGTTGAAGGGCTGGGAGGTGCTTGGATGGAGAGCGTGGGAATGGGCAGATGGAAGGCTTCAGAGGTAGATGGGAACGGTATTCCAGAGCTGTGGTAGATGTGAGTAGGGAGCCTGCATCTGACATGATAAGACATGTCAGGCATGCTAATGAGGGGATTTGAGGCAGAAAAGGATGGGAAGAGAGGAGAAGTTCGCTTTTACTTGACTAAATGGAAAAGCTTTACTTGACTAAAATGGAAAAGAGATGAGAGATCACAGAGCCAGCAGAAAGAAGCAGCCAAGATTTGAACCTGGCCTGTATTGGGAGGAATTGGTAGAATTCTGAATAGTAAAAATAGAATAACTAACTTGACTTAATGACAGGGTTCACATCAGGGATATATATGTCAATTTTTATATGTAGGCATATGTTTTACTATGTTTTACTGCAAGCCCTTGCTCACAGAAGTGGCAACCTCACAAGTTCTGCTTTAAATCATACTCCTCCAAGTTAATGAGATGTGAAAGTTGGTCTGTGCTATAATTAATGAAACTTTGGAGCAACTTAGCTAAGGCATTGTGAAGTTTTTTAAGTGGCTAATTAAAAATGAATTGCTTAAAACCCAGGATATATTATCAAATAATATATTCTGAGTGAAAATGCAGGTAGTGTGTTACGCAGCAGATAGGTGATCATGCTGTTCTCTTTTGGCTTTAGCATGCATGAAATCACAGCTGGAGATATGATTTTGATACTCTTCAGGCTTTGCTGCTGTGTTTAGAAGTAGCTTCATAGCTGCTTTAAGGGAAGGTGAGGTCAAAACCAAGCTAAAAAATGGATATTGAAGACGCATATGTGAAGTAGTACTCTTTGATATCATAAAAAGGCCTTACATAAAACTAGGTCAGCTTTTGTTAGGTAATAGAAGGTGGTTCTCATCTGCCTTGGTAACCTATGCCTCTTCCAGAAGGAGTCCCACTTGCCATTTGGTTATGCCTAAAATGAGGGAGCATGAGTCTCTAAATAGAGGTCTTTATAGTCACTTAGTTTTCCCCATAAATTGCATGGAAAATTTAAAAACTCCTTTAGAATGACCACCACATTAGGAATATAGTGGTGTAAACCAGACTTAATGTAGGCACATTATGTTCACTGGGTTGTTGGTTGAAAGGGCTGCCATGAAAGGGTTTTTCAGCCATTCTATTCATAGAATCATGTCTTATCCACAACTTGAAGTAGCACTTTTCTCTTAGGTCTGGTACTTGTGAAATACTTGTTAAATCTCTTCAGATATCATTAGATGTATGCCAAGGAAATTTAGGATGAATTCCAGTTCAATGAAAGTAGCTTTCCAAAAATCTGTACATTTTGGACACTCACAAGTATATCAATTAAGGAATCTCATGAGATATTTGCAGTGCCAGAAGATGTTGTTCTTTGCAATTCAGGCTGAAAATATTTTCTCAGGAGCCTAGTATATTTGAAATATCATTTTTTGTAAGAGCTCACATATCTAAGCTGCTGAATTATTCATATTTGCAAAGTATATAGTATTATCTTATACTGAATCTACTGTTTGCATTCCCTGGTCTACACTGAAAAGCTGCTATCCTTTTTCTGATTTTGCACTATTTTTGCAAAGTATGCTGATGACCTGAATGTGGTTTGATTGCCATATTTCACCATTAATCACAGCTAGAAGTCTTCATTCCCTTCTCACGCTTCATGAAACATGAAGTCAAAACAGAATGAAAATGGAGTAAAATGCAAGGTCATGCTAGCAATCTGCAGCAGGGGTGGGAACTGAAACCAGACAACCTAGGGCCTTCATTGCAAGGCCTTTCTCCTCCTCCAGCTCTTTTTAGTAAAAATGCCGATCACCTTCAGGCAGGTTTCCATGCTCAGTACATCTCTGGAGTTCAGAGAAGGGTGGGAAAATTTCCCTTTGTCAGTGTGTGGGAGGGCTTTGACAGCTGCAAGGTGGAGCTGGGGCCCATCTAACCAATTTGGCAGCCCTTGCTCTGCTCTGGCCTCTGGAGATGGTGACCTGGAATGCGAAGCCTCCTCCTTTGTGTGGTCTTGTGCCTCTACAAGCTGCACAAGCCTAATGCTAGTCCTGCTAGAGGAATTAGAGGAGTTAAATTAAAGAAATTATTCAGCTATATAGAAATCTTAATCAAAACCCATGAGCTCAGCACAATCCATAAGTATTTCAGCATTATTTCTAGGAGTATAGATGTAAAATAAATATATATATATATATATTTTTTTTTTAAAGGAAGAATAAGAAACAATGGAATGAAGGAAAAAATACCTTCGTATGGCCAACTATTATGGAAAGAGTAAATATTTCTCAATTGAAACTTTGAAAAATGAAAGTCTTGGCCTGGTTTCTACTGTGGCATTATCTAAGACTAAGAAATAGGGTGATGAATTTGTTGGGGTACTCACTAGAGGAACTACTTGATTGCAATCTGGCCTGCTGCTAAAGGAAAATAAAACTGAGTTCTCATCAGGCAACAATCCTGTATAAGTTAATAGGCTTTAATAATAGCACCTCATTACATTTTTATAAAACTGCCTGGGAAATGTATGCTGGAAATGCAAAGGAAAGCTCTATGGAATCAGAGTTATAAAGCAAAGATAACACAGTCAATATTACAGCATTTCAAAATAATGCATGCACTATACTGGATACCACACAGAATTCAGTGACTGGGATTAGGGCCAAATAAGCTTTTTTGAATGGATGTCCAAAGCAGATGGGAGACCTGACTCATGCTTTGGAGTTAAAAAATGATTTCTTGGACAAGGTGTATGGGAAGCTTGATAGCAGTCAGAAAATAAGGGGGCACTAGCCTCAGCGGACACTGATGTATAGGAATAATATTGTGGTCACATAGCAAATAAAATTTTTACTTCTGCATCCAAGACACACAACTTACTTCCCATGGATTTCTAATACCTCGGTGAAGTAACTGTTGACAAACGTTTACGTTTTTGAAAAATGATGAGCACTGTGTTTGTGAACCTGGAGGCATTTCTGTTCCCAACAACTGGCTATTAATCAACACAGTGGTAAAGAAGCTGTTACACTCAGTGGAGGTAAGAGCAACAGAGAACACTTCTGAAACGATGCAAGACAAAATAGCATTGAGTACAGAAGACAGTGCTTGTATCAGAGAAATCATTCGCATTGGGTATAGTAAGGATAAAATGTAGATGTTTTGAGTGGGAGCTCTGGATTTCAGACTGACTGGTGGAAGATGATGCAGAATTTCCTAGTTGGACTGTAGTTAGGGTATTTATTTGAATTCTTATTCTTTCCATTAACTGTACACAGAGCCTGAGCAGATATCTAAATTTCAAAGGGAATTTAATTCCTCTACTCCAATGTGTTCAATCCCATGTAACACTGATGTTTCTGAAAGCAGTGTGTGCTCACTACTTCCCAAGAGATGTTTAGTACATCGGAGGGAGATTTCCTCTGATCTTGTGTTTTCAGTACTAATGCTGTATTTTAATTAGTAGATCAAATTTATCAGCTTGTCACTGTCAGTGGCAGACTGGAGATGAGGCTTTCATGGTATACTCACTGACTCCTCTAGGATAGCAAGATATCTATGGAGATATGTTATTCTATGGAGAATGGCTATTTTGACACGGAGGAAAGGTGTTCTAAGAAATGTGCTCAAACCAGAACGTGACACATTCCTTGGATGTGGGGCAATGCTTCTCTCCCCCCACCAAGAAGACCAGAGGGCAGAACCAGAGCAACTCTTCAGAAGGAAAGGCTCATTACTCAAACTTCAGCGAAGACTTAGTGTGATTTCTCATCTAATATTAAATAATAGTAGGGTTCAGATCTGAATCCAAACTTTTCATCTTGTACCATTCCAACTAAGCTGGTTATGAACCACAACACTGCTCAGAAGCCCCTTTGAACTTTGGAGGAATTTTGGTAATGGATCTAAAACCTGTGTTCAGTAGGGTGTAACAAGGGCTTTCAGTCAAAAGGGAAGCACGAAAGGAAAGAACTCAGAATTATTTTTGTAATATATTGGAGTAAACAGTAAAGAAAAAGAGTTCAAGTCATTTGTTACTTGCATTCTAACAGCCAAATTGTCTAAAAATACAAATTAAAAGTATGAAACAGGCTTGTATAAGTACATTGGAAATACTATTTCACAAAAGTTTTAACTGCAGAAAAAAACTTTATAACACCACCTGCTGTTCTGCTGGTTTTGACCTGACCCCTTTCTCCTTTTCTTGTTATTATAAACAGTGAGCTCTTTAAGTGAGAGCTGTTTAAAGGATAGAGGGTTGTAAGTGTTCCTTCCTAGATCCCAGATGCAGTGGGAGACTGATGGGCTTTTTGATCTTTATTTTATGAGTGTCTGATAAATTGCCTCTGGCACCTGGCAACTGAAATTTCACTATCTGAAAACTAACCCTTATGTCAAACAATGTGGCCAGTCTGAGTTAAAGAGCTGCATGCATTTAAGTACAGGATGTTTTCCAACATTCAGTACAGTATGTAGTGAAGCCTTGCTTCACATATTATTATTAGACAGATCCTCAGCTGATGTAAATTGGCATAGCCCCATACGATTAAAGGAGCTGAACTGTTTTACATCAGCTGGCAACCTGGTCCAAAGTGTAACACACATACTTTTTGATTTAAAATAGCATTTTGTATGTGATTCTTCAAAGGTTTGTATGGTTCAACTTTTTCAGTACGTTGCTCAACGGCCTCTGTTTTTTATGTCTGAAACAAGCCAAAAAAAAAAAAAAAAAGAAAAGAAAAGTATTAAGGTAAAACACTGTGTGGGTAGCATTTTCTGGTTTGCTTGTTTGTTGGCTGCTTCAGATAAAAATGGAGCTATCTTGAGTTTGAAACAGAAGTCTGAAATGGTGCTCTAACTGATGATGACCAAATCACATTACAATCACATTACTGTTTGTGACCCAGGGGAAGACATCCTGCTTTCTACCTCATTTCTCATTTGTTCTGGCAAGTGATCACAAAACTGATGCCTACCAGCATCAGAATTGAAAAGTTCAGCATCTGATCTGATCAAGATATTGAAATTTCAGTCTTAATCCCAATATTTTTCCAATATTAATATCCAGTATTAAATATCCAGTATTTTTCTTGTCTTTTTTTTTTTTTTTTTTTTTTTTTTTTTTTTTTTTGGTAACAGAAGTTTGTGAGTGGAAATGACAAAAATGGCAGAGAGGCCATATCATGAGCAATTGTAATAAAAAGAGTGGGAGGCATATAAATAAAGTGGAAGTGCTGAAAGGAAACAAGAGCAGAGGCTGTAGCTTGCATGTTTAAACCAGAAAAAAAAAAAAAAAAAAAAAAAAAAAAGTTGCAAGGTGCTATCTTAAAGTGGGCACAGAGCTTATGGAACCATGCAAGCTCCAGGGATGGGCACCTTGGAGCTGGTTCAAAGATAGAGATCTTCAAGTCTCTGCTGGGGTTGGGAGTAGTGGAGAGGTTATGAATTCCCCCTCAGACAGGAGATTTTAGAAATGTATCAGCAAAGCCAGAGGGAACATTAAATCTGAAGTTGAGCAAGAAATACCAAGTAATTGAAGATCCTAATCCTAATTAGTACAGTGAACAATAAATGTCAATTATAGCAAACACAATGTTTTCTGTGATGCGTCTTTGAAGAGACATGAAATGTGAAGTAACTCAACAGGAACGTCAAGGCAAGAAGTCAGATTAACTTTTTATTTGTCTCCTTATGCAGGATTCATTTCCTGTGACACATATCCAAATAGTGCCAACACAACCGACTTTACAGCCCAGCCATATTCACAGTCATCGTTCTTTTGTGTTGACAAAGACACATGGAAATTTTATTTTTCCCCAGATGGAAAAATGCTGTCACCTACCACATGTGTCTCTGCATTGCTTACTACCAGATTCCATCATCTACATTAACACTGCTGAAGGGACTGAGGCACTTTCTTGGGAAGGTCAGTAACATACAGCACCTAAAGTTTAAGGGTAGGTTAGATGGCTCCATGGGAGAGATCCCATCCCAGTAGGATGACATCCCACCCAGAGTGCTAATAAAATGGTTCCTTTTACAGGAAAGCTCATGCTGGCAAATTGTCTTTGACAACAATGCTGTTTGCTTAGACAAGAGTGTTCTGTATTTTCTTGCAGCAGAGACAGTGAGCCTTGTGAGGCGCTGGGTTAGGACTCCACATGTCTGAGCTCTGCTGCTGGCTGTGTCTCCAGGCCTGCGCGAGGGCATGAAGAAGCAGCCTTTCAATTGCTGTGCATCCCTTCTTCCCTGACAGCTATGTGGGATTGTATAAAACCTTCCATAAATTGAGTCTGGAATGTAGAGGAGACTGTTGGTTGCTACTGAAGTACAAATAAAAATAATACATAATTTTTCTATAGAACATTTAAAGCAAACAGTCTGGGAACGGGAACAGCTATGTTTTACTTCACTGAAAAATCACATAGGACAAAAGGAAATGCAGATGGTCTGACTGCACTGTCTTATGAGCTGTTGACTAGATAATTAATCAAAGTTGTCAAGTGATTCATTGATTAACAAAAGTTTAGCAGTCATGAACACATCACATTTCACAATGGAAAATTTAGCAATGGAAAAAGTCTGGTAGTTTAGTTCCTTCTTCAATCAAGAGAGAGAATAGTATGAGAACTGAGGACATTTCATGTATTAAATTATGCCGAGCAATCTAATTGTGTGATAGTATTACTTAGGCAATTTTGTTTGTTTTTTCCATGCAGCTTTTTTAAAAGTGATTTTTTTCTTTTCTTATTTTACCACTGCCAGTACACTTCCCATGTGAGAAGCCCTATAATGTTTTTTTGTAAGTATTGTCATAAGTATTTAATAGTCTCTATCATTCTATCTATCAAGGCCAGGCTGGATGTGGCTCTGGGCAGCCTGGTCTGGTGGTTGGAGACCCTGCACATAGCAGGGGGATTGAAACTAGATGATCATTGTCCTTTTCAACCCAGCCCATTCTACGATTCTATGATTCTCTTCATATAATGTAGTCTAGCAAAGGATAAATACATAAAAAGTTGACTTTACTGTAGGAGGAGAATGATATAAGTAAAATATACTTAAAATTCTCTTGGAAGACAGAGCTATAATATTTGTCAGTGGTTGCCTTCACTCGGTATCCATTCCTATGATAAGAAAGACATGATACTTTTTTTTTTCTTTTTCCTTTCTATGAACATGTACATCTGTAAATTTTCTTATGGAGAGTTTTTCTGCAAGGATTTAATTAATCAATGCAAAAGAATAGTCAAATACATGTATTTTAACTGTTATTCAGAGGACTGTAGCTATGGGGTCTGTAGCTATGCTTGTATGTCCTGGAAGATTAGGTTTCTCTGTCATAAGATAAATAGCAGAGAAGGCTGCGGGGTGACCTCATTGCAGCCTATCAATACCTGAAGGGAACCTACACCCAGGAGGGGAGTAAACTCTTCAAAAGGGCTGACAACAGCAGGACTAGGGGAAATGGATCCAAGTTGAAGGAGGGAAGATTTAGGTTGGATGTTAGGGGGAAGTTCTTCACAAGGAGAGTGGTTAGGCCCTGGAACGGGCTGCCCAGGGAGGTTGTGGATGCCCCGTCCTTGGACGTGTTCAAGGTCAGGTTGGACGGGGTCCTGGGCAACCTGATCTGAATGTGTATGTTTGGTGGCCCTGCTAGGCAGGGGGGTTGGAACTATATGATCCTTGAGGTCCCTTCCAACCCAGGTGATTCTGTGATTCTGTGATTCTGTGATAGCAGGAGGCCTGTATTGTATGGTCATAAATCTCACCTTTCTATTTGGTGGAGATCAATGCTAGGCATATCTTTCTCCAGTGTGTTGTAAGACTACCTACTGCAGGACAACTTAGCAAACTACTGCACTCAGTGAGACACTGCCTTACCCTGCAGAAATGTCTTTCGGCGTAGTGAGGGAATGGAGGGCTCAGCAGAGGAAAATATGACAACCCTGCCAGAGGAAGTTGCCCTAATATCAGGAATCCACAGAAAATCCAGAGTCCAGCTTCACTAATCTTCAACAATGCTACAGTAACTTTTTATTATACTGTATTGTATTGTACACTGCTGTATTGCTTTATGTTCCATGTTATTTCTTACATTACGTGTTATTATTTGTACAAATCTGACTCCAGGAGAGGGAAGGTGATGTGGGTGTGATTCTTCATTACTTATTTCAGGAGCATCCCATTGGAACAGCCTTTGGCTTCAAAATTAGAGTGTCCTTGATGGTTTTGATGGTTTTGACTGCTTAACACAAGTGCTGAATGAATCTTTGGCTAGTAGGTGCTGAGGGAATTCGATCAGATCCTTTAAACACACCTGCACCGACAGCTCAATATACTTAAAGGATGAGGTAATACCATTTCAGTGACTAGAAATCCTCAGATTCCTCTGCTGATAACTCATTTCTGAGAATGCAACTAATGATTTCCCAATGGGAAGAAATAAAATAGTATTCTTCCATTAACTGCAATATCTGGATATTCAATCCAGATAATTTTTTTTTCTAATATAACTTTGAATTACCTCTGTTAAACAACTCTTAAGATCTATTCTAATAAAGAAGCAAAACATACATGAAAAGTAAGGAAGGACATCTTTATATATATACATTAGTTTAGTCTACAGAGAATAAAAGTATTGGAAAAGAAAATTGTATTTTTAGAAATGTAATACAGTCTTGTGCATATATGTACCCTATCCTACACAAATAAAGGCTTTGCATAAATTAGTAGAAGGGAATTACTCAAATAATTAAAGAAAGCATAGCTTAATTAAGGAGCCTACTTTTCATGTTCCTTTTGGACAATGTACAGTATTGTACAGTGTATAGCGGCCTTCTAGATATTTGGACATTGAAAAGAGTCATTACACTATTTTTGAAGAGAGTTTTGCCTACTGACCAAATCTGTTTGCATTTGCTCTGCATCTTTCTTTACACACAGTATTTCTGCTTATGTTAGCTTGAAGCAGCTCTGTAACAAACGCAGGTGTAGAATACAAAATGATTTTATGAGGATTAAAGGCCTACAGGCAGGAGAAGACAGAAAGCATTTCCCTCCCAGAAATCTTACTAAGCATCACATTTAAAAGATATAAAGGACCACTTCTGACTGTGCATCTGGCTGTTCTCTGCCCTGTGAGGCAACCATGGGGCTTTCCCCTGGGGGACACACAGAGACCATAAAGCTCTCATGAATCTATTCACAGCCAGCAGGGAAAATAAGAATCTGAACACGGCTTCAAAATCATCTCCTCTTTTATTCCCTATTACCCAGAAGTCGCTTACTTTATTGGTCGGTTTTGTTTTAATGTGTGTTTTATTTGTGTTATCCTATCCTCACCAGTCACTGTAGTTTCACTGCAAGAAAGGTATTGAGGCCCTGAAGTGTGTCCAGGGAAGGGCGACAAAGCAGTGAATGGTCTGGAACACAAGTTTTATGGGTAGAAGCTGAGGGAGTTGAGATTGTTCAGTCTGGAGAAGAGAAGGTTGCAAAGGTTCTGCTCCAGTAGTAAATATAACACCAAGAACTTGCAGGATTTAATACTGATGTTTCATTCCATCTTAATGTATGCTACAGAAATGATGTTTATTTGGCTCAGAAAAGTCTGCATAGAAATGGGAAATACATGAAATCAGCTTCCTTCACACTGGGCTGCATTTGGTGGACCTCATTTAGAGGCACATAGCATTGGATTTTTGCAGTGTCTGGGATCTGTGAAGAGAATACTTCTGGTTTCACCAGAGGTCCTGGGGCAAAACGTCTGGAGCAGCCATAGGCATGGGCTGATGATTAGAGCAGATGATCTTAGTGGTTTCTATAACCTTAATAATTTTGTGATTCTATGATTCATGCAAGGGGACATGAGGGACTGATCCAGCTGTCACAGTGTCACTAGAGATGCCTACCAGGACATCCAACTGCTACTGGGCTGGGCAGTATACATAAGCAATAGATCAGCTGACTTTTTCCAGCTTCAAATGTCCTGCGGGGGTTTTTGGTTTCTCCGGGACCATCTCTCCCATCTTTTCCATATTTTCTCAGCTTTCTTTACTTTCAGTTTGGGGTTTTTTTGTTTGTTTGTTTGTTTTCTCTCTTCTCAGAGGAAGCTGAAGAAAATGCAGTGAGACTGTGTAGTTCCCGAGGTGCTTCCCTTCCTCTCATAGGTTTTGCACCATAATGGGACGTGTCACAGTCTAGTCCTCAATTGACATTGGCATGAGCAATGGTGGCTTTGCAAATCTGGGTCCTGCAAGAGCCTGGTGAAGTCAAACCTTTGATCAGCTACACGACACCATAGGTGATGTGGCACCTTTTAGTCAGAGGTTACCTTTAATCTCTAATTTGGCAAAACAAAACAAAACAAAGCAGAAATCCCCCTGAAGCTTTTCGTATTTGACTTTAATGCCAGAGAGCTTAAGTGTGGCAGTTTGGTGATGTGCTATGCAAATGAAAGCCATGAAAAAACAAAGCTAGTTAAACACAAGTTTTTCTTTAGCAGGTAATTACTCTTAGCTGTTTCCACATGCCTCCTTGCAACCACGAAACCCTGGTACATAACGATGAAAGACTAATTTCAGAACTCACACATGCACTATTTTGTTAGCAGTGGAAGCACAAGCAGAACATCTGGGTGCCAAGTTCAAGCAAAGTGCAGGGTGTGTTTTTTTTCTTCAAAATTCAATGCTGGTGTGTCCCATCATGTAACTATGATATATGATAAAAGGAAAAATCACAGCCAAACTCAACCTTGTTCAAAGCAAGGTGCTAGTGAAAGGATGGGATGGAAAATAAGTACTAATGGATTAATGTTCCATGATAAATGTTTTATTATAAAAGCTAGTGAGTGATTAGATAATTCTTGCTTCCAAAAGTAGGATTTAAATATTTCTGCTTGGCCTGCGACCAAAACAAATACATCACTTAACTATCTGGTTTATAGGAACATCTATGTGAACAAAAAAGTAGATTTGCTTTTCTTTTGCACAGTAGGAGTAATAAATATCCAGATACAGCAATATTCTGCTTACTGTTTGGAGCTGTTTTGCTACATTAGAAAAGGTTATTGCAAATATTAAAGGCATAGACGGAATTGTCCTCTGTGCAAGGTTCACTAATTCCGTTACTAAAAGGGTATCACAGAGAAAGTTCAGATAAGAATTCTTACACTTTTAGGAAAATAGAGACATAAACACTGACACATCTGAATAACCAGATTTGTAAAATCTCTACAAACTTTTGACCCCAACCTATTTTTATTTCCATAAGTACAGCAGTTCTTCTCACTGAAAGGATGTAATGATATAAAGTACAGTCACTTGTAAAACTGTACTTCTATTGATATCTTTACTCACTAATGGATCTCAAAAGACTTACAGGGGAAATGCATGTTACTCCTTTTTATTCTGGTAAAGAAACTGAGGTATTCAGAAGAAAACAGCACCATCCAACAAACTTGTGTCTCACATCCGAATGCAATACTGTGTTTACAGCATCATGATAGTAGCGATTGCGTTGGTTATACTTAATGGAAATGGGTGGATAAATCTACATTTAGCAAAATATTTTCTGTTTAGATAATTGTCTTTAGAGGGTCAGTGTCCTCAAATTAGGTCATAAGGTGACTGCTGTGTGCTTTCCTCTGAATAACCGGCATTGCTCTGAACAGTGTCTACAAGAATTAACACAAACTGGAAGGTGTGTCCAAAGGAGGACAGTGAAGCTATGAAGGGTCTGGAGCTCAAGTCTTTTGGGGAGAGGCAGAGGGAACTCAAATTGTTTAGTCTGGAAAAGAGAAGGCTCAGGGGAGACCTTATCTTTCACTACAACTAACTGAAAGGATGTTGTGGAGGAGTGGGGGTCAGCCATGTAACTAGTGATAGAACTAGAGGGAATGGCCTCAAGTTGAGGCAGAAGAGATTCAGGTTGGATATGAGGAAAAAATTTTTTCTCAGAAAGAGTGGTGAGATATAGTAACAGAGTGCCCATGGAGGTGGTGCAGTCATTGCCTCTGGAGGTTTTCAGGAAAATGGTGGATGTCACACTGAATGGCCTCAATCAGTGGTATGGTGGTGGTGGGCTGATGGTTGGACCGGATGATCTTAGTGGTCTTTCCAACCATAGTGATTCTGTGATTCAGGGACTCTATAGGCCTGGTTGGGACTTTAGGAGAGTTGGAGGAGAAAACAGAGAAGCTATCACATACAGAAAATGTGCATCCTGCCTAGAGCTACTTACCTATGCACAAGAAGGGCAGAGAGAATAATGAAATCTATAAGTCACAAGTTCATTCACAGTCACAGTTCAGTGGCTTAACAGATACTGAGCAAACACAGAGATGGCTTATTTATGGAGAAGAAGGTACAAAACTTAATTTTAGTACCAGAAGAGCAATGACAAGAAATAGGGAAGCAGAAGCATAATTCAGAGAAGTGTGCTTGTGCTCTTTCCTCCTGTCACCTTAGCTGGTGCCAGGAGTATAGGAGGAAATGCACAACAGGGAAAGAAGCCACATGTTGGTCAATTAGATATGCACACTGAGGTCACCCATTTTCAAAGTATGGCAACATGGCAAGGGGCAATGGGCAAAAACCATAACAGAGGAAGTTCCATAAAAACAGAAGGAGGAACTTCAATTTGAGGTTGGCAGAACATTGGAACAGGCTGCCCAGAGAGGTTATGGAGAATCTTTCTATGGGGACATTCACAACCCAGCTGGACATTTTCCTGTGCAACCTGCTGTAGGGAATCTGCTTTAACAGGGGGTTGGACTCAGTGATCTCCAGAGGACCCTTCCAATCCCCATGATTCTGTGATTCTACAATCTTCTGACACTTTACCATTGCAGTGCTCCCAAAAATTATATTTAAGGGTTCAGGATGGTCTTGTTGCTGAAAGCAAACATTACTGTCGTAGTGAGGCATCCTATGGATAAGTGTGCATTCATACATTTCTCTCCTAGCTGTCTAGAACACAGTCTGTTTAATAAATGCGTTTAGTGTGTGGTGTCTGCTCAGTTGCTGGATGTGCTGAGCAGTTGTTCTGGCTTCTGCAATCTCACCAAGTTGTTCTTTGTGTAGAATCAGGGAACCAGAGCATGGATGAACCTACAAACCCTGACTTCCCTGGATTTTGGATAGAGTATTCTGGTCAGCAGCTTGGGGCTTAGTCTAGCCCCAAAAAACTCAGTAAATATGGGGTTGGCCAGCCTGTGCTAATATCTGTGCTATCGCAGCTGTGCTCCAAACAGTACTCAGATATTTCTTAAAAAGCTTGCTCAGGAATGTCTGCTCAAACTACACTCACTCCAGTGTAAACACGCCCCTAAAGCAGATGTAGAACATGTCCCAGGGGGAGATAATGCAACACCCTGCGATCGCTGGTAAATGAAGCGGTCTACGCACAGTCACTTTGCGCCATATATTCATACTAAGCTGAAGGTCAGACTGCAGCTCAGTAAAAAGCCAGTGGAGCATGACAGCCATATAAAATATTGTATAATAAACATATGGAAGGGTTGCTTTCTTCTGTTGCTATAGGTCTCATAGATGTCAGTGGAATGACGATTTGGCCTGTGCTGTACGGCCCTACAGTAGTTTTACAAACAAGGTAGATTTATATATCTTTGGAATTAAGCTACTGCTGCAAATAGAAGTCCCATAGAAATGTTTAGTGTGAGATTATTTACAGAGCGGCTGCACTGGTTCCTTTTGTATTAATGCTGAGACTCTCTTAAGGTTATGTGGAACATAATTCTTTTCCATTTCTGCTTGGGGAGGTGGTTGAAAAGTTATACTTTCATGAACAGATCCATAATCCTAATATCCATGGCTTACACTAAGCTCCTTTATGAAAGGATTTGAATTGAACTGTGCACTGAAAGCCAGTATAGGAAACTTTATGTTGAATCGCCTTGAGTGTATAGTGCAAGCTATTAGAAAGTATGGCTGGCAGAGCTGTGTAGTGCATATGTGTGTGTGAGAAAAGACCTATAGCCACCACCAAAAGTCACAGGACACAGTTATTCTGAAATTAAATGAGCATCAGAATTAGGATTTTTTAGCGGCTGAAACTCATTTCCCAAATTTACCTGGATCGCTAACTTCCATATCAAAGAGGTATCAAAACTTCTGATAGATTTGAATAACTTTGATTAGATGGATCCAAATTTGTTATTGTCAGAATCACAGAATCACAGTATCACAGGGGTTGGAAGGGACCTCAAGAGATTACTGGGTCCAAACCTGCTGCTAAAGCAGCTATCCTATAATACATCACACAGATAGGTGTCAAAACAGGTCTTGAATATCTCCATAGAAGGAGACTCCACAACCTCTCTGGGCAACCTGTTTCAGTGCTCTGTCACCATTACTGTAAAGAAGTTCCCACACATTAGTATGGAACTTCCTATGTTCAAATTTTAGGCCTTTAATCTTTGTCCTATTGCTACACACCACCAAGAGATACCTGGCCTCATCCATTTGTCTCCCACCTTCCTTTAGATATCCCCTCTCAGTCCTTTTTTTCCCCAGGCTGAACAGACCCAGGTCAGTCAGCCTTTCCTCATATAGGAGATGTTCCATTCCCTTTATCATTTTCATGGCCCTCCGCTGGACTCCTTCTGGGAGATCCCTGTCCTTTCTGAACTGGGGAGCCCAGAACTGGACACAGTAGTCTAAATGTGGCCTCACCAGGGCAGAATAGAGGGAGTGAATCAACTTCCTCGACCTGCTGGCCACATTCTTTTTAATGCACCCCAGGATACCATTGGCCTTCTTGGTCACAAGGGCACACTGCTGGCTCATGGCCAACCTATTACCATCAGGTCCTTCCCTGCAGAGCTCCTCTCCAGGAGGTTATCCCATAACCTGCACTGATGCATGCAATTATTCCTTCACAGATGCGAGACTCTACACTTGCTCTTGTTGAACCTCATCACGTTCCTCCCTGCTCAACTCTCCAGGTCTTGTTGAATGGAAAAACAGCCTTAGGTGTGTCAGCCACTTCTCACAGCTTTGTATCATCAGCAAGCTTGCTGAGAGTGGACTCTATCCCCTTATTCAGGTCATTGATGAAGATGTTGAACAAAAACCAGACCCAGCACCAATTCCTGGGGAACACTGGTAGTTACAGGCTTCATCATCTTTTACAAACAAATTCATAGCATCAGTAATGTGGTTATTTCAGAATTCCCACTGGAGGTTGAAAACAATGCACATGGAGCTACCTGAGGAAGATGCAGGAAAAGCCTTTTCACTGTGTGATGCAAATGGAACTCAAGCACTCCCACGGATCATTGTAGCTTGTCCAATGGCTGAGTCTACTTTAAAGAAAAAGGAGACTATCACTAAATACATGTGATGTGTGTGAAGGGGAGGGAGATGTCTTGTTTCCAGTCACTCTGTGTGAAGAGAGCAATCACGTATTTCTCTAAGCACAGAGTTTAGCTTCAGGAGAGTTTTATCAGAGAGGAGAACTATAGGGCCTCCATCCCCAGCCACAAGAAGCTTTGTGTCTGTCTCTGTGGTCTAGAATTACACCAGGCAGCGGAGGGGTGCACTCATCCTGGCTATTTGTATTCTCTTATGTCGAGTGGAAGTTCAGGTTATATACCATGGTGAGCTGTCCTCAGGGTGCACCTCACACCAAGAGCCTAACTAGGCTTCTCTGAATCACTTTATGAGGTTTCTCTCTCTCCTTAATTACAATAAAGAGAGTGTAAGGTGATTAGCTTCCAAAATTAGTTGCTTCCAATGGCACTGTGAATATCCACTGAGGGCCACCTGGAAAGGAATTTCTTCCTCCCAGCTCTCTGCAGACCAACCTCGTTTACTCAGGCTGTGCTCCTGGCAGGACTTTTGCCCCTGCCTGAACTCAGATAGAGCGAAGGTTTGTTTATATCCAAGCTGAATGAATATTTCCAAACAGGTCAGGCTATAGAACTGTGTGAAAATTGCAGCTCTGACTCCAGGGAGTCTTGGCTTACAGTGAACCTCCTCAGCAAAGAAACATGAATTTTCTTCTCCCCCACCTCTCTGCTTCCCCCATGATGAGCTAGAGGAATTCAGGCAGGGAGGTGGGGGTTCAGGCTCTGCTCCTGGAGCTCTTCAGTGGAAAGAAGATGCTGATTTCTCATGATGCTGCAAGTAAATCTACTTTCCCAGCTTGAAGACTTGCCTCTGACCATGCACAGAAATTAATATTTTGTTGTTTAAAAAAAAAGAAAATAAAAATTGCTCTCTATCATCCATAAAAGAGAAAGGCTTGTTGGAACCACACACCTCTCAGGCACAGTGCTATTGGTTGCCCTGCCAGCCCCGTGATGTAAATTACCTTTGCACTTTGTAATAGAGTCAGCACCATGACAGGAACTCACACATCACTCAGTTGGCTAAGGGTAATAAAGAGGAAAATCAAAAGGAGCATGAGTTCATGCTGGAGGTATGTGCAATCAAGGAGAAAGATTTATGACAAAAGCTGAGTTATAATATTAAAGGGTATAAACAGCTTCTTACTGTTATGCTTTCATACACCCTGTATTCCTTCAGGAAGAACAGTGCTAAGTTTGGGGGAGACTTAGCTGTGAAACATTGCTGTTTTAGAAAGGGCTCTGGAAATGCAAACTTGCATGTACAAATAAGTTCACCTCCAAGGTTCAGCCTGTGTCAGTGCGAGTGATTGCAAGGTAGCAGACATCAAAAGCACATTTTCTAAGTCTGGTGTGAAACTCCTCATTTGTTGACAGCAGCTCACTATCTGCAATACTCCCTTTCTCTGTCCACAAAATTGCATATACCATCAGTTACCACCCACACATTTACCAGAAATTGAGTCAAAGGTGTGACACTGAGATGGCCTGAATACAGATAGAACCCTATTGATTCTTTTGAGGACTACGACATTATTTGTGCATCCTCTGATATAGGCTGTACCACCTCAAGCCAAACCTTTGCTTACCCCAGTTTCAAAGCCCTGACGGCTCTGATGTCACAGATTCCGAGGGAGGCTTGATGAGCAAGGCATGGCACAGTGAGCTCCTTGGGCACAGGCTGCCACCTCCCCACCAGCTATGAGCCCCAGCTTCCCTACATGATCTGCAAAATAAAACCTTCTGATGTCTATGACTTTCCTAGTGGTCTTTAGGCCCCTTTTATTCTCAGTGAGGGTGCCAGCATCAAGCTCAGGCAATGAGATCTCCCAGCCACTACTTGCATTCTCTTTGACAAGTCATAGCTAAGAGCTAGGTCAAAGTCCTGCAGGATTCTGGTACATGGTATATGCGGTTAATGATGGTTTCACTCGGGATGTCCATTTTGTATCACATTTCAACACACAACTCCACGAGCTGTGCTGGGTAGAGGAGAAGCCAGATTCGGTAAGAAGTTGTATTCCATTGCAGCTTCAGCCGTGGCTAACAGAAAAGCATGGAAAACATCAACCCACTTTTTTATGTTACACCAAAAAGGATGAAGCAGATGTTTTTAAGTAAACATGGGCTCTTGTTATGCATTTTTGAAAAGTCAAGAGAAGCTTTTTCAGAAGCAGGAGTAGCCATGAATTTAAAGGAGTTTTAAATACTGTACTTTCCCATAAAGCTATAAAGCTCTGGCAGAAAGCTCAGCAGCCAATCAATGAGGAATGAACCTGAGCATGTTATAACTCAGATTACCAATAAAAATGTCAGGCTGAAATCAGAAGTGGGTCATTTTATAATCCTGAACTGAAAGTATTTTTTTAATTGCTTTCAAATGGGGAACTTAACAATATAATTAAATATATGTATAAAAAGTCCCAAAGTGCTACAATCTGCTTTACTATCTGACTTTGTCAAGCTGATTATTATTACAATAGGGGAAATGGTGGATTTGAATGTCTTTTCCCTGGCACTGCAATTTCCCAGCTGTTTTATTGAGATTGTATTTAAACTAGACAAAATGGACTCTGCTGCTTCCATAAAAACCAGTTGAGCATTAAGAGTTAATACCAGCATTTTTAAATCATTAAAACCAGCCTATAGCTGCAGATTAGTGTGGGGTGAGATGTGTTATTTGAAGCAGGTGTGATCTGTCAGGAGCAGTGTTTTGGCATTTTACAACCAGTGGGGCTACGTGCACAGCTGTAGACTGAAGAAAAATGGACCAACGTGGGTACAATGGGCTGCTTTGTATATAAGCTGCTATTTTGCTAATGCACTTTTAGCATGTATAGAGATAAACAGTTCAAATATTGATTGGTATTTTCTGGTATTAATAGGCCCACTTTAATCTGGTTTAGTCTCTAAAGTATATTACATTGATCAGTGACCACTGATATATTTTCTTAGGGAGACTAATTTATGCTCTTATCCAAAGGATGTGTGTGTAAACAAAAGTGCCTGTAGGAATAGTTTGGACAGTGAAAGAGAGTGGAGTGTGTGCCAGTCAGGTGTAAACTCCTGGAAATAACCTGTTACTGTGTATGGACCAAGTTGTACCGAGCATTTTAGAATAAGGCTGGTTGGGAGCCAGCGATCAAATGCTTCTTTTGTTTGGAAACTGCCAGTTTGGGAAAACAGAACTATTTTGTAGGAACTTGTCAGTTTCGATGAAGTTTTGATGAAATACGTACAGGGTCCTGCTGGAAGTCTACAATGTTCTTCCCAACCCACTTATTGGTTGTTGGACCAGAAGTTGCTTATTCTTCAGTGTTTCACATTGATAGGTCTGTCCCAGCCCTACTTGACCCTCCATAGTCCTAGTGGTGTTGGGCAGTGTTCAAACCTTGACCAAAGAGCTTTGGAGAGTGAGCTTCCAAGAACTATTTAATTCAGAAACTTTCAAAACTATATCTCAATTGTGACTAAAAACTTTTTACATGAATCTTCTGTTCTGAGGAACATTTTGATATTTCTAGTTTTCCAAAAGTCAGCGCTGAGGTTTACAATTCTTTTAAGTAAAGATATTTCCCTTTCAACTTAATCTTATATAGTTTATGGAAAAAATGTTACTGAGATGATACACGTAGGCTTTTGAAAATTTCACATATGTTTCTCAGGTTTTGACACCTAGAGGTTATTTGGGACCAGAACAAACAGTGATATTCCACTGTTTAAAGTAGAAGAATACATAATGTCACAATTGAAAATTTACCTGTTATTGCTGTTCCCAAGAATGACATTTATTATATTATAGGATCTGTGGAAAATACTTTTTTTATCTTATGTGGTGAAAATAAAATATAACTGAAGCATGTAAATGCTGTAAGTTTAAGGAAACAATGAGTTAACACCATAAAGTCTGGTAATTTGGATTTTAAGAACAAGTTTGGGGAACAGGAAACAGTTTGGAGTGACAGGTTATAGATACCATGTAGATAGTGCTGTTTCATTTGCTGTAAATATGAGGACCCATTTTTATTCCCATCTATACTGATTCTTATTACCACTGTAATTCCATTTGCAGCAGTGGAGCTACTAGTGATTTATACTAGTGCAAATAAGAGACAGTATTAGGAGCGTTACTTTCAACCCAGCAGTGTCCATTTAACTGTCACAGTGGGAAAAGACAAGAACTCACAGAGAAGGTTGTTTATCCTTCTGGGAAGGGACAATAAAAAACACAGGGGATTTCCCTTCTAGCCCGGGTGGAATTTTAAGGGATAGAAAAGGGTAATTTTTATTCCCTGCTTTAATTAGCTGAACTCTTTGATGTTAGTTGTAGATATCAGTATAAATCTCAAGGGCATGAAGTTAATGGAGTTACATTAAGGGTGAATTTTCCTCAAGAAGAAATTTGCAGACTCTATTTTGCAGCTAAGAGTGCTATGGGTCAACGAGGCTTTGCTAATTATTACAGATCATGTCAAACATGACTACCTAAACTACAGAAATATGTACTACTCAATTACAAATGTATATCCAAAAAGACAGTGTTATTCTGAATCTTTCCTGTTCAACAAAATACCAGAACATTTTATTACTACACTTCAGCCAGGAGAACTGGTACGTTAGCTGGAGGATTCTAAGTATAAAACAGATTCTTAAGAGTTTAATTCCCACTTTTGTACTTAAATCTTGGACTTTTTACATCCTCCATTACTGGGACATTCACACGATCCCTGGTGACTCCTGGGATGCAAAATGTATATCCCATGCAGCCAAAGGAGCAAAGCCAGCACTGTCACATAATAAATAAAATAGTGGAAGATCAAATGTTAGAACATCCTGAAGGGTGCAGTGAGTGAGGTCAAGCTTAGGAGGAATGTATCCAGACAGGCTTGTGAGGCAAAACCGAGGACTTTCAGTTCTGATTAGCCCAACATAGGAGTGTGAGGGCATTCATTTCCTGGTCTCTGGGGATAAAAGAGATGTGGGTAGCAATAATGACATGAAGATCAAGGAGAAGAGCTGCTACCAACACTTTTTATGTATCCGTTGTGTAATGGTGGCCATCATTAAAAAACCAACAGTGGTCACGTGAGGTTATATTATATTGTTATAAACTCTCATTTGGGAAGAGAAGCTATTTGGCAAGATTTGGAAATAACTTGCTGGAGACAGGTCTCTGTATTTGGAAACAATCCATGTCTGTTGGAAAGGCCTGGGGTTTACTCTTATTGATGGTGAAGTTAAGGTAAAAATGAGTTATAGGGAAAATTGCTTTTTAAAAAGGCAGTGGCAAGCAGAAAAAAAGTCTCAATGTATACAGTGGCTCAGTCTGCAGTGGCATTAGGTTAAAGACTTCCTATGCTTTGCCATCATTAGCACATTGTAAACACATGAAGCTAACTATTCATAAAATAGCATCAATTTCAGGGGCCAAATCACTCGCCTCTTGTGGGAAACCCTGCAGGAAGGGAAGGGGGAGACTCTGGGGAATGCAAAACTTTCAATATAATTTCTTTAGGGGAGATAATACTTCCCTCGCCCACAAACAGAAGCTACTTTGAACGTGCAAGACAGTCTGAGGATCTAAAACCCAGAGAAGCCCCATGATTCTGAATCACAGAAGTACAGAAAAAGTCAACTCTGGCTAGAGCAAATTGCATACTTATTATTCAACAAACTAGTGCTTTTGCAAGTCTCACTATGCAAGAAGTTGAGGGAAAATCTTACATGAGATGTGGTAGGTAATTTACTTGGAAATAATGAGGTTTCATATAAAGAAGTGTGATGACTTATATGTTTGAAGGAGGACACAGGTATGCTGGAGAGAGAACAAGGTAAACAGAGGGGCAGAAGATTTAATATATGTGATGTATGAAGACAAGCTGAGAGAATGGAGCTTCTTTTCTCCGTATGAAAAAAAAAAAAAATGCAATCTGTGATCCAGTTTTCCTGTCTGTAATATATGTTTTGGAAGGGGAAGCAATGAGTTGCTTTCCCCATTAAGGCAGAATAGTAGAAAAAGAAAAAAGAAAGAACAAAAGTTTCCTCTGCAGCAGTTATGAGCAGCTCAGTACAACCATCCTGCCCACCACCTCTCACTCAAGGTTCTAGAAACAGTGTAAGCACATCTGTCTCTTCAGTGTGATCAGGGTATTACTTGATGCTTCTCCCAGAATGCACTTGATCAAAGGGCAGCAGCCACTGAGAGATTTTGTATGACACACAAAAGTGTGATGGCAATGTCAAGGTGAGAACAGGTACCATCTCACCTCTCTGAAAGCAAACATCTCTCGGCCCCCATTACAGTTCTAACCATCACCATCTGCTGTTAAGTGATGATTGCCATTCTTTCTCTGCTGTATTGCACTGTGTTTCTAGAAATCTGTGTCTGTCCACCACCACTACTTCCCAATCCCTCCTTGTTCCTATGGCCTGATCTCTGCCAAATGCTTGTTGAACTCACGAAAGGGGGATATTCACTTCTCTATTGATTTCTGAGGTAGGAGAGTAGGAGGGAGAGAGAATTACCTCCACCTTCCAGCCCCGCATTCTTGCATTCACACATTACAAGGGCCATTGAGCTGGTCAGGAAGATGCACGGGCCAGCACTGGTGTCAGTCTTTCATTTCCAGTTACAGAAGTAATATGTGTGTCTGTCCCTCTGTAATGAGATATAAGCTTACAGGAATACTGGCCTAATTGCCCTAGCACAGTGCTGAAAAAAAAAAAAAAAACAACCAAAAAACATCTCACAGTCTCTTTCAATTAATATAACTTGCATGGCACATGAAATGTATACAGTGCCATGTGAAGAAAAGCATACACAACCAGCGTGAGCAACAGCTTCCAGCTCCGTAAGAAGCGCAAAACACATTTCTTGCTAAAATGGAGCTTGACTTTAACTAAAGGCACTTTGGGCAGCTGCTAAATTGTATTCTGAACTGGCATTTGGAGGCATTTTATCACATCCAGATTGAGGCAGAAATTGGACAAAGATGTGAATGTCCACAGTCCATCTGAAAGCTATTTCTGTATTCACAGTAGAACTGTTGATGTTTGAATTATAGAAACACCCCCTCTCCACTATGCGATTCCCCCAGATCTTGCAGTTTTGTTTTCCTATACCAAACCCCTCCTTAGGGCTGCCAAAGCTCATTCAGCAAGGATTGGGGCCTGGAGGAACCCGCTCATTACTTGTCACCTTCTCCACCATGTCACTGACAGTTGGGGTAAATCAATATCACACACCCAGTGCAGCAGAAGTGTAGCACACAAAAGTTTGTTAAATAACTGCAGGATGTAAATGTGTGTGTACTTATGCATAAGTATATTTTCCTCTGATGGTAGCAGTATTTGGAAAAGTGCTGGTAAAGGACACATGGGCAGAATCACCATCTGTCTTCCTTTCAACTTTGCCTTGCTCTGGCAGAAGTTTTAACAGGTGAGAAGGCACAGCATATTTCCATCCTGCAGTGGTGAAGCAGAAGCTCTAAGGCTATGCTTTCACTTGTGGATGATGGACTCTCAGACTTGAAACAAAGCATGCAACTTCTCCGAGGCCCAGTTGCAGTGCCAATAAAACAGACTGGTGAAAGATACTTCCCAGGGGCATGCTGAGGATTAATAAATGGTTGAAAGAGCTTTGAGACACTCAGCTGAAAGGTACTTGATACTGTCAAATAATCATTGTATTCTTTATTCACTGATAAATAGCTATTTGGGCATTCCTTGGGAAAATGTGGACATTTGAAAAGAGGCCAATAATATACTTTACAGGAAAAGCAATGACCATAAATTTGAACATGCTTTATATAGGTTACATCTGAAGAATGAAAATATATCTGTAGATTAAATTACTACATTTGTAGAGTATAAAAATAGGATATAGTCATAATCCTCCTTTGAGTAAAGCAGGCAAAAGAAAAAAAAGACCCCAAAACAGCTGCTACACAAAGATTCTAGATGCAGAGTTCAATAAAAACTTGATGTATGTAGGATGTATAAGCAGAACTGAGCCTGGATATATTAATCTCCAAAACCCTTTATTTTGCAGCCAAAATATGCCTACATGGAGTAGATTAAAAATATTTATACAAGGCAAAATTCCAAGGCTAGCGAACATCCTGTTGCCAAAGACATTTTGCGGACAACAATATATCATTTTACCACATACAGTAGTTACTACTTTCACAGTGAAAGAGTATGATAACATACATACACACACTCGCAATTCAGAAACTGTATTTGTGCCCACAAGACGACTGAAGTCTCCTATACAGCCATGCAGGAGACCAAATCTTACGAGTGACTGTAGCTGCCCTTTTTTTCAGCTGCAAATAATTGCTTGAGCTCTGGGGTAAAGCTAAGTCAAAAAAATGCTGACAAGACATGATGGATGTTTTCAGTTGCTAGCTGAAGAGCTGAATTACCCTGCTGCACCACAGATTTCTTGAATGACATGGGCAATTCCTTCATGCCACCCTTCAGAGAAATCACTGGCATAACTGGCTGGAGTTCAAGCCAGCCCTCAGTGATTGCTCAGAGACTCATTCAGAAGAACAAAACAAAGAGCCTATGTATGGTCATCCTGACTCAGACCAAATATTCACAACTGTCCAGAATCCCAAGTCTGAAATCAGCCTTCGAATAATCTTTATGTTGCAGATGTACTTAATCTCTCTGAACCCATCCCTGCATCCCAAGGCAATGAGTTCTGAAATTTAATTCCTTACCATTAGGCAACTCTCGTGTTTCTTTGGAATCTGCCATGAGTTTATCTCAGTTGATGAGTTCCACTCTTGATAAAAGTGAGAGAATGTGATCAGCTGTTTCCAATTCAGCTTCTCTGAGGGACAATTGTACACACCTCTACCAGATCTTTCCCAGGCTGAAGACTCTACATTCCTCGTTTCTTTGGGATAAGTGCTTCCATATCGTGTAGCAAACATACTGCAAACACGCCAGGCTAAACTTCTAAATAGAAGAAGAGTGAATCCAGACCACTATTTTTCAGTTCCTTCTGTTAAAAAAAAAAAAAAAAAAAAAGCCGGAGAAACATTTAAATATTATTATAGAAGGAACATGTCAAATAAAATTACTTACATTAAGAAGCAATATTTTAACTAACCTAACTTTAGCAGTGTGATTATCTCCAGCATTGGCAGTTATCTCACTTGGTAACATTTTTATTGAGAAAAACGGAGGTGAGGCATGTGGAATATGCTAGCATTAAGCAGAGATGTTATTTGTTCCTGAAAAATCAGATATATTGATTTCCTGCTTAGCAAAAATTTAACCAGAAAAAAAATAAAACAAACAAACAAGCAAACAAAAAAAAAACCAACAAAACAAAACAAAAGATAATGTAATCTGTGTTTTTTGGGTGACCTTAGGAGAAAAAAATAACCAATTACTTTTACTGTACTTTAAATACAACCATGGTATGATGTTATCAATGACAGAGTTACTAGTGTTTGTGTATTGCCATGGCATATTTTGTAAATATTTTGTTGTGTTTTATGTGTATTTTAAGTTTTCTGAATTCTCTGGAAATTTATGACAAGAATGTCAGGAAATTCCACTATTTGGAAAAAAAAAAGTCAGTACAAAAGAGGATATTCCTCATATTTTGAATAAATCAGTAAAATTAATTCTTCCCTTGTATTTCATTTCAAACACTTTTAGTAGATAAAACTGAGAAATCGTTCTAATGTTGAAATTGGAACTGCCTAGAAAATAGTTTAGGAAGATGTCATTTCAATACAAAGTTGTGTAAAATGTTGAGATTTTAATTGCAAAATTAGTGCATTCTTCAAACTGATTCGAATTTTCAACATAAAATATACAATATATTTTCAAGTATTTTCACTTTGTGAGGAAGTACTTATTGACATTTGTTGTTGTTTGCTGTAAAACTCTTAGGCAAGCTGTTGTAGTCTGATCTCATTACAATGCCCCATTGTACAGTAATTAGACCCATCTTTTAACTCTATGTACTCTGAAAATTAAGTTTGTCTGAAGGAAATCAAAGCTGTGCAATTGACCTTATAAAATAAATGAGAACCAGCGACTTTGCTGTTTTGTCGCACAGAACGATAAACAACTTCTGTCAATCAAAAAAGCGAAGTATCCAAAACTATTTAAGCTGATCTGTGGTACCACCATCCCAGTCTTCTTTTTTATAATATGACTGTACATTCCAAAAACACTTAATTAACAGTGAAGGAAAACTGAACTCTGATTTCTATCCTCACCAGGCTTCCCAGCAGAAACAAATACACAGACCTCACAAAACCTGAAACAGAAGTAATAAAGTACCAAAGAAGAGATGTGAAAGTCTCCATTCCAAAATAAAATCTTTCTGCTTTTGGCAGCTACTTCTCAGGACATCCTGTTTTGATTTTTCCATTTCATCTATTCTTCACCTCTCCTCAAGTCTGATCTGAAGCATCTTCATTCTTCCTTGCCTTGCTGTCTGTACTCAGCTCTCTCTCTCTCACCGATTTATGTTTAATTCTAAGTGAAAATGCTCTGCTGCTGTTTTACAAACTCTTTCAGTGAAGAGCTTAACATGGAAATGACATGGAGGTGTTTCCTTTTTTCTCAATTTCAGAAAACAAATAAATAAACAAAAGGGGAAATTTCAGACAGTAAAGGAGGCTTTTGGATGGTTGGTAGTATTCTGAAAACAGTAGCACTGAGGTATCTCCTTCACACAGACACATGAATACCAAACTTTTGATAAAGTGATGTCCCGTTACATGCTTTATGTGTGTGCTTCGGTATCTCAGTGTTTCAGGTCTTTAGACATAGTGGAGTGACTCTTAAACACCACCACAGGCGAGGCCTTGTCTTGCAGACATTTACACAGGCTAACGGGTAGATCTGTTAGTCAGAGACTTATGCAAAGTTGCTCAAATACATAAAATAATGAAGAATAGGAACACAACACAGAGATAAACCTATCCTCTTTTTTTCCATCCAAGTCCTTTTATTTCCAGATCTACAAACTGTAGAATTGTAATTGCTTACATCTGCATTTCCCAGGGCTTTTCTTCTTCGGTGTTCTTTGGTAGAAACACTTTTCGCTAATAATGGTGAAAATATTTTGAATGCTGTATACATTAAGGCTGTTGATTGGAAAACTACTTCAAGATACTTATGAATTGCTTTAACTCTCTATGCATCTATATCCTATAAGAAAAACCCTTGCCCTGCCCTTTTTATTTAAAATAAAGGAAGACCATTCTTCTCCAATCTGGCAAATAAAACTTAATAAAATTATATTCTTTGATCTCTACCTAACAAAGAGCTGTATATTGTTAAATGAAGTGGAACTGCAGCTACACAGTTTGCTGTGGACACAAACTCCTGGAATCAATTATCTATAGATTGTAGAGGAGCACAAAATTTACAGACTTTCCAAATGGAGCTGATGGTGAGCTGAAGGAAAAACACAGATGTTTCATGGTGGTGCAATGACAAGAAAGAGATCAATAAAACACTGTGAAGGAAAATTTTAAAGGAAATAATACTTCCAGATTTAAGTGTAATATTTCACTGGGCACTCCTGGAGGAAATAATTTGATTGTTTGCTGAGATAAATTTGTACAGCTTTTAAAATAGTTTCTGTGATGAGTTACTGAACAGTATGGAAATTTAATCTAAGTATTCAGTCATTTTCATATGCATCACATATTGTTAACAAAGTACTCCACACAATAGGAATAGTGCACCACTGGTAGAAATTGTACAGTTACCACCAAGGGTGCTGGAAACAGTAGAAGGGACCATGCTATTTTGCTTTGATATATATTTAAAATTCATTAATTACCATGGCGAAGGAAATGCATGTAAGTTATTCTAGTGCACCACTAGCAAATAACTTATTTGAACGAGTATTTTATCCAGCAGTATAACCATTTGATAACAGACATATGCATATCCACATTCAGGAAATTGTTACTCAAACTTTGGAAAATTGATAGGGTTTTGAACAGGCTTCCTGTGCATTCATTAGAGAAAGAAAAGAGCCCTAAAGAAAGATTCATACTGGAATGCAGTCCAGGCTATAAATTTATGCATTAATTTGAAGGCGAGTAATTCAGAAATCTGCATCTGAGTGAAGTTGCTGTAAGATCCTTTTATGGTTAATGGGGATTCATAGGCATGCATAAAGCTCAACTAAGCAAAGTAAGGCTGTTTTACACCAACTTCAGGATGAGCTGAACTCCATTCTAGAAACAGCTATATCTCTCCACTGACTATAAAGACAGCCTAGATAACTGGCTCAGATATCAACTTTTATGTTGTTGATACTTCCATTTGATCAAACAAGTCTTCTGGGTTGTCTCTGTCTGTGATTTAAGCCAGCTGAAGAGAAGTCAGTTCCAACTCAGCAGCATTAGTCATGGTTGCACGCTGCAACTGGAGCTGTTAACTGACTTTGAATTGGTATAGGTCTCAGAGTGTTTGTAACCTGCTTCAAAAACCTCCTAGACAGTCCAGGAGCACATGGGGAGCGTGTTACAGCTAGATCTTAGAGCTTTTATAAATATTACATTTGCAAAACATGTGCTTTTTAAAAATTAACAAAGATTTTTTTGCTTTCCAACCTAGTCTCTGATTTGGTCATTGTGGATAAGTTGTCTTCAGAATTTCAACATAAGACTGTGTTGCCTCTTGGTAAGGTATGTGTTATGAAAACCAAAAGAAGACATGAAAAATGGCAAAGAAGTTTTGTAAAACTGGTGGAGAGGTAAAACAAGGAGCTGGTGAGAAAAAGAAGCCTCGCTGCTTACAGATTTTATTGTGCAGAAAACCGAAACAAATAAAAGATTCTTCAAAGAAAGGAGAATGGGCATGGATTTCAGACAACAAGCAAGGAAGATGACTCTACCTGGTCAACTTTAGAAGTCAGGTGGCTGTGGCATATCAAAGAAAAAGAGTTTCAAGCAAATGAAATGGAAACATTACAGAGATCTGACAAAGATGGTTTGGGAGCATATTATGAGGAGAAAGTAGTGTACTTTGGGTTGGGAAAAAATACAGTGCTATGGCAATGCATTACGCTATAGGCTTGGGATGGAGTGGCTAGGTGACTGTGAAGAGGAAAGGGACCTGGGGGTGTTGGTTGAAGCTTGGCTAAACATGAGCCAACAGTGTGTCCAGGTGGCCACACTGGCCTGCATTAGAAATCATGTGGCCAGCAGGAGCAGGGAGGTGATCATCCCCCTCTACTCAGCACTGGTGAGGCCGCACCTCGAGTACTGTGTTCAGTTTTGGGCTCCTCACTACAGGAAAGACATTGAGGGCCTGGAGCGTGTCCAGAGAAGGGCAACAAAACTGGAGAAGGTCTGGACCACAAATCTTATGAGAAGCAGCTGAAGGAGCTGGGATTGTTCAGTCTGGAGAAGAGGAGGCTCAGGGGAGACCTCATTGCACTCTACAACTTCCTGACGGGAGGTTGTGGTGAAGAGGGGTTTGGCCTCTTCTCCCAGGCAACGAACAGGATCTGGGGAAATGGCCGCAAGTTGCACTAGAGGAGGTTTAGATTAGACACAAGGAAAAACTCTTTCTCTCAGGGAGTGATCAGGCACTGGAATGGCTGCCCAGGGAGGTGGTGGAGTCGCCATCCTTGGCAGTGTTCAAGAGTCGTCTGGATGAGGAGCTGTGAGATATGGTTTAGAGGCTTATGGTAGCAATGGTAACAGGAAGGCTGTTGGACTAGATGATCTTGTAGATCCTTTCCAACCTTGTGATTCTATGATTCTGTGATTCTATGAATAGTCAGAGTGCCGATGACCCTCCCCATGAGAGAGTGCTTTGACTCAAAAATGCTGTAGCACCACATTCTGCTGTACCATAGGTAGCCTCATAAATACTGGAGATTTGATCTTTCTATCTTTGTATTCTGCTTCTTCTCATAAGCTATTAATCTTTACATTTTGAGAGATATGAGTGAAACTGAAGACCATTATGGTGGATTTGCTAGCCACAGTGCTCTGAACCAGAAATGTTGCTGCTACTTTCTATCATATATTCTCTAAATTTTATTCTAACTTCTTTCTCCATTCACATAAATATTGCAGACTAGCCTCATACATGCATTTGCATTTGGAAAAACATATAGGATTACCATGGGACAAGGACTAGAAGTTCTAATAGAGACAGCTTTCTTCTCATGACAAATACCTCCTGGAACTGAGAAGATCTAACTCCCGATACTACCTTTATTATAACACCCTGAAATCCAAGAAGGAGTACTGCAATCATAAACTATTCTGCTTAAAGATAATAATGCTGTAGTATTGTCAGAAGTCACAATCATGAGACTATCTAACCATCATAGGTGACCATGTTATTCACTCCCTGTTGAGCGCGTGCTGCTGCACAAATTATGTTATTGTGGAGAACATAAAGAAGAGCCTAGATCTGCCTGTTGTTATGCTCCAGCAAAAACTTCCAAGTATCTAAGTTTAATTAAGCACTTAAAATTCTGTGTGGCACAGACAAATTAATAAATGCAGGTCCCTAAGCTTATGCAGCTCAAGGAACTAATTTACTTTCTGAGTTTGAATAGATTTCAGGACGTGGCCTGGGCACCACCCCTGGAAGCAGCAATTAGCAGAAGTGGAAAAATCACATGATGTTTTAAGCTACAGCTTCTGTTTACAGCACAAGCATGTGCCAAGCACAGCTGCACTCAACATTTATCAAAGAGACCTCCAGCTGTCTTGTTGACAGGTACTAACTTTGCATTGCTCTGCTGTAGCAATAGATTGTACTCATGATCAGAAATATGGCATCCTATTATACTCTCAGTCACAGACCCTTTGTGCCCTTCACACATCAGTACTTACATACACATTTAGTAATTTAATGCTTATGCAACAGTGCAACCAATAACACTGGATAGCACTGTAAAGATCTCTGGTATAAGCTTAATCCTGACCTGAAACTGCCCTCCTCTTTTGGAAGTGGGATGGTATTTTAAAACATGATGGTGCCTGTAGAGCTGAGAATAGGGGCATTTAGGCTTAAGCATATGATCTTTGCACCCAGAGTTAAGCATCATTTAGACAGCAGAGTGGCTTAATTTTCAGAAGGGCAAGCTGACCACAAATGTACTGGGTAATTAACATCCCACCAGTCCATTTAAGTAACTTAATAATGTTATTCCTGACTTATTGAGCAGGCCTCTGACTCACAAATCAATGGCACGGCCAAGAGGAGATCCCACCGTGTGTAACTCCCCCTCTTGAGCTCCCATCATTAAGCAATGAGTCAAGTTTAAACCTCTACAGATATTTTGTGGATAGCATCGGTAACCTCCAGCAGCAGGTGAGGTCAAAACACAGGCATGCACTCACCGGGGGCCCCCTAAGTAATATCAGATCTGCCTGCACCTTCATTCCCCATGCAACTTCCCAGATTTTGACTGTCTCAGAGAGAGAGTCAAATCCAGCCTCAACCCAGTAGTGGCAGTAACATGAGCTCCCTCCAGGGCCAAAATTTCTGATCACACACTCAGAAATATCCATGTGAACAATCCCCCTTTTAATGTTGTTTCTGTATAAATTATGCACTGCTCCTTTCCAGCCAACATTTTATTTTATTTTATTTTTTTTATCAGCAAAAGTTATTTGGTAACGTTTTTGTTTTCATACTGAGTTTTGATTAAAGAGGAGGAAAAAAAAGAGCCTCATTTCATTTTCACAGTATCTCTCAGCAGTGCAAGCACTCCTGTTTCTACTGTGGGATTTTGTTTTTCTCTACAGCACGCCTTGACAAATAGCCCTCTCTGATTACTGCGCTTGCACAAGATTTCATTACGGTTTTGATAACATGCCACAATCTTTAAGTTTCTGTTTGATATAAAGAGTCTGTCCCTGAACAGTAATCATGAGAGAGTGGGGAATATTGAGTGTTAGAGTTTCCATATTTTACGAGCTGCCAAAATAAATGATTTAGAGCAGAGAAGCCTGTATTAGTAGCAGATCTCCAACTTCACTAAAGCAAGAAGCAGTGCTGACGAGTAGGCCAGCTTGTGAGAACTTATTTTTAGGGTTATTGTTATGATTTCAGCCTTCAGGCTGAAGATTCCCAAGTGGTATGAGTTGATCTAGTTGCATGATCTTCTCCATGATTGTGAATGTTCCATTAGATGATGATTCTGTCTCCAGCCCACATCCTTCTAAGCATCTGGTGCTGGTGAGGCAAGATTCTTCCAGGTATGCCTAAAATTTTCATTTTAACTCTGCCCAATACAAGCAGCATTTTGATTATTTGCAGTTATTCTTGAAGTCTTTCTGATCCCTGCTATGTTAATTCTGTATCTTACTGTACAAGTAGTATTAGTCAAAGGGGAGTCAAGTTAGTTTTAAACTTTGGCTGGCTGCAAAAGAGGAGTAATACACCAGAGATCAAAGGGAAATATTTTCCAAGGATCTCATCCAAGGGAACTCCTTTTGGATGAAAATATTCCAAGGGCCACACAGGCTGAAAAAAGTCTCTCCAGAGGCCAGAACTGCCCATTTTCAGATTCTCTGTGTTAACAACTTGCAATTCCCTACTTGAGCAAACTTCTCTGGTGGTTCCTGTTTCACTGCATTGTTTATTATCTGTCTACTTGGGAAATTTTATGTAGTTAGTGTTTCCCACCACATTGATTTTATCTTACATGTATCTTAAAAAGTAATGCTGAACTTCTCAGTGAATCTGAGATGCAAAGCTACACAAAGTTGGGTTTCTGGGTAGTTCCTTGGTCACATTTGTGCAAGTGGTGGAGTGAAGTGAACTGAGGTGGCAGGATGTCATCTCAGCAGGATTGTCATCACTTTTTTTTTTTTTTTTTTTTTTTTTTTCTTGATTGGAGAATTTTAAAACATTTATAATCAGAGAAGAAGACAGTGAGATCTATTGTACACGGCCCAAAACATGCGTAAACTGGAATTAAGATATTGTCATGCAAATTCCAGACTGTGTACTGGCCCAACTCTGTACACCACTACCTTCTTACACAAGCCTGAGAGAGTTTCAGGGTGATAAATCTTGCAGAATTTGTTCTCAGTTACTTACACTGATGTACCTCCTTTTGCATACAAAGCTGATGACTAAAGATCTTTCCCAGTAATTAGCATAACACACTGTCATTTTCATTATTTTACTGGATTTATGTCAAAAGGAAGGTAGGAAGGAAGGAAGAAAGGAAAGAAGGGAGAAAGGGAGGGAGGGAGGGATTAGAATTTTTTACTGTGATTACTGTAAAAGATATGCGAAATAGGAGTAAGTGAAATCAATTATCTTCTGTTCACTGCCATAAGCAACAGAGGTTTTGAAAATCACATTAGCTTGGTTGTTAATTATACACTCTCATATTGCCATATGATTTTCAATTTTTTTTTCAAAAGACCTTTGTCTGTTTTAAGGAGTATACTGAGGTAGGTTATACCTGGCTTCATGCTCAGAGTGGAAATTTTCAGAGCTCTTGATTTTTCTAAGATGGGGAAGGGCACAGTCTACAGTCTACAGAAGTCAGAATGCACTATAACCTTATCTGCACAGAGACTGATTGCCTCAGCGAAAGTACTTGGGCTGGTGGCAAGTGATCTGCTGATGTTGACAGTTGCTGATTACATTTCTGTTCAACATATTTTGGGAAATGGTAACGCGGTGGTGGTGAAGAAGAGTGAAAACTCTTCTAATGGGACAGTTTTCATTCAAATGACACATCAAAAATGTTTTACCACTCAGTGTAAATACTTAAGTATGACTGTTCATTAAACCAGTGTGGTTTTGGTGATTTCAAATAGTTCAGCTTCTGAGACTCCTCCTTAGCAGACTATGTGTGAGCTAATGAGAACATTAAGAATTATGTAAATAGATAATATTTTTAGCCAATATAATTTGTTTCTAGCACAAAATAAAGATGAATCTTACAATATTTGGTTGTCACAATACAATTCCCTTTTGTCCCACACTTCTTTTCTTCATAATCTTTAATAAACTATTTTAAATACTAGTATTATTAAATATTACCCATGGACGCAGGTCAGGATGAATAGCTCATTTCACATCCCTCACAGTTGTTGTTTTAGTGTTTCCATGAACTCAGTGAGGCATCAATGTATCAGTTACATTTGGGTTATACATTCAAGAATTTCTTTAAAGCACGAGGGCTAGCATCTCATATTTTTGCTGTTCAGCATACTGTAATGTAATGTAAAAAAAAAAAAAAAAAATTGAAAGTCAAAATTAAAAGGATTTTGTTTTGATCAAACTGAAACCTTTTCAACTGACCCCAAATTAATTTCATCTTGCATTTTGCCTGCAGATAATTTCTGAAATTTTCAAGTGGGGAACAAAGCCAAGGTTTTAAATCTTTTGTGAAAAAAGATTTTCATTCCCTGCAGAGCTGTAAAATTCAAGTAACAAACATGTACATGTTTTATCCCCTCCTAAATCACGTCAGCTTCCTGCAGTCAAATGCCAGCAGTTTCTGTCAAAGGTATAAGGTATAAAACTATTCTTTTAGGAGCTGAGCTTCAGAGACTTCCTGACTAACATGAGGATTGTAAAAAATCCAAAATAGATTGGAAGGGAAGGCTGCATTCATGTGAAACATGGAAGATCTGCTCCAAGATCAGAGGTGAGTTTTAAAGGGTCAAGATACACTGATTTGTTAGGATGGTCTTGGGCTTTTCTTTGGAGAGATACAACTTGAAGAAGTGAGTGTCAAGGTAGTAAAAATGACTCCAGTTACAGGATTCTTCAGGTGGAGCTTTTCTGAAAGCTTTGAGAAGGAATATGTATCCTCGCTGGAGCTCACACATGAACTATGAGTGGGTAAGGAATAAGGCATGAAAAGATCATTTTTTCAGGAAAAAAAAATCCAGATCATTTTGAAGAAGGAACTGAAGCCAGATTGATAACAAATATCTAAATAATATTTAGTTATCCATACTAAGCTGTCTGAGCATGTCCCTGCTTTAGATGAGTATAATTCAGAAGATGTACAGAATGAGGTAGGCTAGTTTGGAAGTAGTCCTTAAAAGTTGTAAAGGCATTTTAAAGTTAAGCAAATTCAGGATATGTTCAGTGGTTCACTCTTAGTCACAGCAGGTACAAATATTAGAAAAATACTACTTTTTCTGGTGTACCTTCCAGTCTGTGCTCATTTGTTCTCCATAGGGTAGCCCAGGATGTTGTTTGGAAAAGCATTCCACAAATAAGTCCATAGAAGCTTTTTATCAGAGAGGGAGTTTCTTTGATCTTAATCCTGAGGATTTGTTTAACCTTCAGTGCATGTGCAGCAAATATAAAATCATTTAATCTAATCATTTCAAATCCCATGGAACTGCTTTTTGTCAGTTGAGATTTTTGAGATTTTTGGGGATTTTCATTCATTTCAGGTTGGATATTAGAAAAAATTTCTTTTCGGAAAGGGTGGTGAGACCTTGGAACAGGCTGCCAAGGGAGGTGGTGGAGGTGTTTAAAACGTCCCTGAAGGTGTTTAAAGGAGAGGGTAGATGTGGCACTGAGGGACATGGTTAGTGGGCATGGTGGTGATGGGTTGATGTTTGGATTAGATGATCTTATTAGTCCTTTCCAACCCTAATTATTCTATAATTCTTTGTTTTCAGGGGACACATTCAGGTATCCAGCCTCAGGTTTGTGTAAGAGCTTTCCTACAACAGCCGAAGCAAGGATACCTATAGGTGCAGTGGCTGATCTTCCAGAAATACACACCTTGGCTCACCTTGGTGCAGTGTCCATTGCTATGAGAAACGAATGGAAATCGTTGAAATCAAAAGAAGGGATTAAATGTTTGTGAATACTTCTGCTTAATTTGCAGCCCTTAAAACTATTTCAATTAAACCCATATAGATCTCCTTCTATCTCTAGCTCATTTTTTCTTTAATAATATTTAATAATTATTGTCCACATATCTCACAATGCTTTTTTTTTTTTTTCCCCACCTGCACAGATGTTTTCTTTCTCCACCCAGATATTTGAGAAATCTTGTAGAATTTCTTGGTGTCAGCAGGACAGAGAAGATATGAGCCTGATTAACTTCTAGCCCTTTCTAGGCTGCTGCAGTGTTGTAGATCAAACCTGACATTGAAGTTTTCTAGTTTAAAATCAGTTACACAAGGTTGAGGAGGCAGAAATAAATAATTCTTGAAATCACACTGGTGAAACAGCATTTCTGAGCATTTGAGATCAGCAAAAATGAATACTGAAGAAGGAGGCCATTCAACAGCAATGAAAGGCCAGATACAAGCTCCATCATATATCTATAGAAAATAACCTTCACAATACCTATATATTGTCTTATAAAATCTGCATATATCACGCTGCTTTGCAATACAAGATTAGGGGTGTTTATCTTTCTCTTAAGGCCAAAAACTTTATTGTAGTTTGATAGTTGATAAATAAAGATGAGATTGCATGCAATCTAATTTGAATGGAAGCTGAGACCTGTAGGTGGTCAGAGCTATTAGAATGTCAGGCTGGTTGGGAAAATGTGCAGCAGTCAGCAAATTTAAAAAATTTGAACATTAAGATCACCATTGCCAATTAAAATATACAGCTGTCACATTTAATTCTAGAGTAATCAAGAAAAAAGACTGTATCTTCCCAAGTGAGGTGTTTTTAACATATTTCAGACACCTACAGTGTTTCTAATGCATTTCAAATTCATGTCATACCTAATGTGTATTAAAGTTCATAGCTTTGTCTCAGAATTATTGAAGTCTGGATTAATTATCAACAATTGTGATTTTTCTTCCCTGCTTTATGGTGCTTAGTGATTGTTCCCCCCCCCCCCTTTCTTTTTCCTTTTCCTTTTCCTTTTCCTTTTCCTTTTCCTTTTCCTTTTCCTTTTCCTTTTCCTTTTCCTTTTCCTTTTCCTTTTCCTTTTCCTTCTCCTTCTCCTTCTCCTTCACCTTCTCCTTCTCCTTCTCCTTCTCCTTCTCCTTCTCCTTCTCCTTCTCCTTCTCCTTCTCCTTCTCCTTCTCCTTCTCCTTCTCTTTCCCCTTTCCCTTCTCCTTTCCCTTCTCCTTTCCCTTCTCCCTTTCCCTTTCCCTTTCCCTTTCCCTTTCCCTTTCCCTTTCCCTTTCCCTTTCCCTTTCCCTTTCCCTTTCCCTTTCCCTTTCCCTTTCCCTTTCCCTTTCCCTTTCCCTTTCCCTTTCCCTTTCCCTTTCCCTTTCCCTTTCCCTTTCCCTTTCCCTTCCCCTTCCCCTTCCCCTTCCCCTTCCCCTTCTCCTTCTCCTTCTCCTTCTCCTTTTCTATTTTTCTTTTTCCTTTCTATTTTTTCTTTTCTTACATTTTTGTTCAATGTTCTTGTCTCCCAGTGTATCAGTCCCCTCTGAGCATTCTCTGTTCCTTAAAAAAATTCAAATCCTTCAATTGTGAGTTCTAAAGCACATATCTATTCTGATAAAATGAGAAATACCACTGATTTTAAAGTGCTTCATACATTGTGAGATAGGCACACCCTTAAATATAGCACCAAACTGGGGTTTTAACACAAAGCTCCAAGGGACTAGGAACTTCCATCTTCGGGAAACCTCTGTTTTAGTGAGAGACATTTCTTCCATCAGCTGCTCGTCACCCTTCTTCAGCTCTGACTGAGAAGTTCCCATCTCTCTAGCTTTGCTGGTAGAGCATTGCTCTCCCAGCCCTGCAGGTCCCAGTGTCAGGTGGCACCACAGACTGGTGACAGTGATGATGGCAACCACATCCACCAGCCCTGCTGCCCTGGGAAGAGGCTGCTTGCCATGGCCCAGCTCCCTTTCCTCAGGCACTAACAGAGATGTGTAACTCAGAAAAGGCCTAACACATACAGAGCTCAATATAAAATTGATTTAAGGTGTAGTGTGCAGCATGCCAGGAAACACTTCATTATGGTTGTAGGTGTTACCGAAAGAGCACTAGTGTGTTTAGCATTTTAGATTTTCTACCCTATAACACATGACACAAAGTTTATGCTGCACATGCTTATGTCAGAAAAGGTGTTATAAGTAGAAAAATGGGAAAGGAATTAAAAAGAACAAACAGAGCGCTCTGTGCACTCAGTTTCATAAATAGCTCCTCCAAAGTAATACCATTTTAGAAGATGAATCAGAAAAAGACTATTTACGTCTCTGTGAGCCAACAGAGCAAAAGTGATTCATTTTACATGACTGAAACATTAGACATCTGCAGCATGGTCAGCAAACTTCCTTCTCCTATATACTCATTATCAAACAGCCATTGGCAGAACCCAAATCAAAAAGTTAAATTTGTTTATTTTGGGGACAACTCATTGCATTTTTTCCAGCAGTTCTTCCTACTGTAAGCTAACCTGTATTCATTTAGGGCCAGGAAAATCAGAGTAAATTTTGTCCCATAGATCAAGAGATGGAAAAAATCAACATGGAAATGCTTGATTATTAAAAGAACAACAAATGCCCACAATTAACAACGAAAAGATCGCATTATAACCTGGGATGATGAATAAGTTGCACATATATATTATTCACTTCCAAGAAAAGAAGGTCAAATAGCTAAAGGATTTTTGAAACTTTGACTGGGTCCTATGCAATTACTCAATATTTCTCTCATCAGTCGTTACAAACGTATATATAAGCTCAATCAAGCCAGGAAGGATAGCCTGACGGAAATGGCATAGCAGTTGAATTTAGGAGCAGCGCTGTCTAAACAACAAATCTTTCCACTCTTTGGTTGAACTAAGAAAAAAAATGTTTTAGGTCAACCCAAAATGATTTTTTTTTGTTGTTTTTTGCCAAAGTGAAGATGAAAGAAAAGGTATTTCAGTTCTGATGAAATTAAACACATTACTTGACTTACAATGCTCCGTTTACCTAAGATTTTTGCTTTTCATCATTTCAATTTTACATTAAAAACAGTATTATTTTTTTTACCTCAAGATGTGTCAAAGTGAAAAATCTGATTTTTTTTTTTTTTTTAATAAAATGGGTGAAAATAATGTCTATTTCTTATTTCAAACACAGGCTAATGTATGATTTGCATCCACTGTTAGCCTTACACTTCAACTTCTCTGCACCATAAAAGTGTCTTGATGTCCAAAGTACATAGTAAAAATTAAATGTAATGGACCCTTTTCTCCTCAACCTACTGTAGGGAATCTGCTTTGTCATGGGAGTTGGAATCGACAATCTCTTGAGGTCCCAATCCAACCTTGGTCCAAATCTCTCCCAACCCATTCTATGGTTCTGTGATTCTATGGTTCCGTGAAGGTGGCAAAAAATCTAAGATTTTAAAGATCCAATTAACTGAGCAGATAGACATTATCTGTAGTCAATAAACAGACCCAACAATGTCTGTGAATTACATAGTTTTTTTATAACAGCCTCCAAAGAGCCACCAGCTTTATGATATCCAGAGTATTCTGTAGCTGGTGAGAACACACATTGTTCACAACTGTAGAAAAGGAATACATACTTCTTCTCAGACCTACCTCTGTTAAAACATGCTCCGTGAATACTTGTTATTTCATCTCTGCCTTTTTCATGATGAAAAGAATTAGCAATTACAAAGAATGTATCTGGGAATCAGATAGACTTGTCCTGACAACGTGGTACTAATTTGTTTCCAATCCAGTGGCAAATTACTCTCTTTTTAAAAAGAGAGGAGAAAGAGGAGGGTCATTTCTCTCAGAGGGAGAGAGGAAAAAAAAGAAGAAGAATTAATAAATATTTCGCAGAAGGTGAACTCAGAGGTCCTGAAGCAAATCCTGAACAAATTACTGGGAAGCAGAAACAGCTGGAGAGAGAATACCATTGCAGAAAGCACACTGCCTTGACCCAGCCTGCCAGCACCCTTCAGCTCCCAGCTTTACTGTTTCTAAACACCTTGGCAATAAATAGGCAGAATATCTCTCATTTATTCAAGAAAAAAAGAAGGGGATCCATCCAAGTTCTTTTATGAGACAATCTGAAGAGGATCTTGGGGTTTCTGTGATAGACAACTCTATGTGCTCCGAAAAACCCCGCAAAGGAAGCTTGCTAAAAAAGGAAGCATAGGAGGGAGCTGGGAAGGCAGAGTGGCCTCATAGGAAATGAAGGTAATAATGCACAGCTCATGAATACAGGAACACCACTGATGTGGGAAACACTCACATTTCTTATCAGCTACACCACTGCTGTACAAGGACAAGTACAGGGAGACTGTCTCTCCCCCCCCTCCCCCTCCCATTTTAGCTTTGTTTTTTTTTTTATATTATTACTATTTTTTATATTATTTTATTAATTATTATTATTACTGTTTCAAGTGAATCATATAAGCCAAGAGAAGGCAGATTGGCCACCATCTTGGTGGGGGAAGGAGAGACATTTTTCTGAGGGGTCTCCAAAGTCATGTACCCATGCAGGTGTTATGCTGGCAGAATATCTCACCATAGCATGTGAGTGGCTCAGAGCTGCACATTATTCCTTTACTTTCTTCTCTATGGCCAACCTTCAAGGTTTTTTATCCATCTTTTATATGTTGCCTATATAATCTTTGGAAGGATGTGTTATATTTGCTCATATAAGATCAGCATGACTGAATACTATCTTGGATGGAGCTCAGATCCTACCAAAACCTAAATGTTAGGTAATTATTTTTGCTTTATATAGAACAAAATAGAATATAGGTCACATGAAAAAAGGAGTGAAAGAAAGAGAGCAAGACTGCAATAATGGAAATATCTTTAATGTTACAAGCTATTCAATAACTGAAATCCGGAAAAACTTGAGTTCTGTTTTTTTGTTGGATTTTTTTTTGTTGTTCTTTTTTTTGTTTTTTGTTTTTGTGGGTCTGGTTGGCTTATTTATGAACAGGTTTAAGTATTGAGCTGTTATTCTTGAGAACTTCAGGTCCAGAATGGATGGTTTTCTAGGAAAGACACACTGCCTCATCCAGAAACTGTTGGCTCACTGCAGGACTCTTCTGGCAACATATAACCTATGTTCTGGGGGAAGCTGGACTGTATCTTCAGAATGGTCTGTCATGTTCTTCAGACCTGAGTCTGAATACTTCAACTCCATTTGCAAACAGTTAATAAACTGTTAGTTTACTGGTTAGTAAACTTTTCATAGGCTGTCAATAAAAGACTAATCAGTCTGCATACTTAAGCTGCAATCCTGTAACAGCTTCTATTGAATACTGTCTCTAATGTTGCTTGTAAATCCTTTGTGAAAGGAGACTTAAAGTGTTACAATGACAATAATAATCAGAATGTGCAATCAGTTCTCCCTGTGTTGCCAGCAATGCTGATAACGAGCTAACAGAAGCGCTGCTGATTGCTGCCATGAAGGCTGTGGGGAGCAAAACCCTAAAAGCTTTTATTAGCAACACCAAGACACACTGGTATTTCTTTCCAAACCAAAATGAATTACCTCTTCTGTTTCTAGACGGCTCCAACCATTCTTCTCATTGCTTTCCATTGCACAGTATGGTATAAAACTGATACCTGTGCTATTATACTATTATGCTAAATACTGATTTGAGTTTTGTCAAAGCAGCTCCATTCTATTTTTGTCTTTGCCAAATGGAAAATATGGCTTTGAGATTTCAGCTAGGGCAATTAGGTACACTGTTGTCTTTTCTGAGTAGATAACACCTATTGGAGGGCTTGAATATCGAGTACACTGTAAACTAAAATCCTGAGTTCATAAGCCAGGTAAAGCAGTGGTATTACAAAATCTTACCACCACCTGACCCTGGCTTGAAGAGTAACCATTTCATGAAGCAGGGAGAGCCTTATTCGGTGTTCAACCTGTACACTGAGGCAGCAAACAATAAACTCAGATAGTATGGGATGGTTGAGAACTCTTGGCTTTTCTTTTTTATATATATTCATGATATAAAGCATCTGTTTGAATCCTTTAAAAAAATTCACAAAGGCAGTGAATGATACAGAAATAATTCAGGCCACTGTTTGTTATAAATTTAGACTCAGAATAAAGATGGGGTAAACACCATCAAAATGGCTTCTTGTACAGCATGCTCTTTTCAAACAACAGAAGCCATGTTCAGCACAGCGCTATACAATCACAGCTCCCCTTGGCTCGTGTGGGAATTGTTAAGTGGCCAACACCTCCAAAAATCAAGTCTGAACTGTCTCCAGCTGGGACCCAACAAATGAATAAACAGATACAGTCCCAAACGTGAGCTGACTGTGGAAAACTTGGGCTCTGAGAGTGAAAATCTCAGTAGCTTTTGGCTGTACCTTTGTTGCACACCTCAGAAACAGATTTTAAGATGGGGATGGGGGGAGCCCTCGCTGCAGGCTTTTTAGGTGCTGTTGACATAAAGCCAACAAAGCAGCACAGGGGATCTTCAAGAAGCCAAAGTATTATTAATTACTATTATATTTATGCGCTAATGCTGGTAATCTTAAGTAACTGTTTGTGAGAATGTTTCAGCCTGGCTGAATCCAGAAGTATTGTGTAGATGCAGTAACTGTCAAGAATATGAGCTGTGGAGCAACAAAAGCCACCTGCATTGCTCATGAAGGTCTGGAACCAAAGTACCGGAAAGACAGGGTTACATGCCAAGAAAAGAAAAATCCATTTTGTATGTTCTACATATGGACCGAGGCATGAGGCCCATAAAGATGAAAAGCTGCCGCTAATTTTAGGGGGATGTTTCTATGACTAATGGGCCATGTCAGTTATAGGTCCTCTGGATATGCCACAGTGCCTGCTTGGAGCTGGAGGAGAAACACTTGATTCCCAGATGGACGCCCTAGAAAACCAACATTCCCACAAGCAACAGTATACCTGTAAAGTAATGCTGTAGCAATGGTGATGAAAATAAAACACAGTCAGATCCTGCACTTTCATGGCTGAAGGCAGCAATCAGTGAATCGTCACATTGCCAGAGCTGACTTCATTTGCACTTTGGCAAATCTGTGCAGCTAATTTGAAATCCAGGTATTATTATTTTCAGTCAAAATTCCAGCAACTGACATCTTTTGCTACTTTTCAAGTAGCCCCTAGTGAGTAGCCAATGCTAAAGGACTTTGCCATATTTGTGGGAGCACAGCCACTAAAAATAGTCAGGCATGTGCCTACAAGATGGCTTAGTTTGAGCAGGGTTATAAAACACACACTGGACATGTGATTTGCTTTGCTGTCGTATTTTCTGAGTTGTGAGCAGCAGGCTGCCAAAATAGAACTCGTTTGGTGATTTCTTCAGAGCTGTAAGCTTAAAACTGGTTTTTCTGTTCTTAATTTATGTCATGGAGTCTCAACAGCAATTTAATGTGAAGCCTCAGAGTGGGGGAAAGCCAGCTACTGATGTCTGCAGGCTGGTTGAGCGTGTGCTGGCAGAGGGCTGGAGTCAGAAGCTGTGCTGGTAACTGCTTCAAAGAAGTGGCTGCTCAATGCACAGACAGTCTGATCGTTTTCTTTCAGCAGGTGACACAAGAACTGGAGCAGAAGTCTAGAAACGCAGATGGCAGCATCTGGATATTGTACCTGAGAGTTACACGGCCAGCTCAGCATAAACAAACAGCATAGTGCATACTTTGCAGTGGCTAAAAAAGCAGCAAAACCGTTTTCACCTCCAGAGCAATAGTTCATTTCTTTCCAGAGTTACCTTTGAAAATGTTGAAAGGGGTTCAAACACTCTGAACTACAGAAAATGAAAAGGAAACTTTAATTTGAAATAATTTCATTGTTAAAAATGATTTCCTCAATGTCTCTTGTTCTGGTTAAGATGGTATATGGCAGTGTTGTGTTTTTTTCAGTGTACTGATCTATGGTTAGAATGAAAAAATACCCAAATATTTCCTAGCAAAAAATCCATTCCTAACCCACTTATAGAGAAGCCATTTTTGTTTTATTTTATTTTATTTATTTTTAATATGTTCATCTTGGAAATAGCTGTTTCCAAATCCACAAGTGTTCATAAATCTATTGACAAGAGAATGCCATGATAATGTGGCCTGTCTGTTCAGATGCAGAGGATTTCAGACCTTAATACACCATTTGTTACATAGGATAAATTAGTAAGGCACATCAGGGCTTATTTTTAATGTTGCTTATTTAATTTTACTGCATAAATCAGTCTTGACAGGACCTTGTCACAAACAGAACTGTCATAAATGATTGCTGTCAAGAACTTCAACCCAAGCATCAACATCAGACTCCTAGGAAAAAGAAGGAAGGAAGGAAGGAAGGAAGGAAGAGAGAGAGAAAGAAAGAGAGAGAGAAAGAAAGAGAGAAAGAAAGAGAGAAAAAGAAAGAAAGAGAGAGAGAAAGAGAGAGAGAAAGAGAGAGAGAAAGAGAGAGAGAAAGAGAAAAAGAAAGAAAGAAAGAAAGAAAGAGAGAAAGAAAGAGAGAAAGAAAGAGAGAAAGAAAGAAAGAAAGAAAGAAAGAAAGAAAGAAAGAAAGAAAGAAAGAAAGAAAGAAAGAGAGAAAGAGAGAAAGAGAGAAAGAGAGAAAGAGAGAAAGAGAGAAAGAAAGAAAGAAAGAAAGAAAGAAAGAAAGAAAGAAAGAAAGAAAGAAAGAAAGAAAGAAAGAAAGAAAGAAAGAAAGAAAGAAAGAAAGAAAGAAAGAAAGAAAACTCCCAAACGAATTCTTATACGCTAAATATGATTAATATGCTAAGATTGAAATTGATCTTTCTGCTACTTGCAACAGCTCCTCGTGAGACCGTTAAAATTACTCATAAAGAAGTTGTAACAGTGCCATCTGGTGATTGCTGCTGTATTTGTGCCACAGCTGTCATAGGAAGAATCACACGTAGGAACTGTAGGAGGAAGCGCTGTGTTATTTGTTACTGTTGATGTCAAGAATCTCTATTACAGTTAGACTGCTGATCTAACTGATGCGCACAGAGGGGTATCTGAAAGTTTCCTAGTTAAAGCTGGATGTGATTTTTTTAGCTTTCTTCAATACTTTTTATTCCAGTTTTTTTCTTTTCTTCCATATCATGAAACTGTCTAGTGATCCAGGTTCCCCAAAATGGCTCTTCCATGTCAAAAACAATTCTTACCCTTTCTGAAAAATTGTCTGCACAACATAACGTGTGCAATCCACAGTTTTTATGTTTGTGTTCTTGAAAAATAAGTTATAGAAAAAAGATATTGCTGGGGCTTTGTTAAAAACTAAAACAAAACTAAGTAAACAACAACAAAAAAAGCCCAAACCCCAAAACCACCAATAAAAAAAACCAAAACACTAATGTCTCATTTCCTAACTTGCAGTTTAAGTTAATGGACAGAAAGTAGATTTACCTACCATTTGACCCATTTTACATCCACTGTCAAATGAACCACCTAGAAGTTCTTATTTCCATCTGCTGAGCACAAAGGGAGCATAGGGCAATCAGCTCTGCTGCAGACCTTCAGACTACAGGCGGCTGCGCTGGGCCTGACAAGTGCCACACCACTGTATGTGTGACTCCTCTTATCCCTTCTTTGTCAAGGCTTCCCCTGTTCCTTAGATCACTCACCTGCACAATGGGAGCTGGCTTTGGGTATGTTTTCTCCACAATGATTACTTTCAGATCACCACCCTGGAAACAGCACCTTAAGGCGGACTGGCTTCGAAAGGAGCCAAGTAGATGGAGGACATAGAGCAAATGTCTTCTGCTGTAGACAGCCTCTCTTCCTAAAAGTATCTTTGAATCAAGGCAAGATACCAGGCTGGCTCTGTGAGGAGCACAATGGTCTTGGCATCAGACTATCTAGTACACGGAGGATCCATGTGGGAGGCTGGGTTATGAACTAAGGATGACCATCAGGTCCATGCAATAGGAAACCTGTGCACATGCCATTGCATTGCATTGCCCTGAATTGTGTTGACATGGGCCTGATATGTAGGAACCTCCAAGAAACTCTACTCTCATCACCAATTTCAAGACATTCTTCTTGCTGCTGATTCCCAGCCTGTGATTTATTTATTTTTTATCCCATGTTTGATAGGCATCACGTCTGTCCTCAGCATTGGTGAATTCACATCTCAAGTACTGTGTTTGGTTTTGGGCTCCACATTACAACAAAGACATCAAGGCCCTGGAGAGTGTCCAGAAAATGGCAACAAAGCCATGAAGGTTCTAGAGCACAGGTCTCATGGGGAGTGCCTGAGGGAACTGGGATTACTCAGTCTGGAGAACAGGAGGCTCAGGGGAGACCTTACTGCTCTCTACTACTACCTGCAAGGACGCTGTAGCAAGTTGGGGGTTAGCCTCTTCTTCCAGATAAAAGAGATAGGATGAGAGGTAATGTCTTCAAGTTGTGCCAGGAGAGGTTCAGGTTGGATATTAGGGAAAATCTTTTCAAAAAGAGTGGTGATGCTGGAACAGGCTGCTTAGGGAGATGGTGGAGTCACCATCTCTGGAGATGTTCAAGAAAAGAGTAGGTATAACACTGAGGAACGTGGTTTAGAGTGGTCACAGGCATAGGTGGATGGTAGGACTAGATGATCTTAAAGTGGTCCTTCCAATCTTATTGATTCTATGATTCTATGTGCAGGCAACTCTTTACTTTTAAAACAGATGCAATTACTGCATGTAAGGAGTGGAACCACGGAGCTTCTCCCTAAGTCCTAAAGGCTGTCCATAACTATAAATTCAATTCCTTTTTGCAACATCTACGTGCATGAGCAGCTAAAGGGTGCAGGTGATTCAGCCAGCTCCTCTTCCGTGTGCTGTGAGAAGACAAAAATGATATATTGATCACCACTCATTTCTATTTCTTAATTATTCATTTGCCTGACCTACAGGCTCTTTCTTCTACCACACCAAATTTATGTGCACATAACATATTCATGAAAACCAAAAGTGTATCATTTGCTGCCAGCCAGCCAGCCTACATCAAATAAATACAAAAAGGAGAGTACATTACAATGTGGGAAGTCTGATATCAAAAATATGGGCTCACCTCGTAATTCATGTGTGAGAGAATGAATATGACTTAGCTAAGAGTTTTCATTGTTAATTTTTTTCAAGCAGATTTTAATTGTTAACAGGCAGGAGCTGTGGCTATGTGTGGTCCTTCTCCCATCTTCCACTTCTGGCAGTCTGAGGGTGCTGGTGAGGAACGCTGAGTTTGGGCTGACTGTGATGCTTTTGAATCACCCACACAAGAACTTACAGAGATGGAGCTATTAAATGAGCTAAAATTCTTTCACCAACCCCAGCTGCAACCACAGAAGTGATGTCTCTCAGGGTAGCATCCCTGCCTTTGATTTCTCAGAGCCAACAATTAATGTCTGATTAGACCAGAGCCCACTCCTCTGATGCAGTATGGCAGATCTTGTGGTTTACTGGCTACAAACCTGGTCCTGCTGCTGTCAGCCATGGAGTTGAACACATCGCCTTTGATGAAGACGATTGGAACAGACACTGCTGATTAAAGAAGCCTGTTATGATTCTAAGTGTCTTGTACAGTGAGTTTCCCAATTAAACTTGGGCATTGTAATGTACTATAGGCATTGTAATTGTAGCTACACATGTTCTGACTTTCAGAAAAGATTTCCTTATGCGTCGTAATGTTACATACTCAATGTGAAAAACAATCCCTTCACTAAAAAATTATTTCTTTCTGTGCATGGGGGACAGAAATGTCCATCAGATTCAGCTAAAGATTTTTTTGTTCCTGTTGTTTTTCAAGTTCAAATTATTTTAGGGTATTTTTTTTAGACAAAAGAAAACCACTCTGACAAGGCATCATAAGCCGATAGTGTTGACTTAGTACGTAACCAGTATTTTCCCTACAAAGCTATAACGAGGTTTTGTCTTCAGTGTCTACTTCTGAATTTTGCTACTCCAATTAACTCTTACATGGCCAAAAAGCATATACATAGCTTTGAGGAAACTGGCATAGCAATGACTGTCACACTGATATACATCCATGAACATATTCTTGGTTCTTGTGGTTTTATGGTTTTCAGAAATGGTTGTGCTGAATTCTGTTATATTTTTAGCAAATTATATTTTAAAAAATTAGCAGAATACTTTGCTTTCTTAATGTTGAAATGTTATCAAAATTTAATCTGACGTGATGTGACACTGTGAAACCAGCCTTGCAGAAAATTGATTCCAGCAAGCAGTAGTCTTGGTAATGGTTTCCACTCACCCCTCCACTCCTCATCTCATGACAGAGTCTTTTGAAACTCAAAGTCTATTTGTGGTTATTTAAATGGAGAAACTACCAAGCACAGCAATTCTTTTCCCTTCCATTTCTGTATGTTTATCTTCTTTTTTCTTCCTTCAAATACAATTAAATGCATTAGTAAAAAAAAAAAAAAAAAAAAAAAAAAAAAAAAGGGGGAAAGAAATGCAAGAATGTTTTTTGGACTTCATGTTTTGGGCATGATTCAGTATGCCTTATCATGCAGTAACTTTAAATTCAATAAAATTCCTTATAAGGTAAAAGAAACAGGAGACTCCTGAGATTTTAATGGAAACTTCAAAAATCTTTTCAATTTTGCTTTAATGGCAAACGCATTAAAGCAGTCATTGTATGCCTGTAGACTACATCTTTCGTAGCACATAACCTTCCTGAGTGAAAAGAAAGTCAAGAAAAGTAGTAACTGAAGTGGTGAGCATTATCTGGAATTTATATCTTTATACACAAGCTGATTGCACACCTGGATAATTCTGAAAGCCTCTGGAACATCCAGAAATGGGATGTGATAATTGCTTGGCATGTGTTGGGGTGACTTGGAGGCAGCATTGCAGCAGGAATGTTCTGCTCCTAGAATGAGAGAGAGATTGTAGAAATATCATTGCTGGGAATCAGGTGAATACCTTTTTCCACCTTCATATGAAAGCTTCAATTTAGATAGCATTTGGCTCATAGTCTGCGTTTTTTTTAGACCTAAAAGAGCCTCAGAGAGAACAACTGTCTCTTGAAAGGCTGCAGATGTGTAGTCACCAAAGATATAGCTGCATTAAGTGGAGATTCTTCCTCTACTAAAGAGAGAAGAAGGGCAAAGCTGAGTGAAGGGAGAGTTTATACATTCTTCCTTGAGTTAGTTGTGTTTACAAGAGAGAGGCAGTGTTTTGCGGAGTGTGAATCCTGGAGATATTCTGAGAACAGTTATTGCATGTGCTGATCCAAATGTCTGCAATTATGGTATACACTGCACTTTTCTATTTCATCAGCATTCATAGACCAACTAGATATCATCCATGAGACTGGATAACATAACTGAGCAGAACCAGGACTGTTTCTTGACATAATTCAGAGATGTTTTGAAAAGACTGAAGTGCTGTCATCTTCTCTGGGGTGAAATATCCAGGTGATGCACTTTACATAGTACGGGCAGAAAGCTCTGGGGGAGCACAGTTAAAAGTGAATACTAAAATATATCCTTTTCAATGTTAGTGGAATAGATTTCTATATCCACTTGGATGTATTGCCATATATGTGAGAAATGATGTGAGGAAGTCTGTGTGAGCAATTTATCTTCGTGTTTCAAATCACCTATAATAGCCCTGATTAAATTTGCAATATTTATAATATATATAGTACTTACTGTTTGCATTTTATATTTGCTTTACAAAGAAAACATTTGAAAATGTGAAAATTGAGAATTTACAGAGTTAATTCTGGCAGAATTAAAAAATGAAAAATGAAAAAAAAAAAAGAAAAAAGAAGCCATTGTAGTAATAAAGGCACATTCCCTTATAGAAATCAACAAATATCTTATCCTTAGCATATATTCCAGAGAAGTTTGATTATGCCATTATCCTCCAAAAAGCCTTAAACTCATTCAAGTTATGCAGCCCTGAACCTGTGAGCAGTAGAACCAGAGCAGGCATGAATGGCACCAGTGTCATGCAGGTTATGGCAATTTTTGATACTTAACACTGAAGAAACCAACAGAAAGAGTTATTCAAGA